>NC_141368.1:20507694-21159122 GCF_963921425.1 Dryas octopetala | reverse complement strand
ACCTGACAAAAAAGTATCTCAAGTTTCATTTTGTGTCAAAATAGTATCTCCATTATTTTTTCTGTCAAATGAACCGTTATCTGCTGACGTGGCAGATGTATTTTCGTCTTTTTCCCCATATTTAAAAGATAATAATATTTTAAAAAACTTTTTAATAAACAAATTTCTTTAAAAAAATAAAATAAAAAAATTTCTTAAAATAAAAACTTTTCCCTCTCCCCCTTCCCTAGCCTTGCCCCATGCAGCATCACTCCTCAGCCCTAGCCCCGTCCCTCTCCCCTCCCCTCCCCCACCGAGTCAGCCCCCACCCTAGTCTCGTCGAACCCCTCCCCCCCAACCCTGTCGCACCCGTTTCCCCCAGCCACTCTCCTTACCCGACCCACCCCAGCCCTCGCCCACCCATCCTCTCCCCTTCCCGCCCTCACCCAGCCCCCACCTAACCCTCCCCCCACCCATCCCCTCCCCGCCCCTACCATCGTCCAACATCTCCCTGCCCAACCCACCCTCTCCCCCCCACCCCAGCCCCCACCTCTCTACTCGACCCACCCTCTCCCCCCCCAGTCCCATCGCACCCCTCCCCGACACCCTCATACAGCTCCTCCCTGACCTACCCCAACCCCAACCCAACCCCCTCACCCCCTTACCCAACTCCGACCCTCCATACCCATCCCCTAAATTTTTTTTTAATTTTTAAAAGTTATAATTTTTTAAGAATTTTTTTTATTCAAAAGTTTTTAAAAATATTATTATCTTTAAATGTGAGGAAAAAGACGAGAATACCCCTGCCACGTCAACAGATAACGGTTCATTTGACAGATAAACTAACGGAGATACTATTTTGACACAAAATAAAAGTTAAGGTATTTTTTTGTCAGGTTTTCAAAGTTAGGGTATTAAGTTGAAAGTCAGTGTATAGTTAAGGTACTAAATTGTAATTTGCTCTTTTAAAAATATTAGAGTAAACTTCATTTTAGTACCTCAATTATGCACTGCCCGACCCCTCCCCTCCCCTCCCCCGACCTCTCCCCTCCCCAGCCCGCCCCCCTCCCTGCCCGACCCGCCCCCTGCTCTCCCCTCCCTGCCCGACCATTTTTTTTAAGAATTTTTTTTATTCAAAAAATTTTACTTTTTGTTAAATTTTTAAAGTTGGGTTACTAAATTAAAAATCAGTGCATAATTGAGATACTAAAATGAAGTTTACTCATTTTTTTTATTCAAAAAATTTTAAAAATATTATTATATTTTAAATGTGGGGAAAAAGACGAAAATACCCCTACCACGTCAGCAGATAACGGTCAGAAAAACTAAAGGAGGTACTATTTTGACACAAAATGAAAGTTGAGGTACTTTTTGTCAAATTTTTAAAGTTGGGGTACTAAATTGAAAATCAGTGTATAATTGAGGTACTAAATTGAAGTTTACTCAAAATATTATTATCTTTTAAATGTGGGAAAAAAGATGAAAATACCTCTGCCACGTCAGCAGATAACAATTTATTTGACAGAAAAACTAACGGAGGTACTATTTTGACACAAAATGAAAGTTGAGGTACTTTTTGTCAAGTTTTCAAAGTTGGGATACTAAGTTAAAAATCAGTGTATAGTTGAGGTACTTACGGATAATTTGCTCTTATTTTTTTTAGATTTAGGTTGGTAGAAAAGGGGAAAGAGATAGAGAGAGGAGATGATTGGTCGTTGGTCGGTGAGGGAGGTTGCTCTCCATGGCTGCTGCAGGAAGAAGGTGGAGGAGGGTTTAGCTACTGCATAAAGAAGGTGCAGCAAGTGGAATTTTGGGTGGACTATGGCGACATTTGCATATATAAAGGGGTATTTTGGCTTGAAAAAATGTAAAAGGGTCATTATTGTTAGTTTTGGGGCTAGGGGGTCAAAAAAGTTTAAGAGGTATTTAAAAGGGTTATTGAGTAAAATTTCTCCATGATGTTTGATCTTGGGCCATTTGGCATGTCACGCCATCATTTAACGAGACGATGGACAAAAAACTTAACAGAAGTACTTAAAAGTCAAGACTCTGAAGTTGAGGTACCTTAAAACAAATTTTTGAAATTAGCGTATCAACATGCAATAGACCCCAAAGTTGAGGTACTAAAATGTAGTTTACCTTTTGTTTTTTTGTTTTTTGTTTAGAGATTCTATCGACACCTCCTACTTGTTTTTTTAACACCTCTATTTTTTACTATTTTAATGATAATTTTATCTTATTGCAAAATGACTAAAAAGTTCTAACATTTGAAACCCTCAATACTCTACCTCGATCCACCTATCCTATCCCCACCCCCCAGCTACTTACCCTCGACTACCCCTACCCCCCTTAACGCATTTGGCAAGGGCCCGAAGCCCATCGCCGACTCCTCTTTCCTTATCTCTCTTTCTCATTCTCAGCCGTACCAACAAGTACTTTTACAGCTCCAATCCTACCAACGCATATTTTACACGTGCTTAAATTATTTCCTTTTATGAAAAATTAGTAAAATACATTCCTTCTATTTCTTTATTTGGTCAATATACTTTCCATACTTTATAAGTGTACAATAACATTCAATGTATTGAATTATATACAATCTCATTTTGATAATAAAATCTAGGGTAAATTACAATTTAATACCTCAACTTTACCTCGAATTTCAAGTTAGTACCTCAAGTTCAAAAATTTGAGATCTCGGAAATTGGTTTATAATTTATTTTGGAGTAATTGTGATTTATTAATAATTATCTTGTTAATTTAGAGAAAATAGAATTTATCTAAGAAATTTCGGAAGTAAATAAAGGAATTTGAGGTTGTAGAAAAATAAGATTAATCGAGATGAGTTCATAGGATTTTATAGAATGTTTTTCGGACTTTGAAAGTGATTTTGGTAATTTATTTGGATTTTAAGTTATTTTGGCGGGCTATTGAGGATCAATAAAAAAATAAAATTACAGATTTAGTCTACTTATTTTATACCTAGTTCAATGTTGGTCAACAATCTTTTTTAAGTTATGTTTTGATCCACTAATTGTTCCACTTGTTCAATAAAGATCCATATTTGTTTTCTCAAATTTGACCTGCCTTTTACTCTATCAAATCTCACCCAAATTCAGCAAACATATACTTGTTTTAAAGCTATGCATTTCTTCTTTACAACCATATAAAGATAAATCAAATTGGAGTTCTAAAACTCAAGATAATTGACCCCAAAGTAGGGTACCCGAAACTGCCAATTTTTCAAACTTCACCAAATCTCAATTCTTTTAGATTCTAATACTCCAAATTTATTTTTATGACTAAAAAATGATGAAATATAACTTATACTTCAATTATAATTAAAGAAAACACAACCTAAAGGATTTAAAGTCACAAATCTGGGCTTTTATTGAACAAATGAAACAATTAATGGACCAAAACAAAACTTAAAAAAGATCGTGGACCAAAATTAAACTAGGTATAAAATAAGTGGACCAAATCTGTAATTTCCTCATAAAAAATTAAGAAAGGCCCGACCTTGATTTTAGTCTAGTTGGAAAGGTCTCGAGTGAATGAGCACGTAGACGCATACGGAACGCAATTCAGAGTTACGTTTTGAGAGATACGGGCATTTAAAGTGAGGGGCGATTTTGTAACCCAAAATCAGATATTTTTCTGATTTTCTCTCTCCTGTCGACAAACCCCCCGTGACTCTCTTCCCTCTCATTTTTTCACTCACTCTCTCTCTCACTCTCTCTCTCTCTCTCTCGGCCACCTCATTCTCGCCGATCTGCCATCAGTGTGTGGCAGCACGTCTGGCAGCAGATGTCCTGGGTTTTAAATTTTCGGTGTTGCTTGGGGCCAGGCAGTCACCGTGTGTGGTGATTGACCACCCGACTCGACCATCAAATGGTCAAAGTTGTGAAATCTGTTTTAAATTGTTGGTTGCTGGTCTTAACAGGTATCTGACTCGGGAATTATATTTTTGATGTTGTTATGCTGCCGAATTAGGAATCCGAGCGTGTTATCATGCAAGGGCATTTCAGTCATTTCAGTTGTTATCACTAAAACCTGTGTTGTCAGTTTCTCGCCAGGTTTGACCTTTAATGACTCTAGCTAAAGATATGGTTTATTTCTGTAATTTGGTGAAGATACTTAAATTCAAGTAATTTGGGTTTATCTTAAGATTAGTTGGTTTTGTATTGAAATTAGGATTTCGGATCAATCACGTAAACCGATGATGATGGTGTTGTAAGAACAACTTAGAAATTTCTCGAATGGACATGTGGGATCAAGCTAAACTTTGGAAATTAGGTAGGGGATCTGGGGAACCTTTGACTGCAAATTTGATAGTATTGAATCTTTGTTGAAAAATGTGATGTGTGTGTTAATACGTGACTTATATGAATTATCTGAATTACTTGAGCATGACATGAATTAGTTAATTATTATATATAATTATGTGCATTTATTTGAATGTGAAGCATAATTCATAGAGAATTGAAGTTACGGTAGTGAGAAGGGATTGAAGATTTAAATTATGTTATTTAAATTTTATAGTGTGCGCGGGGAGTGAAGGCTCTTCAGCAGAGACTGATAAAACGATCTAAACCCCATGGCGCATTGGGACCTTCGGTTGCGGTCGAAGTTAGAATATCTTACACTTTAGCTGTGGTTAAAGTGAAGATGTGCATTGCAATTTATATTTCAATATGCATCGAGTGTTAATTCGTATAATAGGGCACTCGGGGCCACAATGGTAAAATGCATGGTATGAGATGTGCATGTCTGTTTGTTCTATTATATGAATGAACTCTTTATCCATATTATGAGGCTTAAATTGAGGAAGTGTAGCACAACATTCATGCATTAATAAGATTACTATGTGATATATTATCTGCTCCATGTTGTATGTTTCATTGAGATTCAGTAAAATTAATTTGCATGATAAGGTTGATTGTCCCTACTGAGTCGTTGGTTAGAGCTTACCCCCACATAGACTTTGCAGGTACTATACAGAGAGATAGTGCGAAATCGATCGAGAGTAATTAAGGTGATTAGGCATGAACCAAGTCGGAGTTGGTTTTGATTTTGAAACTGTGAAGGTTGTAAAGTACAGAAGTACAACTTGTTTTGTAAATCAAGTTTGAATCCAGTTGTGCACAAGAATAGTAACAAGTTTATCTCTATTTAATTTATTTTCCTCTGCTAGTCCTTATGGGTTTTCTCTACTAGTCCTTATGGGTTGCGGTCAGGGAAGGGGAGGGGGTGGGTCGGGTTGGGTTGGGTTGGGTTGTGGGAGAGGGGTGAAGAAGATGGTTGTGGCCAATCTCAATTTCGCCGAGAAAGTGGGTCAACGGCGATGGGGGCCGATCGGTCTTTGGCTGGGCTTTCCGTTACACTTCTTTTCTGGGTGTTCTCCTCACATGGGGAGGAAGAGGGGAGATAGACAAGACTGGTGGTGGTGGTCTCGTCAGCAGTCTCCGTAGGCGCCAGCGCGGGCTGCGGAGGAGAAAGTTGCAGAGAGAGTGAGGGAGTCAGGGAGGGAGAGATGGTGTGTTTGGAAGATTTTTGTTTTTGACAAAAAAAAAAAGTTTTTGTTTAAATGATTTAAATTTTTTTTAAATGTTAAATTTTTTTTTAGATGTGGCAGCTTAGGTGGCTAATTAGAGTTCAAGTGGACAAAATTAGAATGAAAAGACGAACATATCCCTGCCACGTCATAAAAAATAATAGATGATTGACAGAAAAGTTAACAGAGATATTAACTTGAAACAAAATGAAAGTTAAAGGTATAAAATTGTAACTTTTTGAACTTGAGATACTAATTTGAAAGTCGAGGTAATAAATTATAAATTACCCTAAAATCTACTATCTTACATGCTATAATCCACTATGTGGTTTATTTTTATTTTTATTTTTTAAGGTTAAAACTTTGTGTATTTTTACCTTTCAAATGAAATAAACAAAAAAATTATCAATAAAAACACTAAGCAATCGCAACCAATTAGAAAATAATAATAAATAAATAAATTTTAATATATTGGATAAGGGTCATTAAAATTAAGCATTTTTTAATTGAATATAATTTATGATTATCAACTGTTGAGCTCATTTTATAACACTTATTTAACATTTAAATTATACATTCTAGTCTCTATTTTTTTTAGCATTTTTAGTATTTTATTTCTCATTTTAATTAACTAGTTAATCATTTGGTTTTATTGGTTTTCGTTTTATTTTCTAGATTTTATTAGGTTTTTATTTAGACTTGATTTATATTTAGGAATTTTTTGTGTTTTTACTAATTAGTTTTATTTGTGTTTTGTAGGTTTTTAAATTTAGAAGTCCAAAAAGAATTAAAAAGAGAAAGAAGAAAAGGGCAAAAAAAGAAATAGAAGAACCCAACCCAAGTTAAAGAAAGAAAAGAAAGAAGAAAGAATCCCAAGTCAATCGGCCCAATCTCGCTAGCCCAAAATGCACCAAGCCTAGTTGTGCGCGCCAGGAGCTGAGTTGAGCCAGATTTTCCTCTTCTCTCTCCCTCACGCTTCCCTGTGCACAAGCCACACACAGCCAGCCGCAGCCTCTTTCTTCTCCCAGCCAATCCACGCGCACCAGTTGTCCCAACTAGAAGGTTGTCTCTAGCCTTTTGTGTTGAGCTCTCTCATCCTAGCCTTAAAAATCCCAATTGTGTGCGCCTATTTAAGGAAGGCTTCAGCCTCTCTTTTTCCCATATTTTTAGTTTTATTTTCCTTTATGTTTTAGCCAAACCTAGGATAGAATAGTTAGAGAACTTCCAGCCTTTTGGGGCCGGAATTTATGAGAGAGTTTGATATTTGTTTTTCTTTGCTTTATTTTAAGCTTTGTAGCACTTTTATCTTATGCTTTTATTTAATATATGTCTTCTAGTTGTTTCCATCTCTTCATCTTTTTAATTTAGTAGTTCCTTCTTTCTTGCATTTTATTTCATGGGGATATATGAAACTCACCATGGTGAGTTTCTAATCTCCTTATCAAGGTTGAGGAGGAAACACCATCATGGTATGACTCATTAATTATTTATTTAACATTTTCCCTCTATATGCTTAACTTAGATTTAATAAATATCATTTGTTATTAAAGTAGAAAAATGATTTCTTTCACCCATTATGCCATGT
Organism: Dryas octopetala; assembly: GCF_963921425.1. Lineage (NCBI taxonomy): Eukaryota > Viridiplantae > Streptophyta > Magnoliopsida > Rosales > Rosaceae > Dryas > Dryas octopetala. Next base: position 21,152,004 of record NC_141368.1, on the reverse strand, counting down.
ATATTGAGTAGTTAGAGCCTACTCCTACAATATGCTTGGTTTTGTAATTTTTATAAGCAACCCCTTTTGATTCCTTATAGTTACCTTAAATTTGGTTTCACATGGAATTCTATCTTAGAAGTTGTACATCTCTAAGCTAAACAATGATATACTTAAAGATGTAATTTTTGTGCTTAAAATATAAAAATATTTGGAGAGAGCACCAAGTTGATTCTTTGTTGCTTTCCTTTGGGAAATTGTTAGATAAATGCTATAGGTTGTCAAATAGTGGTGTAAAATTCAAGACCTTGGTGTTTACCATTGTCTAAATTCCTACACCTTTCTCTCTTTTATTTATTTTTGCACTTTAGTTTCTTGCATTTATTTTCCTTTTTATTTTAGTCTTCATCAAATAATCACCAACAAACTCTTAGCTAGGTTAGATTTAAAGTAACTAAAGTTTAAATTAAGTGTGTCGCTTTTTAAACACTCCCTTGGGTTCAATCTAGTTAATTATATGACCCTTACCACAAGGCTCGTATACTAGCGAGTAAAAAAATAAACAAATAAAATTTACAACATCAACTTAATCTTAAAACCAAAAAAATGTAATTAATTGTTATATAATTACATATGTGATGGTTTGCATTCCATCGTCACATGTAGTAAACACTTGCATAACATTAGTGTGATTGAGTAGTAAACACGGATATCTATATATAAAGAACTAATAACCATTTTGTAACGACCCGATCCAAATTTTCACTAGAAATTTAAATTTTTATTTAACTATGGTTTTTAAGAGGTTTCTTTTAAGGACGCTGAATTATATTTTAAAGATTTGAGATTTGTTTGGAAAATAAAAAGGGTTTGGATTTAAATTTTTTATTTATTTTTGTTTTAATTTGGGGCTTGACCCAAAGTTGACTTTTAAAATAAATGAGCTTTCGATTTTGACTTTGGGTCCGTTAGATAGGTTTCGAGCCCACGAGTTCATAGACACGTAGCACGCATCATTTCGAGCTACGGTTTGAGAGATATGGGTGTTTGAAGCGAGGGGCAATTTTGTAAAATGGACAAATTGGGTTTAAAAAAATCAGATTTTTTTTAGAAGTTCCTCTCTCTCTAGAACATTCTCTCTCCTCTTTTTAATTCTCTTTCCCGACTCTCTCTCTGCCTTCTCTTCCCTCTCTCTGCGCACGGCCAGCTCCGGTGAGAACTCACCTTCGCCGGCCAACCCACGACGGCCGAAGGCCACTGATGTGACCCCTAGCCACAGGCCATCCTCCCTCGCGTCTCCCTTGCACCGGCGAGCTCTTCCACGCGCAGGAACAGTCGAGAGAAAACACAGCTCACCGCCGGCAATCTCATTTTTCCGGCGACGACGAGACACCGGACTTACTGGGTCCTCTTCCTCTCACCACGGCGAGTTCAACCATGGGCTCCGTTCATCCAAACGATGCTCCACGACGGAGCAATGAGCTCGGGAAGCCAAGTCAGCCGCCGGCTTCCGTCGCCGTTTTCGGCCATTTCCGGCGAGATTTGGCCGTCGATCAAGTTGTCAAAAATGATCCTCGAGGTATGGGCCTTCCTTTCCCCTTGTTATTGCGTGTCAATTTTGAGAATCTAAGATTTGAAATTTTTGGGGCTTGTACTCATTTCGGGTTCACCTTGAATTGAGCATATTTAGATGATTTATGAATTGTTTTTCGTCCAATTGAAGTACCTAGGTTGATTGGGGTTGATTTGTAGATGAAAAACAAATTTTTTTTAGGATCTGTCGCTGCTGCCACCACTGCCTCCGCCACTTGTGGCGGCGGGTCAGTGGTCGTTTGTCTCTTTTTGCCCAAATTGAACTTCTAGTAGACCCTCAGAGGTTGTTTGGTGAGTTCTGTGAAATTTCCGTGTTGTTTAAGGCTGGGCAGCCACCGTGTGTGGTGGCGGCCGCCTGTTATGGACGTTAAAAGACCAGTTGTGAATTCTGTGTATATTTAAGTTGGTTGTCTGGTCTTAACAGGTACATGGGCTCAGAAAATCTCATTCCCGATGCCGTTATGCTGCCGGATTTGATATCCGAGCAATGGCACCGTGAGGGGTATTTCGGTCTTTTACGTAGTTGAACTGTGAGTGAAACTTATCTGTTTATATTGTTGAGTACCGTGGTTTAATTGTCTGTTTTATGGATTTGCTGCTTTATGTTAGAGAAGACTAGGTGTAGGATTTGAATTAGGAGAATGAATTGACGAGGATTTGAGGCTAAAGAATTAATTGGGGAATTATAGAGTTGCTTTAAGGAGAGTCACCGAATTAGAGAAGGATTGTTTATTGTCGAGGTTAATGATTGATGATTAGGTAGTTATTATATAAAATGAGCAAATTAATTATTGAGAAAGTGTCGGTATGTTTCGAGTGACAGACAAGTGATGGTTTATGAGCGGGAATCAATTTCGGAAGGATTCGGCATAGTACGGAGTAAATTGTGGGTGGAATGTTGTGAGTTGGAAATGTGAGTACTGATCGGACGAGCCTGCTCGTGCGGAGTGACCCCTCCGTGGCCAGGATGTGAGCCTGCTCGTGTGGAGTGACCCTCTGTACGAGATTGTGGCCAGGATACGAGCCTGCTCGTGCAGAAGGGTCATCCGTACGAGATTGTGGCCAGGATACGAGTCTGCTCGTGCGGAGCGACCCCTCGTACGAGATTGTGGACAGGATGTGAGCATGCTCGTGCGGAGCAACCCTTCGTACGAGATTGTGGCCAGGATGTGAGCCTGCCCGTGTGTGGGATTGTGGCCAGGACATTGTCTACAGTATGGGTACAAGTATGGTGTGAGTTTTAAATAATAGAGTTTTGAGATGATTTTCGAAAATGGGTTGCGATATGGTTTTAAAATTGGAGGATTTTCTGAAACAGGAAGTTTACTTTTGTTTTTCGTTTTTAGTAAACTGTCCACTCACTGAGTTTGTCTCACGATTTATTTTGTCTTGTCTTAAATTGTCCCCCCAGGTAGTAGCTTGGTGGAGGTCGAGCCAATAACGTCGAGGCAGCCAGATTCTCCAATTGCAGCTCGTCAGTACCCTTGAGCTTAATGGGTTCTTCCTTTAGTTAGTGTACTTGAGGTGTAAAATAAATTAGTATGCTCTGATAACCCCGAGTTGGGTGAATATTATATTTGGATGTGGATTGGTTATTGGACCAGAGACTTTTTTTAGTTGTGGTAGAGGTGGTTGACGTTTTAGAAGTGTTTTTAACAGGTTTTGAAATTTCTGGGTTAGTCCATTTTTAGGGGAGGTTCTGCCGAATTTTCGGTAGGATTTTCCTTGATTTTGGATTCCCGCAAGACCTCTCTGGGTTTCAGGGTGGAATTCGGGGGCGGTCCTGTCACATTTGGTCTAGTGAATGGTGATATATTCATAAATTCACATCCTTTTATATTTCTCTTATTTAATTTTTGTGAGTTAATTTGATTAAAAACTTTAAATTTCATTTAGTTTGTGTTTTTAGCTTCCAAGCAATAAAATGAGAAATTTCACCATTCATTCTCCTTAATAGATTTTGATATGAATCCAATTGGAGATAGAACCTAGCACCTTGAACTTATTCCAGGTTAAATTTCGTGACATTTGAAGACTTCTTAGGTGTTCATTTTGAATTTCAAAGTCAGCCCAAAACTGCACCCGAGGAGAACTGAGTCAACTGCATTGTGTGGGGCATAACGTTTTGGTCCGAGCTTGGATTGAGGCATATAATGTATGGTTGGAAAGAAGACATACATGGATTTTATTGATATATAAAACGTAAATTTTTGAGTTGTTTAAGGCCTCCAAATTGCTCTCCAAAGATAGTTCAGAAATCCTGTCAGCAAAAGGATAAAGTGGTCCCAAGGCATCTTTCCATTTTGTGTAATTGCCTATCACATGCTCTCTTTCCTTCCCCTCTGTTCGCCCATTCTAAGAAAAATTTCAGAAACCACAATATGAAGGCTCTAAATGAGGTAAAGAGAATATCTACCTATGTCAACATCCTTCAAGGATCATCCATTAAGGGATAAGATGAAATATTCTCATTTTTGAATTAACCAAACCTTATCCCTTCATCTCCTTTTAATCCTGGCCACATATTCTAGACATAACAACTCACCCAAACCATAAAACACTCTCTCCCCTCTCCATCCTCTCTAATTTCACTCATTTCATCATTCATTCTATTATCTTATCTCAAAAACACACATCTCATCTTCCATCTTCCAAAACCCTAGCCTTTTCTCACCTCTCTTCATCATTTCTTTTCACCATCTTCCCTCCATCAACCTTTCCTCTCCAAAAATCCAAACACCCTCACAACACCCATCTACCATATTCACCACCATTATTGTAAGAGGAGCTTGGAGGCACTTTGGATAAGAAGCTATTTTGGGCATCCTTGGAGGAGTGACACCTCTTGGGAGCTTGGCTTCAACATCTAGAGTTTTCTCTTTTCCCTCTTGTTTCCATTTATGTTTCCATTTGTGATGTTGTTTGTAACTTTTATGGCTAGTGAGTAGTTTCTTGATTTGGAGTTAGGGATGTAGCCCTAGCCCAACTATGTAATGACTTTGTGATTTGTGATATAAATGCCCTTTTGGATATATATGCTTTTATGCTAGTTTAAATATCATGACTTGTATGTGTGAATTTACCACTTGTGCATATGAGAAATGTTGTCATGTAGAAATTAGAGATTGGTAACCTTTACTTTCTAAAGCTTGTTGCATAAGAGCATGATAATTTAAAAATACCTTGGTTGGATTGTTTTAATTGCTTGGATTTCTCATCCTTAGAACTTTATGCACCTAGGGTTTAGCTATGGTATTAATCTTAGGAAATTAGCTATCACCTTGGGTGGGATAGTTGATAACATGAAAGAGGATATGCCATAATTCACCTTGGTCGAAGATTAGGAGGGATAATACAAATACACAAAAGTTTGACCCCTCCCTCTAATTTTTTTATTTTCTTTATTTGCATTTTAGGGACTTATATTGAATTTTAATGTGTCTCACAACCTGAAGGAATTCGGAGGGAGGGGTCATTTCATTTTTGAATCTACAACGAATAGGTTCAAGAGATGAGAGAATTAAGGATACCCACCAAAAAAACTAATCCAATCCATAATGATGTACCGGAAAATACAACATTTTTGTTACCCGACCAACCCTCAGGAGAAGCAAATATAACAGGTACACTAATCAGTAAGATTAATAAAGTAGCAATTAATGCAAAAACAGCCAATTGGAAAGCAATAGTCATGTTTCTAATCCTCTAGTTGGTATTATAATATATCCAATTTGGCATAATCACTAATTGCATTGTTTGTTATGTGGAAGGGTTAGTGTGAAACCCTAACAACCCCAAATCTCATATCATCATCAATTTAAACTTGTACTGGAATTTATTTGTTTTCCATTTATATTAGCTTGTCTTTAATTTTAGTGTCACTTGTCATTAATCAACTAAACAATAACTCAACACTACACATTTGCACATACCATTATGCTTAGGCTAGGCTTTGCATAGTACATAGTAGGTTGTTTGTTAGTTTTATATCCCTAAAATAAATTTAGCTTGTGGTTGAAATCTTAATCCAATCTCTTGGGTACGACAACCTCTTACTTCCATTTCCATACTAAAACTTGACAACTTTACACTTGAGGTAGGATAATAACTAGTTTTTGGCGCCGTTGCCGGGGATTGGAGTCCTAAGACTTTGATCCTAAGCTTGGGTTGCATTTAGGGTTAATTTTATTTAAATAATATAAAAGAAAAGAAAAAAAATTTCAAATTTTTAGTTTTAAATTGTTTTTACTTTGTTAGAAAACGTAGTGTTTCTTTATGAATTAAACTGCTTTGTTTAGTTGCTGTTCTGCGAATTTGGTCCGAGTTTAGTTCTTTATTTTTTTGTCCTGAATCCAACCATATCAAGAACGTCAAAATCGGATCAGTGGTTTAAAAGTTATAAGCTAAAAACTGAGCAGAGGTCATAAAGTAGTTTTCTGTTGCGTTTTAATTTAATTGCTTCACTTTTTGTGTATTAGTTTGTGTACATTTGTTAGTTACCCTTTTCTTTTATTGACATTGGATGCTATCTTAAGTTTCTTTTTCTTATCCTTGTGACTTATAGTGTTCTTGCTCTCTTGATAGGTGTATGAGTGAAAACCCAACTACTTCAAGTTCACACATTATTTTGAAAAGTGAGAATGAATTAATAGAGTTTACAAGAGGTAGATCAATAGAAAAAGGTACAAGGAAGACAAGGGAAAAATCACCTCCAAAGGAAGCAAGGATGAGGGATATAAATCCACCTCCACCACCACTAGAGGAAGAAAGACCCTTGAGAGATTTTACACTACATCTTTTGGCCACTCATCCTAGTTGCATTGTGCTTCCACCTTGTGCAAATACATTTAAGATCATGCCGGGTACATTGCAATTGTTACCTAGTTTTCATGGAATGACAAGTAGCGATCTCTACTTGCACATCACCGAATTTTGTGAAGCTTGCTCAACCGTACAACTAAATGGAATTAATGAGGACAATTTGAGGTTAAGACTTTTCCCATTCTCATTGAAGGACAAAACTAAGCAATGGTTATACAAGTTGTCGGCCGCAAGTATCCACACATGGGAGGAAATGCAAAAGAGCTTTCTCCAAAAGCTCTTTCCACCATCAAAGACCAATGCTCTTAGGCAACTCTTAATGCAATTTATGGAGCAACCTAATGAGCTATTTCATGAAGCATGGGAGAGATTCAAAGATATGGAAAATGGTTGCCCTAATCATGGTCTCACCAAGGGATTGACTCAAGAAACAAGGAGAAGAGTGGACTATGCATGTGGAGGAAGCTTTATGGACAAAACTGAAAGGGAGGCCATGGAGGTTCTTGACAATTTGAGTGAGATTTCACAACTTTGGGACAATGTCAATGATAGGTTGCCAATGAAGGATGTGAACTTATCTATGAAAGAGTAACAAAGAAGAGGAGTATTTGAGATGGACACTCTTCACATCAATGTACAACAAGAGTTGAAGAATATAGAGGCCGCAATGAACAAGAAGCTTGATTTGCTTCTCAATGCTCAACAAGGGAATTCTAGCCATGCACCATCTTCATCTATGGCAAGCAAGGAAGTGGAGCATAGTTGTATGATATGTGAGAGCTTGCAACATGAGACAATGCAATGCCCTCAAGGAGGTTCATTTCAAGAATTTATGAAGCAATGCAACCAACTTGGTTATCAACAAAGACTAATGAATGATCCCTATAGCAACACTTACAATCTGGGATGGAGAAATAATCCAAACTTTATATGGAGTGACCAACCACAAACACCTCAAGCACCATCGTATCCTAGTCGTGAGCAAGCCCAAGGGTTTCAAAGGCCTAATGGTGGCTATCAAGGTGCTAGTAGCTCTTCATTCAACAACCAAAGAGCCATCAATTCATATCAAGCTCCTAAGGTACCCTACCAAGCTCCTTCACAACAACAAAAAATGCATCAAGAAGTAATCAAAAAACCCTCTATTGAAGATTTGTTAACTAGTTTCATCATAGAGAGCAAAGAAAATCAAGCCAAGCAAGATGAAAAGATCAATATTCTAAGCAATGGTTTGACACAAACTTGAGATGCAAATGGAGCAATTGGCCAATGAGGTTAGAGAAAGGAAGCAAGGTGTGTTTCCAAGCATGGTTGAGAACAATCCAAAGCATGAGAAAGCTAAACTTATCACTACCTTGAGAAGTGGAAAATAGTACAACAATCAAGTAACTTTGCCAAGCTTTGAGGAAGAGGCACAAGAGCAACCTAGGGAGCACACCAAGGCACAACAAGGAAAACTACTTGCATCACCCGGATTTGAGAAGCAAGAGAAGAACAAAGGGAAGGTCATGGAATTGGGTGATAGTGAAGTGAATTTGGGGTACAATGATGGTTATCCTAAGGCTTTGAAGGATAATCTTAATACCAAGGTCGAGAGTAGCATCAAGGAGAAGCAAGAGAAAGAGCAATCTGAGAGACCATTCAAGAGAGGTATCACATTCAACCCTCCTTTGAATATAGTGCAAGATTTTGAGCCACCACTTCCATATCCTCAAGTTCAAAGGAAGCAAGAAGTCAAGGCAAAGAAAGAGAGAGAAGAATGAGCTTCTTGAGTAGTTCAAGAAAATGGACATCAACATTCCACTCCTCAATGCCATCAAGACCATTCCTTCCTATTCCAAGTTCTTGAAGGATCTATGCACAAACAAGAGGTACAAGACACAATTTGAGAAGAATGACAATGTGGTACTAAGTGAGCAAGTGAGCAAGTGAGTGCTGTTTTGCAAAGGAAGCTTCCACCAAAGTTGAAGGATCCGAGCTCCCTTACCGTCCCTTGCACCATTGGAAACCAACCTTTTGAGAGAACCTTGATGGATTTAGGGGCAAGCATCAATCTTATGCTTTATCATGTGTATGAGACATTAGCTCTTGGAGACATCTCTCCCATCATTATTTCTCTTCAATTGACAAATAGAAGCATTGTGTATCCAAGAGGAGTGGTATAGGATGTTCTTGTGAAAGTTGATGAGCTCATTATACCGGCAGATTTCATTATCTTTGACATGGAGGAGGTACAAACAAGTGGAAATGACTTGCCTATCATCTTTGGCCATGCATTCATGGCCACGGTGGGTGCCAAAATTGATGTTATGGAAGGGCTTATGACCATGACCGTTCATGACACTACCATTACCTTTAGGGTCTTTGATGCATTGAAGAAGCCATCACAAGCTCATGATTGTTACCGGATTGAAGTGATGGATTGTATTGACAAATTTGTGAAGAATACATTCATTGGGACATCAACAAATGATCTTTTGGAAGCTTGTATCATGCACAATGGCATGGATTTCATGGAAGATGAGACACTTGAGGCCGTGAGGCCTAACACACCACACTTGGCTCTGAAGTTTGAGATATATTCTTCTAACTCTACTCCTTTACTCCCATCAATTGCATACCCCCCTAATCTTGAGCTTAAACTTCTTCCTACACATTTAAAGTATGCTTTTATTAGTGAAAACCACACGTTGCCCGTAATTGTGTCTTATTGTTTAAGTGATTTGCATGAAAGTAAGCTTATGATAGTGCTTAGAGAACACAAAGGAGCACTTGGACGAACCATAGCCGATATCAAGGGATTGAGCCCTAGTTTGTGCATGCATAGAATTCTCCTTGAAGATGATATCAAGCCAACAAGGGATGCTCAAAGAAGACTCAACCCTTCTATGAAAGAAGTTGTTAGAAGGGAGATCATGAAGCTACTTGATGTGGGAGTGATATATCCCATCTCAGATTCAAAGTGGGTGTCACTAGTTCAAGTTGTGCCCAAGAAATGTGGAGTGATTGTGGTAGCAAATGAGAATGGATAGCTTGTGCCACAAAGACTCCCTATGGGTTGGAGGGTGTGTATTGACTATATGAAGCTCAACAATGCCACAAGGAAGGATCATTTTCCATTGTCATTCATTGATCAAATGTTGTAGAGATTGATGAGTCATTCCTACTATTTCTTCCTTGATGGGTATAGTGGCTACAATCAAATCCCTATAGCACCGGAAGATCAAGAGAAGACCACTTTCACTTGTCCATATGACACTTTTGCATATAGGAGGATGCCTTTTGGTATATGCAATGCTTCGGTCACCTTTCAAAGATGCATGATATCAGTCTTTAGTGACATGGTGGAGCGCTCCATTGAGGTATTCATGGATGAATTTAGTGTTTTTGGCTATTCTTTTGATGATTGTCTTCACCACTTGGATCTTGTACTTCAAAGATGTGAAGAAACCAACCTTGTGCTCAATTGGGAAAAGTGTCATTTAATGGTTCAAGAAGGCATAGTTTTGTGGCATGTTGTTTCTCCAAGAGGGATTGAGGTTGATAAAGCAAAAGTGGAGCTCATTGAGAAGTTGCCACCACCTACAAGTGTGAGGGCCGTGAGAAGCTTCCTTGGCCATGCCGGTTTTTACAGAAGATTTATTAAGAACTTTTCCAAAGTATCAAAGCCACTTTGTGATTTTCTAGACAAGGATGCACCATTTGTGTTTGATGAGGTTTGCCTACATGCTTTTGAGAAGATCAATGAGTTACTTATCAAATCTCCTATCATTTGTGTACCGGATTGGAGTATGTCATTTGAGTTGATGTCTGATACTAGTGACTATGCACTTGGAGCCGTGTTGGGACAAAGGAAGGACAAGTTTTTCCATGTCATCTATTATGCAAGTAGAACCTTGAATGATGCTCAACTCAACTACACCACAACGGAGAAGGAATTGCTTGCCATCATCTTTGTTTTGGAGAAGTTTAGAAACTACTTGTTGGGTGCCAAAGTCATTGTGCACATGGATCATAGCGCATTGAAGTATCTCATGTCCAAGAAAGATGCAAAATAGAGGCTTATAAGGTAGATACTCTTGCTACAAGAGTTTGATATTGAGATCAAAGACAAGCCCGGAAAGGAGAACTTAGTTGCGGATCACTTATCAAGATTTGTGGAAGGAGGTGATAATTCTCACATCCCTTTGTGTGAATTTTTTCCGGATGAGAGCCTTTTTGTCATAACTAGTAGAGAAGATTCTTTGCCTTGGTTTGTGCATTTTGTGAACTACCATGCTAGTGAAGGCAAATTTGTGCCTAAAGAGTTTGACTATCAAGCCAATAAGAGGGTTTTAAAAGAGGCAAGACACTACATTTGTGATGATCCCTTCTTGTTCAAAATGTGCAAAGATCAAGTGATGAGAAAATATGTGCACCAAGATGAAGTTCAAAGCATTCTTAAGCATTGTCATTCATATGCTTGTGGAGGACACTTTGGAGGCAAGAAAACCGCACTAAAGGTACTCACTAGTGGATTCTTTTGGCCTACCATATTTAAAGATGCATATGCTTTTGTTATTAGTTGTGATAGATGTCAAAGGGTTGGAAATATTTTATCAAGAAATCAAATGCCCCTAACTAATATCTTGGAAGTTGAATTATTTGATTGTTGGGGCATTGCTTTATGAGACCATTCCCTAGTTCTTATGATAATCTATATATTCTTATGTGTGTTGATTATGTGTCAATGTGGATTGAGGCTGTGGCATCCAAGACAAGTGATCACAAGATGGTTATGAAATTCTTCAAGGAAAACATCTTTTCAAGATTTGACACTCCTAGAGTTCTCATTAGTGATGGAGGATCACATTTCATCAACAAGCCCCTTGAAGCCTTACTCAAGAACTATGATGTGAAGCACAAAGTGAGCACTCCTTATCATCCACAAACTAGTGGACAAGTTGAGATTTCAAATAGGGAGATCAAACATATCCTAGAGAAGATGGTGAACACTTCAAGGAAGGATTGGAGTTTGAAGTTGAATGATGCTTTGTGGACATATAGAATGGCATTCAAGACACCTTTGGGAATGTCACCTTATAGGATTGTATATGGGAAGACATGTCATCTACCCATGGAACTTGAACACAAGGCTTTGTGGGCACTTAAGGAGTTGAATTTTAACTTTATCAAGGCCGGTGAGAAGAGAAAGCTTGATCTTTGTGAGCTTGATGAGTTGAGGTATGAAGCATATGAGAATGCTAGTTATACAAAGAGAAAACCAAAGCATACCATGATAAAAAGCTTGTGAAGAAGAATTTTAAGCCAAACCAACTTGTTCTTCTTTACAATTCAAGATTAAAGTTGTTTCCGGACAAAATTAGATCAAGATGGAGTGGTCCATTTCAAGTAGTTCAAGTATTTTCTCATGGAGCCATTGAAATCAAGAACATGAAGAGTGGAGATGTGTTCAAAGTGAATGGCCACCGTTTGAAGCCCTACTTCTCGGCTAGCGTCAATGAAGAAGAGGAAGTCATTTACTTTAAGGATGCTCCTTGTGCACCATAAAGCCAACCCAAGTGTTGGAGGTCTACAAGGGGGAGTTTTTCTTGATCCTGACCTTGTTTTTAGTTTCTTCATTTTTGGTTTGTTGTTTATATTGTTGTGTTTTGTGTTGTGTGTTGTGTGTTGTTTATCTTTCACCCCATGCATGAATTTTTCATTGAAAAACTTTCAAAGTGACTTTTTAACATTGAGGACAATGTTAAATTCAAGTGTGAGGGGAAGGTAACTTTTGTTGAAAATTTATAATTTTTGTTGTTTAATAAGGGCTAAGAAGAGAATGAGTATGTTTAGGTCTTAAAAGTTCCTCTCTTGTTAATAGTGAACTATGAGACCTTGTTTGAATCTATTTACACAAACTTTGTCAAATTGGTGCACTGTAATGAGAGAAGCATAGTAAGACTTGTGTGAACCAATTAAGCCATATATGTGAGTTTTGAACCTAATGGAAGTGCATGTATTGTTTATAGCACTTTGTTCTTCATGTGTGATCAATCTTGTGCATATTATATCTCTCAAAGCTTTGTGTCATGTATGAATGCATCTTGGAAATGATCTAAGCATTAGGAATCTACCATGGCCAAATGAGCATGATCCCTAAATATGTTATATCCATTAGATTGTCATTTTGTGCCTTTATGTTAGCCTTTCATTTCTTTCCACTACAAATGTTTTACCCTTTTGCTTAAACACTAGTCTTACCCTTTCCAAGCTAACTAGTGAGCAATATGAGATTGAGATATGTTAAGGTGCTTGCAAAGAAATAAGTTTGGGGGTTTTGGGAAAGACAAATGTGGGGTGTTCTATGTATGCAAAAAAAAAAAAAAAAAAAAAAAAAAAGAGAATCGTGATTGTGATTGTATCTTCAACTGTCAAATAGGGTGTGGATGTGATAACTTTGATAATGAAATTGCATGTCCGGATTGAAATGATTGGATAAAAAAACAGTTATTCAAGAAATAAAAAGTGTTTTTAGTTTAAGTTTGGGAGAATGATTTGAGGGTTGAGTTTTGACAAGCATTTTAAAGTTCTTAAATCTTAACAAGAGAATTGCTCATTATGTTTGCTTAAAAATTGTGATAACTTTTCATTTTTATTTCTTTAACCACTCATTCTAAACCTCATTACAACCTAATAAAAGTTCTTTTGATCCAATATATTTTGTGCATGACTAGTGGAGATGAGATTGAGTAGCAAGCATATGGAGGCATATGCACAACATTACATTGAGTGCATACACTAACCTTTAAACACTTGTGTGAAAATAGAGAGTATTCTAATGAGTGTTTGGTTATCTAAGTTTGAATTGATATATTGTGAATGCATTAAATTGACATATGGTTTATAGTGCACACACTCACTTAAGCATGTGTTTTTTTGTATTGTTATTAGTACTAGAGGAAAATCTATGAAATATTTTGTGCTTATGAAATTCATAGCCCTATTTTGTGTTTTTTTTATTGTGTGTTTTGTTTGCTTGAGGATGAGCAAAACCTAAGTTTTGGGGTATTTGATATGTTAATAAATTCATATCCTTTTATTTTTCTCTTACTTAGTTTTTGTGAGTTCATTTGATTAAAAACTTTAAATTTCATTTAGTTTTGTGTTTTTGGCTTCCGACCAATAAAATGAGAAATTTCACCATTTATTCTCCTTAATAGATTTTGACATGAATCCAATTGGAGATAAAAGCTAACACCTTGAAGTTATTTCAGGTTGAATTTTGTGACATTTGAAGATTTCTAAGGTGTTCATTTTGAATTTCAAATCAGCCCAAAACTGCACTCGATGAGAACTGAGTCAACTGCATTGTGTGAGGCATAAAGTTTTGGTCCGAGATTGGATTGAGTCATATAATATATGGTTGGAAAGAATACATCCAGAGCTTTCTATTGATATATAAAACTTAAATTTTTGAGTTGGTTAAGGTCTCCAAATTGCACTCTAAAGACAACTCAGAAATCTTGTCAGCAAAAGGATAAAGTGGTCCCAAGGCATCTTTCCATTTTGAGTAATTGTCTATCACATGCTCTATTTCCTCCCCTTTTGTTCGCTCATTCTAAGAAAAATTCAAAAATCACAATATGAAGGTTCTAAATGAGGCAAAGAGAACATCCACCTATCTCAACATCTTTCAAGCATCATCCATTGAAGGATAAGATGAAATATTCTCATTTTTGAATTAACCAAACCTTATCCCTTCATTTTCTTTTAATCCTAGCCACATATTCTAAACATAACAACTCACCCAACCCATAAAACACTCTCTCAATTTCGAGCTCCCCTCTCCATCCTCTCTAATTTCACTCATTCCATCATCTCAGATCAAAAACATACATTTCATCTTTCATCTTCCAAAACCCTAGCTTTTTCTCATCTCTCTTCATCATTTCTTTTCACCATCTTCCCTCCATCAACTTTTCCTCTCCAAAAAGCCAAACACCATCATAGCACCCATCTACCATATTCACCACTATTATTGTAAGAGGAGCTTGGAGGCACTTGGAACAAGAAGCTATTTTGGGCATCCTTGAAGGAGTGACATCCCTTGGGAGCTTGGTTTCAACATCTAGTGTTTTCTCTTTTCCCTCTTGTTTCTATTTATGTTTCAATTTGTGATGTTGTTTGTAACTTTTATGGCTAGTGAGTAATTTCTTGATTTGGGGCTAGAGATGTAGCCCTAGCCAACTATGTAATGACTTTGTGATTTGTGATATAAATGCCCTGTTGGATATATATGCTCTTATGCTAGTTTAAAGATCATGACTTGTATGTGTGAATTTACCACTTGTGCATATGAGAAATGTTGTCATGTAAAAATTGGATAAGAACCTTTAGTTTCTAAAGCTTGTTGCATAAGAACATGGTAATTTAATAGCACCTTGGTTGGATTGTTTTAATTGCTTGGATTACTCATCTTTAGAACTTTATGCACCTAGGGTTTGCTATGACATTGATCTTAAGTAGTTAGCTATCACCTTGGGTGGGGTAATTGATAACATGAAAGAGGATCGATGTGCCCTAATTCACCTTGGCCGGGGATTAGGAGGGATTCTAATATATCTAATTTGACATAATCACTAATTGCATTGTTTGTTACATGGAAGAGTTAGTGTGAACCCCTAACAACCCTAAATCTCATATCATCATCAATTTAAACTTGTACTTGAATTTGTTTGCTTTCCATTTATATTAACTTGTCTTTAATTTTAGTGTCACTTGTCATTAATCAACCAAACAATAACTCAACACTACACATTTGCACATACCATTATGCTTAGTCTAGGCTTTGCATAGTACATAATAGGTTGTTTGTTAGTTTTATATTCCTAAAATCAATCTAGCTTGTGGTTGAAATCTCAATCCAATCTCTTGGGTACGACAACTCCTTACTTCCATTTCAATACTAAAACTTGAAAACCTTGCACTTGAGGTAGGATAACAACAGATGGCACATAATCTCTATTAGTTGAAGTAAGTATTGAGTTCAAATCTCATGGACAATTGTTGATTAATAAAAATTGTAAAATAAAAGAAAAAAACATGCATAAAGGGTGTCCTATATAGCTAAGATATAGCTCAACATGACCTTCCATTCCTGCTCGTCATTGATCTCTTCCTTATATATCCTTCAATGGCCCACGTTGTTGCTGTTGCTATTGTGGTCTCCCTTGTGACAGTGATAGCCTTTGCATGGTAAGCAAGACGAAGCCTTTGGCGGAGGAGGCTCTCACGTGCCACCCCCTGGCACGTGACTTGCCTTTCCTTCCCCCCCCCCCCCCCCCCACCCTCACCCCCACCCCCACCCCCACCCCCAAACAATGGCAGATGCTCTCGAGTGGGACTGTTCTGATTGCACCCCAACGACCGATCAAAGCCATTGAGGCAGACAAGACTTTGACCAAGCGAAAGTAGGCGAAGAAACGTCAGGAGCTGATGTCTAAAGGAAAACTATCGTCCAATGACGAGAGCTTTAATCCTGACATGGTGATAATCAATGACGGTAATGATTTGCTCGGAACTCTTGGTGAGGCCTTGAATTGTTCATTTTGCATGAGGATTCTGGAGAGACTTGTTATGGTTCGTACGCCGTTGTTTCGATTTTGAAAAGATTTTTGTTTCTCTTAATTAAGGTTTTGAAGAATTATGTTGATGGAGTTCACTGTTTGTTGATTTCAGACACCTTGCGGCCACAACTTCTGCCTTAAGTGCTTTTAAAAATGGGTTTCGCAAGGGAATCGTACATGTGCAATTTGTCACCAATCAATCCTAGCCAATTTTGCGAGCCACCCTCGAATCAAGTCTGCGCTGGTCTATGCAATTCGTGTGGCAAAGCAACTAATTCCCAATCCCAAATTGGAACAACGACCTAGAGTTTACCATCACCTCCAAAACGAGAACCGTACTGACATAGCTTTCATCACAGAGTGAGCGAAGAAGCCCGAAAAGGCCAATGCCTCTAGTGCAAGGATTTTTGTGACAGTTGCTCAGGACCACTTTGGGCCCATTACTGCCGAAAATGACCTAGAAAGGAATCAGGGGGTGTTGGTAAGAGAGTCTTGGGTAGATAGGGGTACCTGTAGACAATGGGGTGTTCACTTTTCTATGGATCTTGGGATTGCTGGGTAGGCAAAATATGGTGCCTAGTCGGTGGTTCTCTTTGGAGGCTATGAAGATGACAAGGACCATAACGAGTGGTTTCGTTACACATGGAGGTAATATAATTGTTGTAATTATATAAATATCTTTGATAATAATATTAATGTTAGCTTTATATGTTTTCTCCTAATCTTTATGTTGAATTGTACAGTGGGGAAAGAGACCTAAAAGGTAATAAACGTACAAACAAGACTCACTTCTGGGATCAGAAGTTTGGAGCGGTGAATAAGGCACTAAGAGTAAGCTGCCTCAAGAGTTATCCTGTTCGAGTGGTTATGTGAGTTTTGTGTATATTTTGAATGGGTAGTATTGTTTTCAAATAGAAAAATCTTTCTTTCTTATCAAGAAACTATTAACAGCAAAGTTGAAATATTATATGATTTTGTTTTTAATTTTTATTTGGGTTATTCTTGTGTTCTTAGCAAACATGTTCTTTTTTCTAAGATATTTTTTTAGGCATATCCCAGAAGGAGAGGCTCTTCTCTATGCTCCACAAAAGGGACATGGACTACGATACGATGAGATTTATAGAATTGAGAAATGCTGGCGAAAACTGAATAAAAAACAAGTAAAAATCTACCCATGCTTGCAATAGATTAGTTTACAATTATCATTTAGATTTTGATTTTGGCTTAATAAGTTTATTAATAGAGTTTTATTCTCTTAGAGTTTTAAGGTATGCAGATATCTTTTTGTTAGGTGTGACAATGAACCTGCTCCTTCGATTAGGTATATTATGATGAATCCTCGATTCTCTCTCTCTTTGTCTCCTTCTGTCTGGTTCTCTCGTTATTTCTCTCTTTCTTTCTCTGTGCACTCTCAACTCAACTTTTGACAAATATATATGCAGCGATGATCATAGAAACCATCCAAGGTCTCTACCAGTTATTAACGAGTTGAAGAATGCCATTGATTTAATAGAAAGAAAGGAATCTCCTTCATGGGACTATGATGTAAGATTGTTTCGAGGCTACTTGATTATAGTTGTTTCTATGCTGTTTTTTATCGAATTAAGGATATACTAAACATATTATTGTGCATCTCAGGCGGAAAAAGATTGCTGGATATGGAAAAAGCCCCCACCACCTAGTGGTTAGTGAGTATTCAAAAGATGAGAAGAATATTAGAAGAGGCAGATAGCAAAAACAAAATTTTGTGAGAGAAAGGCTTCTGGAAGGTATAGGTTTTTTATACACTATGTATTTAATCTCTACAGTTTTATTATTTGTACCCATGTAATAAGTATAACACCTTGTTTTCTTTTTATTTTTCACCATTATAATGCCTATTGATGTGTTTGTTGAGTAATTTTTCCTATGCAGAGTTTAAATACCACATATGTTGGGATGTTATGATTCTCCCAATTACTACACCATGTGCTCACAACTTCTGCAAAGCTTGCATAAAGGGTGTCTTTGTTGGTATAGGTCTAATGAGACAAAGGACATGCCAGGGCAGACGAACTTTGCGGGTGCAGAAGAACATAATAAATGCCCATCCTGTACAACTGACATAGCTGACTTTCTTCAAAATTTATAGGTATGACATGTTGTTTTGTTACAAAGACTATTGTATTGTCTTATGTGTAGTCTATGCTGCATGTATATGCTTGGATATATCTAATTTGAACCTTAATTGGTAACAAAATATACAAATCTATTGAGGTAATTTTGTTCCTACCATGATGTTTAATTATTTGGTGGTGTTTTAGCAGTTTTATTTGTTTTCCCTACTATGTTTTTAGCTCTATAATTTATTATTATACAATTTTTCCCATGTTTCAATGCTAAACAATGTTTTAATTGGTTTCAATTTCTCCATTGATGTGTTTTTTATAGGGTAATAGAGAGCTCATAAAACTCATAGAAACACTAAAACACAAAGCTGAAGATTCAAAAGAAAATGAAGAGTTAAGTGATCGAAAGTTCCGATTGCTCAAATGAAAATATTGATTTGATTGATGAAGAGGAAGAGGAAGATGAACAAAGAGAAGAAGAAGACATTGACGCATTACATGTGCGTGATTTGGTTGTTGAGGAGACTTTAGAAGATTCCAATGAAAATATTTTGGCGCCCTATACTGAAAATGCCAACAAGAAAGAACTACAAGCAACTATAGTAGAGAGAATGAACCGGACTTGTAAGCAAAAAAATCCTAACAATGGTGAAAATGTGTTTGATGTTGGGGTAAGGGCCAAAGACAAAAGAGGTAAAATGGAAGCACCATAATGATTTGATTCACTGTCAAGTTTGCTTCATGAATTGGCAATCAATCCAATTTTAATTTTTTATATCTTTAGGAAATAAGGTCTGTAGCTCAAGAGTGTTTCTTTGCAGGTTAAGCATTTATCCTAGTCAATTGTTGTAATTTTCTTTTATAAATAATTTGCCATTATCTTTTCTTGGCATTTGAAATTTAGATGTAATAGTTTTAATGTCATGCCCCAAAACTGGCTACGTAACAGAGGCACTTATCTTGAGAATATTCAACACTACAACAACCAATTCCCCGGTGTTATAATCCCAAAAAAAGTTATGCCTTTGGTTTAGTAAAATAGGTTGGATTAGAATGCTTAAGTTTACAGCGGAAAAATATACAAAAATTTATTTATAAACCAACCTTTGAAACTACTATTGTTCAGAGTAACTTCAAAACTGTTTATACAAACTCGATAATTTAAAAACAGACAACCCAAGGACTCAGTTTATATACAGGATATGACCAAGGATATATAAAGATAGTAAGAGACCATTAAAGACCTGCTCAATGATATATACCGACTAAACAACAACACATGAGTTGACAATTAAGCTCGAGACCACACCGCCACCTTCTCAATCGAGGTCGTCAAAGTACACACGTGCAGCACCTAAGGGGGAGAAAAACAACAATGTAGGGGTGAGCATCTCATATGTTCATTGCTCCTCCTCAAGGAACTCCCTGCTAGATTTGAAAATAGTTTGAGACAATTTTAAATTAAATGCACAACACAAACCAGTTTCCAAGCTTTGTAAAACCAATAGCAGGCTCATACAACTTTCACAATATTGTTTTTCGAGCCCAAGTTCAAAATCATACATGTTGATTGGCCATTAGGGCCAACTACCCTTTCACATAAACAAAACAAAGTCCTGCAGTCATTTGACGTGGACAAGGTAGCGAAAGTAGCCATTTCATGGTTATACCGCCTAGACGAGGGCTCACAGGTAAAGTGGAGCCAATCGTCTGTCTGTACAACCCCTCATGAGGTTTAGGGAATCGAAGCCCATAGTCTACCGTAAGGGACCTTTCACTCTCAAGTCAAACATAATAACATTCTCACGGGAATATGCATAACAGTCAATACTCTCATCATCATAAAACCAAGCAGATATGCCAATCATAAACATGCAGCTTTATCACACAATATTTACTATATATAATACATGCAAGAAAACCACTAGTCAAGGTGTGTTGTCCCCTTACCTGGCGTCCAAAGCTCTTACTTATTCTCGAGTACAAGTCACAATTTGCCACGTCACAACGATCACTTTCAGGCAACTGGAGTTTCTAGTCTGACAACAACTAGTGTTAAAACGGTTTTCATGTAAACCGATGACCTTGTCTGTTAAGACTATGTATAATTCAGAGGTTTGGCACTAGCGTAACTGCTAGGCTTCTCTGAATTCTTAATCCAACATCACCTCCCACCCCGAGGTAAATATTTATGTCAAAATGTGTGGTTTCTAGATTCATTTTAATTTATTGTAGTGGAGGTTGATCAAATATGAACCTACAACGTGACTAGGTCAGTGCATGGGGAAACTAAGGGATCTATGGCTCAGTACCCAATGCCTGTATGCTCATGGACTGACCTTAGTTATCACGTTGTTTGGTAACCACTAATATGGCCTCAATATTTATTTAGTCCAATTTCAATTAAACAATTAAGCAGCGTTTCATTTATAACCACAACTTAAATAACAGTTTATTAAATAAGCTGGGTTAAGGGTATATCTGACAAACGACCTCTCACGGGCAGAGTCTTGGTAGATTAAAAGAGTCTAATCAATAAAAGATTAATCTAACAAAATTTCAACAGAACTTCGACATAGATTAAGAATTTACCTATGAAGTTTAGAAATGACTTTCTTAAAACTTCACTAAAACCTAGTCTTCACACTACTAGAATCGAAGAGCTCATATCCATGAACGTGTAGGCAAAAACAGATCGTCGATCAAAGCTTTAGAATTCAAGATAAATTGAAAACAAGATTTGAAGTGAAAGAAAAAAGAGAGAGAATGAGTGACTTAGGAAATGTAATAGCTCCCAAAAACAATCAGTAATAAACAATTCAAATACAACATATTTGAATGAGTCAAAAACGTTTATAAAATGCATTTCAAATTCATAATTTATTGAAAATACATTTATTTAAATCAAATCAGAGTAGCCCATTTGCCATGTCTTCTTCCCCTCTGCATCCTCCACTTGGTTATCCTACAAAATCAAAACCACACTACACCATGTCCAATAGTGCACCGGGTTCAACACAAACCTGGTAAGCTCACTAGAGCTCGTATGAGTAAAACACATAATCTCCTAATAATAATCAACATGAATAAATATCCAATCATTTATGCAAAATCCAATTCATCATCCTTGAATATCACTTATCTCAAATATGGCAAAAATAATGCCTAACATCATCCAATAATCATCATTAATATCAAAATCATCCTCTGATCCAACCCTAGGACTTACCTCGTCCTAATCAATCCAACAGGTAAAACATTCACCAATCATCAACCATTAAACTCTAGATTTCCACATTCATCAATTCAGTCCTAGGAATTAATCCTAGACTTAACTTGTCTAGCATACAAGCAGACACAACAAACAATTTTCATATAATTAGGCCAAAAATAAAATATCTGAACCTAATTCACTCATTGCATCAAACCAACTCATGATGCAATTAAAGAAAAATCCAACATAATCACTCACAAATCTCCAGTAGATCAATTAATCAAACCATCCCAATTAAATTAATCAATTCATCCAATCATCATCACCAAATTCAATTCACTCACTGCATCATTAAACAATAACAACAGTTTTGATTTTGTCTTTCCACTTAAAATTTCATTTTCCTTCAATCACTAGTTGTTCAACCAACAATCCTCGATAACTAGTAGCTACTCAATCAACAATTCAAACCAAATTTTATCGCTTTGATCAACCCAAATTTCATCCCATTGATCAACCCAAATATTAATAATTTTCGGGGTCTTACAGGAAAAGTGCCAAGTATAAATGTGTGAAATGAGAGGAATTGGCGTGGGTATTTATAGGAGGAAGAAAGTGGGTCAACTCGCCCGAGTTGACTGTTCCAACCCGGCCCAATCGTCGCAAGGTGGCGTATCCTCAAACTGCCACATGGCACAGGCCCTGCAACATGGTTGCACATGCAGCCGTCGGATCTGCATGTCCATGTAGTGATCAGCGGCCTAGATCGTGCCACGTGGCGTGATCTGGTAATTTCTAACTTTCTACTTTTTCCAACTTCAAAAATTAATTAAAAATAACTTGAGACTCAAAAAAAATACCACGAAAAATACTACTGACTTGTATCGACTAGTACTAATTAACTATGGGGTCAAATTACCAATTTGCCCTTAAGAAAATTGCAAAAAATTAAAGTTCCACAAAATAACCTAAGGAAAAAAGGAAACTTGTGAAATTTACAAAATAATTTCTCGAACTCGGAATAATACGAGATTTGTACTGTTGGGTCTGTGGGTAAAAGCACTATGTTTCCAAGGTATAACTCGGGTCAAAATACTAGTCAAAGGTGGAAAAATTAGATTTTCTGCCAAATAAATTTTAGAAAAATTCTAGAAAATAAGGAAAAATCTCAAAATAAATTTGAAACTTTATGGGTCTCACACTTAATGTTGAAGTTTTGGAGTTTGGAAGATCAAAATTGCTCTTTTCTTTATTGGGGACCTTAAGGCTCTATTGCCTAATGGCTTCCTAGTAAGATTATTCCATCAATTCTCGGATCTCTATAAAATGAATGTAATTGATCTTTAGTGGACTGTTTTGCTAAAGCTTGATTCCCTTAAGATCTCAATCCTATTCTCATTGTGCTAATCCCAAAAGTTGCTAATCCTATTTTTATGCAACAGCTAAGACTTAGTTTATGCAATATTCTCTATAAAGTCATATTGAAAGTGATTGTGCAAAGTGTGAACACTATATCCTGCAAATATAAATAAGATGAGAAAAGTATACAAAATATTTGTATTTAATAAATTTGAGGATTACAATCTCTGTATGTCTATTCTTTACAAGAATGATATTCTGATTCAATCTCCAAAGTTGTGCTTAATCCAAGGGTGATGAACACTTGTTTTTGAATCGAATTATTGAATCTTCAAGTCTTCTTGAATGACTAATATTTGATCAAGGGCTATTGAGGCTTGATCTTGATCGATCTTTGACCACTAGGTGTGTTACGTGGTAATGGCTCTTCGGCTTTGCTGGTAAAAGAATCGGCACGTGTGTACTGTGCTTGTTGATTCTTGATGAGCTTGATAAAGAGCTTTGAGAGTACGTGTTTAGGTATTTTACCTTTGGCCAGAAAGTTTGTCTGAATTTTGCCAAAATTTTTCGGAGGTCCCTAAGGTTTGATCTTGATTTAAGGATGATGAACACTTGATGATCTTGAACAAGACAGGTGGTGAAGGAGCCAGCCCTTGAGAATGGTTTGATGACTTTCTCAAGAATTTGATGAAGTACGTGAGAGAAAGTTTATGAGTCTTTTGGGTGTTTGCTTTTGCCAGAAGATCGTTTTTTCTCCCCCTCTTCTATTGTGAATTCTTGTATTTATAGGCGTTGCAAACTCTTAATTTGGGCCATTGGTCTGGGCCCTTGTAATTTAATCTTTAAATTGGCCTAATAAGATTTAATTCCCATGATTCGGAAATTTACAAATTAATTGGACTAATTTAGATCGAAGCCCGACCTTCCAAATATTGCCATGGGTTACCTTCGAGCCCATTTTGTTGGAGTAGTCACATGTCACGTGTCGTAATTTAATAGGCCACGTAGTCTATGTAGACTTGATTTTGACCGGTCAAAATTTGATTTATTGATCACTCAACAATTGTTAGTGATTTTTTTAAATCACCAAAATTCATGTATCTACACAAAGATTGTGACCTTTTATGTCTAATTTGGTGAGCCTTCCCACGTTAGCTTTGTTCCTGGGAGGCAGATTGTTGATAACATCATTGTTGCTCAAGAGATCCTTCATAAGATGAGGTTTTCAAAAGTGAAAAAGGAGTATATTTCTTGGAAAATAGATCTTACTAAGATATATGATAAAATGTAGTGGCCTTTTCTTAAGTGTTGTGGAAGATTGGTTTATGGCGAAGGTTTCTGGAGCTTATCCACTACTTTATTTCTGTTTAAGTACTAGATTGTGCTGAATAGGAAAAAGTCTTCTTGTTTTGTTTCCGGTTGTGGCCTAGTGCATAGGGACCCTCTCTCCCCTATCTCTTTGTCTTAGGCATGAAAAATTTATCTTATTTAATTAATTCTCTTGTAACTTGTGGAAGTACGTTGGCAACTTGTGCTTAATGGTCAAAATACAGTTCTTGTTTCTTATCTGATTTTTGTAGATGACCTCATTCTTTTTACCGAGGCTTCTATCCAACATGCTAGAGTCATGAAGGATTTCTTGAATACTTTTTGCTTCGCTTTAGGGTAGCATGTTAGCTATAACAAATCCAAGGTTTTCTGCTCTCCTAATGTTGATGATGATCTTGCAAATGAGATTGCCTCGGTTTGTGGCTCTCAGTTAATTAACTAATAAGATGGGAAAGTATCTTGGAGTCTTATTAATTCAATCCAAGGTTAATAAAGGCACATATGCTGATATTTTGGATAAGGTGCATAAAAAACTTACTTTGTGGAAGAGCTTAACTTTGTCTATGGCTGGGAGACCTACCCTTCTCCAATCGATCAGAAACCTCTGCTATCTAAATCTATGAGATGTAAACTGCTTAGCTTCCATTTTTAACTTGTGATCAATTGGACAAGCTAAATCAAATTTGGTTTCAATAGCTATGAAAATTGCATGGTGGATAATTAGTAGACATATAGGGCTTAATATATAAAAATTATCAAGTGAATTGGAACAAAGTGTCACACACCAAAGTGGGCTCTGTCACTTTGAGTATGTGGCAGCGCCACATTGGTCACCAACCTTGGGATTATGGAACCATACCAAAGCCAATGATCAATGTTAGGGTAATTGACACAAAAGTTTAAAGAAAATATCAGAGTAAAATTTTTGCTTTTAACAAAAACAAATACAACTAGCAGGAACTTGTTTAACTGGTGAGTTTGTGAGTTTAAAAATGAATTCATGAAACAAAATTAGAAACCCTTCAGCTTTAAAATTCAGTGAATGAAGCAACACAATTAAAGAGAATTCATTAAACCTTTCTTAAATGAAAAACCAGTTATAAATTCATCCAATGTAGTGAGTAATGAGTCATTCTAATTCTTAGAGTATCAAGTCAACATATTTCTCAAACTAAAAGATAAGATAAAGGTGAAACTTTTGAGGAGCCTATCTAATGTAATAACATATATATAATGATGAGAATGAATTGCTCTATATATATATATATATATATATATATATATACTAGATAGTTGTACTATATATTAACAAGTAGAAGAATTCTTATTGTTCAAAATTAGCATCAAAGTGTTTCATTTAGTAGTATTACCATTTTAACTTAATGCTGCTGAAAGTTTAATTTAGGTGATCTGTTCACTTAATAAACTTGATTAATTTCACTTTCAGTGATCGGACCCCAATTTTTGGTTTAGGTGATCACTCACGAACTCGTCAAACAAACACAACTCAGACGGTTCAGTAACTACAATATGAAACTCAGGATTGACTTCTAAAAACCAAAAATCACTTCTGCAAACAACAAAAATCAAACACACCAAGGATCACGTGACATCCTACACACTCAGAGGACCCATCACAGTAGGCATCCCAGTGTTATCCACAACTACAGTGGTGTGTGATTAGCTAGACAGTTATATGAGGGATATATCAATTTCAAGCATATAGCTACAGTACAGATTTGTGTTTAAAAGTTGAGTGAGTCAGTAAGCATAACAACACAAACAGGGAAGACAAATACACACAAGATGTTCACCCAGAAAAACCACAAAGGGTAAAAACTGGGGGTCTATCCAGCTGACCAGGCAATCCACTAAATGAGAAGTTCAATACAAAAGGGAGCACACAGCACACAAGCTCAATCACTAAGTCCTAGACTAAGTGGCAGCTTTCTTACCCCTTTGTGCAACTTCCATACGCAAGGCAATTGGTCATTCATGAAGAAGGCAGCTCCACTCCAAGCTCATCAACTCATGGCACCAATTTGCACCAAGTCAGTAGATTCATCAATGCATGAACATGATATGCAAATGTAGGATTCACAAACAAAGATCAACCTTCTCAAGCTATCGGCATGAAAAGATTGATATTGAATCCTTCAACTTAAATCTAAAATGAATGTGTTTGAAGAATGTATGAAGACATTTAAGCACTCAAACCCATATAGAATTTTAGATTTAACAAAAACAAGTTCAGAAAATCTCTTTGTGATTTTTCAAGAATTAAAAGACCATTTTCTGAAAATATTAAAGATGAGCACTTAGCCTTGAAAATACCCAGCAGTGAGCACCGAAAATACACGCTCAAAAATGCTCATGAACACCCACTAAAAGATCTGAACAGCATACCCAATATACCCGTACACACCCACGCAACATTCATGTTCGCCCAAGCCACGTGGAAGCCAATCAATGGCTGTCCACAAGAGACGGATGAGGGGCATATTCCCTTTGTCCTAGAGGGGTATCCTAGTATTACTAAGGATAGGAATAAGCAGCTGTAAAAAGGAATTTTGCTTTAAAAATCAGAAATGAGGAAGATGATGAATAGTGCTGATGTGTGAAGGTGTGTGGCGTGAATGGCAAAGATGCAATCAGATCTGATTGCTACAGTAGGGGAACCAAGCCATGTGCAATGCACATGCATGTCTAGTACTAAACAGAACATGGGCTTTCAAAGAATTGGGCTTAAAAAGCAAAACCCGAAATGGACCCACTGTAGCGACTGTGACTTAAATATCAACCACTGTACGTGAAAAACATTGTTCTTTATGATCAGTGAGTGACTAGTCAATTAGACAAAAAACTGTTAATTTCATGAAATGAATGAAGTGCAGTATACCTTGTGTCTTTGTTCATTCTTGACTTCTTCAATGCAGCAGAACTTGTCCTTAATCTAGCCTAGAGCTTGTGAGTGATTAAATACAAATTAATACAATTGTTTTGACAAGGAACCTAGCCAATATAACAAATCCTAGAAACTAACAGCTGCCTTCAATTCTAGTTTTGAAATAAACTCACGACCAAAATAATAAAAACAATGAGTACACACATTCTTTGTAGCTGTAATATCCATGTAATATTATTGTTGTATTATTAATGTTTCTTATCAACTAGAACCTCATGATAACCTAATATTTTTTATTCATTTTTTTGCATTGTTATAAATTTATGGAGACCTGTGGGAAGAAAGCAAAGAGATGTGCTTCAAATGCACCTCTCCCAGCCAGCACCACTAACTCAGTTGGCAACACTCCTCCAGCTCGCAATACTCCTCCAGCCGGTGCCACTATCTCAGCTAGCAACACCCCTCCAGCTCGCACTACTCCTCCAGCCAGCGCCACTAGCTTAACTGGCAACAATTCTGCTGCTGGACGAACTCCTCCAGCTCAGACTACTGCTCCACCTCAACCACCCTTCAATTAGCACCACATCTCTAGTTGGCACCAATGCTCCAGAGTCAGCACCGCTGGCACCAACACCTCCACACAATGCCATTAATGGGTTGGCACCAGACAACACTTTAGCAGACACAGTCACTTCCACAGTCAGACCCACAACTGCTTGCACCTGGGGTTTCAGGTACATAAAGTTACTCCTATATTTACTTTAGTCTATATTAGTATTAAGATGATTGTAATGTTTTTTGGTTGTGTAGAAACTACTGCCATTAAAAGGAAGCGTGGTGCAACGTATGGAAAAGGACTCCATGACATTATGGAGGCTAATGAGGGGAGGCGAATTTCAATGTCATTTCACCCTGTTTTCAAGATCCCTACTAACAATGACATGGTACCTAAGTTCACCAGCGAGATATGTTGTACTATTCGGAGAGAGATATATGTATGTGTTCAAGGGTGGTCTAAAATTACTGAGGAGCAGAAAAGGCTAATGTGAAAGGCATTGCTGGTAATATTTTGGTAGTTGATTCATCTTTATGTTTATGTATTTATTTTTCCAATCTCATAATTTTTTTTCATTTATTCTGAGTGTGTGCAAGGAGGCATTAACTTTTTCACCTAAGTAATGCTTCGAATATTCATAACTTTTATCCTAATATTTTTATGCATTTCATCTTAGGTGAAGTTTGATGTAGACTTGACCCTCCAATATCTAGTTGAATATATTGATAAGAATATGGAGTCAGGATACACACGCTTCAAGAATAGATTGTTTAAGTATTACCAGAACTGTGAGACACCTGAGCATGGACGAGATACACCTCCTAAGAAAGGTTTATGGTTTGATAGACTACTAGATCAATGGCATTGGCTATGTGACAATGTGTATACAGATCCAGAATTCTTGGTATATTTTAATCCATCCTTTTTTGATGCATATATATTTGTAATATTTATTCCACGAATGAACAAAAAACTATAATTAATATATCTTCTATTGTAGAAAATTTCTAAAACCTATTCCAACAACCGTAATAAACGACCGAGCAACCATCGTGGAGGTGCAAAACCATTTGTCCAGCATGTTCTGCAGAAGGCTAAGGTAAATTTAATTATTTCACTCTTGTGGAAATTACTGAACTATAAAATCCAAGTTATTTATGTTCTATCTCCTCCTTGTCTCATTATTTTTTCATTGAAAAATAAAACAACTAAACCATAGATTTCTTACTTGTGTCTAAACTAAGAGAAGTGTGGAAACAATGAAGGAAATTAGATATGTGTGTAATAGAGAAGAGCAGCTAGCCTACAGCTCTGCAGATCATGAAAAGCAAATTCTTTTTGGTATACCGTATATTTACCTCTATATTAAGTTCTGAGGGATCTTTTTCCTCTTTTAATTAATCTTTGTTTTTTGTTTTCTTTTCCGTCAATTAAAGAAATTTAAGTGTGAACTTTGAGATCCATTGAGGATCCCACAGACTTGTGCGAAATCATGTGGTTGGTTGGTTTAATGGTTTTAAACTTTTAGTTTTTTACTTTTCTCTGTTCTCTCTTGACTTTTTTGGCTTTCTTGTCTTTCTTTTTATATATGTTGTCTGCCTGTATAATATATATGTATTTTTGCCACTAATCAAGTTGTTTTTTCCTTTTGTATTTTTAATATAGGAGGGCAATGTCCCATCTTTTATTGATAATTGGAAGGATATGTACGTTACCAAGAATCAACAATGGACTACTGATGAAGCTAGAGAGAAACATGTAAGTCATTGAATGAAAATATGCCAGGGAAATTTCCATATAAATTATGCAATTGGGTTGAAGAGTGGATGATATACCAACACTGCTATTTCATATAAATATTCTTCATAACACTATTGCATTCTACTGTTTACTTTTAGTTCAACCTCTTCAGTATAATTTTTAAACTGTAGGAAAAAATGGAGAAAAAGAGGGATGCAGTCAAGTTGAGTATGGCTCAGGAAGCACCTGAGGGTACTCAAGCGGATTCCATACAAGTGCCTTTGGAAGTTTAGTATGGGATCTGCGCTGAGGAACTCGGGGTGAAAGGTAGAACCGTATGTGGTCTTGGTGCTTTTCCTTGTCTGGACAAATCTTCCTCCTCCTACTCCACTGCTGCATCTGGGCCTTCATTTGATGGTTGGATGGAGATGCAAAACATGATGAAACAACTTGTTGACGGCTTGAAGACTTTGCAAAATGAGAATGTTGAACTAAGATCTGAGTTGCAAGCTTTTAAAGGATCTTAAATGTGCAATAGTAGCAACGGATCTATCTATGAGTAACTGACTCCCAGTCACACTCCTCAACAATCTAGAGATGGTATAAATGACAGTCAGCTTGCAGACAGTACTAGTGAGAATGAGGATGAAATTTGATTTAGTTAGTTTTTTTTTTTCGAGCTTACATTTGTGTTTAAGTATTTTCTTAGACAAGTATGTGAACAAGTTATCATTTTCTAACATTTAGAAATCACATTACATCTGTTATTAAATTATGAAGCTTTATTAGGATTTTAATTTTTATATGTTGAAATATTTATAGCATTATTTATATTTATGAGAATGAATTAAAATAAATAATTGATCATTAAAAAATTATTCGTTGCCAATTCTAAAAGGAAATCACGTTATGCACCTCAAAAGGAACGATAATCATGTTGCCAATTGAGGGAAAACGCAACGATGACATGGTTACAAAGAAGATTAGCCAAGAACCAATCCATCTTGCCTTTTGAGGGAAAAGGAAACGATGACATGGGTTGGTTGCCAAAAACATTAGGCAAGGACAAAACCATGTTGCCTTTTGAGGAAAAATGCAACGATGACATAGTTGCAAAGAAGATTAGCCAAGGACGAACCCATCTTGCCTTTGAAGGAAAAGGCAACGATGACATAGGCTGGTTGCCAAAAAGATTAGGCAATGACTAAACCTTGTTGCCTTTTGAGGGAAAATGCAACTATGACATGGTTGCGAAACAGATTAGGCAATGACATAGTCCTTGCATATTGTATACTTGAGCAACAATAGAGTCGTTGCTTGATAGCATAGGCAACACCATAGAATTTCACCGCAATGATTAAGCAACAACATAGTGGTTGCCTATAAATTGATGAGGCAACGACGACGTTGTTGCATAATACCATAGGCAACGCGGTGATTGTAGCAAAATATCCCTCGAATTTGGTTTTCTATGCCAGAATCGGTAACGAAATATTCTTTGCTAACTCGTTGCAAAATTAGCAACAACCGCCAAACTGGTTGCCTATAGTCATTGGCAAGGGTCCTAGGGCAACGCCCATGGCAACGGCAAAATTTTGTTGCCGATAGGTTTAGGCAACAAATTGTAAGCTTTAGACAACGACTTTCAATCATTGCCAAACCCCTGTTTTCTTGTAGTGAATATGAAAGGGGTTGTTACACACTCATCTATGCTAGGATCCTCTTCACTCGAGTAATGGGATGTTGGTGGCGTTGGAACTTCTACACTTGGAGACCTCTCTCTCCAACTGCTCCTTACTCTCTCAGAACTTGTAAGATCCACCAAGCTAACCATCTTAAATCATAGGGTTTGCTGCACTTAGTAAACTGTGCAGGGGTGAGCATCACCAAAAACAGCTGATCATTTACTCAACTAGTCCAAATCATTTCCAAACTTTTCAAAGTAGTTTTAGTTATGAAAGTAAGGCTTTAATAAACATTTTTTTCAAACTTGCCAGAATCAGAAGCATAGCAATTATAAGGCACTCAACAATTTTAACAAGTTTCAAACAAAGTAAACTATGTGGAACTTATAATAAGATTTCACATTAACTTCGTTTGAGGTTCTTAGTACAAGACATTGATATAATTCAAACAAGGAGATCATTTCTTGGTCTCGGGTTGTAATAACAGTTTGCATATTTCAACAAGTCTCACAATCAACTAATAATTAATTCATGAAATGTAATTGCATGTTTAAAGGTAAAGTACAATGCAATGCGTACCTTTTCTCCATTTCAAAACAAACTTGTCAAGATTCAAATACAGTGGACTTGTCCCTAATTTGTAATTTTCATTACCCCTATCCTCATTTCCTACTAATAATTAAGTAGGTAACACTCAAAACACATTAGAGTATACATTCTTGATTAAAAATCTATGAATGCTAATTTAATGCAATGGCAGATCCCTAAGTAAGGAAATCTGCCCAAAATCAACCAATTTAATATAATGCATATGTATTTAACCATAAAAAATTTCATATATGCAAATCCAAGTTCACTTCACAATTCAAATATACATGTTGTAACAAATAGGTTTAATGCAATATAAGCAATGAATTGAATCCTCAAACTGAACTCTATCCTTAATCTGAAACCAAAAGGATTACCCAGTTTCCAACTTATGCAATTTAACTATTGGTTTTAAGCCTTACTAGTTTCACAAACCTAAAATCATGCATAATACTTAATCAGAAATGTTAAGGCTGTAATTCAAGTCAACCTATTATGTAAACATGGAAGTTCCAATTATGCAGGCCTTATTATTCTTACTAGATGTTTTGGTACATTCCTAAGTCAAAACTTAACTCAGTATAAGTTCTCATTTTTGTTTAGGGCAAGTTGAAGTCATGAACCTGCTTACATATGTTGATTTAGTTTAAAATACAAAGCTTGTTGTTCAACAAAGCAAACTGCATAAACCTGATCAATCTAATTTGATTACTAATTTCATATTACTTTCCTAACATGGTGAAACAAGTTGAAGTCATCAACATGTCATATCATGTTGGTTCTCTCAAAGTGAACAGCTCAAAACAAAATAAATAGAGATTATGAAATTAAGGAAGATTAAATTGATAGCATGTCAACTTAGGGATCGATTAACTCCAAACTCATTTTAAGCATTTTAAACACAATTGTAAGACCCCGTATTTTCCAGATAATTATTTTAAATATTTTGCGAATTTATTTTAAGGATTTTCAGAATTTATTTGGAAACACAATTGTGAGACCCCGTAGACACGAAGCACGCATCGGAGTTACGGTTTGAAAGATACGGACATGTGAAGTGAGTGGCAAACTTGTAATTTTTACAAAGGTGAGTTTTAAAACTCAAAAATCAGATTTCATTTTGGGTTCTCTCTCCTCTCTTCTCTCTCTCTCTCTCTCTCTCTCTCTCTCTCTCTCTCTCTCTCTCTCTCTCTCTCTCTCTCTCCCCGGTCCTCTCCTCTCCGCCACTCCTCTCTCTCGGCACTTCACCGTCCCACCACCCAACGACCAGCGACGGGCACCGGCAACCTCCTCTCGTCGTCGCCGATCCCTAGTAGCCCTCCCCTTCACCGGCCGACCACTGTAGACCGAGAATCAACGCAAAACAGGGCCGATCCTCCCCGCCGGTGATCTGCATTTTCCGGCCACGACGCGACTCCGAGCCACTTGGGTTCTCTTCCCCAGGTCATGACGAGCCTCCCTGTGGTTACCCTATGCTCCGACGACCTCTCACGGCGACAGATTGAAGGATTTATGTTTAATGACTTTTCCGGCGAGTTCGAGCGATTCCGGTGACATTTGACTTCGACCTAGGTATCGATTTGGCTCATCTCTTCATGCTCTTTAGTTCTGTATTGGAGGATTGAGCCAATTATGAATCCATTTCAAAATCATCATTTTGCAACCACGGGTACTGTAGCTCCACCTTGTGTGGCGGAGATTTGGGTGGTCTTCTTCATCGGTATGCCTCTTCGGAACCTTCAGAAACCATTATTTAAGTTTCGTTGTTGTTTTTGAACCGTTTGGGGTGCTGTTCTAGGTCGGGTAGCCACCGTGTAGGGTGGCGGCCGACCGTTTCGGTCGTTTAACGACCCATTTGTATTTCTGGTTTTGTGAAATTGTTGGTTGTCTGGTCTTAACAAGTACACGGGCTCGGGGAATCCTATTCCCGATGCCGTCATGCTACCGGATTTGACATCCGAGCGTATTGTCGTCCAAGGCATTACGGTCATTTCACGTGGTTGCACTGTGAGTGAAATTATATAGTCTTTTTCGTTGCTTTGTGTGCTTGTGTGCATTTGTTTGCTAGGAATTGGTTTGGCTAGGACTTGGTGACAGGACCACCCCTGGATTCCACCCTGAAACCCGACGGGGTCCTACGGGAATCCAAAATCAAGGAAAATCCTACCGAAAATTCGGCAGAACCTCCCCTGAAAATAGACTAACCCAAAAATTTCAAAACCTGTAAAAACACTTCTAAATCATCAACCACCTCTACCACAACCAAAAAGGGTCTCAGACCCAACAATTTCAAAGAAAACCAACTTAAAGTTTAAGAGTGGTTATCAGAGCCACTATTCTATTACAAGAAATTTCTACAAAAATTAAATAGCGCCTACAGGGTCAGAATAAGAAGATGGACGTAAATGCCTCGACGTTATTGCCTCGACCTCCACCAAAGCTACTACCTGAGGGGACAATTTAAGACAAAGCAAAATAACTTGTGAGATAACTTAGTGAGTGGACAGTTTAATGAAAATGAAACCAAAGGTTTAAATATTTTTTCAGAAAACCCTTTATAACTACATTTAACTCTAAGACCTCACGTCACTCTTTGAAATCCCCCAGTTTTAAAATCACAAAGTCTATTTAAACTTAAGAAATCTAATAAAACAATATATATTTTCTCAAGATAACAATTTTCTAAAATAAAAGAACCATAAAAAGCATCGTAGCAGTAACCTTGACAACATTTAAAAGAATTTCTCACTTAAAATCATATTTAACTCTTGAAAATAACAATTTCATTTCCACCATGCTTATACCCTGAATAACCTGGCCATATACTTGTGCGGAATTCCTGCATCGCACTGACAGGCAATATCCTGGTCATACACACGTGTGGAGTGAAATCCAACACGTGCAGGCAATTCTGTCATACGTGCACGTAGAGCAGCCCCCAAAGGGCGAAGCATCCCGACACACGGCCCAAAGCCTATATGTGTGCCGTGATGGGTCCCAAAGACCTATCTAAATCTGATAACCTGGAGGGTACTGCAAAGGTGGTTTGAAAACCATCGTTCATAACCAAACATAAATCATTTTCCCGTCGAGAGAAATATCATTGAAAACCCTTTTACGAATTTAAATCCATAAGCCAACATATAAAATTCGAATCAAATTCAATATACAGAGATCAAAATAATACTTTTCGACAAAACCGAAATATTAAATGAACCTTGTATATAAAATGAGAAACCAAATTCCTTTCCCAAAGCCCAACAACTCGCTAAAACTAACATGTAACTATATGGTTTAAAAACTTATTTATGAACACATTTGAAATTCGAAATTCATCGTCATTGATCAAATCCCAAATCAATTCAAGATATTATGCATAATAGAATTAATTTATAAGATGTGCAAACCAATTCGAAAAACAAAAGTCCACTCACAGTGAGAAAATCTAACTTCAATCCTCCGCCAGATCGTCGCGAACTTCTGTCGTCTCACCTATAACATAAACGATAAAATATGAAATTAGTCTCAACTCCAATACATTAAATTTTGTGTGTGTGTGTTAATCCTAACGTCCTGCTAAACTCACGCTCAACGTAACGGTTATAAATCATTTTTCTCAAAACTATACACTCTCTAACCTATTCCTAAACCGTCTCAAAACTTTCCGGCTCAACCTAAGTTCACCCAAAGATCCAAAACAAATCCCAAACTTAAAAAGACACTTGTCCGAGACTCACTTCGATTCGGAAAGCTCGTCCTAGAGCCATTTCGACATCGGTAAAGTCTCACATTTTTGCCCCAAACAGTTTCAGCTTTCTCTAACAACACTCAAAGCAGTCAAGATCAAATAACCCACTCAAGGATCGTTCTAAAATAAACCTACATTCACGAAATCACATTGGGTTTTCGAAATCACACTGGGTGCCCCATAAAATGGTTGCTCCAAAACCAATTTTTCAGCCAAAAATGCCAAATTTCTCAAACCCACTCGACCTTCCAATCTTAATCCACATTTGAGGTTCCTAAGGATGTAATTTATCCAAAACCAACACCAATAACGACCCTAAATTTGAAACCCAAAGGAAATCCGAAATGGCTCTATAATCCAAAATTTCAAGTTTCAAAATTCAAGGTTTTTAAACTACAAACCAAAGGAAGTGAAAGCCCAAATAGAAGAGGAAGAAACTCACCTAAAAGGGAGGTGATTGGCGCTGGAAATTGGTCAGAATCCGACGAGACAAAGGGGAGCCAAAGTGCTGGGTTTTCTGTGCGCGCGGGCTGGGCTGGCTGGAGGAGGCCCGAGCTGAGCTGGTCGGCGTTGGGGGAGGCTCGCCGAAGGTTGGCGACTGCGAGAGGAGGCCGGCGTTAATGGTGGGTGGCTGCGCACAGAGAAATTGCAGAGAGAGGGAAACACGGGGAGAGAGAATGAGGAGATAGTGGGTGAGCTTGGGGGGAAAGGGGTCGGCGCCGGGGTGTACGCCGGAGATCAAGGCCGGCAGAGTGGTCGGCGATGGTGAGTGGGGGTGGCTGGGGTTAGTGCGTGTAGGGGAGGGGTGCGGGAGTGGAGTGGGAGAGAGTTCCGGGGGGAGAGAGAGAGAGAGAGAGAGAGAGAGAGAGAGAGAAATCAGAAAAATTTTCTGATTTAGGGTATTTAAAAACTCACTTTTATAATTTTACAAAATTGCCCCTCACTTCACATGTCTGTAACTTTCAAATCGTAACTCGAAATGATACGTGCTACGTGTCTATGAACTCGTGGGCTCGAAACCTATTCAACGGACCCAAAGTCAAAATCGAAAGCCCATTTATTTTAAAAGTCAACTTTGGGTCAAGCCCAAACAAAAATAAATAAAAATTTAAATCAAAACCCTTTTTATTTTGGCTGGGGTTGGGTCAAGCCCTATTCAGTGTGGTTGTAGTTGTTTTGCAGATTAAGCAAGCTAAGGAAGCAGTGGGGAGAAGACGGGGCAGTGGACTCAGGAGTTTTATTTAATTGTTTTTACACAATGTTTTCGTTTAAATGTTTTTTGCTAAAATTGTATTTACTTATGTTGTTGTGCATGGCTCAAAAGAAAGAGGAAACAAATTTAAAAGTTTGATCGATGTTCAGTATTTTTATGGGCCCGATTTTGAGGCGTTACAACAATACAATGCCATGCATTCAGTATCAAAAGCACAATTACAAACATAAACACATATACATACAGATATAAATATGATAAAAACCATAGGGTTTAAGTAGACTAGCTCCCCCTACCTCAAGTGTAGTTCCTGCCCTTGCTGCAACTCCAAGAAAGTTGTCTCCCTAGTTTAAAACATAACAAAATCATAATTGACATTCTCTAAACAAAATTAGGGTTTTATAGGTTTTAATGGCTTAATGGACAAGTTTAGTTGCATCAGAGATCCCTAATTCACAAACAATCAACATTTGACCTCAAACAAGTTTCAAATCATATCAAAATACCTTTTGCAAAGCCAAAAGTTGAAAGGAAAATCAAAATAATAAAAGGGTATGCTGCAAGTTGATTTTTAGTTCAAAACCAAGGGGTTTGACTACCCAAAACTTGATCCAAGGGTAATTGGACTCCCTCCTGTTCCTAGAACAATCCCAGGGGTGATTTGTGACTTACTCAAACCAACAATTTAAGCCAAGGTCTCAAAATGAAAAATGGTAGTTTGGCACTTCATTGATATCTTAAAAATGTCAAAAGAGCAGTACCTGCTCCATGAATTTTATAAAATCGTACAAAAATCATTTGAATACGATTTTTCACCGTCAGTTAGAAGACATATGGATACTGATGAACAAAACCTTTCAAAACATTTGGAATTGTGAAAGTGGGGTTTTTAAAGTGCTAAATCTCACACCAGAAACTGAATTTTCTGCGTAAACATTGTTCATATGGTAAAAAATCTCATTTTTGTGTATTCTGAACCAAATCGAGTAAAACTAATGGAAAAATGTTTGAAATCACATTTAAAAGCTACTGTAACAATTTCAAATCAAAATTCATGCATAAAAACCTAAGGCTTCCCTTTTTGAATACATGTAGAAAACGCAGCAACTTGCAAAATTCACTATAAATTCATAACAAATTGGATTTGAGTGATTCTTGATTCTAAAGAAAGGTTAAGATGTCTAGTTTCTCACAATAAACAATTTTGTCAATTTTCAAAAGGATTAATGCATACATTGAAAACATGGAAGTAGGGTCAGAAAATTGAAAAATCAGCCAAGCAAGATTTTTAAAACATGGAAGCCTATAGATTTTCGAAATGCAACTTATCTTAACCATCCTACCACCATTCTAATCCTAAGTACTGATATTGAATAACTTGAGAGATTGGTTTGAAGGTTTCTTACCAGGAATCCTTTCGAAGGCAGTGTAGGCTGCACTCCTCCTTCTTCTTTCTTGAATTCTTGAATTCCTCTTTTTTCCTTTCTCTGTCTCTCGTTAATTGTGTGAATGGTTGTTTGAATGGAGGCTTGTTTAATAAGGAAGGATATGGCTGTTGGAAGGAAATAAAGAGTCACCTCTTCATGTTCAGTTTTTTTGCGTGGAAAAGGGGTTTTGGGGATGGCTTGTCAAGGCTTTTGGTTTCCCAAGAAGGCTCTAAGTGGCTGGCCAATCTCTTAAGGCCTACTTTAATGAGTGGTTAGCCTAATATACTAGGCTTAGCAGCCCATTTAACCAATCCAAGGCTTTGTCTTGTTTTAATCCACTTAAATAAAAATTATGATTAGATTTTCCTCTTTTATTTTCAATTTGCTGAAAATACACTCAATCCTCTCTTAAACTATGAACATCATTACACCTCACCTAGGGTTCATTCTATTCTCCTATTGATTAAGTAACCTAGGGCTTTAGTCTTACTTGTGTAGGCTGGTCAATATTGTGTGAGATCCCGTATTTTTCAAAGATTTATTTTAAATATTTTGCGAATTTATTTTAAGGATTTATATATGGAATTTATTTGGAAAATAAAAAGGTTTTGAATTGATTTTTAAATTTTGTTTTAAATTGGGCTTGACCCAAAAGTTGACTTTTAAAGTTAGTGGCTTTCGTCTTTGACTTTGGGCACGTTGGATAGGTCTCGAGTTCACGAGTTCGTAGACACGAAGCACGCGTCGATCGGAGTTACGGTTTGAAAAATACGGACATGTGAAGTGAGAGCAAACTTGTAATTTTTACGAAAGTAGGTTTTAAAACTCAAAAATCAGATTTCATTTTGGATTTTCTCTCTCCTCTCTCACTCTCTCTCTCTCTCTCTCTCTCTCTCTCTCTCTCTCTCCTCAATCCTCTTCTTTCTGCCACTCCTCTCTCTCGGCACTTCACCGTCCGACCATCCAACGACCAGCGACGGGCACCGGCGACCTCTTCTCGCCGTCGCCGACCCCCAGCAGCCCTCCCATTCGCCTGTCGACCACTGTAGACCGAGAATTAAAGCAGAACAGGGCCGATCCTCCCCGCCGGAAATCTGCATTTTCAGGCCACGACGCGACTCCGGACCACTTGGGTTGTCTTCCCCAGGTCACGACGAGCCTCCCCGTGGTTACCCTATGCTCCGACGACCTCTCACGGCGGCAGATCGAAGGATTTCTGTTTGATGACTTTTCCGGCAACATTTGACTTCGACCCAGCCACGGGTACTGTAGCTCCGCCTTGTGTGGCAGCGATTTGGATGGTCTTCTTCGTCGGTATGCCTCTTCGGAACCTTCAGAAACCATTATTCAAGGTACACGGGCTCGGGGAATCTTATTCCCGATGCCGTCATGCTGCCTGATTTGACATCCGAACGTATTGTCGTCCAAGGGCATTTCGGTCATTTCACGTGGTTGCACTGTGACTGAAATTAGTTAGTTTAATTGTTGCTTGATTTCTTGTGTGCTTTGTTTACTAGGACTTGGTAAACTCTAGGCTTGAATATTGAGGATGAAATTAAGGATGATTATGCATTGAGGTTATTATTTAAGACGGGAATGATTTGAGGTTGAGGTTAATAGTTGGAGATTAGGCAATTGATTTGCATAATGATTATTATTATTTTTGGTGGGATTATGATGTGAATTTGAGGAATTATGATTATTTTGATGCTTGGATAATTGTTGTTGAAATTGTGATGTGATTGAGTAATTATGGATATTTTTGTGGATTATTTTGAGTTGGAAATTGAGAATATTATTGAAGATAATTATTATTACGTTATTTCACTCATACGAGCTCTAGTGAGCTTACCGGGTTGTTTGTTTGAATGACCCGGTGTACCATGGATATGGTGTAGTGTGGTTAATGTTTTGCAGGTTAAGCAGGCTGAGGAGGCAGTGAGGAGAAGACGAGGCAGTGGGACCCATTTTGATTTATGTGTTTGTTTTTATACAGTGATTTTATATAAATGTTTTTGGGCTTACACTCTGATTTGTTAAATATATTTATTTATTATGTTAAGTGCATGACTCATTGTTTGAAAAAGGGTTGAAAGGTAGTGTTTCAGTATTTTTATGGGCCCGAGGTTCGGGGCGTTACATATTGACATTATAAACCTAACTCAAGAATAAAACTACACTTCTGCATAAGTGCAAATGCACATGTGATCCAAGAATACTCATTAAAACACTTAACCAATTTAATTGTTTCCACAAGACAATTTGTGCATGTATAACCATTTAACTAATTATAAATAATTAAAGTAAGTATAAGCATATAGTTCAAATCATAATAAGTGTATAAAAGAAAAGAATTTTCCATTAATTTAAACATGTGAATTAAATCCATGTTTGTGGTTCCAAAAATGTAAACATTAGTTCTAAACTAAATTTAATTTGGTAATGTTTAACCATAAAAATTCAAAAAAAAAAAAAAAAAGGATAGAGCCCCACGTCAGATAGGTGGCTGGTGCCAAATTGGATAAAAGAAAAACTGTTCATCAACTTCACATTTTGAAATGCATAAAGTTGATAAATATGAGACTTCTATGATAAAAGATAATTGAAAGATAATTATCAACTTTAAACTGAAGATTATCAATCCCTGATAAGATCAGTTTGATTTCAAATGAGTTATCTCATCACATCCTCATCTCTTAGCGTCCCATATTGCCTATAAAATGAGGTGAGCAACTTCAGAAAAGGAATCCAGAAAAAAGAGAGAGGCTGAGAAAAGGGAGGTGTAGAAAGCAAAAGTGCAATCGCCAGAACAAACATTGCAGGTAGTTGTCCTTCTATGCCATTCATTTCATCTCTGTTTTGGGATTCAACCAAAATTCTCCTCTAATGGCGTGTTGAATCAAGCCTTTGGATTCGTTTAAAATCCTCTCAAGACGGCCTTTGGATTCGTTTAGAATCCTTTCAAGATGGATTTCTCATATGCCTCTCCCCCATCATTCAGCCACAGGCTCTGAATGGAGTCACCCAAAAGAAATGGTCTAAAGCGATGCTCGTGAGCATCCAAAAGAAATGATCTAAAGCAATGCTCGTGAGCATTGCATTTCCTAAATTGGTTGTTCGTGAACAACATTAATTTGGATTTTATATGAATCCTCTCAAGTTGATGCTTACGGGCATCAACCTGGATTCATTATAAGTCCATTCAAATTTGTTGTTCTCGGGCATCAATCAAAAAAGGAAAATAAGTGGCAAAAAGCCAAGAAAATAAAGTAGACAAAAGGGGTTGCCTTCTTGCTCCTTGCATGTATGGGTCTGCAAACCAGGAGGGTTTTTTAAAAACCCACACTTGCAAGTCAGAACATAAGTAGGCACGAAGTCTAGTTTCTGTACAATCAAGCAAGGAGAAGCAAAAAAGAAAAAAAAAGGGAAAGGAAGAAAAAGATAAGATTTGTTAACATAGATTCTCAAAGTGGTGGCAAAGACCAAAAAAAAAAAAAAAAAAGGCATCAGTTGCCTAATAGTCTAACGGAGAGGGAAAGATTAATCTTTGCCAAATGAAAGAAAGCATGCTCTTTTAATTCAACCTATCAGAAAGAAGGCCTGCATGAAAATGCTCATTTCAATTGGGGATGTTTAAAGGCCAGTACTGCTAGCAATACTTAAGTCTAATGGGTTCATTTGTTTAAGCTTACAAACACAGCTAGCAAAAGAAAGCTAGTACGATGTGGGCCACAAATGACACTTCCTTCAAATTGAAAGCTGGAAGACTTATGCTGAATGAGCTAGTAGGAAATTAAACAAAGTAGCTCAATTTTGACTTGGTGATGGGCGACAT
Source organism: Dryas octopetala (assembly GCF_963921425.1). Taxonomy (NCBI): domain Eukaryota; kingdom Viridiplantae; phylum Streptophyta; class Magnoliopsida; order Rosales; family Rosaceae; genus Dryas; species Dryas octopetala. Next base: position 21,110,293 of record NC_141368.1, on the reverse strand, counting down.
TCAAAGAAGTCCAAGGGCCTCTCAAACAATCAAATTCAGAAAGCTTGTTTAAGTACCAATTAGCAAGTAATTGGTACAAGGTCCAACTACCTCTCTCAAATCTATTGACCTTTAATAAATAAAAAGTGTATCAATTAATTAGTAACTGATATAAAATAATTAGCGGGCATATATCAGATCCAAGCAAGGAATAAAATTTCGGATTTCGAGGAAATTTCGATGGAAATTTCGATGGAAATTTCGACGGAAATTTCGAAGATTTTTAAATTTCGACAAAAATTCGACGGAAACGACGGAAATTATTATCAAAATACGGAAATTTTGAATGAAACTTCACCATATGTTTATTTAACATATGATCTACTACATTGATAAAAAATATTAAAAAAAACCAAATTATATGGTAGGTTTCATGTGATATGTGATGAATATAATGCGCGCTGGAGGCAAATACTGTTAAAAAAATGCTTCACTAATTAATAATTACTTCAATAACACCTCAATTTTATTTTTACAATAATATTGCCACATGAATTACAAAAGTAATCAATACCACATAGAGTTTCTAGGAGGTTCAAAATTTCCGCTGTCTTCAGTATCATCATGTCCAGAGTAGGTGTAATGTGAAGAATAATCATCCTAAGATACTTCTCCAGCATAATTTTGCATGTAATTGCCAACATGCCAACCATATGGATCAGGAACCTGTTGTGGTTGAATTTGCCCATAAGCATACTCATTTGAAGAGTTTGCCTCTTGTTGTGCCAATGAGTTACTATCAGACTCAACCAAGTAAGGCAGATGTGGTGGGTAGAATATTGGAGGGTTTTGCCCATAATTGTAATTGTCACTTCCTACCCCCATAGAGCCAAAAGTTTTGCCCATAATATTGAGAAAAGATATTTATTTATTTTTTGGCCAATATTGAGAAAAGTTATTAAATAATATACTTAACGGATTCGGTTAATCACCCAGCTACCCGGAAAGATCGTCGTCCTCTTACCCGAACCTTGACAATCCAATCCCCTTCCATGCAACTGCCACGTGTCCAAACTGTAACCAATGCACACAAATATCCCTCCAAATTCTCTCTCCGAAACCTTACATTTTTACCCTATAATATGCTTTTCATTTTAGTTTTTAACATGTTGATGAACCAATAAATTTTTAGAATAAACAATAATGATACCCATGAAATTGTGGCCATGTGCAAAACATAATAAATTGACGTTATATGGCACTTTTGGACACTTTATAGACTTGCATGCACTTGCTCAGCTCTCCCTCCCAATGGGCCTAATCCAAATGATCCAATGCGCTTTGGTCTTGTACTCTTGTCTATCAAAAACTAACATTATTTGTTATGTGACCTTTGTCCACCTCCTGACCACAACATAAATATCTGGTGAATAGTGAGTCAGTGACCATTAGTGTGAGAGAGAACCAGTCCAAAAAAAGCTTTGATAGCTGGACCTCTGACTGAAATTACCAAAAAAGCCTTTGAACACCCCATGAGCAGTTTTAGGTACCTCTGATAGAGACACTTGCTTTAAAGTCATTAATTGCCCACCACAAAGAGGGGCAATACAGTCATTCCCAAAGATAAAAAACGACTCCCCCAACAATATTGTGTGTGTGTCCCTTTCTTTTGCGTGGAAGGACTGATCAGTCATTTTCACTTGCAGAATGCAAAGCAAAACAGCTTGCCTGCTTCTCCCTTTCAGTGTCTGCTTCGGTCCATTACCCAACCTTAAAATTTCTCTCTCTCTCTCTCTGAACACTGAGCAGCACTCCATTTCAATTCATGCTCCCAACACCACCATGAACGCCAGAGCTCTTCTTTACTCCTTCTCTCCCAAGCCAAACGTCCCGCCCGATATTTCGACCCCCAAGAGAGGTTTCGGTTTCGGCTGCGATTTCAGACCACAGAGCCCGTTTCAGTTTCGCGTGCGGATTCAAAATCGGGAACACTGCTGCGTCGTTCGATGGAGGTGTGCGCCGATGCAGGTGAGATTGTGAGGCTGGGTATTTGAGGGAGTGACCGAGTGAGGGAAATTTGGTGCGCTGGGGTTTGCAGTTTGCTGGGTTACTGGGTATTTGAGGGAAATTTCGTCGAAATTTCCCTAAATTTCGCTCGAAATTTCGGCGAAATTTCGAATATTTAGCCGAAATTTACCGAAATTCGGTCGAATTGGTGTTAAAATTTCGGACCCCCGAAAAAACGAAATTTTCGGCGAAAACTTCGAAATTTAAACCCTTGGATCCAAGTCTCCCAAATTTATTTTAGCCCATTATAAAAAATATGTCATTTAACAAATAAATGATACAAAAATATTAATAGGCATATTTTCCTCCAATCCCAAATTCAAACTCTCAAATTGGTACAAAACCAATTCTCTCAATTGGTACAAAACCGAAACCAAATTCAAACCCCAAATTCAAACTCTCAAATTGGTACAAAACCAAATTCTCAATTGGTACAAAACCAAATCTCTCAAATCTAAATCTCAAAATGACATAAAGCCAATCAAGTCAAATTCCTTACCGAACTACGTCCGGTTTGATCCGATCATGGGTACGTAGGCAATGTGAGCGAAATTCACACTCAACCGCTTTCACAAAATTCTCTAAATTCCCTGAGGAATTATTTCATACAAGTTTCTTTGAATTAATTTCGTACCAAATCAAATCCGTCTAAATTCTCCAGAAATTAGTTCTATACACAAAAGTCCCTGAATTAATTTATCAAATCAAATCCAAAGGCTCTAAACCCTACCCAAATTACACAAATCTTTTAAGTGGGTCATCCACCCATTTAAATCCTAAAACCTTGGAACTACGTGTGGTTTGATCCTGTAATGGGTACGTAGGCAACCTAAAATACAAGTGCAACCGCAATCACATATAAATTTCATTTCAATGGGTCGTTTACCTATTGGAAATCTAAACACTCACAAAGTGATCCGTTGATTTCATTGCAATTAGAATCAAAGGGTATTCCTTTGAATCAAGGGACTGTAATTAAGAGATGTACTCCATCTTGAATGGGTCGTACCCAAAATAATAAAACCCTTATTCCATAAATGAGTTTGGGTAAAATTATGTTGGATAATAATATTTAATATTTATTTACAAATTTTGTTCAACAGGTAACACGGTACCACCTAAACCAAAATCAATAAGATTTGAGGTGTTACACAAGGCAATGATGTTTTTAAATCAATCATTCTAGACTTAGAAATCTGGAGAATCACTACACATCAGATTTCTAGGCCTAGATTGGGAAAATCATAATTAATTTACCATAGCTTCAAATCATTAGGTTTTGGTAACAAAATCCTTATCAATATGTCTATTAATCAATCCATCAATTTCAAGTCGTGATTAATAACACATGGGGTTAAAGAACAAGGGTTTTGGCTCAAGGCTTTTAGCACATCAGGTGTAACTTGTAAAATACACCAAAAATTCATACAAGCTCGGATTGGTTTGGTTCTTAGCTCGAAATGACCATTGAGATGTCTAGTTTCAATCCCCAGAATTTCAAGACAAGAAAATTCAACTCAAGAGTTACGAGAACCATATAAGAACCTCATTTATCAACATGAAGTGTGTTAAGCAAACAACTGTCTGTCCATATAAAAAAATGGATCATTCCATTATACACAATGATTAGAAACATTTATAGTATAGCATCCACAAATGGAACCTTGTGAAACCAAACCTAATTTTCCCAATACAAAATCATTGCAACTGCCCCACATTTCAAATTATATAATTAGTGTATATGATTAAGTTAATAAGACATGTCTTTCATTCTTCCTCTATGTTGCCTATGAAATCTGGTTTTTTGAGGGTTTAAGACATGTCTTTCATTCTTCCTCTATGTTGCCTATGAAATCTGGTTTTCTGAGGGTTATATAGTTGATGGTTGTTTATCAATTCAACCCCACCTCTACTACAAAACAACAAGACATGAGAGCTTCATGTTGAGAGAAATCTCACATTGAAGATGTGAGGCTTTGCTAGTGGCTTATAAGGGTTTGGGTTACTCCTCCCATTGGCAATTGGTTTTGGGTTGGATGCTTACATTTTTTTATGGTATCAGAGCTTGGTTATCTGCGTGTAAGGCCCAACGGCCACACGTGCTCCCACCTCACCCAATACAATTTGTTCACGTGTAAGGCTCAAAATCTCGCCATACGTGCGGGGGTGTGTTGAGAGTAATGTGGAGCAATGTCCCACATCGGAAAACTAGAGCTTAGCATATGTGCTTATAAGTCTTGAGCCTCTCCACCCATTGTCAATTGATTTTGAGATAGATGCCTAGATTCCTTCCTGGTATCAAAGCAGGTTATCCACGTGATGCGCCTAATGGCCACACGTGCTCTCACGTCACCCAATATAAATTGTCCACGTGTTAGGCTTAAATGATGCCACACGTGCGGAGGCGTGTTGAAAGAAATCTCACATTGAAGATGTGAGGGTCTTTCTAGTGGCTTATAAGGGTTTGGGCTACTACTCCTATTGTCAATTGGTTTTAGGTTGAATGCTTACATTTCTTCACTTCTTCTCCTCCAAATATGTATCTAGTAAAAAGAATATAATGAATTGTGGGATTCTTTGAAATTTCATCCAATCCACTAGAAATTTACTATATTGTTCAGTGTTTAGATATTCAAGATAATGTTCTTACCACCCTATCAATGATTACTTATTGAATTCTTGGTTAACTTAATATGGGATTAAGAAGCCTAGCTACCCAATTCGATCCAACATGTAATATAGGATTCCAAATGCTTGCTAAAGCCAAGTGCAGATGTCGCATATATAGCAGTATAACTCGGAAGGTCAAGTATCGTATCCACAAAGTACAGTGCTAAGATCGCAGAAATTTAAGATTACCTAAAACAAGATTAAACAAGAAGTTGACAGAAAATTTCAATAATAAAGAAGCACCAAGGCATCGGGGTTCCACCTTCAACTTGCCCATGCAATTTCATTAATTTGATTCTTAGTTTTACTCAACCAAGGTGCAGCTAGGAAGTGCCCTTAATCGGAAGATTTAGCAATAATATTTTAATTCACATATAACACAAAAATAAATTTTCATTAAGGTTATTCAAACACAAAGCTTATTAATTTCATTTAGAATGAATTTCAAGCATAACATGTACCTGTGACAACATACTATTAAGAAACAATTCCATTAAAATTATTATAAGTCTAATAGTCTCCTCCTAATCATAAAAGCATAGATAATTTTACTAACAATAGGAAAAACATGAAAGAATCTATGAACAATATCAAACATGTACCCATCAATCAATTAAAGAGAGAAAAACTAGAACTGAAATTGAATAACCCATAGCAAGAATTTAACATTAAAGCTCAAAATTGAATCAAACTAACAAAATCACATAGTAAATTGAAGGTTTTCCCCCTAGCCTTAGCTAGAGAGATTAGTTCTCCATAACAAAGGAAATAAAACCCTAGAACAATGAAAGAGATTTGAGAGAGAGATAGATTTGACCCCCTCGAGAATTTGCTGAGATCTTATAAATATAAAGGCTCTAGCAATTCGCGCACCAGCATATAATAGGAATTCTTTAATCGACTTGAGTAAGGAATATGATAATTCCTTCTACATTTGGGACTTCACTATCTGCACTTTAGGCTATCCACAATGGTGAGAGTGAGAGTGAGAGTGTGGGATTGGTCTCAAATGCTGAATAGTGAGCTGGAAAATTGAGAGTGAGAGCAATTGAGGGTGAAAGTTGAAACTGTTGCAAGGGTTTGGTTGAGAGTGAGAGCAAAAGACTGGTGGTGCCCACCCACTTGTGTGTGAATTCAGGTGTTTTTTGGAGAGAGAGTTGGGGTCGCGAAATGACCGGATGGTCCTTTTGCTTTAAATTTGGGTGGGTATATTTGTGTTGGAATTAGATATTTGGTTGAGAGTATTAAAGGAAAATTGGAAAAATAATAAAAACAGCTGACAAGGGAGGGCCCGCGTGACAGACCACAGCAGCGCATGCGACTCCCTCGCGTGCAACGAACGTACGATCTAGTTCATAAGACCGTTGCAGATCAATAGTCCAGATGAAAGGACTGTTGCTTTTAATTTATTTTTTTTCAAAAACGGCAGCCAGCTGGCGGGATCTGGGCCTTCCATTTATTATATCCGTTGGTGATCAATGCCTCCAATTAATTGACCGTTATAATTATATTAAAAAATAAAAAAACATACAAAAAATAAATACATAAAAATGAACTAAAAATTTTCAACGGCTATTTCATCACTTTTCCTATAAATTGAACATTCACACTTCATTTTTTTACACATCTATCTATCATTTTCACTCACTCATATATATTTTGCATACTAACTTGTTGTAGAAAAATTTTCTTTTCAATCATGGTAAATCCAAAGGGTCCCAAATGGTCCAATAAGGAAGAGGTAACTCTAGTTGTAGCTTATCATGAAGAAAAGGTACGCGCTGCATGGTTATTTAAATAGACATGCATGCATTTGCATTTCATGAACTTATTCATGGTTAAATATGAAATATAATGTTGTACAATACATTGTCATGTTAAACTCGAGATCTATATGTATATTGATGTTGTCATTCGATTACAATATGTGCTTATATGTATATGATTATGATTTCTGTTGGAATTGAGTATGATTATACCTTAATATAACTTGTTTTAGTATCTCTTAAGATATGCCTAAACTACTTGGTTGCTTGTTAGTACACTTGATTGTTCTTGAGCCAATTTGGCAAAGATTGATGACTTTAATGAACACTACTTTTCTATTGAATAACTATATTGAAATGCTTGAGTTGTTTTGGACTAGTTGAGTGTGTGATTAACTGTTTTGGTGATGCTCACCCCTACACAGTTTGTTAAGTTGCAAGAAACCCTTAGAAAAGAAACATAGTTAGCTTTGTGGAAGTCTTAGATTCTGAAGGATGGAGATGTGATAGCTGGAAAGATAGACCCTATAGCCCTGACATTCCCTCACCATCCACATTAGTATATTTAAGTGATGAGGAAGAGGATTTCATCATAGATGAGTGTGTTATTAAGATATACTTTTATTTTACCTTTCTTATCTTAGTTTAAAAAATCTGTTGGATGACATTACTAAGATTAGATTGGCTCATTTACTACTTTACTCATTTACTGTTTGATCTCATTTGTTATTTATTTGGTTGTAGTACATGTATAAAAGCTTTTTTTTCCCTAATTCATTTTAAACCAAGGGTCTACATATTACTTTTGAATTGATAATCATTTACCAAAAACCAAAAGCTCACCATTTTGCAAAGATTCCATTTCATTATTTACTCTGATTTACTTTATGAAAAAAAGAAAAAAATTTCCACCCTTTGGAACTGTTTGTTGTATTTAAAAAGCCTTACATTGATCTTTGATCTTAACATGTTCTTATTAAGGATTTAGTGAGGATGTGTCGAGATTGAGGACCAATGTGGGGCTGCCATATACTCGAAGTGACAAACCCCACTTTGGAGTGTGACACATAGCAAGAGTTTCAGGTAAACAGAAATAGGAACTCGCGTGTAATTGAGAAACCGTATCACTACTGCCTGATCAATCATGGGTCCCCGCTTCGCACATGCACACATAGCCACGTGTTAGCCTGGCTAAACTCCCAATAATTAATGTACAGATCAATTCTTCTAGAAGGTTTAGGGACTTGCACCCAAGGTCACCGACGAGACTACCTTAACTCTCATACCAAACACAATAATCATAATAGCATGTTATTACAATTTTAAAACTACACATTCACACACAAAGTCCATAGTCAGGAATGTAGGATAAATCCCCCTAGCTACCTGAAATTCAATGCTCTTCAAGTATTCTCTTCCACAAGCCTTTCACTTTCACGCACGATCATATTTTAATAAATCATCCGTAACTAGACAATACGACAACCTTAATAAATCATATCTTAATAAAACTCGGCAACTGGGTAATCCGATAAAGACAATTTCGACAAAAGAGAACACGAGTACCCTACTGCATCGTATTCGAGATGGGTTTGAAAAAGGACCCGTGAGAAGCCTTTTGCACCAAGCTAAGGAATGCAAAACTCGACTTGGATCAAGGATGGGCTCTTGGTCACAAAAGGGAATCTACTTTTTTTTCTTCCAAAACCTTTCTTTTTTCGGTATGCCGCTACACGACCAATAAATAATAAGTTAGGGACAATTAAAAATAAGGGAAGATGGTATGATTTTTTCTTTAGTCGCATGTCACTAATCACTAGTCCTAAATGGACTAAACTCTACTCTTTAGAGTTTACTTAAGAGTTTACAAGTTTTAAGTTTTATCTTGAAGTCAAACCAATTGACCATTAACATTAATCTCCAAAGCAAATCCTCAAAATAATTTAGATTAATCCAATTTAATCTCCACAATAGAAATTTGTTAATCCTAACTTGCTAATAACATTTAATTAAGCAATTAAAACTAGGAATGCTTAATTAATAAATAAATCATACTTAATTAATCTAGGCATACATCCAAAAATAAATAAACAAAGTAGAAATATTAAAATACTTACTTGATTGTATACCTCCAAAGCTAGACTCCACTCCTATGGTCTCCTCCTTGCACTCCCAAAATTTTAAAGTATGAGAAGTTTCTTCCCTTTTGGTATGTCTCTTCTTAGAGAGACTCCCAAAGAACCAATGAGTGAGAAACTCTAACTTTACTTGGTGGTGCAAGTGAAAATGAGGGACAAAGATCTCTATTTATAGGCATTAGAGGGTTGGAAGAAGTTGTAAATCTCCAATGTGGGACAAATTGCACTAAAAATGCACAAAGGAGGCTTAAAATCCAAATTGGGTCAAGAAAAAATCCACGAATCGCGCAAAATGTGAGACAAAACGGGCGGGCCGACCCAAATGGCCAAAACGCGAGACAATTTGACTCGGATGAACAATGACCAGTCTTTTAAAGAAATCAATGGCTTTGATCAACTCCAATTAATGAGCTTGAACGGTGGAGATTAGAAGATGGGATCAGATCTGGTGTGACACGTGCAGGATGGCTCCCATGAGCTCGCTCACTCAGTGCCAGTTGACGCCTCGTTAGCGCTTCATCAGATGCGCTGGGCAAATCACAGAGCGCCATGTGGCGTGCTTTCGGCCCAGTCAGCATCTCTTTAAATTTTCTTTCTTTTTCCTATTTTTTCTATTTTCTCAAAACTTCATATATTCACCAAAAATAGCTCGAGATTCTAAATAATTTCCTAAAAAATCCGACGGACTTGTAGTAATTAATCCTAATTTCCTGTAACCTCAAAATAACAAATTGTTGTTCAGAAAAAATTACTAAAAATTCGACTCCAATTAATTTAATTCTAAAAAATTAATTTTAACTTGATAATCTTTAAAATCACACTCAAGGGTTCTAGAGCTCAACTCTAAATCTCTAATAGTACAAGTTAGTTACACAAAAGACAAAGGAAACTTCATTTTCTTTAAGAAACCTTAAGTTTATAAGTACAAAAGAAATTTGAAAAACACGTGTCAACACACGATATGATTGGAAAATCCAGGGTGTTACAATGAGTAGGATCGCATTGGTCAATAAGACGCCAGATTAGGGTTTCGGGTTCGTCAACTGAAATGGCATCAGGCTAAGAATTCCCAAGCTGACACAACCTGTTCAAGACCAACAAATGATCACAAATAAAACTAGGTTTCACAAAACTAACAACATAGCCGGAACGGGCGGTAGCCGCCACATACTAGGGGTGGACACGGGTCGGTTTGGTTCGGTTTAGCCCCCAAATCGTAGACCAAACCAATGCCTTCGGGTTGGTGATTTTTCAAACCAAACCAACCCAATAATGGTGAAACAACCGAACCAAACCAAACCAATTAAAGTCGGGTTGGGTAGGTCGGTTTGATCGGTTTGGGCATGACTCAAAATACAATTAAAATTTAGGCCCAAATTATAAATGAATAAAACTCCCTTTAAATTATAAAATTAATGTCTCTATTTTCTACACATAAATCCAATGCAGTGCATGCCTGCTTTTACAGTGGAACAATTACAATCACATGTAAAACAAGAAAGCCATATATGTGAAACATTAATATTAATATTAAGGAATAAAGCCATGTGAAAGATTAATATTAACTTATTATAATATTAAAGAACATAGGTCATGAAATTAGGGAAGGTGAGATGAGTTATCATTGCTTCGAGCCTTTGACCATTCTAAACAAGGTGAGATGAGAAACTAGACATGCGAATATTTAGTTTATTTTTTTTCAATTTTTAGGTCGGGTTGGGTCGGGTTTGATCGATTATTTGGAACGTCAACCCACTAACCAACCCATTTGAGGTCGGGTTGGTCGGGTTATGAACCGACCTCTCTAAATTAGGTGTTAGAAACTGAACCAACCCAACCCATTTTGGTTGGGTTGGTCGAGTTGGTCGGTTTGCATCGGGTTATGTCCACCCCTACCACATACGGTGGCTGTTCGAACTGATTTTACAACAAAAATTCAATTCACAACTGTTTAGATATAAGAATCAAGTCATATAGTCTCTAAGAACCAAGAAATAAAGCAAAAAAATAAAGATAAAGTCATCAGTGTTGCCACACGTGGCGGAGCTCATGGTAGCAGTGGGCACTCGACCTGAAATTTTAGATTTCGCAACCAATTGGGAGATTTAAACTTAACAAGTATTAAGAATACAGAGAGAGAAGCAAAAACCACCCAAAATTAGTGGCCAACAGTGACCAGAGCATTCGGAGGCGGCTAAGGATGGCAAAATTCCTTGCCCCCAAAAATCCCCATAGGGACCCGCCTCGATTAAGCGGGTCTAGTAATACCATCCCCGTCCCCACCTCGCCCCGTATACCCATTTAATAAAAATATTATATTTTAATTTATTATCTTAATTTTTGTTCCATGTCTTTAAAATTTAATAGTTTTTTCATTATAATTTAGTGTTATTGTAATATAATATAATGAGTGTTAATGTATTTCATCTACTATATTATATATTTATATTAATTTGGTATGTTATTAATAAAAAAATTATTTTTAAAAAAATAATAGGGGCCCCGAATATCCCCGATGGGGACCCAATTACCCGGCGGGGCAGGTATGGTATTGGCAAACTCGCCCTGAACCCGCCCCGTTGCCATCCCTAAAGGCGGCGGTGGCAGCAACGAATTAGGGTTTGGAATTGGGGCTCTTTGATTCGAGGTCAATTAGATGTAAACTCACACACCCATAAAGAGTCTAGAACAGGTCGAAGGGGAAAAATAGGATCGAAATCACCTCAATTCGCGAAGGCAGAAAGATGACGAGCTTCTTGGCTTTAAAACTCCGTCCACGGTGGTTCGTTGGGGAAACTTAGGATACCATTGTGCTCGCCACAGTGAAGGGAAGAAAACCTAGTAAGTCTAACCACCCAACTCCTCCAGAATCGGCGGATCACCGTGGAGGGGTCGTCGGCCTTTGGGTTTTGTTTCGGGTTTCTGGTGGGTTTCTTGGTGATCGGAAAGCAAAGAGAGGAGGAGACCCATACCAAAACCACCAGTGTTGGTTGTCGAATGGTGCTGCACACGCAACCGAGAGAGAACATAGAGAAAAGGGAGAGAATGAGGGAGTCGGAGAGAAAGGAGAGAAAAAAGACTGAGGTTTTGTTTTTAAACAAAACTCTAGGGCGAGAAATTACAAATTTGCCCTTACAACTTAAAATACTTGAAACTTGATGATCGTAAGTCCGATTCACGCACGGTTCACGTGTACATGTTCGTAGAGCCGAGCACTACGCAAGCATACCAAAATCAAAGTCAAATCAAAATATTTCAATTTGGTTAAAGCAGGTCAAACGTTAAAATAAAACAATTATTTGTAAAATAAATAATTTTGAAAAATCCCCAAAATGTTTTTAAATAAAAACGAGTAATGGGAAAATATTTGAAAATTTCCCCAACTCCCAAATAAATTTCAGGGATACTTTACATTATTTTTTCAGGACCTCACAATTGTACTAACCTCAATAAGAATTCAACAGATGATGACAATCATATATCCCTGATGGTCTAAAAGCCATGTTCATACAAGCATTGCCCAACTTTACTCTCTAGAAGATGGCATATGAGATATATTATTTTTGGGATTATTTGGCCAGTCAAAATTAAAGCTTGTTCTTCAGGGTGAGCATCCAGCCATTTTTTGTGTTATAATATTTTTCAGGGAATTATTTGGAGTTTCGAGCTATTTTTGGTGATTTAACGAAGTTTGGAAAAAATAGGAAAATAGGAAAACAAAAAAAATAAAATTGTTTGCTGACTGGACTGACAGGCGACGCAACGTGATTCGGTCGCTTAGGCTAACTCGCCACTAACTGGGCAAAAAGGAGTCACTTGCAGGTGAGCTCATAGGTGTTGAAGTGAGGCGTGTCACACTGGATTCTTGCCCACGATTTAATCTCAGCTACTCAAGCTCATTAATTGAGCTCGATCTCAGTTGTCCATCCTTTTAGGCACCGATTACTGTTCACGTCAGGTCAAGGACGTCCCGCGTGTCCTCTGTGGGTTGATCCGTGGGTTTCTTATGTCTACAAACGAGTATTTTATTGAGTTTTGCTGATTGTTCCACATTGGAGATTTATAACTTCTTCCAACCCTCTAGTGCCTATAAATAAAACCCTTTGTAACGACCCGACCTTAAGTCTAATTTCTTTAATAAAAATTAATCTTTTTGGGCGGGCTTTATTAAAATTTTGGAAGGAAATTCTAGCATTTAGAGGGGTTGTTTTAATTCAAATTTGTGGCCTTTAAGTTCGAGACGGCTAATTAGAACTCGAGTTTCTAAATGCGTAGGCGAAAACGGTGTTCAAATTGGAAACCTTGGTAGGAAGTGTGGAGATTTTTCTAGAAAAGGGCATTTAAGTAATTTGAAACACCCAAACACCACAATTAAAAATCAGCCTCATTCTCTCTCTCTCTCTCTCTCTCTCTCTCTCTCTCTCTCTCTCTCTCTCTCTCTCTCTCTCCATTTTCTTCTTTCTCCTGCACCCTCCCCTGCGCGCACCACCCACCACTCACCATCACCGGCCACCCCTTGCCAGCCTCTGCCTCCGACGAGCACCCCCAGGCACCGACCACCCCTCCGAGCCTACTCTCTCTCTCCTCATTCTCTCTTTCCCCGTGTTCTCTCTCTTCTCTCTCTCTCTGTGTGCGTAGCACCAGCCAACAACTCCGACCTCTCCTCGCAGTCTCCACTCTCCGGTGACCTCCCCTCAGGCCGGTCGACACCCCAGCCCTCCTCCTTCACCGAGCAGCTCCCCTTGGTTGTGGAAATAACTCAAGAACCACCTCAAAACTGCCGACCTCATCCTCCAATTTTCGGCCAGATTTTACCACCAATTTTCGAGGGTTTGAGTGGATTTTTCTCATTGAGGTATGGGCTGCCAATTTCCCAGTGATTTGGGTGTTTTATTTTGAGAAATTGTAGAAAATTGAAATTGGGGATTTAGAACCCATTTCGGGTTTCTCTTGTGAATTTCGAAATTTGGTTGATGTTAATGTAATTATGGATAATTTTCACTCCTTAGAAAATTCAATTGAAGTTTAGAATTGAAAAGTTTGTGGAATTCGGAGGAATTTGTGCAATATAGTTTTGGTGCCGCCACTTTGAGCGGCGACAGTGGGGGTTCTGACCACCCAGCTGTCACGTAAATTATCTAGCGCTAATTGGAGTACTAAAATTGAGTTAGTTGATGATTTTGAATAGGTGGGTGCGACTTGAGCGACGGAAGTTTCATTTTGGCTCGCGATCGGACACTTTGTGGGTATCGTCTTTAACTCTCGGACAACCCCAAGTAAGGTAGGTCACTTGTAGGATTTCTTTTGAATTTGTGGTTGAATTTGAGGACGTGGGTGTCATAGTTGGAGCCATGACATATTTGAAATAGGGTGAGAGTGTATAGTTTAGAGAAAAACAATTTCTAACTAGTAGGAAGAACGTGAGTCGGGAGGAACGTTTAGGCTATCACACACACACTATTAATTTACGTAAATTGAGACTAATTTCTTATTTTATTGGTTATTGTATAGGTGAGACGACCGTGACTCGTGACGATCCAGTGGAGGATTGAAGCTAGGGCTATCTCTGTGAGTGGACTTTGTTTTATAAATGTTTATGTTTCTAAATGATTATGAATTCATTGATTTAATGGTGGATTTGTGTTGAGAATTCTTATTTAAAGTTTCTTCAAATGATATTCTTTTTGAGGCTAATGACTTTAAAAACTTGGATTTTATGATTTTGTATGAGATAATTATTTAAGATTTGATTGTATGCTTGAACTCATGGAAAATATCTTGATTTAAATGGCGTGCATTAATTCCGACTTGGTTTATGAAAAGGTTGAACATATCTCAGACTTTCATTTCAATGATTATTTATATTGGGTTTTGAGATGTTGTAATATGAGAAAATGTATATTTTGATGAGTTTGGATTTGTTACGGAGAGTTTTGGAAAGAAAATGAAAGTACTTAGATTGGTTTATATGAGTTTATGAGTTGTTATTGATTTTCGAAACACCCACTTCAGTACCCTTCCAGGTTATCAGATTGGATAGGTCTTTGGAACCCATTACGGCACACACATAGGCTTTGGGCCGTGTGTCGTGATGCTTAGCCCTTTGGGGGTGGCTCTACGTGCACGTAGGCCAAAATTTCTAGCTCTACATGTGTACGACAAATCCTTGGCTCTGCGCGTGTATGACAGATTCTATGGGTAACTGACTGGTGTGTGTTTTCAAGTTTGTTAAATATTTTAAGTGATGAGTTTATGGCAGCAAAGGTTTTAAGTATGATGGTTTTAGTTGAGCAATTTTATTTATTTTCAGTATATTGAGAGTGTTTGAGAAGAAAGTTTTCAGCTTAAATTATTTTTTTATAAATTGACAGTATCGATTTCAGTTTGAGAACTTTTTATTTTTCAAAGATTGATTTTCAACTTCATATTTTATTATTTTACTGGGAAATAATTATTAGTTTGGGTTTTTTTTTTGTTTGAGCATAATCTCTTTCAAAGTTTGTATTTACAATTAATTGATTTACTTAAAAGATTTGCATATGATGAGTTTCTTTTTGTTACTGCATGACTTTCTTTTAAGGTTCTCACACATTTATTATTCTACGAGTTTTCTTATGCATTGGGCATTCTGAGAATTTGAAATATTTTCATGTTCATATGTTTTTCTCATATTCTAAGCATGATCGTGGTTTACAAGGAGATTTTGAAATAGACTTGTAAAATGGTTTTAAAACTGGGGGATTTCAAAGAGTGACGCGAGGTTTTAGAGGAGTTTTGATTTTAAAGGAATTTAGAAGGATGAATAACTTAAATACTTGGTTTCTATATTTTGTCCACTCACTGAGAGTTTTTCTCATATTTTGTTTTTGATGTTCCCCCCAAGTATTAGCGATCACCGAGGTCGGACCGTACCACATCGAGGCATTCGAGTTTCTCATCTCCAGCTTATTGGTATAATTGGATCAAGTTTTCCCTAGAAATTATTAAAATGAGATATGATTGTATAGTTGATTAGATATGCTCTAATTAGATTTGTATTACTTGTTGTGGGCCTAAGACCTTATTTTGGTTGTGGTAGAGGTGTCTGATGTTTTAGAAGTGCTTTTACATGTTTTGAAATTTTGGGTTAGTCCATTTTCAAGGGAGGTTCTGCCGAATTTTCCTTGATTTTGGATTCCACAAGACCTCTCCAGATTTCAGGGTGGAAATCCGGGTGCGGTCCTATCACCCTTGTCTCTCATTTTCACTTGCACCACCAAGTGAAGTTAGAGTTACATACTCATTCCTTGGTTACTTGAGAGTCTCTTTAAGAAGATACATACCAAAAGGAAATAAACTTCTCATAGTTTGAAGTTTTAGGAATGCAAGGAGGAGTCACTAGAAGTGGAGTCTAGCTTTTAGAGGTCTACAATCGGGTAAGTAATTTGTTATTTATGCTTTATTTATTTATTTTTAGGCTTTAATTTTAGGATGCATGCTTAAATTAATTAAATAGGATTTATTTATTAATTAAGCATGTCTAGCCTTATTTTTGGAGACTTATTTGTTTTTTTAAGAGTAATTAACATGTTAGAATTAACAAGTTTCAATTATAGAGATTAAATTGGATTAATCTAAATTAGTTTGAGAATTTGTTTTGAGCTAAAGCAACTTATAACATGCTATTATGCTTATTGTGTTTGGTCTAAGAGTAAGAGTAGCCTCGTTGGTGACCTTGGGTTCAAATCCCTAAACCTTCTAGAAGAATTAATTGCTTACATTATGGGGTGCTTAACCATAATGTCACGTGTATCGTATAATTGTGCGAAGCCAGAGTTCATAACTGATCAGGTGACAGTTGATACAATTTCTCAATTGCGAGTTCCTATCTCTGTTTACTAGGGCACTCTTACTAAAGTATCTCGACCATCTGTTTCACTATTATTTATGATTTTTTATGCATGTTTACCATATACTGTTGCAGCTGAGGTCTTAAAATTGATTTTGTGGAAATGTTTTAGGATTTTGGAAATCAATCTTTCACACGGAAATATTTTTAAAAGTTTTCAAACCTAGCAGGATCCCTGAGGGAAGCTATGATTGTATGAGATGCTTACCCTCTATTTTCTTTATTTTGTATGTTCCTTCTCTATTGCTTATGCAGATTTCCCTCTTGAAGAAGATCTTTGCTGAAGGGGTGCGTAGCTTGGATTCTCTTGTCGGGTGTCTAAAGGTCTCTGTTATCATGTCTTTTGCTATTACAGTAGTTTTTGCTCTCCCGTTGAGAACCCATTTTAGAACAATGTTATTTTATTTTACTCATTTTGTAAACTTATGCGGATTTTACTTAATTTTGTAATTCCCTTTCTAGGTGTTGATTTAACTATTCTACCATAGCGGGTTGGTTTATCTTTATTTTGATTATTATTTATTTTGATCTTATTATTTCTTTAAAGATTCTAATGTGTAATGAGTACTCTAATCCAACCTGATCCATTTAAATTACAAAAGGCTCAACCTTTCCTAAGCGTCTTGGGGGATTAATGCCGGTGATTTGGTATTGATCTCTCAGGGTACTCAAAAAAAGTGCCTATGTCGCATATACAGAGTTTGGGGTGTGACAGTCGTGCCATCAAACAAAATAGTCACACTGTAATATTTTCCCTTTGTTCAAATTTTTTTCCCATTAGGCTTTTCTGGCAAGGTTTTAATGAAGCAGTATCGTGTGCCTACCATAGTTATCAGAAACGCATGAAGATTGTACTATTTTTATTAATTAGACATTTTCCTATAAGGTTTTGGCTAATAAGATTTACAATGAGACATATTCGATGGATATCTAACGAAAAGTGTTATAAACAATGTCAAATATGTGGATGTCCACAAATATACTAGTATTTATCTGATGTATTAATATAGTACAATATTATCTGAATAATTGTAAAGCATTTGATGTAAAACTAAGGACCTTGAGAGCATATCCTTAGTCATCCGAGACCTTATAAATAGTGGCTAATGAGAATGAATAACACACTCTAAGGGCTTATTTAGGAGTACTTTTGCAAGAAGCACTTTTACTTAATAGCGCTTTCAATAGAAGCGTTTTTGTTAGATATATATAAATTTTTTTGAAAAAAATTTAAGTGCTTATTGTGAATGTACTTAGAAGCGCTTTCTGGTAGGTGCTTCTTTATAAAGCGCTTCCAAGTACTTTTATAACCCAAAAACACTTTTTTTTTTGTTAAATATAAGAAAAAATGCTTTTGACTATTTGAAAACATTTTTAAGGTTTTTAAAAATACTGCCAAACAAATCCTAAATTCTCCCAATTGTCTTTTATGTTCTTAACTATTTTATTTAGTTTTATAACAATTTAATATTTTTAAAATTATTAATGAAAAATCCACTTTCCATAAACAAGTTAACTTTGTATCCACTTCTCCCCTATTCTCTAATAATTAATTAATTAATCAATATTTACTCTTCACCTCTTTTTTCCTATTTCATTTTTAATTAAAAATTTAGTTTATTTAAGATGCAATTTTGGACTTTGCAGGACGATACCTGCTTGCTGCCACTCTGCCACCGTGCCAGATTATCTTTAGTGGTCCCACCTTAGATACCCAAGATTCCCAATCCAGTCATCATAAAGCAATCCACACAACCTCAACAAAAGTTCACAAAACGAACGGTCAGGATGCACTCGCCGCAGATTTTTCCTCTAGGGTGCACTCACAGTGAATATCAAGGGGCGCGCCACTTAGTAGTCATATAAGTCTTCTACTCCTAACTCCTAACGACCACTGCACCTTAACACGTGGCATCTTCTAACGCAATGCGTTTCTCAGTCGTTTCTTACTTACGTGGGGCCCAATCCTCTCCTTAACGCTTGCCTTCTTTACAACTGCGTCCAAAGTATTATATAAGACCACCTCAATTTCACAACTCCACCTTCTCTCTCTCTAATCTAACCAGGTCCTATTTCTCTCTCTAGATTTTTATTTTATTTTTCATTTTTTTGCCGGTTAATTTTGCTTGTAATTTGTTTCTGGGTTTGATGCTGTTTGTTATAATATTATGTGGGTATGATATGTGTAGGTGGGAATTATAGAGGAAGATCTGATGTACTTGCTGGTGGATCTCAACTATACAAAAGATCATGATGGCCCTTGAACAAACAGGTCTGATTTTTCTTCTTCTTTTTCTAACGGAAAAATTTATATAATATTTATTTGAACTTTTTGGGAAATTTGATCCCACAGTTACTGGCTCAATTCTCAGTGTGATTGTTATGTTTGTGTAATTTTCTTTTCGATGCTTAATTATGTCGTAAATAATTTATTTTCTTGTGGGTTTTATTTATTTATTGATTTAGTGTTTGGGAACAGTATGTCTAGGGTTATGCAATTTATTTTAGCTTTGAGTAGATGTAATTGGGGTTGAAGGTTAATTTTTTTTTTTTTTTCGGAAAGAGATGATAAATTTTTTGATAATGGGGAATGCTAATTTGGGCTGTTGAGGGTGTGTATTGGGAGATGAATGTGGTAACATACTGTGTAGGGGATGAAATGCCATGGCTGTAATAGAGAAAGATTACAAGTTTTGTAGTTCTTTGATTATAGTTTGGAATTGAAATGCCATGGCTGTAATAGAAAACTTTTCAAAATCAAAGAACTACAAAACTTGTAATCTTTCTCTTTTATTTAAAAAAAATAAAAGAAGAAAGAATCTTTAGGGGTAGGTTTCTTCAAATTTAGTTGCAATTATGCCATTCAGTTTTCAATTTTTAAGTCCAATATGGGTGAGAAAGTTTTTAATGCATCAAACTAGGTTCCAGTATAACTGCTGTTTTTCGGAGAGGCACCTGCTATAAGTTGTTTCGTATTTTTAGGTGTATTAGATTCGGATATGAAATAATGAGGGGCAATATGACTTATGTCTTTACATAATTACTTAAAAGAGAAAATTATGTGTTTGGTCCACAAATTTTTTTGAGTTCTATATTGGTCCACGAATTGTGTGATGTGTTCCATTTTGGTCCAAAATGGACAATTTTGTCCCTCAAAGTCAACTCATTGGTACAAAACTAAGGGGCAAAATTGTCCGGTTTTGCCCGGTTTGGACGAAAATGGAACACTACAGGCAATTCGTGGACGAATATGGAACTTAAAAAAATTTGTGGACCAAAACGGGATTTATGGAATAATAATAAGTGGACCAAACGCATAATTTACTCTTACTTGAAACTTCATTCATTCCTCAAAGCTTCTGTACCTTTACCTAACTTAAAAACTGATTTCAGGCGCAACTATGTTGAAAAGTTATGAGGTAAGGTTTTTAGTGACTAAAATGAGGATTACACTTGGTTAATTATCTCTTAGAAAAAGTTGCTGATATTCTCAAAGGGCGGAAAAATTAAACCTAGGCCTTCTATGGTGTAATGAGTTATCAAACTAACCTTTGGAAAACAGGGCCTCAACTGTTATCATCTAGGAATAGCAAGCAATGACTACAAAAAGCATGAAAATGGTAGTAGAAACCCCAAAACTAGAGCTATGTACCAAAAGCTGTGGATGCATCTGAATATTAGTCCGTGTCCACTTTTCAAGTAGTGCTTTACTTATATTCCCTAATCAACCACAACCCTCAGATGCCAAATTTATAATATTAGTGGAGCAAGGAGAAGATAGAGGTAGAGAATTTTTGTGTGTATATATATATATATATATTATAATATTATGGTAAATGATAAATACACTCCAGAGTGCAAGTGGTTATTTTTGGAGTGCAAATAACAGCTCCCTATATCATATACACACTATTTTAGTATTCCTGCCCTGTCATTACTTTTGGGCTATACGTTGTACTGAACATGTGTGTCGAACTTATGATGTATCACTGCTTTTTTGTTTTTTCTTTCTTTAAGGTGTTGAAGGAAAAGATAAATTATCTAAAAGATTTTCTAGGTTTCAATCTTACTATGGAACTTCTGTTGTAAACGAGATAGTTTATTGGGCTTATCTATATAATAGGGTGTTTGCTCCTAAAGGATCTTTTTTCCCCATCCCTCTTGGTCCGTCTTCAGCATTCTAAGTGAAAGTTCGCTGATGTACATCCTTGCTGTACTGTTTATTTAAAAAAGAAGACAAAAGAAAATTAATTCAAATTGATCTTTAATCTCTTTTTCTTTTGAAAAATCCAGGGACTGCAATTTAGAGAATTAGAGAAACCTTGGAATATAGTGCCCTGAGGAGTCCCACCCCCAATATGATCGCTCCAATGGATTGCTTTCTTCCCTGCCCTCAGGTGTGGGTACCCTCCACCATGTAGCTTCTCCACTATTAATTAACAAAATAATACAAGGGGAAATGAATGCAGATTGATGTTTAATCTTTTTTATTTTTTATTTTATTTTGAAAAGGTAGGAATTGCAATTTATAGATATAGAAAAACCTTGGAATGTAGTTCCCTGAGGTGTCCCACTCCCAAATCCCAACATGATCACTCCAATGGACTGCTCTGCCCTCATGAGCCTCATTTTTTTTTTCTCTTCCTTAGGGCCAGCTCATGTGCTCCCCAGGAAACAAGAAGACTCATGTCTTTTTAGGAGATTCTAGTCTCTATAGCAACCAAATTCCTCCCACGACCCAATGCCTTCTGTAGCAGTGTAACTGCCCATAAAAATCCAACACTGAAGTAGGCATAACATAGGAAATCCCAAAGAGAAAGAAAGGAAAAGCTAGATACCCTGAAAGATGCAATTGTCTTCTTTTTTTCTTTTTGAGTAAATTACTTGGAGATCCCCTGAGGTTGTTGAGTGCATTTGCGAAATAAACCTTATACTTTAGCAAATTGCACACAGAACCTTTAAAGTGGACATTCAACTAGTGGAGCTAACAAAAACAGTAAAAAGACAAACACCTCGTTTCACTCTTTACAAGATTTGTTTAACTACAGGGGAAAAATGAAAAGTAATTGTGGGTGTGCTGGCCATGGCCAGCGTCTTCACCCCTATTTTGTTTAAAAACATTTTAAAAAGTTCTTAAATATTTTTGAATTGATTAAAATGTTTTGTGTTTCCAAGTTTTTTTTTTTTTTTTTTTTTTTTGTGTTGTTCTCTTAAGTTCTTTTTAAAAAGATTTAATACTTTATGAACGTTTTTAATTTTTAAGGTCTTTTTTCTAGAAAACAAGTTTTTATATTTCTCAAGTATAGGGTTTATGTTTATAAACTTCTTAAAAGCTTTTACATCTTTTTTGTTTCTTTTCAAATAAACAGTTTTTCTTCTTGAAACAAATTTGGAATGTTTTTTTTTTCCTTAGCTTGAGCTGTTTGGATGTTACATGTGTGAAATTGATATGGGTATTTGTATGCTTTATGGGTTAAGGATATTCTAAACCAGTTATTGCTATGTTGTAAGAGTAATTTTGGCATTTTCATGTATTATTTTTAGGGGATGTTGATTGTCATATTTAATTAATGGTAAACTAATAAAGGGGGAGTTTGTGTAATTAAAACCCAAACTTGTCGTATTGTAATTTCTGAAAGTGCTTAGTTTATTCTGAAACCTTGCTAAACTTCAGAGGCTGTCCACGTAATTTATTTTTTCCCCCTTTTCTTTTGTGTGTTTTCCAATTATGGAAATTTGATGATTGAGAAAACCTGCATGTTCTCAAGGGTGGAGCTATGAAGCATTTGCACTAAACTTTTACAAAAAAATTGATTTTGCCAAGAAATCTCTCTTTTATAGCAAATAGAAATTAATAAATTTGGAATATATATTTATGTGATTACCTTAAAAAGAAAGCGTTTTGTCCTATTTCCTCCCTTTCTTGTTCTTTCTTTTACTGATCTGTGTGGAGTGAGGATCACAGTTTAGATTCACTTTTGATGTCTCTATTTCTTCTCATTGAAATCATGTGGGAACTGCAAATTTTCAATTGCTTCTGTAATTTGAGGTTTCTTGTTTTGCTACTAAATGTAAATCCATAAAGACATATGACAAAATTTTCAATTATTTTATAGAGATATTTGATGTCTTCTATTTTTTTTTCTTTTCTGGTTTATATTTATATTATATTTAATAGATATATGATGAAAATACTAGAGTGATAATTATTTTTTAATAGTATATATTTTCTGATTTTATAAAATTTTGATTTTTGTACACAATCGACATTTTCTGGCTGCCCCTGCTTGTTCTTCTCTTTCCATGCAAATTATGTAGTTCACATTCTTCTCACTTGGTCAGAATATCAATAAAAGTTCTTGCCATTTTCCAAGGTAGCCAACATTTTACAACTTAAAAAGAAAAGGGAAAGGGATATATCATGTTCTATGATCTAGTTAGTGATTTGGCCCTTGACAGAGTGAATCAGGAACATTGGTTTCACATTGCCTGAACCCAACGGCTGGGTACTGATGGCAACCAAATTAACCTATTGCATCTAAAACACAGGATTTGCAATTTCTGCTTTTTGGGTTTTCCTGTTTTGTAGATACTGGAGTCACTTTGTGTTGGATTTGACATCATTACTTAATGATTCAATTCTAGCTGCTTTAATTTATGAGCAATACTGCATGCTTATCTGTTCTTTGTTCTTTGATAGAAATGGTTTATCCAGTGAGTCAATGACATAGTATCTGTGTTTCTTCTCATTATCTACCTTTCCTCCTGCAGAAAATATGCAAAGGAACTGTGAGGCATCCTTAAAATGCCTCCAGAGCAAGGGGTTCCCTTACAACCTCCAGTGTAATGGGAATCCCATCGAAGGATTTCCAGAGCTTAAAGAAGAAATTTGCAATCACTCAGGTGGGGATGTTGCTGAATCAGACCGTCCGTTGGGCAGTGAATTTCTTGAACCTCCAAATGAATGTCACAACAAACCTACCTACCATCATGATTTTGGCTACTGGTCAACCTTTCATTTTGACTCTCAGAAGGTACAGCAGTGCCAGATGAATGCTTTTGAGAGCCAGTTTTACCCCTTTCCTGTGGAGAATCGATTTCGTTATGTTCCATTCAACATGTTTGCTCAAGGTCAAAGTTACCCTAATGAGTTCCAGTTCCAAGATTTTCAGTATTTTGTGGTAATAGACTTTGAGGCTACCTGCGATAAGGATAGAAATCCCCATCCTCAAGAGATAATTGAGTTTCCATCTGTGATAGTGAGTAGTGTGACAGGCCAACTGGAAGCATGTTTTCAGACTTATGTGCGACCAACCTGCAATCAGTTCCTCAGTGATTTCTGCAAGGATCTCACTGGCATCCAGCAAATTCAGGTTCGCTCTTAACTTGGCTTGCCCTTACTCATAGGAAGGACATGCTGTGTAAACTGGTGTTGCATCTATGTATTTTGACCAGTTCAATTAGTATTTTCAACTTTAGTTCCATCTATACTTGGTAGAACATTTCTAGGCCTTAATTTTCAGCTTGGTTGTGATAGTTAATAGTATAACCCTGCTATTGTTGTTTAGTTTACTGTAGTGGGTTGCAAAAATTTCTAGAATTTCAAGGTTAATGCCACTTCTGTGCATATCACGTGCTATTGGCGCTGCATGACTTTGCTAAATATTAGATGATGGACTTTTCTATTTTCATGCCAGTTTGTTTGTTTGTTTTTTTGTTGTTTTTCAGTATTCACTTGCAAACTACAGTTTCTATCTTGGACAAAGGTGGGTCTTGATATATTGATGATTACTGCGAGCCATGTGGTCCCTATGAAGAAAAATCCTATAGCCAATTAGACGGGATTATGGCTTGGTTGAATAGGTTCTCTTACTGAACAAAGCTATGGACCATCTAAATCATGATAGAGGATGTGTAGTAGTTCCCAATATGGCTGTTTGGTGGATACCATGCACCCTGCTATTAAACAGAGTCTAGGTAGGATTGTGTCCTTGTGCTCTCTGATTGCTGTCTCTGGAGATGTCATCTGTTTCACTATACTGGAACCTTTGTTAGAATCTTGGATCACTCGTTTTTGACCAAATTTTGGTGCCTAGGGTTGGGTTAATGGCCTTTTTTTTTACAATAACTTTTTTTGTGTGTTGGATTTTTATTTAAGTGTATATAGATTTTATCTCCCAACCACCTAAACACAGAGGGTGAGTCTCGACATAACTGTAAGTTTCCTCATTGGGTTCGAAAAGGGAAATAATCTCTCCACAAACAGGGCTATGGCTGTATACATTGGACTCTTTGTAGACTTTGCAATGGTGGGAGTTTCGTTCACCACGCCACAATTGTTTTTAACCAACTAAACAAGAAAAGGTCTCTTTTAATGTAAAAAAATTTTTTTTTTTTTCCTGTTGGTTATCTAGCTGATGGAAATTCTAGGACCTCTTGCATTGATTAGTCTTGCCTTTTTCTTTCTTTCTATAGTTAATTTTTAGTTGGATTCCCAGAGTTTTCAGCTCTCAAAGGTTGTATTAACTTGAGCTATTAGTTTATTGTTTATCGTCTTAAGTTTGGTAGAGGAGCTGTGCTTTCAGTGTATAGCAAGATTATTTCTTTGATGGAGACATGTTTATGGAAGGGACATTCTTTTGTCCCTTGCAGTTGGTGCATTTGAATGGTTCCACTGGTGCTTATACCATAAAGTGGATTGGTGATGTCCTATATGAGACTGGAATAGTTCTTGAATGTTCGAGTTCTAGGAAAAAGTTATTTTCCTTTTTAGACCATTCTGACAATTTGTACATACTATGCAACAGATTGTAGTTTTTGTCTAGTTATTGCTATTTTATTGGAAATAAAAATTTTGGTTTCTGTAAATAACAGAAAAAAAAAAGACAATTTTGACACACTGTTAGTTGATGTATGCTATGCACCATCGGGTACTTATAGATTGTGTAAGCACATTTGATTTTCAGTAGTCAAGGTTGCAGTGGCGACCCTTCAGAAAGAATTCTTGTGTCTAAGGAATTTTTCTAATAAATTAATTAATTCACATTGTTGTTAATTGTTAAGATTTTTTATGTTTCTCCCTTTCAAAGGCAAAATGCAATTCTTGTGTAGAATTGCATGTTGTAGCGGCATGGATTGTGTCTGTGTGTAAGTATCAACTAAGTCTCTAGAGCTCTCTGGATTCTTTGAATACTAGATTTAAGGCTATGGAATTTGCAACTTTATAGCTGGTGGCTGTAACAGAACAAGCTTGGATTGTGTTATTCAAGTACCACTATGGTTTCTGATGTCCTTTTTCTTAGTAATCTGAACTCTATTTCTTTTTTCTCTTTACTGTGAGCCTTCAAATTCATTTCTTGCTGAATTGGGTGTTGGCAGGTTGATAGAGGAGTTACTTTAAGCGAGGCCCTTCTTAGGCATGACAAATGGCTTGAGAAGAAGGGGATAAAGAACACCAATTTTGCTGTTGTGACGTGGTCAAACTGGGACTGTCGGGTCATGTTGGAATCTGAGTGTCGATTCAAGAAAATTCGAAAGCCTCCTTATTTTAACCGGTAAGAAATGCTAATAAAAGCATTTGAATTATTCGTGTAGTAAATACTAAATAGATCAATTATTTTAAGAATAATTCTTCATGTATTTCTATATACAGAAAACGTGTCATAAATTTGTTCTGAGGTTTGCCTATTGATCTTCTCTTGATAGATGGATCAACTTAAAGGTTCCTTTTCGTGAAGTCTTCGGTGGAGTCAGGTGTAATCTGAAGGAGGCCGTTCAAATGGCAGGATTGGCATGGCAGGGCCGTGCTCACTGTGGCCTGGATGATGCCAAAAACACCGCTCGCCTACTTTCTCTTCTCATGCGTAGGGGTTTCAAATTTGCCATTACAAACTCATTGATGTGGCAGACTGCTGACCGTCCTTTGACAATGAAGCAGTCCCCAGAGCACCTGTCACCACCACATCACCCTCTGAAACTGAAGGATATAGGCATTCCCCTATTCCAGTATCATCACCCATTCTGTTTCTGTGGGGTGAAGAGCAGCAGGGGTATGGTTCGGAAGCCAGGGCCAAAGCAAGGGAGCTTCTTCTTTGGCTGTGGGAACTGGACTGCTACTAGAGGTGCCCGCTGCCATTACTTCGAATGGGCTTCTCCGTAATTGAAAGTAAGAAAGAATTTCCTGATCTTGCATTGAATGATCGTATTCTAAGCCTTTTAAAATTTCTTCTGTAAAAAAAAAAAAAAAAAAAAAAGGAAGAATGGAAGTAGGGGTTGTCTCCCTGGCCTAAAAAACGTAGGGGTTGTCTTCTAGTGGAAACAAATATGCTTTAGCTGCTTTGGTGAGGTTTCTGTTTCACAAAGAATAGATATAAATAGTTGGCTCAATTGCTTAATTGTGTGTCTGCCAAACATTTACTACTACTCTTCTAAAGGGAGCTTCAACCTGTAAAGCTGACTTGATGTTGACAGGAGAACAATTTGGGAGTGAGAGGAATGGGTAGTTAGGATGGTGCTTGTGCATGCTCAGCCGTGCTAAATTATCTTAAATAAACTATGAAATAGGGACACCTGATTTTCTTGATGAAATTTCTAATGGGAATCAGTAGAGTTGATGTGCCCCACTTTGCTATTCTTAATTCCTACTGGTTTTAAATTTGATCATGCTCGATTGCCATGCCATCCCCACCCAATGCCACTTACATTTTGTGCTCACCTTTCTTTTTGGCAGTAGCACAAGCAGGGATTTGATATCCAGAAAAAGTGTCTTTTCTTAAAAAAATAAAGAACAAAAAATCCAACATCTTCTTAAAATTAGTCAATGTACTATGGTTCTTGTAGTTTGTCTCAATTTTAGTTCTGTCATTGTAATTTAAAATTCATCACTGTACCATGTTACTCTTCTAGTCATATTAAACTGGTCAGTCAATTTACTTTTAGAGTTAAATACAAAAATGGTCCACGAACTTTACAGTGAATCTCAATTTGGTCCATTAACTATAAAAAGTGTCAATTTGGTCCACGAACTTTCTAAGTTGTATCAAACATGTACAAATGTTAATTTCTATTTGAAAATTAACGGAATTGGTCACATGAAAATGTGATGAACGGACTAAAATGACTTTGAAAATGTGGTCACTTGCTGTGCACATGACCAGTTTTTAATAAATTTTTTGATAGAAGTTAACGTTTGTACTGTTTTTGTACAACTTGAAAAGTTTGTGGACCAAATTGACACTTTTTATAATTAGTGGACCAAATTAAGATTCATTGTAAAGTTCATGAACCATTTTTGTATTTAACCCTTACTTTTAACATAGTAGAGGACCGAATTGCAGGAATTAAATTAAAATCAAGGTCAAACTAAAAAGACAAAAAGCTGATCGATAGAAATTGACAGTTTTTTTCATGTTCTTATGATGAAATAAAAAACCCATCTTGCTCTTTGTGCCAGAGGATGATTAGAGAAAAAAAACTAAATCAAGATTTTAAACAAAAAAGAAAACAGATTTGCTCCAAGCCTCCAAGTATGTTAACCCAAATGTTGACATTTATGAATAAAACTTGAAAGTTTTCTTGAATGAAGTTGTACTTTATGCCTCTAAAGGAGGATTTTACTGTTCAGTTTGAGAAATCCACATAGAATTGTGAATATGCAAAGTCATGTGCTGAAATATACCAAATTTGACCTAGTTACTGTAATCAATTTATGCCAAAATAATATACATAATTTGCTTAAATTCATAAACAATAATATGAATATGCATCAATTCATAAACAATAATATGAACATGCATCTACAAGCAAAAAGGCAAATGCGTATGCTACTAGGTTAAATGTGTTGGAAATCTGCCTAAAACCAATGGCAATTGGTTAATTAAAGGTGTTAATTTGGTTGAAGTGACTCGAGGGATATTTCAATTAATGTGTATTATACATTAATTAATAGTGCATAAGCATTATTCACTATATTGGAACTGGAACTCTAGTATCATCGTGTAAGTAAATGAATGCGTTCATGAAAATCAAAAGGGAAGAAACATGATGAGCTTGGATGCCATTGAGACTCATGTTATGGGATACTTAGATTCCAAAACATTTCTAATCGATGAAGAGAATGTTAACTGGACGTACATTAACATTTCAATAAGTCAAGACTATCACATACGATTGCTTACTCTGGGTTGGTGAGTCTCATGCCACATTGCAGAAACACTGGAGTGGGTATGTGGGTGCATGCTTGGAGACACATGCACTGAACTAATCAAACAGAGAATTCTACATGGAGCTTTATGGCATGTCAAATAGGAACTCCGAGGTTATGATAGATACTGATTAGTCATTAGACCTAAGACACCGCCGATGTCTTATGTATGTGTTCAATGTACTTTGACAGCACAAAATGAACTAACGCAGTCAAGCACGGGTTATGTGTGTACGTTGGACGCATTAACACACATATGGAGGCATGTGAATGGGCCACATGAAATCTCTCACCTTCTGAAAAAAAAAAAAAAGTAAATGTCCCTGGAAAGGAAGACTCGCAAAGCTTCAGAGTCACACATATGATTATATTTAGTAATGAGTTTTGACATGAGTTCCATACCTAGTGTTGTAAAATTTTATTTACCCGCAAATATACGAGTCTAGTAGTATATTAACGAGGTCGAACCTCAAGGAGTGATGAAAAACGAAACACTAAGCTTAAACTTAAGTTAATTTAAAGCTAACCTAGTTTGGAAATTTTGTTGGTTTGTGGGGCAACTTAAAATTAAATGCAACTAAATTAAAAAGCAAATAAAGTAAATGAAAAGATAATAAGGTAAATAAAAGTGCAAGAATTGAAATATTAAATCTAAAAAGGAAAATAACAACTTTTTGGTTATAGAAGCTAAACAATGGTATAAGAACCAAGGTTAGAGTTCCACACCACTTATGAACATATTAAATGAGATTTTTAGTAATTTTCCCAAAAAGGAGGGCACCCAAGAGTCACTTGATGCCCTCTTACAAAGATAAATATGAATTAAGCACAAGAATTGAAGATTTATAGGGTAGATCTTGATTTTGCTTAGAAAGTACAAATTTTAAGCAACTCAAGTGAACCAAAACTAAGGAACAACTAGAGTTCAAAAAGTTTGTATTTAAAACAATTAACCATAAAGCTAAAATGTGGAAAGAGGATCTAACAACCCATAATATATGACATTATGGGTGAAAAATGATCTCTTTCTCATTTTAATATCAAAATCTAGAGCTTGTAGGATTTTAAACAAGCGAAAATTTAACATAAAGACCTCATTTAATAATGTTCATGGTGGTGCTTCCCCCTTACCAAGGTAAGGGGGTTTAGTGAACACCAATGTTCTTATATCTTAAATAAAAATAAAGAAAGAAATAAATGAGCATGAAATTTAAAGAACAATAAAATAAATAACACTACTAATAATAAAGTAAAGAACTACATAAAATAAAAGGCATAAAGTAAATAGAGGATTAGAAAAGAGAGAAGAGAGACATAATATAAAGTTAACCATAAAATAAAGAACTACATAAAATAAAAGACATAAAGTAAATAAAGGATTAGAAGAAGAGAGAAGAGAGACATAATATTAAACTTTCATTAATTAAAATTGTAAGAGAGTTACATTCCTATTCTCTCTCAAACATCATGGCCAAATGGCTTGAGAGAGAAATCTTAGGAGAAATGCTAGAAAAAGACAGAAATTTAAATTCTAGACTAAAAGATATGAAGAGGGGGCTGAATGTTCCTATTTATAGGCAAATACTAGGGCTATCTCTAGGAAGAGGATCAGCACAAAATGGCTGGTGAAAGATATTTGTGAGAGGAGAGAGGCGGAAGGAAAAGTCTGGAGACAGCTATAGGAGGTGCCACGTGGCAACACATGAGTGGATGATGTTTTGATTAATCAAAACATTTTGCTGGCGTGACAACTTTTCAGGAAAGGGTGCAGCGGCTGGCTGAGTTGACTTGTGGCTGGAAAGCAACGTGAGGGAGAGAGAAGAGAAGGTGGTTGATGGCTCAGCGACTCGACTTGGCTTTGTGGCTCACATGGGTGTGCTGATTTGCGGAAGAGAGATGTGAGACTGTGTTGCTGGGCAGAAGAAAAGAATGCCTCCTGTGACTCTTCAGCTTCCATTTGAAATGGGCTGGGCCATGTGCATGAATTTGGGCCACTGCAACTTCATTTCTTCATCTTTTATTTGGGCTTTAACTTTAAAAACCTACAAAACACAAATAAAACTAATTAATAAAAATTCTAATTTTTAATCTAACCTAAAAATAAATGCAACCTAATAAAATTTAAGAAATAAGACAAAAAACTAATAAAACCCACTAATTAACTAAATAATAAAATTAAGAATTAAAACACTAAAAATTGCTAAAAAAAAATAGACAAAAATGTAAGATTTAAGGGTAAAAAATATATATAAAATGAATTCAATACCTAGGATGTAATCAGGACATAGATGAGGGAAGGACCGTACTATATTGTAATCACAACTGAATATGTTCTGAGGATAAATTTTATTTGGTTTAGGGGCTATGAATTGTGACTAGGTGTCCACATAGTCTGTAGAGTCTAAATGGCAATTAATTAGAAAGAGTTCTAGATTAATTGTGATCCTACTGCCAAATCGAACTAAAACCTAAATGGTCACACACATACAAGTTCATGGGAGACCAAAAGGAAATGATGATACCAAAGATCAATATGTTTGATTATTGATCGCAACTATTATGATAGATTTTATTGACTAAGACTAGAAGTTGATACTTCCCAGTGGGCCAGCCATCCCATTATTGCTCTAATATGAGTTCACTTAACTATGAAATACTAATGGGACTATGAAGCTCTAATGACTTAATTACTAATTGATGAAGACAATTAGTAAGCCCATAAGTCGAGTAATTAATTTGGGGTAGTTAATCAACATAATCTTTTCATAAGTAGGATTAATTAACTAATTACTCTACTTCGAGAGTAAGATTGGAAAGTCAAAGTTTGGACAAGCATTGAGAATGGCGGTGACAGGCATGTCATACTCGGAACCCAAGCTGTGCAAAACGGCAATGACAAGATCAACGTCAGAAAGAGGAGCATCGATGGCGGCAAGAGAGTCGGATAAATTCTTGGTGTGTTGAAGGTATTCAAAGATGGTCTTGGCTTTCTTCATACCAAGAAGCTGAAAACGAGTAGTGGCCGCATTTGCAATGGAATGTTGCGCAAAGTGTTGTTTCAAACAATCCCAGATGCCACGAGAAGTATCATGGCCAACTGTCATGGCAAAATGGGCTCGGAGAGTGGCGGTGAGATAACTGATGATAAGTTGATCGGTTTGAAACCAGGCGGTGTAGGCCGAATTGGGATCAATGGAGGCAGCAGCACTAGTAGTAGCATCAGAGGGTGTAGTCACGGTGGAAGAAGGGACTGGATGCGAACCGTCAACAAATTTCCATAGATCATGCCCAATCAGGAAGGGGCGCATTTGACGTTGCCAAAGAAGAAAGTTGGACTCTGTTAGTTTCAAGAACTGCGCAATATTGGGACCAAGAAGGGTGAAAGAGGAGGCAAAAGAAGACACCATGAGAGAGAGAGATGAGAAAGAAGGTAGCGGCTAGGGTTAGAAAGAGGAAAGGGTGGGAGGGTGCGGCTAAAAACCTAAGGCTATTGATACCATGTAGAAATATATGATTTCATTGATTGATAATTCACAAAGTACATATATTTATACTATACAATTTCGTAAGCCTCAAGACATCTTAATACAAAGTGTGACTACTCCACATAAGCCTAGGACCCCTTGATCACCAAGGAAGTCACGCTATCAGTTGATCTAGTAGCTAAGATCACTCATTTCTCTTTATATTTCCTTCTCCCACACTTGGTGTGGACTAGCTTTAGAGAGATCATGCTTGTGGTCTTAAGCTTCTAGCCTAGATGAGAGTTCCATGAAAAACAAAGTTTGTTCATCCTCTTGATGGAGCTAAATCTTGAAGATGGATATGGAATGAAGGCATCTCCATGGATGTGTGAAATCTTGGTTCTTCCAAGATGGTCTTCAAGGGTAATTTCTCATCTTGTTGCTATTTATAGTTTTTCATGTCTAATCCAACCTTAGGATCCTAAAGGCTAAGGGAAAAGTTAATTAAAATTGAAAACCACCATGCTTCCACACTTAGATGTTTGTATCTAGGTATCACCCACATTTCCCTTCAAAATGCTAATAAAGTTCATTATTCTAACGCCTTGAATGATACTTCCTTTTGGTGTTAACCTGCTTACTTTACTTAGTATAATATTTCAAAGTTTTCTTGAATTAAGTTGTAATTTTTGTCAATAAAAGGTGATTTTACTGTTCAGTTTAGAAATCCACAGAGAATTGTGCATCTACAAAGTCATGTGGTTATTTATGCCAAATCTGACCTAGTAGTTACTTTACTCAATTTACTTATGCCAAATTATATACAAAATTTACTTAAATTCATAAACAATAATATGAATATGCATATGCAAGCAAAAACATATATACGCATCTGCAAGCAAAATTAGATGCATATGAAAGCAAAAATAGATGCATATACTACTAGGTTAAATGCTAATAAAGTTCATTATTATGACGCCTAGCTCTTGAATGATACTTACTTTTGATGTTAACCAACTTACCTTTCTCAATATAGTATTTAAAACGTTTTTCTGAATGAAGTTGTAATTTATGCCACTAAAACATACATACAGTATGACTTACTTGAGACTTTTTTTAATATGCAGATGAACAAGAACACCCAACAATAGCTAAAGGAAGGAAAACAAAGATAGGATTAAGAGAATTACTCAATGTGAGAAAATCCCCTATATTCAAGACATATCCACAAGAGGAAATTGAAAGTACTCAATTTTCCACTAATGAAGAAATAGAAAATGCTCATGCTGAATGTCATACACAACATCAGCCTCCTGCATCTACACCTAACAGAACATCTACAAGAACAAGAACATCAACAAAAGAAGCCAAGAAACATTAAAGGGAAAAAAACTCAATGAAGATGTGATCGAAGCAAGGAAAGAAAAAGGAACTAGCCCAAGAAAAAAAGAAAAAGAGGTCACACAGAAGTGTAGATCTAGATTATGTACAGTACAAAAGTAATATGTCAGGGTTTCGGAAAGTCATGCATGGAAAAGCACAGAAGACAAATACTCCAAAACAATGACATTCAAACGCAGCTGAGGAAAACTCCATTATACAAGTTGATCAAAGCATATCTTGTTGGTTTTCTCACCAATGAACAAACAAAAAAATCAGACTATGATACATCAAGGGTCATCAAATGCTACATCCCATATAGGGGAAAGTTCATCTTTTGAGACACAGAAGGGGAAATAACAAAATGAGATGTAGCAAAATTGCTAAGACTACCACAAGATGGAGATGTTCAAATACCATATCCAAAAGAAACAAGTGGCAACAAATCTACTTTCTTAAAAAATATTTCCCTTGTGGAGAATTTTTAGAAGGACATAGAAGATGCTTTGGACAAAGCTCTTAACACAAGAAGGAAAAACGAAGCAAGAAACTTTGTAAAGTTGTTGTGCATGCATATGCTCACAACAACACTATTTGCCAACAACGGATTATCAAATGCATTTGCACTGATGCAATGCTGTGAAGATATAGATAGCATGAAAAACTATGATTGGGCAAGGAGTGAGAGAATTAATACTTGGTTTCAGGCCTAAACAAATTGAGCAATCCACAAGAGAGACCAAATGTGACATCGATCAGTGGCTGTCTAACTCTAATCATGGTATGAGACTAAAATTCAAAACATATCTAAACTTCTATTTTTTTTCCCAAAATTTATATATATAATAGGACTAAACAAATTACATTTTTTTGCAATATTAATATTGGTTGTGTGAGAAAACAAACATCATTGAGCCAATAAGAGAAAGGGAAAAGATATAACTAGGTATAATGAAGTGGAATCTAAAAGACCTAATGGAAAAGCTGTTGAAAATTGAGAACAAAG
Organism: Dryas octopetala; assembly: GCF_963921425.1. Lineage (NCBI taxonomy): Eukaryota > Viridiplantae > Streptophyta > Magnoliopsida > Rosales > Rosaceae > Dryas > Dryas octopetala. The sequence goes on along the minus strand of NC_141368.1, from coordinate 21,075,733 downwards.
ACATCAAGGTAAACAATTATACACGATAACTACTATCTACATGAATCATGCTTAGGAATCTACAGTTTCAATAAGAAAACTTACTTGAATCTGCATGTACATGTACAAATCAAAGTAAATGCATATGCGCGCAAATGCCTTTAAGTTAAATCTTAATAAAATTCCTAACTCTGACTCCTTGAAAAATATTTAGATTTTGAATTTCGAGATTCTACCGGAAATGATCATGGTCATGAAGACGTTAAAAGTAATCAAGTTGCAAAAAATGATTATGAAGGCAAGTCTGCACAAGATTCTGAGAGTGACCTCCCTTAGTATTTCCTCATTCATTCATTCATTCATGGTCAAATTACAAATATACTGGTGCATGTTTACTTTTTCAGTTGGCAGGGCCATATTCAACTGAGGGCGTGTTGATTAACAAGATTTGGGACCAAGAAGATGAAAATCTGTAATCTCAGGAATAGTCGTATGTCTTCACACTCAAATGCACAAAGGCCATTGTACATTCACAACAAAAAGAAAGCTCCTATGTCCTAGAACTCATATTAAACCAAGGATTTTTCTCAGCTACAAATGATCTGCACTCATATTTGGTGCGGATACGTATAGAATGATGTGATTATATACAAGATTATTGTATATAATTACGTCATTCTATATGCATCCATACAAAAAAATGTGAGGACTGATTAAACAATTTACCAAGATAAGAGAAAATACCAATGTAATCTTTAATCATATTAATGGCATGGATCGTAGTTACTATACAAATTGAAGTTTGGAAGTGTCAATCTCACAACCTGCCGAAACATCTCAAAGCCAGAGGATAATTTTTGACGAGAAGTTGTTAGGAAAGAAAAAGTATGAAATTATTGGAAGTTTTTGTGTTGTTGAGTCTGAACTCTCGGTAGATACCAAATCTCATGTCAACCCATTTCGAGCAAGGTTTTTATCGGGTAATTTCAGACAGGCGACAAGGAGAAGGACAAGATGACTAGCAAAAAAAATGAGAACTTAGGTTGATGGTACTTTGGGTGTTAGTCTATATATTGAAGCTAGCACTCGAGACCACAGTGGTAAAATGCACGATGTGAGACTTGCGGTCTGTTTGTTTAAATATATAGGTTAACGGGAATATAAATAGTGGAGTTGGCATTGCATCAAACATTATTTATATTTATCATGTCATATTTGTTGTCAGTTAGTTTAGTTTAGTCAATTTTTCATGATCAGAAGGGTTTCTCTACTGAGCTAAGGTTGTTCACCCCTTTATAAATTTTGCAGGTATTGAAATGGAGCCTTAAAATTTCTGAAGCATGAGAATATAATGTGAGAATATATATATATATATATATAAAGTTGTGTGGTGTGCTAGAATAAGAGACTACCAGTGGGTAGTTTATGTAAAATATGGTTTTTTGTAAATTATGTACAATATAATTAAGGGTTTTTTTTTTTAAAGTCCATTTTTAAAAATCCACTGTTCATCCGGCCAACAGCTACAGTAAACTACTGTAGCGGTTCATTTTTAAAAAACCCGACGCTACAGGGAAGCCATTACTGTAGCGCGCTACAGTGTTTTTTTAAAAAATGCCATTTTTTTTTTCATTTTAGTGCCAATTGGTACATAAATTACAAAAAATAAAAATAAAATTGATCATAATTTAAGTATTTTTCATTCCATAAACATGTTAAATAATAACCAACATAAAACACAAAAAATCAAGATGAGACATTCATAATCTTTTGCGTTTTAATAGTAATTATAATTATGATCTTTTGCGTTTTAATAATTATGTTAGTAGCAATCACCTACTGCTACTGCCTGGCAATAACAATTACCACCGAAAGTGTGAAAGTTTATGTTTACACTTACATTGATAAACAATAACAATCATAGCCTCACTTACATATTGTTACTGACATGCAGTAACAACCATAATCTCACTTACACATTGTTACTGTTTGTCAATAACAATCATAGTCACACTTACATATTGCTACTGCTTGTTAGTAATAATCATAACCTCACTTACATATTGTCACTACATATTGCTATTGACAAGCAGTAACAACCATAGCTCCACTTACATATTGTTACTAACAAGTAGTAACAATAACAATAACAAGTGAGCCGCACTTACATTTTCAATTTTAAGTAAATAATTGACAGCAAACCTTACATATTCAACTACTCAGTATGCAAAAATCAAAATAAATGAGATTTCATGTCCTAGGAATATAAAAATCATAGTAAAATTAAGGTTGTTACTGCCAAGCAGTAGCAATCACAAGTTGTTACTAACAAACAGTAACAACTAAAGCCTCACTTACATTTTCAATTCTAAGTCAAAGAATTGACAGCAAGCCTTGCACCTTTAAAAAATAAAAACATTTGGCTATAACTAAAACTGCCAGAGGCCCAGAACCACCAGATTTTTTATTGTTTAAATTTAAAAAATAAAAACATAAAAGCATAGCACCTAATATTCTCATCAGTTTTTTCACGCTTTCTCAGCAACCAAGCAGGAAAAATTATATTAAAAAAATAAAAATATGCAAAATTAGATGAAGAAATTGATCATATCTAATATCATACCCACCAAAAGAATCAATATACCAAAGAATGAATCAAAAGATTCAAAACAAAAGTCATACACCTATAATCAGAACACGTACAAGAAATAAAATAGAAAAACCAAAAAACATTATGATTTTCAGATCCAAACAAGGCACAAACAAGGAAATCAATCACCAAAAAACAAAGGAAAATTAGATTTAGTGAAAGAGAGATGAGAAGATTGCCCTGCTTTTGACCAGCGCCTTTATGGACAGTGTGGCACTGAGGCTGAGCACAAATGGTCTTGATGATTTTCTCTTTGACCTTTGAAGAGAGAGAATGGGGAGAGAATGAAAAAGGGGGTGGGAGAGAGACGGAGATAAACGGAGAAGGAAAAAAAGGACCGGTTTGGTATAAACTGGACTTCTTTCAAACACAAAAAAAAAGACCCGGGTCTTAAAAGTAGTGAGAGCCCAAAATTAGACTTTATAATCATTTACTTTATAATTAATGTAAGTGTTTGCTTATTAATTGTTTTTTTGGTACTTATTTATTAAATCTGTCATATCTTGATTTTAGAAAGAGTGGTCATATTCTCACCCCCTGTCTTATTTTTTCACCCATATTTTAATAAAAAAGATAATGACAAATTTATCCTTTTGTAAAATTACCTCTAAGGACTTGACTTAAAAAAAAAAAAAATCTACTCTACCCACCCCTCCCTACTCACCCACCTCTTTACAACTATCTAAACTTCATAAACCCTAAAATATGTTTATCTTCTTTTCTCATATCACTATTAATTCCTTTGATTATACTGTTTTTCGGTGATGGGCAATCAAATTGATGTCGGAGACAATTCACCTAGTGAAAAAATAAGCAAAACAATTTTTTTGTGAAATGCTTTCAATTCTTTTTTTTTTTTTGGGTAGGACAACCACGTGAGTTCAATTCTTGGGTGGAATCACCATGAATTGGTCTCGTTGGAATTGAATGATTGATTGGATATGGAGTTCTATCATACTGATTTGCAAGGTAGAATTGGTTACATATACTTTGGTTTTGAGGATTTTTTGATGTGGGGTTTTTTGGTCTTGGGCATAACTTCTCTGATGAGTTCTCTGTTTCTGTTTTCCTAATGGATTTGATTGGGCCTCTTTGTTCCTTTGTTTTCCTCTTTGAGGCTTGGTGTTTTTCTGAACCAACACAACAGTTTCTACTTTTCATTTATTATGATTTCAAATTTTTTTTTTAAAAAAAATTACCCATATTTGGTTTGATGAATAAGAAATAAAAATAGTTCAGTTTTCTATTTATGCCTTTATTTATTTTATATTTATATTTATCTTTCTTCTATCTAATATATATAGAGCAAATTCCTCCATTAGGTGATACTTTTAGAAAAATGCCCTAGGTTAATATAAATATTAAAACAAAACAACTTTAGTTAGTAAAGGACAAAAAGTAAAATCCAATTTATAAAATTAAAAAATATAAAACAAAATAATAAAAAGGAAGAACATGCTGCTTAAAAAAGGAAGAATTTTTTTCAATTTTGGTTGTGTTGCACATATTTAATACTTTCTCTTTAGACTTATGATCAGTTTGGTATTGTTGTGAGAAAAAACAGTTGTGAAACAAAGTCAGTTGTAAAACAAAGTAGTTGAATGTTTGATAAACTATGTTTTTAAAAATGTTGTGAGTGCAAAAAACAGTATTAAAATGTTCGGTAAATTTTGATGTAAAACTGTTGTGACTGTGTATAATTATTAAAATGAACATAAAGTTGAAAATGCCTGAAATGAAGAATAATCCTATTATTTTGAATAAAAATTAAGGGTATATTGGACAACTCAAATTTTTTATTAATGGAGCCCACAACTTTCATTCATAACAGTTTTGAAAAGCATTGAAAAACATGTGAACAGTTGTTTTTCAAAACTATAATGAGTGAACAAAAATTGTAAGTTCTTTTTTTTTTTTTATTACCAAACACTAAAACTATTATGAGTGACCTAAAATTGTCATCTACAACAACTTTTAGTTGTCCAACTACAATTCCAAACGGGCCCTTAAAGGCGTAAACTTAAGAAATTTGGGGGTTAAAACCTCGAATATCAGGATTAAAAGATTATAATTTAGAGAGTGGAAATAAAATTCAAGGTTTCATAAACAGAATACTTTCTAAACACTAAACTTAGGTTATGAAACCGTCAATTTCCAATTTTCAAACCTTAATTTTAGGGTTTTAAAAATGGAAATTTGGGGTTTCAGACTTAACAGCACAAGGAAAGCAACTATTGGCTGTACAAAACCGCAATCGAAGAAGTCGTAAAAGAAAGCAAAACTAAATAAAAAGAAAAAAGAAAAAAGAAAATATGTAAAAAGGAAATTAGCAATCAAAAAGGTCCAGGGTACACGCAGGAGCATATACCCAAGAGGCTAGTTATATACAGAAAAAGTACAGGGTAAGCACAAGAGCACATACCCATGATGCTAGTTATGTACGAAACAATCCGGATTAAAGATCCAAAATGAACTGCAACCAAAAAAACCGCAGTTTGTAATTGGTCCGGAGTTCTTTTTCTTTTTTCGGGCAAACACCGGGGGCGCAAAGCTGGGTAAAAAAAGAGAAGATGGAAACTAAGTAATGACATCCTAAGGCCTACAGAACCCCATCACATCTTCAATTAACAAGGTGAGACGGCTTGTAGGAGGGCCCAGAGTTTCTTCTCTAAGAGGTATCTGCACACGACCAACCTGTAGGTCTACCGACCTCATCACCTGTAAATTATAATAAAAAAGAACATCTCAAATTCTAAGTTATTTGAAAAGAAAGAGACATCTATAAATACTGAATTGAATCCAATAAACAGCAATTATGGAAAAAGAAATAGGGGGAAGACTATAGTATCCATATTTTGACTGCAGAATGCAAGAAATAACCAAATAGGGGGAAAAAGAAATAACCAGCAGAATGCAAGAAAAAAAAAGTATATTATGACTGCGGCATCTTCAAGAAAATAAACTGAGTAAATAGATGGATTACTGTGATACAGAAAATGAAAAGAATGGCAGACTATCAGATTTTTTTGATGAGAAGGCAGACTTACCAGATTGTGTTTCAGCATCTGCAACAGCCGGAGGCAAGCCAAAGCTCAGTCCAACACCAGAACCCTATAAAATCATAAATAATGTAAGATAAATGGTTGAACTAAGGATGCACTGACAAGGTACTATTCCATCACTTACAACAGCAGGAGTAGGTGTGGCAATCTGTGACTGCTGATAAATATGAGACGGATCTGCACATGACCAATCTGTAGGTTTACCTTCCTCATCACCTGTAAACAATTAATAAAAAAGAATTATAATTAACATCTCAAATTCTCAGTTATTTGAAGAGAAAGAGGCATTTAGAAATCCTGAATTGAATCTAATAAACAGCAATTAAAGAAAAGAAAAAGGGGTAAAGACTTATAATATCCATACAAAATAACCAGCAAAATGAAAGAAAAACAAGTATAATATGACTGCAGCTTCAAAACAATAAACTAAGTAAAAGGCAAACATTGAATGAAAGTTTGACATGTAAATGGATTATTGTGATACAGAAAATGAAAAGAATCGCAGACTTGCCAGATTGTCTTTCAGCATTTGCAACAGCAGGAGGCAAGCCAGAGCTCAGTCCAGTACCAGAACCCTATTAAATAGTAAATAATGTAAGATAACTGGTTGAACTAAGGATGCACTGAAAAAGTACCATTACATCACTTACAACAGCATGAGTAGGAGGTGTGGCAATCTGTGACTGCTGATAATACAAGATAGTCCAATCGAAAACATAATCAAACTGAAAACCTGAAGCAAGAAGACAAGCATATAAGCAGATATGGTTAACAGCACTACTATAAGATCATTAGAGCAGCAACAAGTAACCTATCAAAGAACAACACACACACACACACATATATGTACATATGCAAAAAAATTACAAACCTTCGCGAATAAAAATGTCACGAAAGAGTTTCTTCAAATAAGCATAATCTGGTTCCTCATCAAACCGTAGAGACCTACAGTAATAGAAGTACAATGCAAATTCTCTAGGATAACCATGGCATAAGTCCTAAGAAAGAAGTAAGAAAGAACCAACGATTAATCTATACTTCAATAAATATCATTGTTAAATCGGTTTCATGCCTTATATATATAAAATCATTATTATTTGATTTCCGCTTACCTCAATTGAAGTTGACACTTTCTTTTTAGTGATCTTCTCATACTTTTGCTTTTTAGTTCCTGCTTTCAATCCCTGCCAAGGAAGCCTAAATATAAAAAAATCATAACCTAATAGAATATTAAAAGAATAATATTATTGGCAGACACAACACTTACCTTCCTCTTAGAAAGTAAATAAGCACATATCCAAGTGATTCTAAATCATCCCAGCGGCTTTGTTCTATGCAGCATAAAATTAACAAGTTCAGAGTCAGCTGGATGGAGAGAAAGACGGGGGGGAGGAAAGGGAAGAGAGAGAGAGAGAGAGAGAGATAGATATAATTGCCTTACCAATGCCAAGGTGAGTGTTGATGCTTCCATATCTTGCATTACCTGTAGGCTTCTTATTTTCTCTGCATTTATAAGAGCACATAAAATTAAAAACGTGGAGTTAATCATTTCACATATAAATCATTTATAGATCATCCTTTTAACAGGCTGGAACACTTTATCTGTATTGTCAGTAAACAATATTGGGTAATTTTCTTCCCAAATAATATTGGACATCACAAGTCCCCGCATATAACAATTGCATCAAGAAGCATTCACCAAAATGGAAAAAATACAGAATCATTTCTAGTGTCCAAAAAGTTCAACCGGATCACATTTATCTGTGGTAGACATTGACTAGCTAGAGGCCTCCATCCTCTAGGTTGGGATGGTTAGCAAAGACACAAACAAATTATAAGTATAATTACTCGTGTCTCCAAAAATATAGTTAGTCAAAAACTAACATGATTGAAAATGCTTCGCTTACTCTTGAATCATTGAAGTTATATTAAACCTGGCTGACCAGAGTCAAATTTTTCAACATGGAACTAAAAGATATTTAAATACAGTTCCCACATCTAAATGATTGTATTTAATTAAAAAGTAAAATGATTAGTATCTGAGTAAACCCTCAAAGTCCTTGTAAACCAATCAGAATACATCGATGGTGCACTACACATCTATTGTAACTCGAGTTTATAACAAGCAGACACAATTAAGGGTGACAATAAAAAATTTTGCCTTAAAATATTGAAACACATTTAACTATTGAAAATAGGGACAAGAGAAACAAAACTGACAGCATTTCAGAAGTATAAGTGAGCTTTGAAACAAGTTACTATTGAACCCTTCAATGTTAAAGTCGACTTTTAAACATTTCCAAAAAACTAACCTATAAGGAATATGCCGATAAGTTGAAGAGTCTATATACTTCTTAGCACGACCAAAGTCAATGATGTAAATCTACACGAACACATAAACAAATTGATGCATTCAAATTGAACACAAAACCAAAATTACATTGTAAGTTACATGGAGCATAAAATCAAAATTAAAATTAAATAGTAAGTTCCAAAGACCTGATTGCCTCGCCGACCCAAACCCATTAGGAAGTTTTCTGGCTTGATGTCCTGGTGTAGAAATGATTTGGAATGAACAAACTGCACTCGATTGATCTGACAGGAATTTCAAGATTAAGATGATCAAACCGCAAGGTAGAATAGTTTCCAGAAGCATATGCATCCATAAGAAAAATCTTACCATTTGATCTGCAAGCATGAGGACAGTCTTAAGAGACAATTTCCTACCGCAAAATTTGAATAAATCCTCAAGACAAGGTCCCAGTAAATCCATCACAAGAGCATTGTAGTCTCCTTCAGTGCCAAACCATATTACATTTGGAATTCCAGCTGCCAAAGTTGTATAAGGTGGCCAACCAATAAAGAGTTTAAAAAGATAAGTACTAACAAAGTCATGAAAAATATAAAAAAGCTACATGGATAGTAGTAAGGGCCATTACATCCTCTTTGTAGTATTTTATACAACTTCGATTCATACAGCAATTGGGGATGCCCTGTATTAACATTTTCCTGAGACAAAAGATAATGAAATTTAAGCAATATAATGATCATCATCAACAGAATTCTGCAAGAAGAAAAGCATTGCACACCATATGATTAAAGCCAGATAAACAGATATAAATCAGAAAATCCATCCAAATATGCAAAAGAAAAGATAAAAGATGACAAATAATAAGCAGACTTCTAGCTTTTTATACTCTAACACCGATAAAGGGAGAAAAAGCGCAGCAGTCCATGCTTTAATGAGAAACACTAAAGTCATTCAAACACTCGTCAAAACGAGCCAAAATTTCAACTTCCACAACACTCGTCCATATATTGTTTATTTCTATACAGCATGACCATCGAATAGCAATGATACAAATACAAATTTTTAAAAATTTTGAGGTCAATATAGAAAAGATTCTTTTACAGTACAACCATCCAAGTTAAAGGCAATAATTTTTGCAGTCATAGAAAAGTAAAACATATAATTGAAAGCAAAAAAAGAACTCACAAGCTTAATCGCGACCTTCTGGTTCGTCTGAATATCAGTACCTAAAAATCATAGAAAAAAAAAATCAAATAGAAACCAAAAACTTCAAAAAGAAGTTCAAATATAAAAGGAAACATAAAAAAATAAAAAACACCAAACGAAATTGAATAAACCTAGGTAGATCTCTGCAAACGATCCGCTGCCGATCTTCCGGCCCAGTCGAAACCTTCCCCCAACTCTCCGAGGCTCCATAGCTAAGCCTAAAAACTCCCTAAAAAAAAGATTGAAGAATAAAATTGGGAGAATTCGTTATGGCATTTATTTCTCACATACACCCTGTCGCGTATTTGATCGAAGCAGAATGTTCGTACTGCCTTTGTAAAACGACGGCCGTTTCTTTCTGAGAAATCATCTATGCATATTTTTTTTTTTTTTTGTAAATATCTATTAATGAGTCTTCATTTTTTGAGCAGTCTGTTTTTTAAGTTTATATTTAAATATCATCTCTATAAAAAATTAAACAAATAAAAAATTATTAAATTTTTAATTTTAATAAAATAAATAGGCAAACAAAATAATTTTGATAAATAATTGAAATAATAATTATTTAATCAAACGGGTAAATGATTTTCGATTTACTTAATTTTTAAAAAGAATGATTATTCAATTGAGACATAAACAGTAAACAGTTATGATCATCAAACTAGAATGTAAAGTGGGCCCCACAATTGATCCTTTAAATACGTTTGGAATCCCTTAATGGAAGCTCCCTTTGTACATATTACGGGTGGGCATCGGGTGGCTTGGGTTGGCTTGGGGCTTAACCCGCCACCACCCGCACATCGGTCAATCGGAGCGGCTTCCTATTAGTTAGAATAGCGGTCGGAGTGTCGGAATGCGGGTGAAGCCGACAAGGCTTCACTCTCTCTCTCTCTCTCTCTCTCTCTCTCTCTCTCTCTCTCTCTCTCTCTCTCTCTCTCTCTCTCGCCTGGTATCTCTTTGTCTCACCAGAAAAATGGCACAGAGCCACACTCTCTCTCTCTCTCTCAAACCTTCTCTCGGGTCGGCTCGGGTGCAAACGAGCGGTGGAGAACGGAAGCCTAAATTGAGCCTGCGACTATCGAGTTAGGTTGGCTTCGGGTGGTTTGGTCGGCTGGCCAGTCGGAACATTGGCTCGGACGGGTTGACGCCCACCCCTAGTACATATATACATCAGCACACTAAAACATAACAATAAGTAATTTAATGCAAAACAAACTACTTTTAAGGCTCATTACACAATGTATCTCATAATCTCAATCGCCTATTTTTTAGGTCCCGCTTCAATACATCATCCAAAGCATTGGATAGTGAAAAGAATGAAGAAGTTGAATCTCAAAGACAGAAAGAAGAGAATCTTTGTTGAATGAAGGTGTTGAACAAAATTTGTGACAATAAACAAATAATATTAAACATTACCTAATATAATTTTACTCTAATCATTTAAGAAATAGAGTTTTAATATTTTGGATACGACCTATTTAAGATGGAATACATCTCTTAATTATAATCCCTTGTTACAAGGGCATACCATTTGATTCCAATTGCAATGAAACCAATGAATGATTTTGTGAGTGTTTGGATTTCCATTAGGTGAAAAACCCATTGAAAGGAATATATGGGTAAAATTCATGGAATTTTGGTTAAGTATTTGACATTTAGAGGTTTATCAAATTTGTTTGCGATTGCAGTTGCACCAATATTTTTAGGTTGCCTACGTACTCTTTGCGGAATCAAATCACACGTAGCTCCATATTTTGAGAATTAAATGGATAAGTTGTCACACCCCGAACCCAGGGTATGTAACATATGCACTTATCTTGAATGTCCCAAGAGATTAATGCCACTAATTAAGCATTAATTCCCTAAAATACCCAAGATAGGTTAAACATTTTTTAATTAATGGGACCGGGTTGGGTCAGAAATAATAAATAGCGAAAAACATGTGAAGTAAAAATAAAACTTCTTTATAAAACCAACTCCCAAGGTTACGATAGTTCATTACAACCTTGAAAAATTACATAAATTCGAAATACATAGCAAACATAGAATAAAAGTTTCAAAACTACACAAACGTATAATCAAAGTAAATAACTCAAAATCGTTTCCAAACAATGGAGGTAAAATCATTCAAGACATACTTAATACAAGAAAGCAATCAAATGACATCACCAAATAAATCCAGATAATTGACAAGTCACAAGATGTTGCTCTGCTCAACCCTTGTCCAAGTTCGTCTCTTTACTATACTCGTACTTATAAAAACATCCAATAAATAAGGAACAACAAAAATAATGTATGGGGTAAGCATCTCATATGATTATAGTTTCCCTCAAGGGACCCTGCCAGGTTTGAAAACCACAAAACTTTTCCCAATGAAAAACATTTTTTGTTGGATTATTTAATCATCCAAAACAAGTTCTTCAAATATTTCTTTTGAAATCCTTTCAAAACATTTATGATCGGTTGTACATCAATATGGCAAACATGCATATAGATAACAATAATATAGATGGTCGATACACATTAGGTACGACTATGACCAGCTATAATCAAAGAGGATAGCATCATAGCGAGAGTGCCACGGTAAACAGAAATAGAAACTCATAATTGAGAAACCGTATTTACTGCCACCTGATCAATCATGGGTCCCCGCTTTGCACAAGCACACGTAGCCACGTATTGGATTGGCTAAGCTCTCCATTATATACTGATCAATTCTTCTAGAAGGTTTAAGGATTTGAACCCAAGGTCACATAATACGCTACCTGAACTCTCAGACCCATCATACAAATATAGCATATTATAATAATTTAAAAACACAAAATACATAGTCATGAATGTAGGATAAATCTCCCTACCTGGAATCCAATGCTCTTCACGTATTCTCTTACATAGCCTATGCATCATCATCCGTCTCGAATCCATCGCCTTCTTGTCAGATTACAAAGAATTCATTTGGTAACTAGTGTTCTTAGTGTCCGACAATACAACATCTCAGTCAAAAGTTAAGTTCAACACAATCTCGTTATGACCGATCATTTTAGGTCACACGTCCCTAAAGTCTCTAGTCCTAAGTGGACTAAACTCTACTCTTTAGAGTTTCTAAGTTTCAAGTTAATTTCAAAGTTAAACCACTTGACTAATTGCCTTGGTTTAAAGCAATTCTACAAATTAATTTAGGTTAGAATAAATCAAACCTAATTATTATCTAAGTATTTAATTAATTAGTATTTCTCCAAAATATTCCACTAATTAATCAAACTTGAATAATAGCTTAAATTGAATTTAATCTCTACAAGTTAATAACCTTCAATTAATCTCTAAAATAAAGTTACAACTAACTACGCTTAATTAACCAAATAAATTAAGCAATTAAATCTCCAAAATAAATCTAGGCATGCTTAATTAATAAATAAATCCTACTTAATTAATTTAAGCATGCAACCTAATATTAAAGCCTAAGAAAAATAAATAAAAGACTTACCCGGTTGTAGACCTCCAAAACTAGACTCCACTCATAAGGGACTCCTCCAAACTTGGGTCTTCTCCTCCAAGAGAAGACCTCAAAATATTTTACTAGGAGGGAGCTTCTCAAAAATATGAGGTTGCTCCATAATAGAAAGAATAATAATCTTTCTAGAGAGAGAAAGAGAAACCAAAGTTAGAGTGAGAAGCTCTCTAACTCTATTTGGTGGTGCAAATGAAAATGAGGTACAAAGGTCTTTATTTATAGGCACAAGAGGGTGGGAAGAAGTTGTGAGTTTACAATGTGGGATAGGATGCTCAAAAGTGTCAAAAACAAGGGAAAAACACTTAAAAAGTCGAACTGGGTCACTATTCGGGTCACTCCAGACACAAAACACGCTAGTCAGCAGGGGTCCAAAGGTTGACTGGTTCATTAATAAAAAATGGGTGAATGTGATTAAAGATTTAATGAAGCAGGACGGACGAGATTAGATCTGGCGTGAGGGATTTGGTGTGGCACGCCTCATCACGCTCCCGTGAGTTCACTTGCTGGGTGCTTGCTAGCGACACGTCAGCTGCTCCGGACGAATGGCAGCGCGCCACGTGGGCGGCTGTCAATCCAGTCTGCACTATTTTTCCTTTTTTTCTTATTTCTCCAACTTTAGAAATTCACCAAAAATACCTCGGGACTCTAAATAAATCTCTGAAAAATCATACGGACTCGTATTGATGAGGACTAATTTCCAATAGACTCAAAATAATCAAACCACTTCTAGAAAAATTATGAAAAATTCTCCTCTCATAATTTAATTCTGAAAAATAAAAATAAACTTAATAATCACCAAACTCTTTAATTTCCTGTTTCAAAAATTCACTTTTACACAACTAAACTCCAAAACCACTACCAAGGGTCTAAGTTAGTCAAAACAAAGTTAATGAAAACTTCAATTCCTTTAAACAAACCTTGAGAACAAGGTTAAGATCTTAAGTAACAAAATTAACATAAGTCGAAAATTCAGGGTGTTACATAAGTGACCCATTTAAATAATTTAAATAAATTTGAGTGGGCTTTAGAGCCCTGGATTTGATATGAGAAATTAATTCAGGAACTTTGTGCTTGTACCTAACTTTAAGTACGTATAGGTTGCATACGTATCCTTGATGGAATCAAATCGGACGTAGTTCACTTGAGAAATTTGAGAGATTTTTATTTGGGTGGTTTTGTACCATTTGGGAGAGATGATTTTGTATCAACTGAGAGATTTGGTTTTGTACCAATTTGAGAGTTAGAATTTGAGATTTAGATTGAGTAATGCTCCCACTATATTTTTAATGGTCAAGAGGAATTTGGGAGAATGGTTCATAAGCTTGAAGGCGTGAATACCTTATACATATTCCAAACATAGTGTGATAGATTAAGTAAAACTCAACTCCAACTTATTCCGTTTAGATTTATAATGAGGAAAAACTGTTAAGTAAGAATCCTTCTAAATTAAAACTAACAAGGACCTCTAATAAAACACGGGAAATGGAAAGTCTTACCAAAGTCTGAATACGGAGACCACTTATTAAAAGAATGACATTCATTAGCGTTTAATCATATGGGACCATGACCCGTTCATGGGATGGCTGCTAAGTCTTCTAAGTATCAGCATCTTCCTCAATACTTGGAACCACAATGAACTACTAGTGAGATAAACACAGTAAGTAGCCCTCAACCTAAAAAATATTGCAATATTGTACATATAAGAGCATGTACATTGTTAGAGGCCAAAGGCAAGGACAAAAGACAAGATTTAGCTATTGTCTTTGGCCAAATGCATAAACTTGTACATTGCTAAAGGCTAAAGGCAAAAAACCCACATATTTAATTTATGAAGTGTATTCATATATACTATTATAAATTAAGATATATAAATTAATATAGTTTAATAATTATACCATTGTAATTATTTTAATGAGATCTTTAAAATGAGTATAATATTGAATATATTTAAATATTTTTCATCAACTATGTATATTTTCTCATTTACCTCATCGTCTACCTCATTCATCAACTATCTCATTCATTATCTATCTTATCATCATCCTCCTCATCTATCTCACACTTCCAAATCTATAAATACAACCACACTACACATCCTTCATTCACAACTATCATTTCCAACTCAACTCTCATTTCTCATCTATTTGTTACCTCATCCAAAACACCATCTCCAACAACCATAGATCTTAATTTTCCCATGGATCCCAATTTCCCAATGGCCCCCAATTTTCCCATGAATCCAAATTTTTCCAATTATCCATGACGTCCATTATACACTTTGATAGATCGAGTGATGAGGAGGATACCAACTTGACAAATTTCAGGTTTTGTTGACTGAAATGGAGAAAGCAAGCTTAAGCCAGGGGCATCAGAAAGAAAAGAAAAAAATGTAAATATATTTTCTGAAGAAGATTCGAAGGCGCACAACAACTTTGGAAGGACTATTTCAGTCCTAATCCAACATATGATCACGATTTTTTTTCAGAGGCGATACAGAATGTACCCCTTCTTATTTCAGAGCATCCTTGAGAGAGTCTGTAATTTTGATTCTTACTTCATCCCAAAGCCTGATGTTGTCAATCATGAAGGCTTATCCACGTATCCAAAGATAACAATGGCGATGCGGCAACTTGCATATGACATGGCTAAAGATGCTTGTGATGAACTGTGCATAATGGGAGCAAGCACGACGCTTAAATACTTGAAGAAATTCTGCATAGCAGTGGTCCACGTATTCAACCCACCCAAGCTCATTTTCAACTACATTCATAGCTGAATATTTACTTTTTAGCCATGACAATTTAATCTTTTGACAATCAAGGGCCTCAGCTGGGGGGTTTTCGCCAAAAGCATCTTTAAATAAAATAGAGATTTTGTTAAGTAGAACAATAACAGGCTTGTCGTCTATCTGCAAGCCGATAATATACAAAACATCCTTCAAACTAAAAACTAATTTTAAATCTTTAAATACAAAACATCTGTCATAAGAATTATAGTATCTTCTCAAAACATTTAAAAATTCAATATCATGAGACATTGGGAATTTCAAATTGGCAAAAAAAATCTAAATCTAAATCCCAGCACCTTAATGCTACAATAACAACTTGATCGGGTATCCAATTAGTGTGATTGTTTAATGGTTCGGTTAATCTCTTCTACAAAAATGAGAAGGATAGAATAAGAAAATAATTTTTCACTTAACACAAATTTTGAAAGCCAAAGCCAAACTTATAGAATTTCCTTGTCTGCGGTTCGGTTGCACTTCATGTTGCACGTCAGGTTGCACTTCAGGTTGGTCCGATTCCATTTTTTGTTTCCTACGTAAAAAAACCCAAAAATCCCCAATTTATTACGCAACAAGGGATGTACTCAAATCTCCAGTAGTAATCCTCATCTTTCACCTATGACTAAGAGCATGTACAATGACTTTTTGCTATATGCTATATTTAGCGTGATTTTTAGCATTTAGCAATAGCTTTTGTGCTTTTTGCTCCAATGGCAAAAAAGCTATAGCTATATGTTAGTATCTTTATATTTTTAATATATTCATGTATATCCTTATAAATTAAATTTAATATATTATATTATTTTAATAATTATATTATTGTAAATATTTTAATGAGATCTTTAATATGAGCCTAATATTAAATATATTTAAATATTATTATTTTAATACCCAAATTAATATTTTATTATTTTTCATGTCAAAGTCAAATTTATGAATTTATACCATCTAACTCCCAACTCCCAATTCCCAACTCCCAACTCTCATGTACCTCTTTTACACTTAACCCTCACTCAACTCCCAACCAACTCTCATTAACCTCCTACAAATAACTATCACCCAACTCTCATCTACCAACTAACTCTCATTTACCTCTCATTCCCACTATTATAAATAGAACCACACTACACTCCCTCCATCCACCACCTCCACATTTACAACTCTCCTATCATCCTAAACACCATCTCCTCCAAGTTTAATGAACCTTTTTTCTCCCACACCCATCCCGATGGATGATTGGGAGGACGAGGAAGATTGCAATATTGCAAATTTTGTTGTTGTGTACACCCATATGGAGGAAGAAAGCTTAAGAAGGAAGATGCCAAAAGAGAAGAAAAAGCGCAAATACGTTTACCGACGGCTAGTCGAAGGTGCTCAACGACTTCATCTAGATTACTTTAGTCCTACACCAACATATGATAAGCATTTCTTTCGGAGGCGCTACAAAATGTTTCCCGCCCTATTTCATAAGATTCAACAGGGCGTGGTTAATTTCGACTCATACATCATCCAACGTTCTGATGCGCGCTGGCCATGATGGGTTATCCATAGAGCAATAGATGACGTGTGCCATGCGTCAACTCGCATATGGCATGTCTGGTAACGCTTACGACGAGACTTGTAGAATGAGAGTAATCTTAATGCTCGAATGCTTGAAGAGATTCTATTTTACAGTGGTCCACGTGTTCAGACCGCATTACTTCCGCACACCGACACCAGCTGATACGCGAAGCTGCTACAGAAGCATGAAAGTTGTGGGTTCCCAGGAATGATTGGTAGCATTGATTACATGCACTGGGAATGAAAGAATTGTCCAACCGCTTGGCAAGGAAGATATAAAGGGCATGTCACAAAACCAACAATGATCTTGGAGGCAGTCATTTCTTATGACACGTGGATATGGCATGCTTTTTTTGGTATGCCTAGGGGCAACAACGATCTCAACGTATTGTATGCGTCTAACATCCTTGATGACCTATATAAAGGGAAGGCTCCTGCTGTTAATTTTCGAGTCAATGGGCGTCAATACGATATGGCTTACTATCTTGCAGATGGGATCTACCCGAAGTGGGCAACTTTTGTCCAAACCATTACACAGCCAGCCAACCCGAAGCATACCTACTTTGCAACTCAATAGGCTGCTTTTCGAAAGGATGTGGAGCGAGTATTTGGGATTCTACAAGCCCGTTGGGCAATCGTTTGAGGGCCTACTCGATATTGGGACAAGGACGACATAGTATACATCATGAGGGCTTGCATCATCATGTACAACATGATAGTTGAAGATGAAGCCATTTCGGATGATGATAAAGATATAGAAACGGCATTCGATCGACCTGAAGGAACACCAAGTAACAATCCATCACCAGATCTAGAGCGTTCTACTTCGCTAAGGCATCCAATCATTATGTCGCGTTATAGACATGTTAGGAATGAAATTGCACACTACCGTCTTCGAAATGATCTTATTGAGCATATGTGGATGCGAAAGGGTGATGGTCATTAGTTTATGCCTATCTTGTTTTTCTATTTTTATTGTCTTTCATTTTTCATATACCGTTTTAATTACCATGTTGCAATGTTTCAAATTATGTATTTCATTTTGCATATAATGAGTTTTCGGGTTGTGCATTAATTATATAACACATAAATTTATAAAGACAATAAAATTTAAATTTATAAATTAATCTCCATCTAAACATAAAAGGAAATTATAACAAACATAAAACATGAAAGAAATACATTGCAAATAAAAAACTTGAAGGAGAGAAGGTCGGATAATAGCCATCCGAGTTTGATCCCGATGTAGTTGTGCCAGATGCATTGGTTGAGTATTTTACCATCAAGCCTCGCTTCATTTCTTCAAAGAAAGCCTTTGTACTTTCATTCAGTTTAGAAGTATCCATAGCCAAGATTCTCATGTCGGATTCACGCTGTGCAATTGTAGTGTTGGCATTCATTTGGGTCATTCGCATGTCAGATTCACGCCTTGCTTCACGTGCTTCTGCTAAACGATTTTGCGCCTTGCTCATTTCCATCAATGCTTCGTTTGAAAATTGTCGAGCGGCATCATCTTGGAACATCTTCTTGCGTGATTCTTTTGCTCCTTTTCGTCCAATAGGCCTTTTACTTGAAGAAAGGGAAGGAAAAGGTTCGGCCGGATCCGAGTTGCAACCAAGATCAGTGGCTTCAACCTCATGAAATTGAGAAACATTGAGTTCTCCCATACGGATTGGTTTAGGCATTATGAAGAGACAATCCTTTAAAACTTCCTAACAACCATCGAACTTGAAGGACTTCTTCCCTTTTGGCCATTCTGCAAAGAGCTTTCTCGCTTCCATAAACTGTAATAAATAAAATAAATATTAAAAATAAATTAAACTGTTACAAATGATTACATATAAAATAAATATTAAAAATAAATTAAACGGTTACAAATCATTACATATGAAATAAATATTAAAAATAAATTAAACGATTACAAATCATTACATATAAAATAAATATTGCAAATAAATACCTTCTTGGCTTGAGTCCATCCACTATGCCCACGATTGTCGATTTGAGTAAGCAAACTATTAAAATAAGTGACGTTCTTCTTTATTCTTCCAATTTGGGTTTTGTTAATTTTTAGGATTTTGTATTGGCTATTCCTTGTCAAAATCATTATATTTATTTCTTAATTATTCACTCACAAGCTCTAGGCTAGAATTAAAGATCAAAATCACTTGTGTTGAAGAAATCAAGTCTGAAGCTGAAAGGAAAAAGGCCCTAAGGTATAAGAGACTTCATGTAGTTCACGAAAAACAGTTTTGTGTATATTTGACTAGTTACTCACTGATCATAAGAACAATTTTCTTCACACGTGTATTGCACTTGCAGTTTTATCACTTGAATAATTTTTGACAGATCAGCAGCCCATTTCGTGACTTGGGTCTTAAAGCCCATTCAAATTAAAGCTCATTTCTCTTTCTTTAAACTAGGATGTGCACTGCACATGATCTGGTTGTTCACTCACACACTCACATCACTATTCATCTTCTTGCTCTTTTGTGATTTTTGCAAAATGAGGATATTATTGAATTTACAGCTCTACATCCTTATTTTCTGCTGTACTAGGATTCCTTTCTAGGACAAAAAGAATATGTCTTCATTTGTCTCTTGTGGACAACCACTACTCAGCTTCCACGTGGCATGGGCAGACAATGGGTGTGTGCGTCGTGAGTATTTTGGCGTCCTTGGTCTGGGTCTTTTCTTTGTGACGTGAATTTCAGATGGGCATGCTTGCTTCATGAATGCTTGGTGCTTTTGGGTGTGTGCTCATCTTTTCAAGTAAGAAATGCTTTTGATTTTCAAAAACTAAATGATTTTCTTAACTTGTTTTTCACCCTCTAAAATCTGAATGTATTGAGTGTGTTCTAAAACTTTTCACAAATTCATAAACACTATCATTTACATTTTATATCTAGGATTCTCCATTAGCCTTTTCATGTCTCTTGCTTGAGAAAGTTGATTTTTAAAGAATCCAAATCTACATATCATGTTCATACATTGAAAAATCTGTTGTGCCTTCGTATGAATCGGTGTCATGGGTTGATGAGCTTGGAGTTTGAGCTGCCTTCTCTCATGATTGACTGATTGCCTTGCTTTTGGAAGTTGCACAAAGGGGTAAGAAGCTACCACTAAGTTTAGGACTTAGTGATTGAGCTTGTGTGCTGTATGCTCCCTTTGTATTGAACCTCCTATATAGTGGATTGCCCGGTCAGCTGAAAAAGACCCTCAGTTTTTACTCTTTGTGGTTTTTCTGGGTAAACATCTTGTGTGCCTTCGTCTCCATTTTGTATTGTTATGTTTACTGACTCACTCAACTTTTAAACACAAATCTGCATTAAATTTATATGCTTGATATTGCTATATGTCATATGGAACTGTTTAGCTAATCACACACCACTGTAGTTGTGGATAACACTGGGATGCCTACTATGATGGGTCCTCTGAGTGTATAGGTTGTCACTTGATCCTTTGGTGTGTTTGATTTGTGTGATTTACAAAAGTTATCTTTGATTTACAAGTGTCAATTTGTGTTTTCAGATTTTTGCCATTGTGTCGTCAGAGTTTTGTCTGTTTGATTAATCCCTAAGTCATCACATAAACAAAAATTGGGGTCCGATTACTGACTGTGGTTTTAATCAAGTTAATTAGGTAGATAAATCACTTAATACAAACTTTCAGGTTTGAATAGAGGTGAGTGATCGCATGTCGCCGGTCGCTTCCGTATACTTTTCATGAATTCGTTGCCATAATATAGGTAGAACTTGTTCCGCACCAACGATCGGATCTTGCGACACCTCTACATAAGCTCGGTATATAGTGATTTTTTTATCCGATGAAAAATTTGAACATTTCTTACTCTCACCTTCCATTGGTGATAAACCAAAGAAATAACAAAGAAATTTGAATTAAAAAAAAACAACACTCACACAAATATACTAATAAAAGGAGAAAATTTTGTGGAGAGAATGGATTGAATTTACACATATATATAGTAGTATGAAATGTAAGATAAAAAAAAATGAATTGATGGAATAGCAGCAACGGTCGAAAAGTTAAACAAATGTGACCGTTGCACCAAAAAGGCCTAAATATCCATAGCATAAAATTGAAATGAAGTCACATGGAAGCTGATGATAGGCTCACTAAAGAGCCATTACTACCAGCCCAAATAATTTAACATTTCAACATTTTAATACATGGCCAATCAAGCCATGACAGCTGCCCCATCTTCAATTCTTCATGCCTTTTGCTGCAAACTTTTCCTTCCCCATGTGAATACCATTTACTCTCTCTCTCTCTGTGGGACCCATCACTTTTTCAACCAATCACTTATCTTTCACTTGGTTTTTTTATTCTTTCTTTACCCATATTTTTCAGATGGTGGACCCACTTTTTTCTTGAGTTCCTCAATAACAATTGCTAAATTTTCTGCTATATATAATGGAAAATTTAGTAATAGCATAGCAAATGATAAATTTAGCTATACTATTGTAGTGAGCATTTTTATCAATTCTGCTATATTTAGCATATAGCATAGCATTTAGTCATGCCATTGTACATGCTCTAAGGGTACAAAGCTAGATAATGCATGATTGAAGTTTTCATTCTTCTGTTTTCCAAGTTGAAGACACCCATGAGGCCCTTAAGCTTCATGATACTTCACATTTAGGATTGTGTAAACGGTAGGTATCATGAATGTCAAGGGCAGCCGCCATGAAAGGTGTGGCTTGTATAGTTCCACACAACGGAAGACATATATATGAATTTGAGTTGAATGTGATTTATCAGGAGGAGCATACCGGCTATGGTTTTGGTTCCAATTGTTTTGTCTATATATTATCTCTGGTTCCAACCTAGACGGTTCATTTATAGAACAGTCAAGTTCTTTGTAAGTCTCTGTTTTCATTATGTCACTTAAGGAAGTGTGTTATGAGCTTGCTGTAGAATATTTGAGAAAGCCAGTACACTTTGATTATATCCCTACCAATTATGCCATGCTTCTCATTTGTTTGACTTTAATAGCTAGTCAGGGTAATGAGTCAATGAATGCCCTGGCAAAAAGCGAAGTAGATGCAAAGTTTAAAATTTTGACCTAACAACTAGGACTCTGTCAATACCTTGCAGTTGATAATAAGCATTTATGATTCTCGGATCTCAAACTAGGTCACCAAGATTAAAAAATTACAGGCAACTCTGAACCACCCACATCTAATATACAGCCTATTCACACTTAATTCAAGATCCTTAAACAAAACTCATAACCTGCCTTGACAACTTTCAATTTGACCCTTAGTGAGTCCATGCCTTTCATAAATTTCCTTAGAATACAAAGAGTTATGAAAATTAACAGAGGCTCCCTAGACACCTTAGGGAACACTCCCTAGAAATTTGGGGTCAAACCTACGTCATTTACCGGTCCTTTACTTCCTTAAGACGTAACTCAACTATCTGATAGCATAAAGCTACTTCACATACAGCAGCATAGTCTAAAATTCACCGAAAACAATTCAAGTTTTCAAAATTTCCAAAATTCAATAGACATATACTAGACTCCAAGACCAACGCGTCATAAAATTTTCTGGTAATTCTAAAATCAATTGATTACTTGAACACATCACTTAACCAGCCATAACCCAAAAATCAGTGAGTCACTTTTACTGACCATGAGGTTTTCTTCGAATTTTTTAAAATTACTAACACAAAATCAAGGCTCCAAAATCTCCATATTAATCACATGATTGGTTGGTTAATGTCCTACATTGTAAGTTAGCTTAAAACAACTTGCTTATAGAACCACAAAATGCACATGAATATAATTAGTCCAAATGTCTAATGAATACGTGAATGTGTTGACTCACATGGTTGAAGTGCCCCTTACTAGACGACAACTTAATACTTTGAAAAATTGGAAAAAAAAAAAAAAAACATTTTGAGCAAGACTAAAGAGAAATTTTTGGAGACAATACTGATAGTAATAAGGGTGACAGTGAAAATGAAATGGAAAGGTCAAATGTAGCTGAGGGAGGTGCTTTATGGGACATTTTCTGGAGAGAAGATGTTACTAAGCTAGAGGAGTATCTCAGAAAGCACTTCAAGGAATTTAGACACATATATTGTTGCATGTCCATTGCAACAGGTTATTCATCCCATACATGATCAGACCTTTTATCTAACATTGGAGCATAAAAAGAAGCCTAAGGAGGAATATGGAATTGAGCCATGGACATTTATCCAGAACCATGGACCTTTTGTATATTACCGGCTTGCATAAAGCACTTGACAACATAAATATCTTGAGAAGGTTTATTTCAGCTAATTACATGAGCTTGAGTATCAAACCTTCCTACTTTGATTTCTTAACAACTAAGGAAGCATAAAGTGTTTTAAAACAAAATATCTAAGGTAATGATCTCAGCCATCTATTTGTGTTCTTGATGATCTTACCATTCAAAGATATAAGACTTAGCAATAAAGCAAAACAGTAAAAAATATTTTGTCAAAGTTGGCTTGACGATCGATTGTCCTCCTAACTTCCAGTTTTCTGGAGAAGTTGGCTTGAGCCACATTTTTCAGAACTTTTGCCTTTGTGTTAATATCAGTTTAGACATTAACTTCAACATTACTTGAATTTGAGAGAGAGAGAGAGAGAGAGAGAGAGAGAGAGAGAGAGAGAGAGTAATGCAATGATCAGGTGCCTAACCCTGTACAAGTGAATATTAATTTTTTCAATGTGCACTTGTACCTATTCTTTCAATAACATCTACTTGGAATGATTGTGAATGAGTGTATTTTAAAACAAAAGGGTACTATTATTACATTTTCTTAACAGGCATAACCCTTTCAAAAGACACTTCATCTTCTATAAATACTCAGCTCATTTGTTATTTCTAAACTCGTTTCCATTTTTGTTTAGAAATTATGTTATGAGTATGCATTTGTTATGTTATGAGTATGCCAGACAATTGAAACTGTGAAACTACACTTTGGATTCTAAATTAGGGATGGGTTCTGAATTAGGGATGGGCGAATCTGCCAAAAGTGGCTCGAGGCAACTTTTCCAGAAACAAGGAGTATTATGTGGATCTATCAATAACAATAACAATACTGTGATTTAGATGGTGCAAACAAACTGAAAATGTTCATCACCAGTACCTATTAGTTTAGAAGAAACCTAAAAATTTTAATTTTGTGTTTACTAATGAAGGAATTAGTGGTGTGAATATATGCATGTCTTCAAAAGTGTGTTTGCTTAGTTGCCTTGGTTATGTCAGATGAAAAACTTTGTGGGTGGTATTTTGCATATTACTCTTATTAACTTAGTTTTCTTAAAATTACAATCTTGATTTTCCAATTCCAAGATTTTGATGAATCTTGTGTTAACTTGTGTTTTAAGGAATAAGTTTGATTTTCCAATTCCAAGAAATATCGATGAATCTGGCTACTTTGCTAAACTAAGCTCAGCTGAAACAAACGTTTTTTGATATATTTTTTTATCAACTTACCACTATTTGGTTACATGAAAATTGATAATGAATATGAAAAATCTGGGTAGTTGATTAGGATTGTTATTTTCTTTTGGATAAAAATTGTTAGAACAAAAGAAGATTGTGTTGTGATTGTTGTCTGTGGGTTTCGAGTAAATTGTTTTGATTTTGGTCTTTGCATGTCTTGATTGTGATAAAAGATTGCATGTACAATGCATGAGGAACACCTGAAGATGCTGCTAGATATTCTGCAAG
The DNA here is from genome assembly GCF_963921425.1 of Dryas octopetala. Classification (NCBI taxonomy): domain Eukaryota; kingdom Viridiplantae; phylum Streptophyta; class Magnoliopsida; order Rosales; family Rosaceae; genus Dryas; species Dryas octopetala. Next base: position 21,050,936 of record NC_141368.1, on the reverse strand, counting down.
TTCCTCCAGGTACTAAGACTTGACTTCCAATTTGACGAAACATCGAAGTGCCTTGTTGCATCCTTCTCCGCCTGGTAGTTACATGGATTTGTTTGTTTCTTTACCATATCCTCATTTCTTATTCTTTAATAAAGTTTATGTTATCATTTGTTTCTTTACCATAGTCTCATTTGGCTTGTTGTACCACTTGTAGGGTGACTCCACATGTGCAGAACTCAAAACAATGACACTCAATAATGTGGACCAGTGGAAGGAACAATGATTGATAAGTGTGTACAACTTATGGAATCCTTTGCTGGCCTGCCATTTTCCACATATTTTGCGGCTTTGCCATTGCTTAAGGAAAAAACGATGCTCAGGTGGTTCCCTCAAATGAGTGAGGAGCATAGGTTGGCGTAGTTGCTGCAAATAATCTCATCGGATGGTAAGGAGGCTATGAAGAATTGGATGGAGAATTGGGAGATGGTACAAAGGAACAATTTATAAATTATTTTGAAATGTGTATCCAATATGTAACTTAACAATTTTGATGCTTTATGATTGATTAACTTAAATAAGTTTGATCCTTTATGTTTCTAATTCAACATTTCATTAACTTAACTGCATAGCTTCGAAGTTACCCCAATATTGATAGATAACTAGACTGCATAAAAATGTAAGCATATAAATGGAGGCACCCAATATGTAACTTAACTGCATATAAATGGAGGCACAAGGGGTTGCGTAATAAGAGGTCCTAGTTAGGATTTTACGTTTATTGAGAACATGATGATATGATTTTAGATTATAGGCCCAAATAAGTGAACAATACAAAGCCAAATTCATTTTTTGAGAAGTTTTCACCCAAAAACCCAATCACATCCAGAAGACCTAGAGGTCCTGCTTTCCTAATTTATGAATTTTCGAAAGGACCCAGAGGTCTAGACTCCCAAAGGCCAAAGTCAACAACGTTTCTTTTCGAAATCGAAAAGGGGTCATCAGTTTCTTTTTGAAATCGAGCACCTTGTTTATAGTCAAGAATTGGCTTTGTTGGTGGCAAAGAGATTGTTTGCTCAGTTTGAATAAAAGTTTGTCTCATTTCTATGATATTTGCAATAAATATATTGCTTGTTGCTAGCTAGCCTGGCCTATAATATTGTCATTTGGGTTAGCAGGTGTTCCTTTGGAGGAGGTTTCCAGTTCTTGGGAGTTATTCAAAAGTTTCCATTTTTTTTATTTGGACACTGATGGTTAAGATTGATGTATTGTTGTTTATTTGAATTTTGAATTTTGAATTTTGAATTGTTGAACGCTTGAAGATGAAGATGAATCTTCAATCTTGAAGTTTGCATAGTTGAATAAAAATAGGTTATATTTACAGGTTATTACTTGAAGAGTTGAAGATGAATTTTGAATAAAAATTGAATAATTGAATTTTTATTATTTTTTTTGGGATCGGGATGATACCGAACCTGTAACGAACCAGTTTGGTACAAGACGAGATGGTACCATAATCCCAAAACCCCCATCTCGTCCTGTACCGATCCCGAACCCTATTCATGAGATGGGAACGGGATGAGGTCAGTCCCGTACCCCCCCGTTCCATGCCCACCCCCAAATACATTCTTACAAATATGTTATTAATAATTATTATTAATAATGACAAAGAGGTGTCTTGAAAACGTGAATTTGTTAAAGACCTTCCCGAGCAGAAGAATTTGTAGGCATCATTTTTCTCTTAAGCATTATATCCTTTTGAAACTTACTGCTAGAAAAGGTTTTTTTTTTTTTTTTTTTTTTTTTCTTTCTTTGTGAACTTAATTAATAAAGGAAATGTATTTCTGAACTTTTAACAAGTTTGATTGTGGCGTGTTTATGATTAAGTATACTGACTTTTACAGCAGGGGCTTGGAGCTGTGTTTCAACCAGGTAAGGCACCTCATCCGCTAACAAATAGTATACATTGCAAAAACTAACAACTTAATGTCATGGTGTTCATATAAACTAACAACTTAATGTCATAGTGTTCATATTTGACTAACGAAGGTGAAGGAATGCAAACGCGAAGAAGTACACAAATAATGTCATTATTACAATGAAACAAGGGCGACAAGCTGGAGGTGGAGTACTCTCTTTAGTTGCTGCTATTGCTTCAAATTTGTCAGATAGATTTGCAACTTGTGTAGATAGTTTTTCCTTAGTTGCTGCCATTGCTTCAAATTTGTCAGATAAATCTGCAACTTGTGTAGATAGTTTTTCAACAAAAGTGGTCAGAGTCAGCTCTCCCACTACAGATAATACATGAAAACAACATATTATCTTTTTTTTTTTTTTACTGATAATACATCTAATATACAGCCCATTGATTTGGGCGAAGAAAATCTTCCCCCTTCTCATTTATTGCAAATAAAACTTGCGCGTCCCATCAATTTTTTGTCATTTATCGGTATAGATCTATCTCACTATTATTTCTCCTCTTGCTTCTCTAACCTTCTCATTTTATAGATGGTTTCAATCGTTTTATCTATATATTATCTCTGGTTTCAACTAGACGGTTCATTTATAGGCCAGTCAAGTTCTTTGTAAGTCTCTGATTTCATTATGTCTCTAAGGGAAGTGTGTTATGAGCTTACTGTAGAATATCTTAGAAAGATGGTACACTCTGATTATATCTCTACCAATTATGTCATGCTTCTCATTTGTTTGACTTTAATAGCTAGTCAGGGTAATGAGTCAATGAATGCCTTGGAAAAAAAGTGAAGTAGATGGAAAGTTTGAAAATTTTGAGCAACAACTTAGGACTCTGACAATGTCTTGCAGTTGGTAATAAACACTTATAATTCTCAAATCTCAAACCAGGTCACCAAGATTAAAGAATTGCAGGCGACTCTCTTAGACTATCCATCCGTCTGAGGATGATAAGCAATGCTCAAATAGATTCAAGTTCTCAATTCATCTTGTAACCTCTTCCAAAATGTTGAAGTAAAATGGGAATCTCGATATGAAACAATCGTCTTTGGTATTTCAGGCAAACGAACAATTTCGTTGACATACATCTTTGCAATCACATTTACTAGCGAGTCCATCCTTACTGCTAGAAAAATGTGCAGACTTTGTGAGTCTATCCACTATTACCCAAATTGCAATTGTTACCTTTTGTTGTCCTTGGTAAGTCAATAACAAAATCCAGGGTAATATTCTCCCACTTCCACTCGGGAACTGATAATGGTTGAAGTAATCATGCAGGCTTCAAATGATCAGCTTTGACTTGCAGACAAGTCAAGCATTGGCTCACAAATTCCGCTACTTCTCTTTTCCATCCTTTCCACCAATACACCATTTTCAAGTCTTCATACATTTTGTCACTCTCAAGATGTATGGCAAACTTAGATTGATGTGCTTCTTGTAAAATCTTCTTTCGAAGTTTCTTATCTTTTGATACAGCTAACCTTTTCTTATACCTCAATCCATGGTCCACATGAAGTGTCTATCCATCCAATACTTCTCCAGACATAATTCTTTTCTTTGTACCCAGAAGTTCAGAATCGTCGTCTTGTCTTTGAATGACCTCCTCATTTAAGGATGATCCTAACTTCAAACTGGCAAGTATACAATTTGATAACATCTCGATGTCATAATCCTCTAGAGTTTGAAACAACTCTCTTTCAGCCAAAAGTAACTGGGCTACTTTCCCATTAGTCTTTCTATATAAAGCGTCGGCTATTTTGTTTGTTTTTCTAGGATGATACTGCAGATCAAAATCATAATCCTTTAAGTATTTCATCCATCTCTTTTGTCTTAAATTCAAGTCATGTTGTGTAAATATGTACTTGAGACTCTTGTTGTTTGAAAATACAGAAAATTTGCTTCCATAAAGATAACACCATATCTTTAAAGCATGCACGACTGCGGCTAATTCCAAGTTATGAGTCGGATAATTAATTTGCTTCGTGGGTCTTAAGTAGTCTCGATGCATAAGCAACCACTTTTCCATTTTGCATCAAAAAACATCCAAGTCCTTGTTTACATGCGTCAGTGTAAACGTCATATGGATCCTTGTCATTTGGTAACACTAGTATTGGGGATGAAGTCAATCTCTTCTTAAGTTCTTGAATTGAAGCTTCGGACTTCTCGTTCCATTCAAACTTAACTCCCTTCATTGTCTATGTTGTCATCGGATTTGTAAGCTTAGAGAATCCGGAACAAATCTTCGATAGTAACCTGCCAATCCAAGAAATTAAACTTCGTATCTCGGTGACGTTCTTTAGTTTCTTCCAATTCATTATAGCTTCGACTTTACTATGGTCAACTTTTATTCCCCCTTCGGAAATAATGTGTCTAAGAAACTGTACTTCAATTAACCAGAAGTCACACTTAGACTTTTTGGCATACAACTGCTTCTCCAACAGTACTGCTAAAACAATTCTTAAGTGATTCTCATGCTCCTCATAAGATTTTGAGTAGATTAGGATGTCGTCAATGAAGACTATCACTAACATATCGAGATAGGGTCGAAACACTTTATTCATTAAGTCCATGAATGCGGCTAGTGCATTAGCCAATCCAAAAGACATTACTGTTAGCGAGTACGAAATGTGGTCTTAGGTATGTCCTCCTCTCTTACTCGCAACTTATGATATCCAAACCTAATGATCATTTCTTCTAGAAGGTTTAGGGACTTGAACTCAAGGTCACAAGTTATGCTACCTTTACTCTCAAAACAATCATAATAAACATAGAAATAACATGTTATAACAGTTTAAAAACTACACATACACACACAAAGTCCATAGTCTGGAATGTAATATAGGATAAATCCTCCTACCTGGAATCCTATGCTCTTCACGTATTCTCTTCCACCGCCTTCCACATTGGTGCACCGGTCCTATCTTGGCAACTCTTCAGCAACTAATCACAATAGTAACTTTAACCTCTTAACGATTTGGGCAACTGGGTAATCCAGGAAAAGAAAATTGCGACAAAAGAGAACAAATTCTAAGTTAGGGGACGACAACAAATAAGGAAAGACGTTATGACCTTATCTTGAGTCACATGTTACTAGTCACTAGTCCTAGGTGGACCAAACTCTACTATTTCGAAACTGGTTAAGGGTTTACAAGTTTCAAGTTTTATTTTAAAGTCAAACCACTTGACTAATTGCTTTAACTCAAAGAAATTCCATAAAATAATTTAGATTAATCAAACTTAACCTTTACAATAGAAACTTGATAATCATAGCATGCTAATAACCTTTAAATAAATAATTAAATCTCCAAAATAAAGCTAGGTGTGCTTAATTAATAAATAAATCATACTTAATTAATCTAAGCATGCAAACCTAAAATTAAATAAGAAAGATTAGAACACTTACCCGGTTGTAGACCTCCTTAGCTAGACTCCTCCTCCTAGAGCTTGCTCTCCAAAACTTTTAAATTATGAGAATTTTCTTCTTTTTTGATATGTCTTTTCTTAGAGAGACGCCCAAAGAAACCAAGGAGTGAGTATCTTAAACTTTACTTGGTGGTGCAAGTGAAAATAAGGTACAAGGGTCTCTATTTATAGGCACTAGAAGGTAAGAAGAAGTTGTAAGTTTTCAATATGGGACTAAACACCTAAAAATTGCAAAACAAGGGAGAAAACACAATGGGTCTGGCGGGTTACCCATTTCATGAGACAAAACGGGCAAGCCTGCTTGTATTGAAGACATGTAAGTCAAGGATGACATGGTTGCCTAGTGACCAGTTTTATGCGAGATCATTGGCTTAAATCTCTTTGGCTTTAATGAGCTTCAACACTCACGATTAAAACACGGTAAGGCCAGATTGGCTGCAACTTGTCTCACGCAGCTCAACGTCAGCTTGCCTACTCTACGCGTTTGGACGAATGGCAGCGCACCACGCATCATGTTGTCAGTCCAGTCAGTTTTTTTTTTTTCTTCCTATTTTCTATTTTCTTCAAACTTTGTAAATTCACCAAAAATAGCTCAGCACTCCAAATAATTTTCTGAAAAATCCTACGGACTCGTAAAAATGAGTACTAATTTTCTATAGCCTCAAAAAGATAATTTATCTTCCAGAAAAATTAAGAAAAATTCAACTCCAATTAATTTAATTCTGAAAAATTAATTTCAACTTGATAATTACCAAATTTGTTGACAAGGGCACTAGAGCTCAACTCTAAACCATTAATGGTACAAGTTAATTAAACAAAAGATAAAGGAAACTCCATTTCCTTTAAGAAACCTTAAACTTCTAAGTACAAAAGAGTTTTTGAAAAACATGTGTCAACACAAGATATGATGAAAAATCTGAGTTGCTATAGGTAGACCATGTAGAGTATGAGCAATTATATCACTATCATCAAGAGACACACCTGCAGTTGTCAGGCCATCTGCAATTTCTTTGAGTTTTTGGAGATAGTCGTGCATAGAGAGATCTCCCTTGTTTAAGGCTAATAGTTTGGCCTTGAGTTGTAGGATGTGGATGTCTCGTAATAGCTGTAAAATGCTTCTCAAGATTAGCCCACAGATCTCTAGAAGTTTGACATCGAACAGTATAAGGGAGGATTGACTCTGAGAGAGATGCATTAATCCAAATCTTGCAAGTCCTATCCTTCTTTATCCAAAAGGTATAAGCAGGGTTTGTGGTCTTTGAGGACTGACCACTTTTGTCAAGGAGGAACTGGGTGGACATGGCTTAGTTCCATCAACAATATCAAACATAACATAGTTTAATAAAACTAGTGTGAATAATGATTTCTAAAGGAGGTAGTCTTTTTTGGTGAGCTTTATGAGGACTAGGTTAGCTGTGAGACCCCGTAAATCTTTCAAATTTTATTTGGAAATTTATTTTGAGATTTTTAAGAATTTATTTGAGAAATTAAAGGATTTGGGTTAATTTTAAATTTTGTTTTAAAATTAGTTTGACCCAAAGGTTGACCTTTTGATTTATTGGGCTTTTGGTTTCGAACTTGGACTGGTTGGATAGGTCTCGAGCCCACAAGCGTGTAGACACGAACCGTGCGTCAATAGTTATTGTTTGAGAGTTACGGGTGTTTGAAGTGGGAGGCATTTTTGTAATTTTGCATCAAAGGGCTTTAAATACCCAAAATCAGAAATGATTTTATTCATTTCTCATTTTCTATCTCTCTCCCCGTGCTCTCTTCTTTCTCTTCGCTCTGCCTGCGCGCATGGCTGCACCACCGAAGGCAACCATTCTAACCACCTCGTGGCGGCGCAAGGCCATCGGCGTGATCTAAAGAGGCCGGTCATCACTCCCCAAGCTCCCCCTTGTCGGTCAGCCACCTCTATGCACAGAAATCACTGGAGAAGCCCAGCTCCACCGCCGACCAATTTTGTCAATTCCGGCCACTCTGGTGGTCCGATCACCAAATTGATTGGTGGGTTTTTCTCTCCTAGCTTGTTATGGGCTTTCATTTCCCCATGGTATTGTTACTCAATTTTGTGGAATTTTGTGAATTGAAATTCTAGGGGTTTATGCCCATTTCGGGTTTACCTTGAATTGAGCCAATTAGAGTTGTTTTGATCCAATTAAAGTGTCTAGGTTGTAATTGGGCTGAGAAATTGTGAAAATTATTGATTTCTAGGTTGTGCCACTGCTGCCACCATCGGCTCCGCCACTTGTGGCGGCGGGTTGGTGGTTGTTTGTTCCATTGTTGCTCAATTGAACCTCCAAGAGACTTTCCGAGGTCGATTGGTGAGTTTTGGCTTCTGTTTGTGTTGAAAATTGTATGTGGCGGCCGACTCTTATTATGGCCGTTGAACGGCTAATTTGTGAATTATGTTATTAATGGTTGATTGTCTGGTCTTAACAGGTATGTTAGCTCGGGAATCCTTAACCCGATGCCCTTTTGGTTGTCAAACCCGTAACCCAAAACTCTAGTTTGGTACTTTACCAACGAGAGCATTCGTGTTCATTCCGCTAAATCTAATCGATTTACTTTTGAGTTAACGTTTGAGTAAACCCTAGACTTTCGGTTAAGTCATAAGGGTAGTTTAGTCATTTTACATGACCCTCGAGGAATGGAACAGTTAGACGGTGGATCTCATGTTGTGGTGGTGGTGTGGTGTACAAGTTGACTAAGGTTACTCGGAATCCAAACAGGTGATTCCTGGTCTTGGTCTTGTGGTTTTATTATTAGACCTTTGTTGTCTAATTTGTGTGATATGGTGAACTGTTATTGTTCAATTAAATGGTACCGTAGCCGAACAGTACACAAGTTGATTGTGATGGCACGTTTAGTTGTCGGTAATGCTCGTTTGAGATGTTTTATTATTGTGTAGTTATTGGCCATTGACTTGGCATTAAACTTGTTAATTTTCAAGTTATGTTATGAATTTCATTATCATTGTTGAAATTCTCTATTGTTAAGGTGATAACTGCTGATTTTAACTTACTTTCTTGGTAAGATGAAAATGAATTGGATAAGACACTTAATAACCGGATTAATAAAAGGGTTGTTTCTTGTACTTGTTAATGAATTAAAATGAGTTAGGGTACACTCTAAAGACTTCACGTAAGCTCTTGTTTGTTGAGTGCGTGTGATCTTATTGTATCTCATAATTGGATGTCATAATTTGACTAAATAGTTACTCAAAAAAAACAATTAATGTCTATTAGAGAACTATTGTTTATATATCTATATAGATCTTTGTTGAGTTGTTCGATCCATGACACAAAGAATGTGCCACGTTGGGTAAAGATATAATTTGATATATGATTGATTGATTTGTTGCCTATATTGCATGATAAATTGACATGGCAACTGAGCATGATAATCAATAAATAATGAATTGGTTATATGGATGATTATTGGATATGCTGCCTAGATTGCATTAGAAATTGGCATGGCATTGAGCATGTAAATCAATATTTGATAAATTGATTACGCTAATGATGATTAAGTGTTTGAACCACTAACTTGATTCGAGGTGTAACAACCCGACCCAAATTTCAATTCTTATTTAACTTTGGTTTTTAACAGGCTTTAAAGGAAGTTTAGTTGTATGACTTTGGAAAAAATTTTCTAAATTTCTTTAGAAGTTTTTGAGAATTTATGCGATGTTTTCACCGAAATCAATTTTTTTACGTTATTTAAAGTTTATTTAGTTTAAAATGCTCCGTTTTAAATTGTGAGGCCCCGTATTTTTCCAAGATTTATTTTGAAAAGTTTTGTAAGAGAATATTACAAGGAATGTTACATAATGCTTTCTTATCCATGATTTGCTAGACAGCTTGGAAATGTTATCGTTGAGCATTGGGTGGCCTAGTCATTTGGTGGGTTCTTATACCCCTATCAGGGTCAACCCCAGTATTTTGACTATTTTGACCTTGGTTGACCGAGTTACTTAGATCCTGAAATTTTGGTAAATTGATTACTAATTAATTAACTTAGGCCTAATTTTAATAAATGAATTAGAAACACACCTTCCGAAAGGCTCACTGTTTAGTGAACGTCCCGCTAGTTAACTCTGCCTACTTGCCGCGTTCAAGGGTAGTCAACAAAAACTTAAGGCTTCTGCTTTTCGGTTAATGTGAGTTTGAGGTGTCAGGCGTGACGGTCAGACTCATGTTAATTGAGGAGTACACCAGCTGCCACGAGTTCGATTCCTCTAGGCCTGGAATTGGGGGTGTGACACTATTTATTTAAATTTTTTGGGTAATTTAATTAAATATCCCCATTTAATCAAACTCAAGCTTTTTTGACCCCCTACTTTAATAGCTCTTTGGTATTTTATGTGAACAAAATACCCCTCTATATATATACTTTATAGACCCAGAATTCCACCAATAGACCAGAAAGTCCACATCTCTCTCCATCCCTCCCTCCCTCGCAATGGATCTTTGATAAACAAAAACCAGATCTATAGCTTTGACAAAAAACAAAACAAAAGCTACTATAGCTCATTAAATATAGCTCAAACCAAAAGAAATTAAAAGAAAGAGAATAGATTTGGTTTGCCCAAAAATTAAATTTCCTATAGCTCTTTGATGAACAAAAACCAGATCTATAGCTTTGCCCAAAACCATTGCCATCGCGAGCAGATCTGGTCTTTGATGAACAAAAACCATATCTATTATTTTTTCTTTTAACTTGTTGGGTGTTATCTATATGTTCTACATCTGATCTCTCTCTCAATTTCGTCCATGGCCTCCCCCGATCTCTCAAAACTAGATCTGGATTCAATGGAGAAGAAGAAGAAGATACAAAAATTGCAGATGTGGAATTTTCGATGGACATGGTGGTGGAATTCGGCCGTGGATTTTTTGGTGGGACAGTGTAGTCGACACAGATTGTGTTGACCAAAAATTGTAAATGATTTTTAAAAAAAAAACCCTAAAAAATTGTAAATGATTTTAAAGTTCATTTTACACCCTTTAACGATAAATAAATCCACATAAAATGTTGCAATGACAAATAAGTCCAATTTTTGACAAATAAGCCCACGTTATAACGTTTTTTGTGTTTTTTGTGCCGAGCACTTGGCGTATTTTTTTTTTAGACTAGGCAAATTGCTGATGTCAGATGGTGACAATTATTAACACGGGTGAATTAGTAACAATTATTTTTACATTATAATACAAGTGGATGTGACTTCATAAGCTTGAATTTTGTGTTTTATGCTAGTTTCATTAGTTTTTGACATGTTTATGTAAGAAAAGACATACGTATATTTAAAAATATTATTTTTATGCAGTTCAAATAGCTACTGTTGCACAGTGGTAATTATCGAGTACTCTATGAAAGCTGTCGAGCGCTCAATAGATTCTGTGTTGTGCGCATTTCATTAAAGTGGACCGGGTTGGGAGCGCACTGTAGTGCGTGGGTGTAAATGTGTAATAACCTAGATTTTTGAAAAATAAAAATTGTTTAATTAATTATATCAATTACAATTATAGTTATAGTTATGTTTATATGTATATTATGTATATATATATATATTTAGTTAAAAAAAAATGAATGAAGTGTGAGTGTGTGTGTGTGAGATATTATAAGGCTGGGATTTTTAAACAAAAGTTAGAGCAGCTCAATTTAGACTAAACCGAAAACAGAGAGAAAAAGAAGAGAGGAAGATGAAGGAAAGAAAGAGAAACCAAGAGAGAAAGAGAGAGAAGAAGGATAGAGAGAGAGAGAGAGAAGAGCACAGAGAAGGAGAACGAGAGAGAAAAACAGGAAGAAGAAGGTAAATTAAGATGGATTTCCATGAACCTTATGTTTTCTTTAGAATTTAATTTGAGGTTGATTAATTTTCTGGTTTTGGTGAGGTTCACATGAAGGTTAGAGAAGTTTATAGGATCACAAACACATAGGAATTGAAGGAGAAGTGAAGGAGGTTTCGTGTTGGGGTATAGTGATCCATTTTCAGATTTTGGGTTTATGAATTTCAATTTATTGGGTTGTGTTTTCTTCGATTTTAATTGACAAAGAAGTTATATTTCATCATTTCTTAGTCATTGGAACTTATTTGGGGTGTTAGAATCGAAGGAAATTGAAGTTGATTTAAAATTGGAAAATCTGAAATTTTTCTAGAAAAATAGTACGAAATTTATTTCTATTTATCATATTTTTTCCTCCGTCACATTTTGATTATAGGAGTTAATTATATAATTAGAGTGTGATTCAAATCTTAATATGAGATTTACTTTTAATCTTGGATTGGGACGTGACAATAGACTGAGTTATCAACCTTATTTTTCAACTGGACTTAAAAAAAAAAGAAAAAAAAAACCCCTTTGAAAAATTAGTAGGTCATTTGTAAAACCAATTATTTTGGAAATAATGGAGACAATTTCTTATAATAACACAATATTAAAAATTTAATAAATTGATAGTAGTGTCAATTATACCAACATAATTTAAAATTTTACAATCGAAAGTTTTCATATCCGATAGTAAATTAATTGACTGATATTATTTTGATGCATGGATCAAACCTTCATATGCCAATGGTTAATTACTTGAATTTTGTATTGTATTGTGTTTTTTTTTTTTTTTTTTTTTGTAAGGTCTTGTGATGAATATCTGGAAGGGAATTATCATTTACATAATCACTACAGAGGGTTTTGGTTAATTACACACTAGCTACAAACTCAATCATAAGATTAACTTAAACTTTGACCCTTGGAGTCAGGCAGCAAAGGAGGTAAAATCTATTGTGAATACCCTAGGTCCGGCGTAGATTGTCTGCCTTTGATCGGCCCAATGGATTAGTTTGGTGCGCGAAAGCTGACACATGACACTCTCGGTTACCAAAAAATAAACTTAAACAATGATGACTATTTGTCAACAATGCAATATGAATTATTTAAGGGTTTTCAACTAAAAAGTCCATAATTTATATTTTACCCCTTCAAAAACCACCATATGGAGGATTTTCACGCTTAAAAACAAAAAAATGTGTCAAACACTCAATACTGCACTACAGTAGCACTTATTTGCAGTGCAGTTACACTTACACAATTTTGTAAAAAATCAAAATTCTAAATCTTAACCACATAAATCCCCTAAACCATAGTAACATACTAAATCATACCTAAATACACTCAAATAAGACCCAACAACAAAAAAATGAAAAAAAAACATGTAGAAAATAGGAAAAAAAAAAAAAATTGCACTGCAGTATCAAGAGCTTGACACTGTTTTGATAAAACGTAGACACGAGTTCGTCAACATATTATTAGGGCTTTTGAATTTAAAAAAAAAAAATATACGCTAACTTTTAAGTCTTCCTAAAAGTTATAACAATAGTTTTCTAATTATTTACCATGCCACATTAATTAAATGAAAGAATCGCTTTAGCAACATAATAAGGGGTGGGAAAATGATCCGACAAACCAGCACCGACCGAGAAAAAACCTGGAAACAACCGAACTGTCGGATTTCCCACCGACGGAGGCGGTTCTCTACCGAACTGACGCATGTCGGTGGAGGTTTGGAAATCCTAAACCTTCGGCACACCGATACCGACCGACATGCTTCATCATCTTCTTCTTCTTCTCCTGCTGCTGGCTGCTGGCTGCTACTGCTGCTTCTTCTTCTTCTATTCTTCTTCAGATCTTCTTCTATACTTCTTCTTCCCCGAAGGGACGACTGGACAGTAAGCTCGGGCTTGGCAGCGGCGAAGCTCCAGGGAGTGGGTGCAGCAGTGACTGGTGAGTCGCATCATCTTCTTCTTCTCGATCTGTCTATGTATGCATCTCTCTTTCATCCCTGCATCTCTCTCTTCTCTCTCAAACCTCTATTCTGACTCCGACCGCCTCCAAAGCTTATTGACCGCCTTCGACACAGTAGAAAACAGACCACCATCGGATCAAATGCGGTTGGCAGGTTGGTATTCCGGCTGGCCTCGATCGGTTGACGGGTTGAGAGCTCTCGGTTCGGTAACCGATCGAATGCCACCTCTAATAATCGTCTTTTCGTTTAACATGATATTCTACTATATTTTATTACATTCGTTTAGTTAGCCACTTTCATGAAATACAGTTGCAGTATGACTATAAATTTCTTCTAAAATTGTATAGGACATTAGTGTGAGGCGACCAGGTCTCCAATTGTTGTGAACATCAAATTCATTCAATGTAAGAAATAGATTTATGTTTGAGGGTTCAAGTAAGATTCTCAAATACAATTAGGACTTGAATTAAAAAAAAAAATCTAAAATAAGCTTTAAAATTGTATTTCACATAAATTACTCCAAAGCTTTATATGAAGCTCGAACTTATTAGGCTGCATGCCAACCAAGACTCCAAATTCTTCAAATGAGTGAGTACAACTACTGTCAATCAAAAATAGAAAAACAAAGAGAAAAACTATTTAGAAAGTAACATAGAGAATAAATTTAGCAAAGATATAGAAAGTAGAAAATTAGCAAAGTACACAGGGAAAAGTAAGGACAACAATGTGCAAAGTAAAACAAATGACAATGTGAAAACATAGATTGTAGAAACATACAACTTGTAGTTCGTTGATGAAGGTGTTGGTCGAAGTTAATTTATTTGTTTTTTGTTTTATTTTTTTAGGGCAGGTTGCTGACAGTGGTACAATTGTACCACAAAGGCTTCAAGTTCAAGTTTGGCTTAAAATATAACTAAAGGTAAAAGAAACTGGCAGGAAAAAAAGCAAAAACAATCAATACAAATTCCCAAATTAACTATTGACAAATACAAATTACGCCATTTGATGCAAAATATGTTAGCCAATGGTAGTGCAACATAAAATCATTTAAACAAATGAACCGCATATAATTTCCTATTTTTTTTACCAATTGGTGCCGGATTACCTATTTGGAAATATGTTTATTGGAACTTGTGAATCAACCTCTCATACATATATTGGTGACATAAAATAAAACTATCAGAAAAACCACAACCAATATGCTTGAATCAGAAGCAAAACCCCAATTTCAAAATTCAAATACAAATAAATAGTTTGCCACCCTAAATTGCGACAACTATAATTTACTGATTTCTTTTTATGTGCTTTTTCGCATTTTTAACACAAACCATAATTTACTGGTTTGTAGCCTCGTAGGTGATTTTTTTTTTTTTTTTTTTTGTAAGTAATTGTGCTGTAGTTAACACAAGAATTAAAAAGCATAAAAGAGAAACCAGCCCCAGATATTACTTTTTACTCAATTCAGACTCTTTTCCAAAGGCAGCTTCATATGTAAGATGTCCTTTTTTTTTTTTTTCTTCTGTATTTGATATTTTTCTATTTTTGCTTCTTCTGCCACATTATGGGGTGCCTTATAACTTTCATATTTTTTTTAACTCGTTTTATTGAGGTATGTGGTCTTAATGATCAAATGGCAATAGAAAAACATATATTTAGGATTTTCTGAATTTTTGGAAACCCACATATCCCACAAAAAGGAAAAAAATTAACGGAGCAATACCAAGGTGAAAACAATTCATTGAAGGGAACTTCAGCATTGTAATCAAAATCAGTGTCAAAGAAATTGATAATACATCTGAGAATATAGAAAACACAGAATGCTGGGTAGAGTTGATAATCAGTTGTAATACACCTTGTGTTTGCACAGGTTATATACGAAGCATTAAGTGGGTACAGAGTTGGTTGGAAAAAGGCTCTTCACTTGCTAAATGAGCAATTTTCTGATGGAAAGAAAATTGGCAAAGAAGATGACAAGCCTTGTATTCTTCTTATTGATGAACTTGATCTTCTTGTGACTAGAAACCAGTCGGTAAACCATTTGTCTCAGTTGGTACCCTGTGCATTTTGTGATGTGAATATTTGCTAACAACTATTCCAGTCATTTGTTTTATAAAATATGCAAAGTTTTACTATGAATATTTGTTAAGTATACATAGTTCTCATACTTGTAGTCCCTTCTTGGTTTCAGGTTCTATACAACATTCTTGACTGGCCTACTAAGCCACACTCAAAATTAGTTGTAATAGGTAATACTTTTCTCTTCAATATGTCTCCTTCCTTATTGAATGATGATTGCATTCTTTCAGCACACAATGATGTTTCTTTTCTGAGATTAAGGGATTCTCGAATACCAAAAAAGGGAAAAGGAAAAAGGAAAATGGTTCTACTAGAAACAATGATGACAACAATGAGATCGTTGATGACTGCAACGTTAACCTCTTTGTGATAAATATATATATATACATATATATATATATTTATATATGATGTTTCTTTTCTGAGATTAAGGGATTCTCGAATACCAAAAAAGGGAAAAGGAAAAAGAAAAATGGTTCTACTAGAAACAATGATGACGACAATGAGATCGTTGATGACTGCAACACTAACCTCTTTGTGATAAATATATATATATATATATATATATATATTCAGGCATAGCCAACCATGGATCTTCCAGAGAAGTTGCTTCCTTGTCATAATTAGAGCTAGGTTTCATGGAAGATCTACTTTAAATACTAAATGGAACATCTCTTGTTTTTTTTTTTTTACTGTGGTTTTGCTTTGTTTTTCATTTTTCTTTTTAAAGAAGCACCCTTTATCTGAGAGTCTCCACCAATTTTTGTTTTATCACCAGATAGAACTAGTAAGTGCTTGTTATTCCTCATCTACAAATATTCAGATTTTGATACCTAATCCTTCTCTGGTCCATTTGACACATGCAACCTGTTAAGTTAATTCAATAACTTTCTCATTGCTTTCCAAAATGAAGCTCTTCTTTAAACCAAAGAATTAGAATTATTAACTTTTCTTCTTTCTTGTAACCTGAAATTTCAAATATGTACTCTGTTGCTGCATTGGTATGAGAAAACACCAACATCTCATGTAGCTTAAAAAATATGTGCTTGCTTTGTTAGAAGTGTTATTTTTTTGTTCCTGAAGCTTCATTTCTTGTCATTTTATGTATCCACGTTGCAGGAGAAACAGTTTTTGGTATGGCAGAGGTTGAAGCAGCCATACAAGAAATGTTCCAGGCAGCTCATATTCAAGTGAGTCAAATTATATCTTATGTTGATAATAAATACTTATTTTATCTGTTGTTGAAAGTTGAAACTTCATTTATTTTAATGAAGTTATTTCTTAGAAGAGGGAACCAAAGCTCTTGAATAAAACAGTGACTACTACATAATTTACTATCTTAACATGAGATAAATTAGATCAAGATGGCCGCACATTTTTAATGGTGCCTACAATAGAGATGAAAATGGTGGCCGTTGGCGTTTTCTAAATCTTATATAGCTGCCACTCTTGTAAAGAACATAGCTTGTGAAAAAATGGCTTACAGGAGCAAATTAACATAAAGCATTAACAACTGAATCACTGGTGCTGGTTTTAAGTTTTTTTACTCCTTTTTTTTTTTTTTTTTTTTTATTTATGCACAGATAAGATTTAACTCAATACTACTTTTATTTATTATGTTGCATCTGTAAGATGGAAAATAATTTTTTTTACCTTCTTGAGAGATATATTTATGTTGATTCTTCCTTTTCTTTTCCTTTCCAGGTGATGAAAACTTGTCCAAAACTGAGCAAAATCTTTTTGACTGCTATGGTGCATGAACTCTATAAAACAGGAATGGGTGAAACTACTTTTGAAAAGGTGAACTTCTCAAGCTTCCCTGAATGATTTGTGTATCTACATTTTTGTTCGGTGCTTTCAGATTTTTTTGTATTTAAATTTTAGTATTTAACACAGAAGGTGATAATGATTAGGCAAGAAACATTGACGATTGACATAATGACTAATAAAATACTATTCTCCCTCACAATAGTGTATCTCAAGTAGAAACCAGAGTATTTTGATTTTGGTTTACCACTCTCTCTGATGCCCTTCACTGTTTACTTCTACTACTGGAGGTTTAAAATTAAGTTGTGATGCAATAGTGTTTTTATTGAAGTTATATTTTGGATTGCAGTTAGCAATGGCAATCTCCTGTCTCTGTACAAGCAACGGAGAATCATTTCCTGGACATAACACACTATTAAAAATTCGGTAAGATGCGTTATAATATTAATTTCTACATACATATGGAGAAACATAAACCCTAAACATGGTCTATATATCTTTTCTGTTCATTATTTTTATCTTGTTAAACATGGGAGTGTTTGGCTTTTGACTAAGAAAAGATTCAGGATTTGACAAAGTTTTTATCTTAATCTAAGCCTATTTGTAGGTATGTCATTTGGAAACAATGGTGAAAATACAATTCTATTTTCCTTGGTGACATTTAAAATAAGTGTTTTAATTGCTGTTGCATTTTTTCATATAATATATTGCATGGTTTAAGTGATGGCCTCTTTTCTTTTTATGTTCTCTCTGAGGCGGGTGTAAGGTGCAAGTCAAATGGCTTTACTTTAATTCACGTCCTTGGTTTTCAATTGCGGCTGTAGTGACTATTTGGAACAGGCTAATATTTGTGTCTACAATTGCCTTATTTAAAGAATAGATAGTGAGAACGTTTAGAGGATAATTTCTGGAAATGATACTAAATAATTTGATCTTAACATGGAATACATGATTTCTTGGTTTTATTGTTTTGGCAGTTGTAAGCTTGGTGAATGTAGAATAATCTTATGTCAATCAGGAGAAAAGCACAGGTTGCAGAAGTTGCAGCTCAACTTTCCAAGGTTTGTTCCCCTTCAAGTGTGAAGTCCTTGCAGCGACTGATTAGACTTTGTTTTCCGCCGGTTTTGCATATCTTACTAATTGTATCATACCAGTTGTCAATTTATAAGTCTAAGGGAGCATCTTGCATATAATAAACTTATTGTGGTAGACCGCGACCACAATAGGTTCATCCCTCTCTCCCAAAACTGCAGCTACTGATTTTTATTAGAATTCCCCTCAACCCTAACCCAAAAGTGAAATCTACTTTGAACTTTTGAGGTTTTATCAGAAAACTTTGGACCATTCATTGATCTGATATGAGTTTATATGGGCTCTGTTTCAGTGACGATGTGGCATTTGCACTGAAGGACAACAAGGAACTACCTTGGTTGGCCAAGTATCTATGATTCTAGACTCGATCATTTTCAATTTATTTGGAGCAACGGTTTTGACTCATCATTTGTTGTAATTGTACATTCTCGTCATAAATTTATGTCATTCCAGCCTGGACATCACCGTCTTTGTCTTTCTTCCTGATTACAGTTTGAATTTATTAAACGTATTCTGTATTTGAAGTTTTCAGAAGTTCTAACAAAAAATAAAGACAAGGTGCTACTATTTAGCCTGAGAGCAAATTTGCCAGTTTCTCAAAGACAAATGTGAAAACAAAAATCATCTCATCTCACCAAATTTTGATATCTTGGCTGATTTCCTCGATTTCCATCCTCTGAATTTCTATTTCAATAAATTAATTGTCTTGCCAATTTTTATAAGATGATGTGTTATCTTGAACAATGAAGAAGAGCAAAGCAAACAAAGAAAGAAATGAGAAATGATAACGATAAAGGAACATCTCAAGTCACATGAGTGAACCATATTATGTGGCAGGTGATATGCCAGATCTTTAGTCACGTGAGTGTCGAAATCTTTATGTGTT
Organism: Dryas octopetala; assembly: GCF_963921425.1. Taxonomy (NCBI): domain Eukaryota; kingdom Viridiplantae; phylum Streptophyta; class Magnoliopsida; order Rosales; family Rosaceae; genus Dryas; species Dryas octopetala. The sequence continues at coordinate 21,031,942 of NC_141368.1, read as the reverse complement.
TGTTGGGTATGCTTTTTTTTTTTCCCCAATTGCACTTAGGGAGAGGACCAGAGGCACAATCAATCAGTGAGAGGAAATACAGAAGAGGAAGATCTAATTATATGAAATCACAGTTGATCATATAAATTAAAAGAAATACTGGTCAACACAAACTGTAAAGAGAAAAGTAAACAAAAAAAAAAAAAACTATGTTCTTTGTAAATTGCAACGTTCTTATAAATATTCTGTACAAATCGCAGCTGTACTGTTTTACCATTCTTCTTTCAGTCACATTGGCAGAGATCATAATCGAGCAGCTTTCGCTTTAGGGGTTTCAGCTCCTTTGTATGGGACTGTTGTTGTCCAGATTTGCTTCTTCGTTTTATGGGGCAGGATCGGAGGGGCTTGTAACTGATCTCTAATATTTTGCTTGAAACAACTTACCTATAATTTTTTAATCGAAAAGCCACCACTCCATTATCTTCTTCCATTGAGAATAGAGAAAACTGTCTTTTGCTTCAGCAAAATTCATATGAATTACATCTTCCATTCTAAGTCGCTTTCCATGCTCCCTTTTCTGCATTACCCAAACAAAAAATCAACAAACCATATAAGAAAATGTGAATGCCGCAATCAGACAGTGCCTTTCTTCTTCCTAACTTCATGCACCAGGACTGACCAATTACCACCCACCAATGCCCACCCAAACAAAAGGAAAGAATAAAAGATCAATAACATATAAGCTAAAACTAAGGCAGTTGGGGAAAATAAATCCAATTTCTTTTAAATATATTAGCCAATAACTTCAAATTATAAGCATCGCAAAAGGACTTACGTATAAGATTCTCTGGATGATTCTTTGGTGTCAAAGTTTCCAAATGTATTTTTTTCTGCTGCTACAGGGAATTCAAAAACAGAGTCTGCTAGCAAATTTCACTCCACCAAGTAATGAACGGATAATCAAACCACTAATAATGCTGAAGCCCCATTTTATGAGAATTCGAATCCTGTCATATTAGACATTAAAATCTCATGATTGTATCTGATACTCAAATGAAAGAATAAATAAACAATGCGAGGAAAACCTGCATACCTACAAACTCTTCTTTGGCAACACTGGACTTTAATAAAAGAATTGGAATGAGAGGAAAGATGGTGAGAGAGGTAGGAGTGGTTGCCAATAGACCCTCCTCTTGAAAGTGTGGGAGATGAGTCCATCCAAGAGGCAATGAGTTCTTTGCGAGATGGATACCACAGAGATGACAGCAGCAAAAATCCACTAAATGCAGCCCAAACAACAATGTTGGATCTTCCTTCACGTTAGACCTAATGCATGACATAAAATTTATTAAATAAGGGATCGAAATATTGCTGAAAGTCCATTCTGAGTTTCAGACCACTTAATAATCGTATTAGCTGACAAATAACATACCCTTCAAGCATCAAATGTAATATTAGCTGACAAAGTTAGCACTGCTTAGAGGTCTCCAAAACAGACCTCTGCCTATTAAGAAGAAAGAATTCAAATAATTGTACCGTACAATTCACTGTCGTTATGTAAGATTGTGGTCGTACAAGTTGTAGGACCACAATCTTACATAACAATATCCTAATGCAAAGATGATGAAAATTCTGATTGATCGAAGAAAACGTGCAAACTGATTAACAGCTTTAACGAAACCTAGTTCTTGTAGCTAAAAATTAGTTCCCACTAAAAAGTCTTACATTGTACAAGAAGACAGACATGGAACAATTAAACACAGACATAAACAAGATATAGAGAAGGGATGACACCAAATGATGTACATTCAATTATCAAGTGTTAAGACTTAAAATGAACCATCAGAACTTCTACATAGGTGTTTTTGTACACATCTAGGTGCTTGAGTTTGGACTGAAATTGGAATCATCAAATTACATGAGCTATTCACTTTATTATGCATGCCAGTTTGACAATCTGGACCTTTTCTTTATATCATATAATCAATGTAAAAAAAAGAAAGAGAGATCCCATCTTCAGTTCTTTTAGGAATAATGCTGATGAGAAAGAAAGAACAACTAAGGTAAAGCTCATCTGCCGCAGTGTTCAACTAAAGAGAAGTGCTACATACTTTTAAATTCTTGGAAAAGCAGCAAAATATATTTTGACAATATATTGGAAAAGTAGCTGGTAGCTCCACAAAACCTCATAAGGAAAATTGGCAAGAAAATTTGAAGCTTCCTTCATGCATGACACAAAGTTCATTGAATAATGTACTGGAAAGAATTACCGAATGTCCATTCAGAGTTTAAGACCACTCTATATCATGATTTCAGAACTAGCACCTCAAATAACGTACCCTAAAGCCTCAAAGTGTAATATTAGAAGACAGTTCCATGGTTTAGAGACCCCCAATATTGATATCTGCCCATAAAACAAGAAAGGATTTAAAGAATGGCCAAAATCTTATAGAAAAATAGTAAATGGCAACTGTAATTTTTGCTAAAGCCAAAATTTCAGAGTCCTTCAGAAATTATACATAGAGCTTTACCTTCATGTGTTTTCTTACACTTCTATTCCAAATCAAATTGTGAAAAGCCTGTTTCTTCTCAAAGCTATTTTATGTATCTCAGCTCAACCAGGTATCCTAAATGGAAAGAAGAAGAAATTAGAATTGATATATTGATCTTAGAGAAAAAAAAAAAAAAAAAAAGTGATTTCAATAGCTTTAATGAAAAGAAATTGTTGCAGCTTCTTAAACCTAATTCCCAGTATAAAGTCCAAGATTGTACAAGAACACAGAAATTGGACAATTAAAAAGGGACCTAGCTAATTGATATGCAAACTACATAAAAGAGATAAAGTCAAGGTGATGGCACCAAAGGATAAGTATTCAATTATCATTTATCAAGTGTGTTAAAACTTTAAATTAAGCATCAAATTTTCTGCATAGGTGTTTGAGCACACATCTAGTTCCTTGAGGTTATGCTGAAATTGGAATCATCAAATTTATGAGTAGTGGTTCAGTTGTAGTTAACAACATAGATTTACTTGAACATACAACTTGGGCAATCCATGATGTGTTTGTTTTGTTTTCAATGTTTGAAGTCTAAGCTTCAAGAAGATTTGAAATCAATTTTTGAAGTTTAAATTTCAATTTTCAGCTAAACGAGTCTATGCATTTCGACTATGAAATCAACAGTCTAAAACAGATGGGAGACAGTTAGAGGGTGGCTTAAATTTCCCAACTTTCTGTTTTAAGTGGAACACTTTCCATTGAATATGAGGAGTATAACTAGTTTAATAAAGCATCACATGAATTCTAGCTTTTGAAGAGAAGTGCTACATACTTGTAAATTCTTGGAAAAGCAGCGAAATATATTTCGAAAATATACTAGTATTTTGCCAGAAAAAGTAGCTGCATTGAATCCACCATATTGGACTACACTACCTATTTCCCATATAGCTCTCATTTAACAGATAAAAAAAATAAAAATAAAAGACAAGCTCATATGGGTACCTGATCCTGATTAGGGAGTTGAGAGTGAAATGACAACCGGAACTTTTTGTGAGAGCTCATATAATCACTTCCTTATCTATCTTAATGCAAGGAATGCCAGCTATCTTGTCCCAATCTTCTCCTGTTTTATTTTCAAGGTAATTTACTTCAAGGAAGAACATTTGTAGATTCTCAGAAAAGAAAGAGATGCTGGCAAACCCTCTCCTGGCAGGAATTCCAGATTCGGGCACTCATCAATATCTATCCTTTGAGATGCTGGCAAACCCACTCCTGGCAGGAAATCGTGACTATCACACCTTCTAATATTTAGCTTTTGAACAGAAGTGAGATGTTGAAGTCCCTTTCCATTAAAGATTTCAGATTCAATGTACAGATTTCAAGAGAGTTGAGAGTGGTAGGAAGCAGATGTTTCTGAGCAACGTTTCCATGCTGTACCAGCAAGTTTCTTTCAGCTCTTGTCCTCCATATTGGCTCTTGACCAGAGGGGGTTGTAACTGAACTTTAATATTTTGCTTAAAATCATTTGTTAAAAGAAATTCAAATCCCTCCATTATCTTCTTCCATAGAGATCACAGAGAAAACTGTCTTTTGCTTCAGCAAAATTCAAATTCGAATCACTCTGGGTTGCTTTCCATGCTCCCCATGGCCTTCAATCCTCCTGGTCTCTGCATCACTCAAAGGAAAAAGCTATTAACCAAACATAAAAATGTGAATGCTATTAGCCCAAAAAAATAAAAAATTAGAAGAAAAGGATGCTGCAAATCAGACAAAGTCTAATCCAAGTACCTTCTTAATTAGTAACTTTCTTCTTCCTGACTTCACATCTCTCTTGGCACATATCTGTAAGCCATCCACCAGGACTGATTAAAGAAGAGTAAAAGAAAATAATTAATATCAGTGAAGCTAAAATTAAACCCAAATGAGGAAAACAAACCCCAATTTCTTTCAAATATATTAGCCAATAACTTCAAATTATAATAAGACTGCAAAAGGACTTACAAGTAAGTTTCATTGGATGACTTTGGCCCTCTTCTTAAGCCTTAGGGTATGTGAACAACACTTCATGACCCCTTTTCTTAATCTGACAGCAAATAATCGCAACAAAAGAGTTGAGAGATAAATTAGCAAACTGCTAAATGAACATGAAAGCAGCAACCACAAATAAAAATTAACTTGTTATATACAGGTTAGGAAAAATTCAAAATACAGATCGCCAGCTTATATTAAGCACTTTGGTGATTTTGGGGGGCCAAGAACTGAAGAACACGAGCACACAGTTCAATTTTTCAACTTTGTTTTGTTTAAGTTTTGTGATTATATTATTGATAAAAATATTAAAATTAGATTAAGATTTCTTTTATCTAGCACTCATTTGGTTTCCATGGAAGTTTATGCAGATGCATGTGACAGGTTTTACAAAAGACTCGGAAATAATTACCAGTGCAGGGGATGTGAGCAATCTTGGGTCAATCCTCTCCATTCAAAGATCAACAATTATCTTTACAGTTTCACAGTTAGTTCTCTAGCTCTCTGCAGAAGAGAAGCCCAAAAGCTAAGAAAACAATATTAAAATATGAATAAGCATATGCTCTCATTTAACAGATATAAAACAAGCGTTGGGGTGGTAGGTACATACCTGACTCTGGTTTTAGAGTTGAGAGTGAAATGAAAACCAGAACTTTTTATGAGAGCTCATATGATCACTTCCTCTTCTATCTCTATGCAAGGAATGTGAGCTATTTTGCCCCAATCTTCTCCTGTCTTATTTTCACAGTATCTTTTTTTCAGAGTTGGAGAACAATCCTTGATCCACAGTAAAGACAGAGATGACGGCAAACCCTCTGGCAGGGATTCGAGACTCGGACATCGAACAATGAATAGCCTTTGAAGAGAAGTGAGGTGTTGAAGTCCCTTTCCGTTCAAAGATTTCAGGCTTAGGTCAGAGATCCTGAGAGTGTTGAGAGTGGTAGGGAGCAGCTGTTCCTTGAGCAACGTCTCCAACAGATGGTCAGTTCCTTCAATCTCGAGTCTTTGAAGGGAGACAAGTCCTTGCAAACCCCACTCCGCTGAAGGCCTCAGTCTGTCACAATATTGGACTGAAAATCTACGTAGGTTGGGAGGCAAACCCCCTTTTTCAATTGACACAACATTTGGAAGATTCCATATGTACAAATATTGAAGGGCGGTGAGGGTGTGAATTCGTTCGGGCAATGAATTCAAATTCTCGCATCGCCAGACAAAAAATATATTCAGGTTGGGAGTGGGCAATCCTCCGTGGGGAAAAGAGACCAGATTTGGACACTCCCAGATTTGCAAGTTGTTGAGATTTTCATCAACTCCTTCAATGGAAAGGGATTCCAGATTCACACAACCTCTGATATCAAGATAGCTAAGTTTGGGAAAAATGCCCAACGGGAAGGACCTCAGTGAATCACAGCTATTGTATATCCTCAAAGACTGAAGCGATGTCAATTCGGCCATCATCTCATAAGGTAGGAATTCTAATCTCCTACATTTTATTATAGACAGTGATTTCAACGTAGTAGGTAGACCATCTCTAGGGAACGACAACAGGGATGGACAATCATAGAGCCACAAATCTTGAAGACAATTGCTGCTATGCACCAGTTGCTTGGGCAAGCACTCTATATCAACAAAATTTCGAATCTTAAGGTTCCCAAGAGATGACATGTACTCTGTTCTCTGACCTAGTAATGATAACAGATGCGGGCATCCAGCCAAGCTCAATTCTTCAAAAGAATATTGTTGTAAGTAGTCCGTGTTAAGGGTTGTAGTGGCCCTTTCGTATAGAACCACACACTTCACCACTGAAAGTGTTTTCAAGCAAGGAAGATGATTAGGCAAGTTTCCTCTCAGCTTCGGACACTTGTTTAAAATTAGCTCCTGGAGACGAGGAAAATCTGGATATTCACCTCCACTTGGCTGCCATTCCTCCCATTCAAGCATCTCCTCAAACTCTAGCTTCTCCAGAGATTGAAACGGCTGAAATATTAGAGAAGACCCATTGCCATAGAACTCAGCACCGATAGTCGTAAGAAATTTCATCCTTTTTATAGAAAGCTCTTTGAGAGCGGGTAGCTTCCCAAGTGGTGGCAAGGACAAACAATAACTACATTCACTGAGACACATGAATTGTATTTGAGAATAGGAAGAGTCTCCCAACCAATTTGGGAAGCAAGTTCCACCATAAAATCTGATGGTCAACTTCTCTAAATTTATGGGAGGCTGGAGCCTCTCAAGTACATCTCTCTCATTTTGGGAATCATTGGTGTCCTCACCCCATTTCAACACCAACTTCTTGAGATCATTCTTTTCCTTCAAATTGGCATGCGAGGCATCCATAGCATCAACTACATTTTGCAGCTTTCGAATAGAAAGGCTTCCCCGAAGATACCGTAACTCCCTCAATTCTGTAAGGCTTGACCCACTTGACTTTCCAACAACAAATGCAGTCAATGTTCTCAAACTTTTTAGTCTACCCATTTGCAATGGCATCTCTTTTATGTTAGTTCCACGGAGATTAAGATGACGTAAATCAATTAATTTCCTCATATCTTTAGGCAATTCATTGAGACAGAAACAATATGACAATAGTATTGTCTGTAAATTGCATAGAGAACACACTATATCAGGTAACCTTTTGATTGCAGTAAAGGAAAGATCCAAGTAGCGCAAGTGAATGAGATTACCAATAGAATTAGGTAATTCACTGATATTTTTGTATTTTGATAAAGATAAGACTCGCAAACATCTTAGTGCTGGCAGCAAATCATGTAAAACCCTTTTGCTTACATAATATTCTTGCCAATATGTTCTCAAATTTAAGGGTAAGAAGGTCCGCAAACACTTAAGCCTGTATAATGGCTCAAATTTTGAAGCGGTATCAAATTCTTCTTGAACATATGATAAATGACGACTTGTTTTGGGAACTTCATGAGATTCCCCCCCTTCTAACCTGCAACAAAATCCCTTGACCATGAACACAGCCATGTCATTAATAAGATCATGCATTGTGAAACTTGATTTGCTATAATTTTGAAATAGTGATCGTGATAATAATTGATCAAAGTATCTCTTAGCCACCTCTTCCATCTTACTCGCATTCTCATCTTGTGGAACTAAACCTTCAGCCATCCAAAGTAAAACTACGTCTTCCTTCTTGAATTCATAGTCTTTCGGAAAAATTGAACAATAAACAAAACATTGTTTTAAATGGGCCGGGAGATAATGGTAGCTCAATCCTAGAGCGGGCAGAATATTACTTTTATTGTACGGTAGCTCCCAAATATTGCTATTTAATATGCTATTCCATTCCTCTAAATCTTTCTTCTTGGAACGTAGCAAACCTCCAAGTGTTTCTGCAGCTAAAGGCAAACCATTGCACTTACCTGCAATTTGCTTGCCAATTTCTTCCAAGTTTGGATGTGCACTAGGGGCTTCATCTCCAAATGCATGTTTTGCAAGTAACAACCAACAATCTTCATCCGACAACGGTTTCAAGTACTGAATAGGAACATTGTTGATGGTAGATGCAACGTTTTCGTTCCGTGTTGTTACAAGGACCTTGCTTCCTCTTGCCCCAAAAGCAAAAGGAGCCTGGAGGCAATTCAAATCAATATAATTCTCATTCCAAAGGTCATCCAATACAAATAAAAATTTCTTTGCCCTAACTTCTTCTCTTAGTTGAACTTGAAGAAGATTCAAGTCCATAATATTATCAAAATTTTTTGAAGTGACCGACTGAAGAAGGGTTTTAGTTACCCTAACCACATCAAAGTCTTCTGAAACACAAGCCCAAGCTATAAGAGTATAATGCTCTTTTACTTTGTCATCATTGTAAAGGGACCGAGCAAGGGTTGTCTTACCAACTCCGCCCATTCCGACTATGGTGATGACAGATACATCATTGCTGCTTGCATCATCTGAAAACAACAGTTTTGCTAACTTTTCTTTATCTCCATCCCTACCATATACAAAAGGTTCATGAACCAAGGAAGTTGTTGGAGTTCTCTGTGAAACCTTCCCCCCAACAACTTCTCTCAGACCAAGCACACCTTTCTGTTTTGCAAGGAGTTCTAATCTTTCAAACAGCTCTCTTATCTTAGCATTCATGCTTTCATAAACAGGATTAAGAGAAGTAGAGAGGAAGTTCAACACCTTGGTGAATTTGTGGGTCTGATCATATTCAGCTTCCACCTTGCATCTCAAAGCTTCAGTGTTGATCTCATCCAGTAAGTCATCTGCATCTAAGACAGCATGTTTGAGCTCATCAAGCCAGTCTGTGACAGCAGGGTTCACAATTTGCTTCTCCTCTGCATCGTTGAGCACTACAGAAAGGGACAGCAGTGTGATCTTCAGTTTCTTCAGGAGTGAATCGTCGAGCTTCTTCCTCCGAAATAAGTCCATGAAGTCGCGTGAAGCAATCCTGTCACACAACACCTGGATGGAAGCAGTGAGTAGAGCCTCTCCAACAAAAGCTCCAGCCATTTTGTCTTCTTAATTTGCAAATGATTTCAAAGAAGTATTCTCTAACTTTTGCAAATAGCAGAGGGGGGGAGTTTGTGAAAGTGTTTTAGGATTATATAGCTCGATCAAGTACACTGACTTGGGCTGTTAGTTGTAGATGACTAAAAAATGTTTTATATGTGGTTATGTGCTTGTTCTAGGAAGCTTATTGGCCTAATTTTTAATTACTTCCAGTCTTTTCTTGTTTGACTAACACTTAAACCAAGACCTCTTGCAGCTGGCCATCACTGACCGAGCAATATAATAGCTCAACTTGGTTTTCAATGAAGTAGTATTCTAAACTAATTTTGCAAATGGCTGATCAACTTGGAAATACAGAAGTCTTTTAAGATTACAATTGCCTCGGTAATGCAGTAGGTCCCGCTCGGTTAAGCATAAACATGGTGTGGGTGTTGCTAGGAAGTTTCCTCTTGTTGGTGTTTAGTGGTAGTAAGATAAAAGGCTTTTGGAAGTTGCTCATCTTTGGTTTTTTTCATCTATGCTTGTACTTAATTTGTCAGGCGATTTTCCTCTTCGATTCTTGGCAAAGGATCGATAGGATTTCAATGAAGTACGTTTTTTTTTTTGGTCAAAATTTCAATGAAGTACTAGGCGAACAAGTTGGAAAAACAGAAGTGTCCTAAGATTATAACTCAGTGTCTTTACGATTGCTTTTGTAATGCAGTGGCTCCATTAATAATTCATTCAATTTTTCTCATCACTGATTATTCATTCATTCATTTCCAAAGTACTCTCTCTTACAATATAAATCGATCTTCTTAAAGATATTTAGACCATACATTTGAGACTTTTATAACTAATTAAAAGACTTTTTTACAAATCAGCGACTTGGACTATACTCCGATTTAGGAAAGTGTTTTAGGATTATATAGCTGGATCACGTACACTGACTTGGGCTGTTAGTTGTAGTCTTGTAGATGACTAGAAAATGTTTTATATGGTGGTTGTGCTTGTGCTAGGAAGCTTATTGGCCTAATTTTTAATTACTTTCTGTCTTTGATTATTTGATTAACACTTAAACAAAGGCCTCTTGCAGCTGGCCATTATTGACCCAGCAATTTAATAGCTCAACTTGGTTTTCAATGAAGTAGTATTCTAACCAATTTTTCAAATAGCCGATCAAACACATAAGATTACAATTGATTATATAGCAATTGCCTTGGTAAGGTCCCACACGGTTAAGCATATGCATGGTGTGGGACCTGTGGGTGCTGCTAGGAAGCTTCCTCTTGTTGGTGTTCATGTTTGGTTTTTTTCATCTATGCATGTATTTAATTTGTCAGGCAATTTTTCTCTTCGATTATTGGCAAAGGAAGCAGTGAGCAGAGCCTCTCCAACCAAAGCTCCAGCCATTTTTCTCTTCTTTTCAAAGGATCGATAGGATTTCAATGAAGTAGTTTAATATGTAAATAGCTCAAGTTGGAAAACCAGGTAAGGAAATAGCTCAATTTTGTTGACTGTGAGTCTTTGAGAAATGCAGTGGATCCCACACGGTTAATCCTTTTGGTTTTAGCATTATCTCTCTCTCTCTCTCTCTCTCTCTCTCTCTCTCTCTTCTATTATGAAGGAATCCAACTCATCAAAGACGAATGGAGGTCCTTTTCAAATAAAGAAGAACAATGAAATCCACTAATGCATAAAAACTTCCAGTGTTATTGGATTTAATTAGTACATATATAGCCTTCAAGAACTAATAAGTCAAGACTTGCTTTTTTTTTTTTTGGACAATATGCCTTTTCTTTTCTGATAATAAGGAGCTGATAGTATGTCTTTAATGCGCAACGCCAGATACATCTGATCCATCCTCCATCAGAGTCCAGCATAAGCCTTGGGACTTCTAATAATTAACATTTCTTTTTATTGAAATTCTAATAACATTTCTGAACTTTACATTATGTATTATTGTATTATGTATTATTCTTGGCAAAAATATTTCACAAAAATTAAAACTAGGTTATTATTAATTTTTTTTCCTTTTTTTTTTTTTACTTTTAATTAGCATTCTTTTATATGTGTGTATAGTAAACAGTTAATTTGATTGATATACCATGCAATAAGTTTCAAAGCACTTATTTGATTAGTTCAATTATGTGTACCACACAAATTACAATAACAGAAGCAATTGTCGGTGGGCTAGCTGTTGGAGGATGAAAGCAAAGAAACAGTGGTACTCCTTAAAAACATATGGCCCATGCTATGTTATGTAGCAGCCGGGTGGTAAAGGTTTTTACTTTTTGAGAAATGGAACTTTATTTTGAGTTGATAGTTAATTTGTGATCTGCTACTAAATCTTAAACGCATACGAACGAAATTTAATTTGTCAGCTGGTTTGGAGTTGGAAATTTTTTGAGTATGAAAGTATCGTGCTCTTCGATTAAAACTTCTATACTTTTTAGGTCATTTTTGTCATTATATATAACTACATCACTTCAATTTTAAAATTTAACACTCAAACACTATTTTTTATACCCACGTCACTTTAAAAATACGACTTATCAAACGCTAATTAATGTACGCTAATGTTATTACATGACAAATGTATTGTAATTTTTTATCACTCTGTATTAATGTTTAATACCAAGGGCCAGTTTGGGGTTGAGGTGTGGTGAAAAAAAACAATTTATTTCCACCACAATACAACTTGAGGTATTTGGTAAAAAAACCAAAAGCAACTTTTTTAAAAAAACAAGGGTTGGGGAAAGCAATTTTTGGGGGTTGGGAGGAAGCAGCTAGGGAGGTGCTTTCCAAAGCTGTTGTGTGGGAAAGCACCCCTGACTTCCAAAATTGTCCTCAGCCAATTTATGAAATGACAGCTCCTACCCCTCATTAATTTTCAATCCCAAATATTTAATATTTTTAATGGGTAATATCTAATATCTAATATTCAATCCCAAGTATCTAATATTTTTAATTATGTCTAATATTTTTATCAATGTTAGTTTTTTCCTCTTTCCCAACAAAAAAAATACCATTTCTAAATTCTAATATGTCATAAAATCATGTCTAATATTTCTACTTATGAAACGATATAAAATCATGTCCATTTTGGTCATTATACATAGCCACAACACTTCTGCATCAAAATTTACCAAACACTCTACTGCTGCTTTTACCACTCACAACACTTTTAAAAACACAGTTTACCAAACATTCATCCACTTTACCTCACAACAGTTTTTCCCACCACATAGCAACTTTACCTCACAGCAGCTTTTTCCCACCACACCTCAACGCCAAACTGGCCCAAAGCAATCACAATCCTAACCTTAGCAAGGGCCGGAAGAATGCAGTCAGGAGGCCCAACAAACTCATGATAGGCCCACGCCCAAAAACTGACCCAAATGAGAAATACCATCTGCAGAACTGTGACAATTTATAATAGGGTAATTTCATTAAATAACCTCTTTTAAACTCTATCTTTTTTAACCCTTCCCTCCTATCTTTATCTTTTATGGCTCTTTGGCTCATTTAAAAATGCCCCTGATATACATGTTGACACTCTGTCAACCCCTGAGTCGCCACTTGGTCGACGCTCTGTCAACCAAAAAATTGATTTTAACAAAAATATGAAAAAATGTAGAAAATGATGAATATGATGAACTGGCTACAGCATGATCTAAAGCGACTGTAGCATTATGTGTCGACCATTTTTTGACCATGTGTTGACCATCAAATTTCAGATATAAAACAACAAACCAAGGTTGAAATTTCAGATCTAGAACATCAAACTCAAATCAAAATTTCATATCTGGAACAACATATCCAAATCGGAATTTGTTAAACTAAGATCTAAAAATGAAAAATCTGACAAAAAAATCTGAATTTATTAAAATTCCTAAGTCTTAATCCAAACTATTTTTTTCTTTTTATTGCTCAATAATGAATACAATGTTTTTGATAATTCTTTTTCCCAATTACATCCAAAACCCACAAAATTTCAAAGGAAAAAAAAAATAGAGAAAAAAGTGACAAAAAAAAAAACCCAAAGATATCATGCATCATGCATCCCACAAAAACTGCTGCTAATTTCAACTCCATTGCTCTCAAACCACCCACCAACCCAATGTTGGATCTCAACCTCTCTATTCATTCTTAAAATATATTAATAAATAAACAAAACAATACATTTTTTATTGAGAGTTGCTATTTGCACACCCCTAATCACTTAATTAGTGATTTTACACAGTTGCCCCTTTTTAAAAATACCCTAAAGCCCTCCTCCAATACACCTCATCTCTCTCCTCCCTCCCCTCCCAATTGTGCCTTGTCGAGCTCCCATCTCTCTGGCTTCTCTCTCCACTCTTCTCCCAGCACAGCACCACCCTCCCAGCTCGCCGACCTCCTCGCAGCACCACCCTCCCAGCGCAACACCACCCTCCCTGCAGCACCACTCTCCCCGCAACACCACCCTCCCAGCTCGCCAACCTCCCCCGCAGGCTGCAGCACCACCCTCCCAACGCAGCACCAACCCTCCTCTCTCTCTCTCTTCTCTCTCTCTCTCTCTCTCTCTCTCTCTCTCTCTCTCTCTCTCTCTCTCTCTCTCTCTCTCTCCTCCCTGCAGCACCACCCTCTTATCACTCTCTCTCTCTCTCTTCTCCATGCAGCACAAACATTTTAAAAAAAAGAAGTTACAGGTTCAGCGGACAGTGCCGAACGTGGCTATTTCGTTCGGCAAACATCCACCGAATAGAAGAGGATTGTTCGAAGAGTACCTGCCGAACGAAACAGCCAGGTTTGGCACTGATCCGCCAAACCTGCCATTTTTTTTTTGGGTTTCAAAGTCGGTGCTATGGGGAGAAGAGAGAAAGATGAGGTGGTGCTATGAGGTGGAAAGAGAAAGAGGAGGGTCGGTGCTGTGAAGGAGAGAGAGAAAGGGAGGTGGTCGGGTGAGGGAAGGAGAGTGGGAGAGAGGTGGTCGGGTGAGGGAGGGGAAGGGAGGGAGGTTGTAGGGGTGAAGGAGGGGAAGGGGGAGGGGCTGGGATGGCAGAGGCTTGCGGGGTGGCTGGTTTCAACATTTTTTTTTTCTTTTGTTCTTTGGTTTTTTTTTTTTTTTTTAATTTAAAAATTCACATTTGGGGTGGGGTGTGTGTAGTTTGGATGTGTTGGTGGGGTGTGTAGTGTTTGGGTTGGGTGGGTGTGTAGTGAGAAATTTAGTGAGATTAATGAGGTTGGGGTATTTTGGTAATGGGAGGGGTGTGTAGAAAAGAAATTTTAAATTTTAGAATATGGTAGGAGGTGTGTAGGAAAAAAGAGTGTGCAAAAAGGAAAAAAAAAAAAAAAAGGTGTGCAAATAGCTGCTCTTTTTTTATTAAGACAGGACCGGCTTACTAGTAGACTCAATCTCATACGCATGTCTAAGTTAATGCAACCAAAGAGACCACTCAAATCAAATTTGGTCTACAGGCATGATTTTGCAACCTTGTCATTTGTTGCTGAGATTTTTATCTTCCTATATCTTGGTATGGATGCCTTGGACATCTCAACCTCTCCGTCCTCTGCTCCAATTCCACCAACATGCAAAGCTTTGGAAGCTTCAACTCCGCCGCGGACAACGCCAATGACCCTGATCACTATGATGGCCGCCGGACTATCCAGCTCTTCCCACTCGCCGACCAATGCGTACGCTCTTCCTCTTCACCTTCCACGAGGCAGTGGTTGGGGCTCTCCTCCAGTTACGGTGGTCTTCTTAGTTTAGATTTTGTGGGTGGGTGGGTGGGTGGGTGGATTTAGATCTTAGATCTGTGGAGAAGAATATCTGAAGAGGATGTGGGTGGGAGAGAGAATTTTGAAAATTTAGGGGGAGAGAAAAGACATGTATATCAGGGGCACTTTTGTCCGAAAATAGGCCAAAGAGCCATAAAAGATAAAACTGGGAGGGAAGGGGTTAAAAAAGATAGAAAGCCCAATAGAGTAGACAATTCAAAGACTGATAGCTTCTCCACATTTTTTCATCCTTCAACCAGATAAATCTTCAAAAAAAAAAAAAAAAAAACACCAGATATCCTCCAGATATTTTTTTCTTTGTTTTTATTTTTAATAGAAGATTGATCTTTCAAAAAATTGAGAAGCCCAATGGAGAAGCATGAAGAAGAAAGAATGGGAAAGATGGGGGTTAATTAATCAAAGGAACCAGTTCCAATTTGCAATGCTACTCTGTTGTCATTGATTTTTTTTTTTTATTTGGGGGGAGGGGGATCGAACTTGGATGCATTGTGGATAATTCTACGGGCCTTCCAACTGGGCTACTCAACAATGGCAGTCATTGATGTTAATACGAGACAAATGCTCATGCCTTTCCAATACCATCATGTCGAGACGAGACAAATACTGCAGTGCTATTTTTTGTTACTCTATTTATTTTTATTTTTATTTTTTGGTTAGGAGAGAAAAGTCTGTGGAAAGTTTCATGCCTTTCCAATACCATCATGTCGAGACGAGACAAATACTGCAGTGCTATTTTTTGTTACTCTATTTATTTTTATTTTTATTTTTTGGTTAGGAGAGAAAAGTCTGTGGAAAGTTTTTTGGGATAAATGGTGAACAAACAATAGAGATTTTTACTTCACACCCAAAAGTCTACAAAACTTCACAATTAATAAAATTCATAAAAGTCAATGACTTTTTTAATACCACAAAACTTTTATAAACTTTCTATAAGACATGATTGAATGCCACAAGACTTTTGCAGACTTTTAAGGTCAGTTTAGTTTAGCTGTAAATGAGAATAATTAGTTGTGAATGAGAATATTAGGGCCTATTTGGATTGGGGATTTGGATTTGGATTTGGATTTCAAATTCATGTATTTCAAATCCTTAGATTTCAAATTCATTGCCGGGCAGTAACAATAGGTGATTTTTACTATTTGATAGTAACAATAAATGTTACTATTTGATAGTAACAATTATATTTACTATTAAAACGCAAAAGATTATGGATGTCTCATCTTGATTTTTTGTGTTTTATGTTGGTTATTATTTAACATGTTTATGGAATGAAAATTACCTAAATTATGATTTTTTTTTTTTGGTAGTTTGTGTACCAATTGGCACTGAAATGAAGAAAAAAAAAATTGAAGAAGGAAAAAAAGTGGCATTTTTAAAAAACATTGTAGTGTGCTACAATAACACCATTAATGTAGCACCGGTTTTTTTAAAAGGTGGGCTGTATGATAGTAGATTTTTAAAAATAGACTTCAATCGTGTTGACCACAAATTTGACAACAATCAGATCTGAGACAAATTCGACCATGTGTCGACCACAAATTCGACAACAATCAGATCTGAGTTTCTAGGGTGGGAGAGAGAGAGAGAGAACAAAATATCTGATCTCTGTGGTGGAGTAAAAAATTGTGAAAACAGCAGCAAAAATCAAACAAAAGCCTGGCTGGTGATGACGATCGATGAGGGTTTAAATTTTCAAAGAAAAAAACAACTTTCTTTTCCCTTTTTTGATTTGGGTTTTTGGAATGGATTGGGTTTAGAGGATAATCAAACTCAAAGGCCATGTATTTATGAAAGCAGTTGCAGCACTTATAAACTTGTTGATGCTTAGCAATTTTTCACATTTGCCATTAACAAGTCAAGATCAAAACCACAAGTCAAGATCTATGACTTTTGTTTTAACGTACGTGTTGATCTTGGATCTTGGATCAAAACCATAAGTAGTACGTGTTAACCTAAGTACTACTACTGTTCCTTTTCGGAAGAAAAAGAAAATCAAAAGGCACTTTTTCGGAAGAATGTTTGATCATCACTTTTAACACTAGTTTGTGTTTGTTGTCTGATCTGTGAGCTTTCCTACATAGAATTTGAGTCAATTATTAACCAAGTACTTATACATAGATGAGAGAAAAGAATGACTCAGGAGTTAAGGCTGTATGGAATGAGCATAATATACCTGTATTATGTGACCTTTGTATCAAGGAGGTAGAGGTAGGACACCGTCCTACTACTCACTTTGAAAATGAAGGATGAGAAAGTTTGAGGATTAACTTTGCTAAAGAGACTGGGCAAGAATTATCTAAATTGCAATTGAAAAATAAGTGGGATGTATTTAAAGAACAATGGAAATATTGGAAAGAATTAACAGGGAAGTTTGGTGGAATCCCAAACTTGGTACTGTTGAAATTGTCATTGCAACTATGGCACTTCATAACTACATATGAAGACATGCCGACCGTGATATACATTTTAATGAAAGTGAGGATGGCCCAAATGATATCCTAAGTGAGGAGGCAGATCAAATTGAGGATTATCATATTACCCAAGGTTCGGGAGCACAAGAGATGGAGCAACTGAGAAATAACATTGCTACAAGTTTAATTCGTGCATCCATTTAGACTTTGGTCAGATAATATTATATAGTTATGTTTTCATATATAATATTTTAAATTGAAAAAGATGTCGTGGTATGGCTCACATATAGACATGGTGCATATGAAGGGGTTAGGATGGAATCAATTAATAATGAAATGGACCTTCAAATTAATGAGGCAAAATGGACCTTCGTGATATTTAAAAAATAATAATAGGCATACATCTTTATTGACTTTTTCTCTTTTGCAAAATGAATGTTAATATTAATTTGTAAAAAAAACAAAAAACAAAAAAAACAAGTGAAAAGCACTTTTTTTTACCAAATGAGTAAAAAGCATTTTCAACTACAACATGAACATTTTAGTCATTATAAACATCCACATCACTTTTATATAAAAATTTACTAAATACTATTGCTTTGCTTCACAGCACTTTTGAAAAACACAATTTACCAAACACTAAACTGTTTTGTTTCACAACTAGTTATACTTCACAACTAATTATTTTCACAGCATTACCAAATTAACACACCCTAAGTTTCCCCGACTTACTCTTTCATCTCCATAGTTTTTCTTTTGTCACTTCCGTCCTTATAGCTTCATTCCTTTATCACTTTTAATCCAAACTATGAATTGATCAAGTTCATTTCCGTTCACTTTTGTTGTCAGTTTTGTATTTGCAGTTTCATTATGTTATCATTTTGTCCTCATAATTTCATTATATTACCACAAAAATAAACTAATATAAACTCAGTTGATAATTTGGACTAAGGGCCAGTTTAGTATTGCTGTGAAGTAAAGTCAGCTGTAAAATAAAGCAGTTGAGTGTTTGGTAAACTATGTTTTCAAAAGTGCTGTGAGTGCTAAAAACAGTATCAAAGTGTTTGGTAAATGTTAATATAAAAATGTTGTGACTGTGTATAATTACTAAAATGGATATAATGCTGAAAGTGCATTTCACTTATTTGTTTGGTAAAAATAAAATGTTTTTTTTACTTGTTTTTGAAATTTTTGGCTACAAATTTTTATTAGCATTAATTTTTCTAAGAACAACATTATTAAATAAGTATGCCTATTATTTTTTTAAGTATATTATAATTTTAATCGTATAAATAAAATATCATAATTAATTATCACAATATAAAATATAACTAACAATAGACATATTTTTTAATTTAAAATAAACAAATAAAAATTATAGAAATCAATGAGGGTATTATGGGTAAAAAAAAAATATTCATTGTTGCTGTGAGTCACTGCAGATTTCAAAAGCACTTAGAAACATGTTTTCTGTTTTTGCTGTGGGAAAAAACAGTTTTTTATTTTTTTATCAAACACCAAAACTGTTGTACGTAATTGAGAATTGTCATCTACAGCAGTTTTTGGGTCCTCCACCGCAATCCCAAACGGGGCCTTAACATAATGAAACTATAAGGACGAAAATAACAAAAAATAAATTATGGGAATGAAATTGTAAATTCGGTCAAACTATAGGGATCATTAGTGTCTTTTTGGCCCAAAAAAAATGTCTTCATGTTCCTCAACCTAGGCCAATGTCATTGGAATATAGTACATGTACTAACGATTTCAATAACTAATGGATAAATCCTTTTATTTCTTTCCCTCAAACATACAAGCCACATTTGACGAGCTACATATAATTGTATTATATAATGAATATGACAAATAGAACAATTGTAACGTTAGCGTTGACAATGACGATAATGGTGAAGTTGATGATGGTGGAGACATTGGCAGTGTTGTTGGCCATTTTGTTTGAGCCATAATTTGCACCTAATGACTATCTGGATCCTCTCCCAAGTTTTCTAATCTTCTAACCTAATTGACTTTTTAATTATAGAGTGACATAGGTCTCTTGTATGGTTCACACTTATTTAGAATTATAATTTTAAATAAACATTTAAATATAAGAAAAGTGTGTAATTAAAAGTTTTGTTGGTCTCTCTTCCCGTAAAATCTCTCCCCCCTTCTCTCTCTGTACACAGTCTTCATATGAAACTGAAAAATGAAAATTAATAACATCCTCCAACGCACAAGGCACTAGGTTTCATATAGGATATATATAGATTTCATGTAAATATCATTTTACTTTGAGCTATTTACATACGCATATGGAGCAGATGAATGCAAAGATTTTAGGAACAAAAGCGACAATGTGTTTGGTTAAAGTATCTTTATGGTTGAAAACTGAGTGTAGAGCATCATCCTTTCTTGATTTCCCAAACGGCGTCGAATGAGACTGTTTTTCACTGCTATACATTAATCTATGGAGTCAATCTCTTGAATGTTCTTCTATTTGCAAAGATGGAGTTTTTATTCCTCCATCTTGTTTGTTTTTCATAAATTCATCCATGTCTTACAATTCAAAAAAAAAAAAAAAGAACCAAAGCAGGGAGAAGCAAAATAGATAAAAATTATTTTCAATTGGTTACAATCCCAATTGAAATGGGAACGAAAAAAAAAAAAAAAAAAAAAAAAAAAAAAAAAAAAAAAAAAAAAAGACTCTGAGCACCAGAGAGGAGGTGAGAGATTTTAGGAGAAGAGAGAGTGTTCAACAAAACCTTTAATTACACATGTGGCTTAAATTTAATTTTTTATTTAAAATTATAGTTTTAAATAAGTGTAAATCATATGATGTTACAAGAAACACATGTCACTTTATAATTAAAAGGTTAGTCAGGTTAGGAGATTAGCAAGCTTAAGAGAGGATCCAAATCCCTATTTTTTACACCTTAGGTTTAAGGTAATTTTAGGTCATTAAATGAAAATTTGATAGATCTTTTAAGATATATCAAGAAAATCAAGATTTAAGTGATATTATCAACAAACCAATTAGAGTGATATTATCGATATATTTAGAGATTTTAAAGATCAAATCAAGATTTAAGTGATATTATCAACAAACCAATTAGAGTGATATTATCGATATATTTAGAGATTTTAATTAAATATTAATCATACAATTATCATTAAAATTAAGATAAATATCTTTAGAGATGTGATGCAATTGGGAAACGGCTTAATCACCAAAAGAGATTTGACTCTATAAATAAGAGAGCCTCCATCAGAAAAGAAGGAAATGACAACACAAACTCTCAAGCGAATATTTAGACTCGATGTCTTTCTGTTTCTCATTTCTTCTTTGCTAAAAACCAGTTCTCTTCATATATATCAAAACAAGTTCTCTGACTACTGATTTATTTTTGTCCTCCTTGATGTAAATTTTAATTCTCTGCAATTGTCTTTCAATTTCCGTTTGATTTCATGATTATTATTCTTAGGTTTGTCATTTGGATTAAATCCTTGGTTATTTGCTCTATTCTTCTTGATTGATCCCATTATTTAAGTCTTTTTTCTTTGTGCAGATAATCCAAGTCTTTTAATAGTAAAGGTAAGAAAAGAAGCTAGACAAGTAGGTATTTGTTTGTCTTTTGGTCAGTCATCTTCAAAAGTTAGATTTATTATTGCCACAAAATTTATATTCATATTTTATTTTTAACTAATCTTCTTATTAATGCTTTCCTATTCAGACTGACTAATTTAAAATCGAGTGTTTCTTGTTGAGGGAATATGTGCTGCCATGGATATTATTAATGGTGGTATCTATCATGCTAAAGGTTGTGTAAAGTAGTAGATCTTGCATTCAAATGCTTTCCTACGTAAAACATTCAAATTTGCAAAGCAGAAGGATGACCATACAATTACTGACTACAGAAACCCAAGAAAGGGAAAAACAAAATTTTTATTGAATCAGCATTCTGCTACCTCTAACATACATCAGGACATGGGAAAGGGGCTCTGTGGTGGCCATTCTACAATAACTCGCCGCTCATTCAGTACCCCGTGTCATAAACATAAAGTGTAGAAGAAATATGAAAAATCAAAAAACTAGATTTACACAGAGGAAAACTATACAGCTGTTTGCCGTTGGATTATGAGTCAGGTTGCTCAGTTTTCAATGGTGCACCTGATGAGGATGCACAACTCCCATTTTGAAGGTACAGGCTATTGGCCACCATAGAATCACTAACCAAGCCTACATCAACGTTGTCGAAGTTGAGTGTGCCTCTGAGCTTTCGGGTACTGAAAAAGAAAACAACGCATCAGAGGAAATCATTAATTGGCACAAAATACCTTGGTTAATATCATGGATAAACAAAAAGCATACCCATTCAAGCGGTTGTTGATGGCAGTGAGATCTTTTGAAGGGCTCTGATATGCATGAGTACTCTCTCCAACACAAGCATAATAGCTTTTTGAGCTATGTGAGATTAAAGCATCCATCTGCAGACGGTTCAAAATTAGATTCACAGTATAAAACTTCATAGTCAACAATGAAGTTCTTAACAGAAAGTAATCAAATGTAATGCCAATGCATTGAGAGGATCTTATAGTTACTACATTATCATTGATCATATCAAGAAAAGAACTTGAAAATTATAGCCAACGGAAATACATGTCTAAGTCTGTTTGGTTAACATCACATATTTGCCTGTGTAAAACAATTGGCTAACATGTCACTGAGCTTCACAAAAGCCCATAGCAAGATAAAGTAAGCATTCAGTTCCAACACATAAATACATAGAGATCTTATTTGTGTCAAAATGTGAGAAGGGAAATGGTTATTATTGTAAAAATGAGACAGTGGAGAAAATAAGCTGATGATTAGAGCATATATTGAATCTATATTATTATAACTTTACATTAAGCATAAAAGATGACTTCTTTTATTCTAAGAGGCAAGTCATATATACGAATCAACATATTTGTGAACAATGAAAAAAAAAAATGGAATAGCGATGACTCAAAAAAACTAAACTAAACTAGTACCTTAGATGATCGCAATGGAGAGACATAAACATTGTGTGCTGCAGATACTTTCTTTGGAGACATATCAGGGAGACTTGGGAAAGTGGATACATTAGGTGATCCAGGACATTGAGCTAATTGGCCAGTAAAACAAGATGTTATTAGGGAATTATACAAATGAATTTTTCAAAACAAACCAGAAATACAATGTAGCAGTTACACATGAGTTTTAACAAAAGCATACCATCATTGCAGTTGTTAGCTTCAGGTTACCTGCACTTATGAATGTCAGATGTATAATGCCATTAAAGAGAACAGATGAAGCAGCAAGTTGCTACAAAGAAATTAGATTTACAACTTTCTGGGACTTGAGACTGATACCTGGCAAATGCAGACTGTAAAGGAGGTGGTGGCAGCTTTGATTTCAGGTTACCTGAGGCCAGGAGTCGTTCTCCAAAAGTCGTTCTTCCAATGAGTTCAGATGTCGTCTCAACTCTCTTGGGAGAGATTCCTCATGTCTAATGAAGCTCTCTATCACCTTGCTAAGATCAAAAGCTGTAATACCTGTCCTTTCCAATACTGCAGGAAACAACATTGTGACGGTCTTATGTGTTGCCAGGACTAACTCAGCAGAGCAGGCTAGCATGCATCTATGGAACCTCTCATTAGTTAATAAAGAGGTCAAATTAGTTGCATGCAGTATTTGAGCCTCTGCCCTACACATTGCCTCCAAAACTCTATAATAAAGCTTGAGTGCTTCCAATCTTCGTTGTTTGGCCCAGATGTTGTCCATGAGGTTAGCACCTTGCAGGCTACCAGTTACACATCGCTCTCCCAAGGCACTACTTGGAAATATGGCCTCCAATATTATTTGTGCCCTACGTATCACATCATTAGTAACATCCCTATCACATGATGCCAGAAAGACCTCCAGCTCGGCTGAGGGTTTCGACGGAAGTGGAGAAATAAAGGTCCGAAGCCACTTTGCAGTTGTCATTGCAGTGCTTACAGGTGTAGCCGCGATCTTTGAGTTAGCACCACCGTTAACATGAGATGCAGGAGAGCGATGGGGAGAGAGTGGACTTGTAATTGTCTTTGTTGGGGAGGCTATTGAATCAAACTTCCTCTAACATAATAGAATAAATGAAACTATCAACAAATTCCCTCTACACGAAACAGAAGCAATGGAAAAAAAAAACATTTAAAATGCCACATGTATGTTCCTGAATAGTGCAATTTTAAAAGCATACCTTCACACCAGATAAATTCATGGATCCTCCGGACAAGCTACCTGAACCAAGTAAGCTGTCCTCCTCGTTGATAAACACTCTCTCATCCAGTTCACCCTTATTCCGAATTGCATCATCATAATCTTTTTCTAGAATATCTAAACTGGATGAAAGAGATGGTTCCTCCATAAGACCTTCAAAATAGGTCAAACCATCTGCATTAAACAGGATCAGATATCAGAATCATTAATAAAATGACGAAAGAACCCGGGATTTTGTTTCAATCACTGTAAATAGGGGAGAATTTTCAAACAAACCTGGATCCATATTCTCTAGATTTTCATTTTTACACTCAGATGCTGAACAAGGCTTCTTCTTTAAAATGTCTACTATTAAAGCATTAATTTTTTCCATTGTTTTTTTCAACTCATCTTCTGAGGTGTCATAGGTGTTGAATGCAACGAGCCCATACATCTGCATTGTGATAATCAGGCTGCCATGCACATTGCTGCTAATCCTGTGTTCCACGAACGAACAAAGCATATTGAGGTTGATTGTCATTTTGTTCGACATCAAGTTCAATCCAAGGTAATCAAGCTTGAGGTTGATCTCATGAATATCCTTGATCCAGCTTGAGGGGGAGTATTTGAAGAAACGTATATAGGTTGTTATCACCACCTTAGCTAGCTTAGGGGTAGGGTTGTGATTAACCACCTTCATACTCTTCCTGTTAGCTGTGGTTCCTTAATTTAAGGCTACAGCTCTGTTCTTTTGTAATTAATTCCAAGGCCTAAATTTAAGGCTTATAGTTAGGAGAGATTAGTGGTGATGGACTTTGTACATTGTCTATTGGTTCTTAGCCAGTTAGGATGGTTCTTAGTTAATGTCGTTTCCTCCTATATAACTCTGCTTTTTCTACAATGTTTACCAAGATGAAAAACACGTTATCAAATTCAACAAAAAATGGGGGAAATTGCGAAATCCCCAAAATCTGCTGACAAGGGTGAGAAGTCGAAGAAGCATAAAGAGGAGGAAAATTTGACCCAGGTTGAACTTGCATTCTCTCCCGTGTCACCGGAGCAATCGGAGACAAAGAAGAGGAAGAGGGGCCGCGAGAAGACGGTGGTGGTTACACGGTCTACAGCTTGTAAGCTCTGATGATGAAGTGGTTGAAGTGGAGGAATGCAGGGTGTTTTTTAAGTCTGGGAAAGCTGTGATGGTTGAGTGTGATGATTGTTTAGGTGGGTTTCATAATGAAACTTTCATTTGAAATGCTTGAAACCTCCTTTGAAAGAGGTTCCTCAAGGAGATTGGATTTGCGGGTTTTGCCAGGCTCACAAATTGGGTAAAGAGGTCCAGCTTCCAACACCTCCACATGGGAAGAAACGGGTTAGAACCTTGAGGGAGAAACTTCTCTCCAGTGATTTATGGGCTGCCCGCATCGAAAGGTGGATGTTTATTTTGACTTAATTTTGAAATGATGTGTGCTTTTGTTGTTTTGTTTATAATGCATTTGGATTTTGTTAATTTTTGTTTTTTGGTGGTGTGCAGTATATGGAAAGAAGTGGATGGTAGCCATTGGTGTCGGGTACGTTGGTATATAATTCCCGAAGAGACTGCGGCCGGAAGACAACCACATAATTTGAGGAGAGAGATTTATCGCACAAATGATTTTTCTGACATTGAGGTGATAGATGATATATCTTAATTGTTCATTTACTTATCAAAGAAATGATTATAACTATGATTGTTTCATTTCAAAGAAAGGTTCTTTTTCTGTTTGAATAAATTTGTCAATTATGGGACACAGAGATTGTCCTGCATGCAAGAATAATTTTCTCAGAATCACATGCAAGAAATGGTGACATCATACCTTTTGTATTCAATTCTTTATTTTGTTTCTGTTAGTAATGATGTATATGTGAATGTGAATTTCTGTTCCTAATCAATTCTTAGAATTATTAAAAAGAGCAACTAAGAAAATAAGAATTCATGTGATATGTTTAGCATAAGGGTAAAAAAAAGAAGCAGAAAGAAATTGACAAAAATATGTATCATTGTTCATGTGATATAGCCAAATCTGAAGAAATAGGATTAATTCTTAGTTTAATGGAGTTGAATGAGTTTTATAAATTGGCACAGTTTCAAGTGTCTCGCTGAAATTGATGATGGTGAAGAGGTAAGCATTTCATGAAATCAGAATCAGTATTTGAAATTCTGCAAAATTCCAAATGGAGTGAAAATTCAGTTGAAATCTATGGGTTTTTAACCATTTGGTAGGATGATGATGAAGCTGGAAGTGATGAAAACTGGAAACTTTTCAGAGACGCAGACTTTGATGCAGAAGAAGACATGGACTATGAAGAGGAGAGTCTCAAAAATTACTAGCTAAACCATCTCAAACTCATGAGTTGGTTGCAGTATGGCCACTACTTTCTATCTCATATTTGTGGCTTTAGTTTGTTTTCTGCCCAAAATTAAAGTAGTCAATTATGTATGTACAGAATTCACAGAAGGGTCGGTTTTTGGGACTTCAAAAGAAGGAATGAAGAAAATCCCAGAGCATGTAAGATGCCACAAACAGACTGCTCTTGAGAGAGCAAAGGCAACACTTCTGTTGTCATCACTGCCAAAGTCTTTACCTTGCAGGGATAAGTATGTTAGAATCAGTCCATTAAAAGTTTTCTTTGATGTGCATTATTTTAACATTTTAATCACGTAGACCTGCTTTTATGTAGAGAAATGTTGGAGATAACTGCATTTATCAAAGGTGCCATCTCTGATGATAAATGTCTGGGACATTGTCTGTACATTCATGGCGTTCCTGGAACTGGCAAGGTACAATCTGTTTATTTTTTTTATTAACAGATAGCTGTGTTAATTCAGATAGCCTATAGATTTCATTTATGTACTTTTCATGCATGAACTGAAATTTACTTATTCCTTCCATTATCTTTGTATAACTGCAGACAATGAGTGTATTGACAGTAATGAGGAATCTAAGGTCTGAAGTTGATGCAGGAAGTATAAGACCCTACTGTTTTGTGGAGATAAATGGTCTATAGTTGGCATCACCAGAGAATATCTATCAGGTAAAATTACATTTAAATTTGATGCTCTATGTTTATCATGATGGCATGCCTTTGTAGCCCTGTAATACACCTTGTGTTTGCACAGGTTATATACAAAGCATTAAGTGGGTACAGAGTTGGTTGGAAAAAGGCTCTTCACTTGCTAAATGAGCGATTTTCTGATGGAAAGAAAATTGGCAAAGAAGATGACAAGCCTTGTATTCTTCTTATTGATGAACTTGATCTTCTTGTGACTAGAAACCAGTCGGTAACCCATTTGTCTCAGTTGGTACCCTGTGCATTTTGTGATGTGAGTATTTGCTAACAACTATTCCAGTCATTTGTTTTATAAAAATATGCAAAGTTTTACTATGAATATTTGTTAAGTATACATAGTTCTCATACTTGTAGTCCCTTCTTGGTTTCAGGATCTATACAACATTCTTGACTGGCCTACTAAGCCACACTCAAAATTAGTTGTAATAGGTATACTTTTCTCTTCAATATGTCTCCTTCCTTATTGAATGATGATTGCATTCTTTCAGCACACAATGATGTTTCTTTTCTGAGATTAAGGGATTCTCGAATACCAAAAAAGGGAAAAGGAAAAGGGAAAATGGTTCTACTAGAAACAATGATGACGACAATGAGATCGTTGATGACTGCAACATTAACCTCTTTGTGATAAATATATATATTCAGGCATAGCCAATACCATGGATCTTCCAGAGAAGTTGCTTCCTTGTATTTCAAGTCGTATGGGAATCCAAAGGCTCCGCTTTGGCCCCTATAATTTACCAGCAGCTTCAAGAAATCATTTCGAGTCGCCTTAAAGGAATTAATGCATTTGAAAAACAAGCTATAGAATTTGCTTCCAGAAAGGTAAGTTATATCTTATTTGTTTCATCATGAATTTTAACTTTTGTTTCTCTGTTTATTAGTTGGCCATAGTGGATGCTCGCACTGTGCACGCCTTTGATATTATTTGAACACATATTCAGGTAGCAGCTATTTCAGGAGATGCCCAACGTGCATTGGAGATATGTAGGCGTGCCGCAGAAATCACGGATTATCAATTGAAGAAATTAACCTCAGCTCCCAATAATGCTTCTCAAGGTATACAAACTTCTACAATTGATTTTCCAGACGGACTCCGTCACAAAATGCTGTAAAGAAATAATGAGGGGACAACCCCTTTAAATTAGGAAACTAGATTTGAATGATCATTACTTGATTCAAACGACTGTTTAAATTGTATCACCATGTTTGGTAAGTTTTTAGAGCAATTGTCCCAAGCCTTCTCCTACCAGTCTTGCAATTGCCCAAAAATGGAATGTTCACTTTGCTGTTTAGCTTAGTCCTCTGTCTAGCTCCTTTGTGTGTTGTAATTTTTTTTAGGCTTGCATGCCTGCTTGTTTGGTTTAGTTTGGGTCTTGTTGTTTGTTTTTGGCTTTGGCTTGTTGTTAACTGGGTTTTTTCACGTGGACTGGCTTTTGTGCTGGTTTTATGGCCTGTATTGGCTTGTGTGTTTTTTTTTTTCTTCCTCGTTGTCCTCTTGGTTAATGTATTCATTTATTTACCAACAAAAAAAAGAGAATGTTTTGCTTCTAATCATACTTCACACCTTCGAACTCTCTTAGCTATTTGTTATGACTGGTTGCCTTCATTTTGTCCAAATCAAGTTCTAAATCGTGGTTTCCCATTTCACCTGACCACATCAACAAAACATGAGATAATGTATTTAAACTTCCATGATCATCACTTGATATTGGGGTAGTAAAAACTACTTATTGTGATTATTATCTTTCTACTTGAAAACTGCTTCTTTCATTGATTACTAGAAACTGGGAACT
Organism: Dryas octopetala; assembly: GCF_963921425.1. Classification (NCBI taxonomy): domain Eukaryota; kingdom Viridiplantae; phylum Streptophyta; class Magnoliopsida; order Rosales; family Rosaceae; genus Dryas; species Dryas octopetala. Next base: position 21,003,618 of record NC_141368.1, on the reverse strand, counting down.
GGGAAGATATGTAAACTATTCATGTGCAAGAGTTAGAAATCTGAATTACTTTGTACGGTCTTGATTTGCGTCCATTTTAGATAAAAGGCCCATATTAGATGTTCAGTGGGGCATTGAAGTTTGAATTATTTTGTTCTAGAAATATACCAGCTCTTGCTCAAGGAAATTCTGGCTATGCCTCTCCCCTCCACCATCCCCATATTGGGACTTGATCAGAGTATTGACCCTTCTTTGTGATGTCCAATTTCATTGTTTTTAACATCATGGTCTAAAATATTGAAGCATTGTAAATTTGTTCAAGTTTGGTCTCGTATTTAACTTTTCCTTTCATTGGAAAAAAATCAACTGTCCCATAATTAGAGCTAGGTTTCATGGAAGATCTACTTTAAATACTAAAACATCTCTTGTTTTTTTTTTTTTTTTACTGTGGTTTTGCTTTGTTTTTCATTTTTCTTTTTAAAGAAGCACCCTTTATCTGAGAGTCTCCACCAATTTTTGTTTTATCACCAGATAGAACTAGTAAGTGCTTGTTATTCCTCATCTACAAATATTAAAATTTTGATACCTAATCCTTCTCTGGTTCATTTGACACATGCAACCTGTTACGTTAATTCAATAGCTTTCTCATTGCTTTCCAAAATGAAGCTCTTCTTTAAACCAAAGAATTAGAATTATTAACTTTTCTTCTTTCTTGTAACCTGAAATTTCAAATATGTACTCTGTTGCTGCATTGGTATGAGAAAACACCAACATCTCATGTAGCTTAAAAAATATGTGCTTGCTTTGTTAGAAGTGTTATTTTTTTTGTTCCTGAAACTTCATTTCTTGTCATTTTATATATGTATCCACTTTGCAGGAGAAACAGTTGTTGGTATGGCAGAGGTTGAAGCAGCCATACAAGAAATGTTCCAGGATGAGGCAAGTGAGTCAAATTATATCTTATGTTGATAATAAATACTTATTTTATCTGTTGTTGAAAGTTGAAACTTAATTCATTTATTTTAATGAAGTTATTTCTTAGAAGAGGGAACCAAAGCTCTTGAATAAAACAGTGACTACTGCATAATTTGCTATCTTAACATGAGATAAATGAGATCAAGATGGCCGCACATTTTTAATGGTGCCTACAAAAGAGATGAAAATGGTGGCCAGTTGGCGTTTTCTAAATCTTATATAGCTGCCACTCTTGTAAAGAACATAGCTTGTGAATAAATGGCTTACATGAGCAAATTAACATAAAGCATTAACAACTGAATCACTGGTGCTGGTTTTAAGTTTTTTTTCTCCTTTTTTTTTTTTTTTTTTTTTTTTTGAATTTATGCACAGATAAGATTTAACTCAATACTACTTTTATTTATTATTTTGCATTTGTAAGATGGAAAATAATTTTTTTTACCTTCTTGAGAGATATATTAATGTTGATTCTTCCTTTTCTTTTCCTTTCCAGGTGATGAAAACTTGTCCAAAACTGAGCAAAATCTTTTTGACTGCTGTGGTGCATGAACTCTATAAAACAGGAATGGGTGAAACTACTTTTGAAAAGGTGAACTTCTCAAGCTTCCCTGAATGATTTGTGTATTTACATTTTTGTTCGGTGCTTTCAGATTTTTTTGTATTTAAATTTTAGTATTTAACACAGAAGGTGATAATGATTAGGCAAGAAACATTGACGACGATTGACATAATGACTAATAAAATACTATTCTCCCTCACAATAGTGTATCTCAAGTAGAAACCAGAGTATTTTGATTTTGGTTTACCACTCTCTCTGATGCCCTTCACTGTTTACTTCTACTACTGGAGGTTTAAAATTAAGTTGTGATGCAATAGTGTTTTTATTGAAGTTATATTTTGGATTGCAGTTAGCAATGGCAATCTCCTGTCTCTGTACAAAAAACGGAGAATCATTTCCTGGACATGACACACTATTAAAAATTCGGTAAGACGCGTTATAATATTAATTTCTACATACATATGGAGAAACATAATTGAATAGCTTTATTGAAAAGAAATTGTTGCAGCTTCTTAAACCTAATTCCCAGTATCAAGTCCAAGATTGTACAAGAACACACAAAATATACTTTGAAAGTAAATTCTTGGAAAAGCAGCGAAATATATTTTGAAAATATACAAGTATTTTGTTGGAAAAAGTAGCTGCATTGAATCCACCATATTGGACTACACTACCCATTTCCCATATAGCTCTCATTTAACAGATAAAAAAAATAAAAATAAAAAACAAGCTCATATGGGTACCTGATCCTGATTAGGTAGTTGAGAGTGAAATGACAATTGGAACTTTTTGTGAGAGCTCATATAATCACTTCCTTATCTATCTTTATGCAAGGAATGCCAGCTATCTTGTTCCAATCTTCTCCCGTTTTATTTTCAAGGTATATTTACTTCAAGGAAGAAAAGAAAGAGATGCTGGAAAACCCTCTCCTGGCAGGAATTCCAGAGTCGGGCACTCATCAATATCTAGCCTTTGAGATGCTGGAAAATCCACTCCTGGCAGGAAATCATGACGGTCACACCTTCTAATATTTAGCTTTTGAACAGAAGTGAGATGTTGAAGTCCCTTTCCATTAAAGATTTCAGATTCAGTGTAGAGATTTCAAGAGAGTTGAGAGTGGTAGGAAGCAGCTGTTTCTGAGCAACGTTTCCATGCTGTATCAGCAAGTTTCTTTCAGCTCTTGTCCTCCATATTGGCTCTTGATCAGAGGGGGTTGTAACTGAACTTTAATATTTTGCTTAAAATCATTTATTAAAAGAAATTCAAATCCCTCCATTATCTTCTTCCATAGAGATCACAGAGAAAACTGTCTTTTGCTTCAGCAAAATTCAAATTCGAATCACTCTGGGTTGCTTTCCATGGTCTCCATGGCCTTCAATCCTCCTGGTCTCTGCATCACTCAAAGGAAAAAGCTATTAACCAAACATAAAAATGTGAATGCTTATAGCCCAAAAAAATAAAAAATTAGAAGAAGAGGATGCTGCAAATCAGACAAAGTCTAATCCAAGTACCTTCTTAATTACCTTTCTTCTTCCTAACTTCACATCTCTCTTGGCACATATCTGTAAGCCATCCACCAGGACTGATTAAAGAAGAGTAAAAGAAAATAACTAATATTAGTGAAGCTAAAATTAAACCCAAATGAGGAAAACAAACCCCAATTTCTTTCAAATATATTAGCCAATAACTTCAAATTATAATAAGACTGCAAAAGGACTTACAAGTAAGTTTCATTGGATGACTTTGGCCCTCTTGTTAAACCTTAGGGTATGTTAACAACACTTAATGACCCCTTTTCTTAATCTGACAGCAAATATTAGCAACAGAAAAGTTGAGAGATAAATTAGCAAACTGCTAAATGAACATGAAAGCAGCAACCACAAATAAAAAATTAACTTGTTATATACAGGTTAGGAAAAATTCAAAATACAGATTGCCAGCTTAAATTAAGCACTTTGGTGATTTTGGGGGGCCAAGAACTCAAGAACTCAAGAACACAAGAACATAGTTCAATTTTTCAACTTTGTTTTGTTTAAGTTTTGTGATTATATTATTGAAAAAAATATATTAAAATTAGATTAAGATTTCTTTTATCTCAAACTCATTTGGCTTCCATGGAAGTTTCTGCAGATGCATGTGACAGGTTTTACAAAAGACTCGAAAATAATTACCAATATTATAATGCTAATATTGATAAGAAATAATGAATGATATGATCTAAGCGTTAAATTCTGTCTTCAAACAATATACAGGGGATATACATTGGTTTTAAAATATCCAGCGAAATATATTTTTAAAATATATGAGTATTTTGAAGGGAAAAAAGTAGCTCCTTGCTCCACAATATTGGATTAAATTCACATACCCGACATTGATTGGAGACTTGAGGGTGAAATGAAAGCGCATGATCTTGGCCCAATCTTCTCTCGTCTTATTTTCACAGTCCACTATCTTGGTCCAATCTATGTAGAGTAAACTATCCCATTAACGAAGAATTCAAAAGATCAAAGTAATTAAGTAGCAGAATTAAAAATAGAAGAGGTACCTGAATGAAAATCAGATAAATTGTAAGGGCCAATGCAGGGGATGTGACCAATCTTGGGTCAATCCTCTCCATTCAAAGACCAACAATTATCTTTACAGTTCCACAGTGAGTTCTCTAGCTCTCTGCAGAAGTAAAGCCCAAAAGCTCAGAAAACAATATTAAAGTATGGATAAGCCTATGCTTTGATTTAACAGATGAAAAACAAGCGGTGGGGTGGTAGGTACATACCCGACTCTGGTTTTAGAGTTGAGAGTGAAATGAAAACCAGAACTTTTTGTGAGAGCTCATATGATCACTTCCTCATCTATCTCTATGAAAGGAATGCGAGCTATCTTGGCCCAATCTTCTCCTATCTTATTATTTTCACAATATCTTTTTTTCAGAGTTGAAGAACATCCGTAGATTCTCAGAAAAGAAAGAGACGCCGGCAAACCCTCTCCTGGCAGGTATTCGAGACTCGGACAGCCACGAATTTGTAGGCTTTGAAGAGAAGTGAGGTGTTGAAGTCCCTTTCCGTTCAAAGATTTCAGGCTTAGGTCACAGATCCAGAGAGTGTTGAGAGTTGTAGGGAGCAGCTGTTCCTTGAGCAACGTCCCCAACAGATGGTCTGTTCCTTGAATCTGGAGTCTTTGAAGGGAGACAAGTCCTTGCAAACCCCACTCCGCTGAAGGCCTCAGTCTGTCACAATCATATACTAAAAATTCACGTAGGTTGGGAGGCAAACCCCCTTCTGCAATTGACACAACATTTGGAAGATTCCATATGAACAAATATTGAAGGGCGGTGAGGGTGTGAATTCGTTCGGGCAATGACTTCAAATTCTTGCATCCACTGACTGAAAAGTCACTCAGGTTGGGAGTAGGCAATCCTCCGTGGGGAAAAGAGACCAGATTTGGACACTCCCAGATATGCAAGGAGTTTAGATTTTCATCAACTCCTTCAATGGAAAGGGATTCCAGATTCACACAACCTCTGATATAAAGACTGCTAAGTTTGGGAAAAATGCCCAACGGGAAGGACCTCAGTGAATCACAGCTGTCGTTTATCCTCAAAGACTGAAGCGATGTCAATTCGGCCATCATCTCATAAGGAAGGAATTCTAATCTCCTACAATTGTCTATATGAAGATATTCCAACGTAGTAGGTAGAGCATCTCTAGGGAACGACAACAGGGCTGGACAATTCTTGAGAGTCAAGTGTACAACACAATTGCTGCTATGCACCAGTTGCTTGGGCAAGCACTCTATATCAACAAAATTTCCAATCTCAAATCTCCGAAGCAAGGGCATAAATTCTGTTCTCTGACCTAGTAATGATAACAGATGCGGGCATCCAGCCAAGCTCAATTCTTCAAAAGAATATTGTTGTAAGTAGTCCATGTTAAGGGTTGTAGTGGCCCTTTCGTATAGAACCACACACTTCACCACTGAAAGTGTTTTCAAGCAAGGAAGATGATTAGGCAAGTTTCCTCTCAGCTTCGGACAATTATATAAATTCAGCTCCTGGAGACGAGGAAAATCTGGATATTCACCTCCACTTGGCTGCCATTCCTCCCATTCAAGCATCTCCTCAAACTCTAGCTTCTCCAGAGATTGAAACGGCTGAAATATTAGAGAAGACCCATTGCCATAGAACTCAGCACCGATAGTCGTAAGAAATTTCATTCCTCTTATAGAAAGCTCTTTGAGAGCGGGTAGCTGCCCGAGTGGTGGCAAGGACAAACAATAACTACATTCACTGAGACACAAGAATTCTATTTGAGAATAGGAAGAGTCTCCCAACCAATTTGGGAAGCAAGTTCCACCATAAAATCTGATGATCAACTTCTCTAAATTTATGGGAGGCTGGAGCCTCTCAAGTACATCTCTCTCATTTTGGGGATCATTGGTGTCCTCACCCCATTCCAACACCAACTCCTTGAGATCATTCTTTTCCTTCAAATTGGCGTGCGAGGAATCCATAGCATCAACTACATTTTGCAGCTTTAGAATAGAAAGGCTTCCCCGAAGATACCGTAACTCCCTCAATTCTGTAAGGCATGACCCACTTGACTTTCCAACAACAAATACAGTCAATGTTCTCAAACATTTTAGTCTACCCATTTGCAATGGCATCTCTTTTATGTTAGTTCCACGAAGATCAAGATGACGTAAATCAATTAATTTCCTCATATCTTTAGGCAATTCATTGAGACAGGAACAATTTGACAATAGTATTGTCTGTAAATTGCATAGAGAACACACTATATCAGGTAACCTTTTGATTGCAGTAAAGGAAAGATCCAAGTAGCGCAAGTGAATGAGATTACCAATAGAATTAGGTAATTCACTGATATTTTTGTATTTTGATAAAGATAAGACTCGCAAACATCTTAGTGCTGGCAGCAAATCATGTAAAACCCTTTTGCTTACATAATATTCTTGCCAATATGTTCTCAAATTTAAGGGTAAGAAGGTCCGCAAACACTTAAGCCTGTATAATGGCTCAAATTTTGAAGCGGTATCAAATTCTTCTTGAACATATGATAAATGACGACTTGTTTTGGGAACTTCATGAGATTCCCCCCCTTCTAACCTGTAACAAAATCCCTTGGCCATGAACACAGCCATGTCATTAATAAGATCATGCATTGTGAAACTTGATTTGCTATAATTTTGAAATAGTGATCGTGATAATAATTGATCAAAGTATCTCTTAGCCACCTCTTCCATCTTACTCGCATTCTCATCTTGTGGAACTAAACCTTCAGCCATCCAAAGTAAAACTACGTCTTCCTTCTTGAATTCATAGTCTTTCGGAAAAATTGAACAATAAACAAAACATTGTTTTAAATGGGCCGGGAGATAATGGTAGCTCAATCCTAGAGCGGGCAGAATATTACTTTTATTGTACGGTAGCTCCCAAATATTGCTATTTAATATGCTATTCCATTCCTCTAAATCTTTCTTCTTGGAACGTAGCAAACCTCCAAGTGTTTCTGCAGCTAAAGGCAAACCATTGCACTTACCTGCAATTTGCTTGCCAATTTCTTCCAAGTTTGGATGTGCACTAGGGGCTTCATCTCCAAATGCATGTTTTGCAAGTAACAACCAACAATCTTCATCCGACAACGGTTTCAAGTACTGAATAGGAACATTGTTGATGGTAGATGCAACGTTTTCGTTCCGTGTTGTTACAAGGACCTTGCTTCCTCTTGCCCCAAAAGCAAAAGGAGCCTGGAGGCAATTCAAATCAATATAATTCTCATTCCAAAGGTCATCCAATACAAATAAAAATTTCTTTGCCCTAACTTCTTCTCTTAGTTGAACTTGAAGAAGATTCAAGTCCATAATATTATCAAAATTTTTTGAAGTGACCGACTGAAGAAGGGTTTTAGTTACCCTAACCACATCAAAGTCTTCTGAAACACAAGCCCAAGCTATAAGAGTATAATGCTCTTTTACTTTGTCATCATTGTAAAGGGACCGAGCAAGGGTTGTCTTACCAACTCCGCCCATTCCGACTATGGTGATGACAGATACATCATTGCTGCTTGCATCATCTGAAAACAACAGTTTTGCTAACTTTTCTTTATCTCCATCCCTACCATATACAAAAGGTTCATGAACCAAGGAAGTTGTTGGAGTTCTCTGTGAAACCTTCCCCCCAACAACTTCTCTCAGACCAAGCACACCTTTCTGTTTTGCAAGGAGTTCTAATCTTTCAAACAACTCTCTTATCTTAGCATTCATGCTTTGATAAACAGGATTAAGAGAAGTAGAGAGGAAGTTCAACACCTTGGTGAATTTGTGGGTCTGAGCATATTCAGCTTCCACCTTGCATCTCAAAGCTTCAGTGTTGATCTCATCCAGTAAGTCATCTGCATCTAAGACAGCATGTTTGAGCTCATCAAGCCAGTCTCTAACAGCAGGGTTCACAATTTGCTTCTCCTCTGCATCATTGAGCACTACAGAAAGGGACAGCAGTGTGATCTTCAGTTTCTTCAGGAGTGAATCATCGAGCTTCTTCCTCTGAAATAAGTCAATGAAGTCGCGTGAAGCAATCCTGTCACACAACACCTGGATGGAAGCAGTGAGCAGAGCCTCTCCAACAAAAGCTCCAGCCATTTTGTCTTCTTAATTTGCAAATGATTTCAAAGAAGTATTCTCTAACTTTTGCAAATAGCAGAAGGGGGGAGTTTGTGAAAGTGTTTTAGGATTATATAGCTCGATCAAGTACACTGACTTGGGCTGTTAGTTGTAGATGACTAAAAAATGTTTTATATGTGGTTATGTGCTTGTTCTAGGAAGCTTATTGGCCTAATTTTTAATTACTTTCAGTCTTTTCTTGTTTGACTAACACTTAAACCAAGACCTCTTGCAGCTGGCCATCACTGACCGAGCAATATAATAGCTCAACTTGGTTTTCAATGAAGTAGTATTCTAACCAATTTTTCAAATAGCCGATCAAACACATAAGATTACAATTGATTATATAGCAATTGCCTTGGTAATGCAGTAGGTCCCACACGGTTAAGCATATGCATGGTGGGGGTAGGAAGCTTCCTCTTGTTGGTGTTCATGTTTGGTTTTTTTCATCTATGCATGTATTTAATTTGTCAGGCAATTTTTCTCTTCGATTATTGGCAAAGGAAGCAGTGAGCAGAGCCTCTCCAACCAAAGCTCCAGCCATTTTTCTCTTCTTTTCAAAGGATCGATAGGATTTCAATGAAGTAGTTTAAGTAGTTTCAAAGGATCCCACACGGTTAATCCTTTTGGTTTTATCTCTCTCTCTCTCTCTCTCTCTCTCTCTCTCTCTTCTATTATGAAGGAATCCAACTCATCGAAGACGAATGGAGGTCCTTTTCAAATAAAGAAGAACAATGAAATCCACTAATGCATAAAAACTTCCAGTGTTATTGGATTTAATTAGTACATATATAGCCTTCAAGAACTAATAAGTCAAGACTTGCTTTTTTTTTTTTTTGGACAATATGCCTTTTCTTTTCTGATAATAAGGAGCTGATAGTATGTCTTTAATGCGCAACGCCAGATACATTTGATCCATCCTCCATCAGAGTCCAGCATAAGCCTTGGGACTTCTAATAATTAACATTTCTTTTTATTGAAATTCTAATAACATTTCTGAACTTTACATTATGTATTATTGTATTATGTATTATTCTTGGCAAAAATATTTCACAAAAATTAAAACTAGGTTATTATTAATTTTTTTTCCTTTTTTTTTTTTTTATACTTTTAATTAGCATTCTTTTATATGTGTGTATAGTAAACAGTTAATTTGATTGATATACCATGCAATAAGTTTCAAAGCACTTATTTGATTAGTTCAATTATGTGTACCACACAAATTACAATAACAGAAGCAATTGTCGGTGGGCTAGCTGTTGGAGGATGAAAGCAAAGAAACAGTGGTACTCATTAAAAACATATGGCCCATGCTATGTTATGTAGCAGCCGGGTGGTAAAGGTTTTTACTTTTTGAGAAATGGAACTTTATTTTGAGTTGATAGTTAATTTGTGATCTGCTACTTAATCTTAAACGCATACAAACGAAATTCAATTTGTCAGCTGGTTTGGAGTTGGAGATTTTTTGAGTATGAAAGTATCGTGCTCTTCGATTAAAACTTCTATACTTTTTAGGTCATTTTTGTCATTATATATAACTACATCACTTCAATCTTAAAATTTAACACTCAAACACTATTTTTTATACCCACGTCACTTTAAAAATATGACTTATCAAACGCTAATTAATGTACGCTAATGTTATTATGTGACAAATGTATTGTAATTTTTTATCACTCTGTATTAATGTTTAATACCAAGGGCCAGTTTGGGGTTGAGGTTTGGTGAAAAAAAACAACTTATTTCCACCACAATACAACTTGAGGTATTTGGTGAAAAAACCAAAAGCAACTTTTTAAAAAAACAAGGGTTGGGGAAAGCAATTTTTGGGGGTTGGGAGGAAGCAGCTAGGGAGGTGCTTTCCAAAGCTGTTGTGTGGGAAAGCACCCCTGACTTCCAAAATTGTCCTCAGCCAATTTATGAAATGACAGCTCCTACCCCTCATTAATTTTCAATCCCAAATATTTAATATTTTTAATGGGTAATATCTAATATCTAATATTCAATCCCAAGTATCTAATATTTTTAATTATGTCTAATATTTTTATCAATGTTAGTTTTTTCTCTTTCCCAACAAAAAAAATACCATTTCTAAATTCTAATATGTCATAAAATCATGTCTAATATTTCTACTTATGAAACGATATAAAATCATGTCCATTTTGGTCATTATATATAGCCACAACACTTCTACATCAAAATTTACCAAACACTCTATTGCTGCTTTTACCACTCACAACACTTTTAAAAACACAGTTTACCAAACATTCATCCACTTTACCTCACAACAGTTTTTCCCACCACATAGCAGCTTTACCTCACATAAACTTTTTCCCACCACACTTCAACCCCAAATTGGCCCTAAGCAATCACAATCCTGACCTCAGCAAGGGCCGGAAGAATGCAATCAGCAGGCCCAACAAACTCATGATAGGCCCACGCCCAAAAACTGACCCAAATGAGCAATACCGTCTGCAGAACTGTGACAATTTATAATAGGGTAATTTCATTAAATAACCTCTTTTAAAACTCTATCTTTTTTAACCCTTCCCTCCTATCTTTATTTTTATGGCTCTTTGGCCCATTTTCAGACAAAAATGGTCCTGATATACATGTCGACACTCTGTCAACCCCTGAGTCGCCACATGGTTGACATATATGTCGACACTCTGTCAACCAAAAAATTGATATTAACAAAAATATGAAAAAATGTAGAAAATGATGAATATGATGAACTGGCTACAGCATGATCTAAAGTGACTGTAGAATTATGTGTCGACCATTTTTTGACCATGTGTTGACCATCAAATTTCAAATATAAAACAACAAACCAAAGTTGAAATTTCAGATCTAGAACATCAAACTCAGATCAAAATTTCATATCTTGAACAACATATCCAAATCGAAATTTGTTAAACTAAGATCTAAAAATGAAAAATTTGACAGAAAAATCTGAATTTATTAAAGTTCCTAAGTCTCAATCCAAACTTTTTTTTTTCTTTTTATTGCTCAATAATGAATACAATGTTTTTGATAATTTTTTTTTCCCAATTACATCCAAAACCCACAAAATTTCAAAGGAAAAAAGAAGAGAAAAAAGTAAAACAAAAACAAACAAAAAAACCCAAAGATATCATGCATCACGCATCCTACAAAAACTGCTGCTAATTTCAACTCCATTGCTCTCAAACCACCCACCAACCCAATGTTGGATCTCAACCTCTCTGTTCATTCTTAAAATATATTAATAAATAAACGAAACCATACATTTTTTATTGAGAGCTGTTATTTGCACACCCCTAATCACTTAATTAGTGATTTTACACATTTGCCCCATTGTAAAAATTCCCTAAAGCCCTCCCCCAATACACCTCATCTCTCTCATCCCTCCCATCCCAACTGTGCCTTGCCGAGCTCCCATCTCTCCGGCTTCTCTCTCCCCTCTTCAGCTCCTCTCTTCTCCCATCACAGCACCACCCTTCCAGCCAGCCAACCTCCTCGCAACACCAGCCTCCCCGCAGCACCACCCTCCCAACTCGCCGACCTCCTCGCAGCACCACCCTCCCAGCGCAACACCACCATCCCCGCAACACCACCCTCCTCGCAGCAACACCCTCCCAGCTTGCCAACCTCCCCCGCAGGCTGCAGCACCGACCCTCCTCTCTCTCTCCTCCCTGCAGCACCACCCTATTATCTCTCTCTCTCTCTTCTCCATGCAGCACCAACGTTTAAAAAAAAAATAATAAGTTACAGGTTTGGCGGACCAATGCCGAACGTGGCTATTTCGTTCGGAAAACATCCACCAAATAGAAGAGGATTGTTCGACGGGTACCTGCTGAACGAAATAGCCAGGTTTGGCACTAGTTCGCCGAACCTGCAATTATTATTATTTTTTTAAGTCAGTGCTACAGGGAAAAGAGAGAGAGGAGGTGGTACTGCAAGGAGGAGAGAGAAAAAGGAGGGTCGGTGCTGCAAAGGAGAGAGAGAGAGAGAGAGAGAGAGAGAGAGAGAGAGAGAGGGAGGTGGTCGGGTGAGGGAAGGAGAGTGGGAGAGAGGTGGTCGAGTGAGGGAAGTGAAGGGAGGGAGGTTGTCGGGGTGAGGGAGGGGGAGGGGGAGGGGCTGGGATAGCAGAGGCTTGCGGGGTGGCTGGTTTCAACATTTATTTTTTCTTTTGTTCTTTGGTTTTTTTTTAATTTAAAAATTCACATTTGAGGTGGGGTGTGTGTAGTTTGGATGTGTTGGTGGGGTGTGTAGTGTTTGGGTTGGGTGGGTGTGTATTGAGAAATTTGGTGAGATTAATGAGGTTGGAGTATTTTGGTAATGGGAAGGGTGTGTAAAAAAGAAATTTTAAATTTTAGAAGATGGTAGGAGGTGTGTAGGAGAAAAGAGTGTGAAAAAAGAAAAAAAAAAAAAAAAGGTGTACGCGCAAATAGCAGCTCTTTTTTTATTAAGACATGATCGACTCACCAGTAGACTCAATCTCATACGCATGTCTTGTTGGAGTTGATGTTCAACCCCATTCTGGTTTTGGTCACCTAGTTGCATCAGGAGACTTGCAGCCTAAGCATTAACCGAGTTCCATATGGATTGAACCTTGTAGCCTTAATAAGATTAAGTGTTTACAAGTTATAAAAGGCTAAAGGGATTCCTAATCATTAAAGGACAATGAATTAGTATGCTATACTAATTAGGATATCTAAAAGAGTTTAGTTATGGGATTCAAACTCTTGAGGACAGTAAAGATGTATATATACTAGATCCCTTTGCACGCAGCAAACACACACACAAATAAGGCTACTCCCCATATAGTAGATAGTGTTGAGGCTGCTGTGAGTGCGAAGAAGATCTAGACCAATTACTGCTCTGCAACATGGATGCTGCTATGGTGAACTCAGGCAAGTGTTTCAATTCATATCAGCCTATAATATTAACATGTGGTATCAGAGCATGGCTGTATGTTTAGAAACCTTAAATAAAATTGACAATCTGATTATATGTGAGAAATTATATGTTAAAAACCACTGTATGCATATTTTTTTTTTTGAAATCGAATTTCTCTGTTCAATCTGTATTGCCATGAAAATCATATTTTTCTGTACTAACAGTTTTATGCAGCAGTTTTATTATGTTTGTTTTGTTTTTTGGGATTTTCGACTCTGTAACTTGTAGTGTTGCAAGTAATATCTCCTAAAATCAAAACCTATGAAGAATGATTATTTATCTTATTGTATTATCCGAGATATTGTATATATATGTAAACTCAGGCATGATCAATGTTTTGGAGGGTTCTTGAACTAATTAAGCAAGCAACTCGCAGCCTAGTTAACTTGAGAAGTCTCCAAAACAACAGGTTGTTGATCAAATTGCATGACCAACACATGACAGGTGAAGTACTTATCTGCTCATAAGTGATAATTACTTCACTGTGGTCAGTGTGGTAATGGCTAGCATAGAAGATGAATTTACATGGACTATTAAAGGATTTCCTTCTGTCCATCGATGTGGGAAGTTCTTTATAAGGCAGTACATGTATATTCATAATCTAAGTGCTATAACATGGTTTACTCTCAGCCCATAGGTGTGAGTCGACTGTGTTAGTAAAGTTTTTCTTGGGGATTAAGTTTAACACTTAGTTTTTAAATTCTCAGTTGTAAATTCTTCCTTGAATTTCAATTCCATCCAAACCTTGACTGGTACCAACTTCAAGAAGTGGAAAGCTGATTTAGAGATTGTTCTTGGACTGATGGATTTGGACTTGGCACTAAGGGAAGAGGCACCACCAAAGCCAATTGAGAATGGAGATGAATGGATTGATCCATCAACAAGGGCAAAATATGAAAAATGGACTAAGGCTAATAGAATGTCAATTCTGATCATGAAGAGATCTATGTCTGATTCTGTCAAAGGAGGCATACCAGAGTCAGATAATGCAAAGACTTATCTTGCATCGATTGAAGCTAAGTTTAAAGAGTCTGAAAAAGCTGAAATTTCTAATCTTATGAACACCTTGTCACTAGCTAAACATGATGGAGAAAAGAGTGTTAGAGAGCATATCATGAGCATTATTGAAGCAGGAACCAAACTGACAGAATTAGAAGTGCCTATGAGTGATGCTTATCTGGTTCACTTGGCCTTGAATTCACTGCCAAGTGAGTACACACAGTTGAGGAGTAGTTACAATACTCAGAGGGAGAAATGGAGTTTAGACGAATTGATAGGCTTTTGTGTAAATGAAGAAAAGGAGATTAAGAAAAATAAGGCTGAAAGAGTTGTGAATTTTGTGCAAGATTCTAAGGCATCAAGCTCTAGGAATGGCTACAGAAACAATGGTAAGGCTGCAGCAGCAAACCTTCCCAATCATCAAAACTCCTCCAATCCTCCACATCGACCCAACAACCCTCATGCTACCAAACCAAATGGACTGCAATGCTATTTTTGCAGAAAATTTGGTCACCTTAAGAGAAATTGTATCAAGTATAAGAAGTGGCTAGATAAGAGAAAGACTAAAGGTAACTTGAAACATGCTTTAGTATGCTTTGAATCTAATTTGGTTAATGTTGCTAGTGATTTGTGGTGGCTTGACAGTGGTGCTACTATTCATGTGTCCAATACCTTGCAGGGATTCATAAGCAAGAGGGTGCCAAGCAAGGATGAGGTTGCTGTGTTCGTAGGCAATGGAGTCAAGGTGGAAGTAGAGTACATTGGAGTTGTCAGATTGAAGCTGGAATCAGGATTTATTTTGGATTTAGTTGATGTAGTTTATGTACCTTCTATGAGAAGGAATTTAGTTTCTATTAGCAAGTTGATTAGATCCAATTTTAGGTTTGTATTTGACAGATTTGGAATTTCTATCTATAAGGATGATGATTTAGTTGGAAAAGGTTTGGTTTGTGATAATTTATTTAGTCTTTGCTTAAAAGAATCTGAAAATATTGTCTGCAACACAACTATCGTTAACAGAATTTTGCCTAAAGAAACCTCATCTAAGCTTTGGCATAAAAGGTTAGGACACATTGGACATGAAAGGATGCAAAAACTAGTAAAGAATGAAGCCTTACCTACACTGGACAGTCAAGTTGATGAATTCTGTATTGAATGTATAAAAGGAAAAATGGTAAATAACAGAAAGAAAGGTGCAATTAGAAGTGAAAACCTGCTTGAAATCATTCATACAGATATCTGTGGTCCATTCCCTAAGTCCACACATGATGGTTTTCGATATTTTATTACATTCACTGATGACTTCTCACGTTTTGGTTACATTTATCTCTTGACAGAGAAGTCAAGTGCACTAGAAGCTTTTAAAATATACAAGGCTGAAGTGGAAAACCAATTAGATTTGAAAATTAAAGTGGTGAGATCTGACAGAGGGGGTGAGTATTATGGAAAATATACTGAGAAAGGTAGGAACCCTGGACCCTTTGCCAAATTTCTGCAACAAAATGGCATAGTTGCACAATATACCAACCCAGGCACACCCCAGCAGAATGGGGTATCTGAAAGGAGAAATCGAACACTAATAGAGATGGTGAGATGTATGACTTGCACTAGTGGCTTGCCTGATTTTCTGTGGGGTGAAGCACTTAGGACTGCAAACTATATTCTAAATAGAGTGCCCTCTAAAGCTGTAACCTTGACTCCATATGAGTTGTGGTTCAAAAGAAAACCAAGTTTTAACCATTTTAAAATTTGGGGATGCAAGGCAGAAGCAAGAGTGTATAATCCTGCAGAGAAGAAGCTTGACTCTAAGACTGTGAGTTGTTATTTTGTTGGCTATCCAGATAGAACTAAGGGTTTTAGGTTCTATTGTCCTAACCACAGTACAAGGTTTGTTGAAACAGGGAGAGCTAAGTTCCTAGAAGACCCTGCTGCTATATCTGAGAATAATGATTTTGTTTTTGATGAGTTAGAAGAGCCTATAGCCATGCATACTGCAAGAGGAAGAGAATTAGAAAAACCTGTTGATATAGCAGTCTCTGATTTAAGCATCAACAAGGAACCTATACCAAACCAACCATTAGAAACAATTAATGATCCAAAAATCGTAGATAATCATGTTTCTGATGATGTAACTTCAATGCAAACCAGCAATACAGTCATAAGAAGATCAACTAGAGTCAGGAAACCTGCATTATCCAATGACTATGTAGTTAACTTGCAGGAATCTGAGCAACTTGATGAAGGCACTAACACTGATCCTTACACATTCAAAGCAGCAATGACAAGTGAGGAAAATGAACATTGGCTAGGGGCTATGAAATCTGAAATGGATTCAATGAAGCAGAATGGAGTATGGGACTTAGTTGATTTGCCAAAAGGAGTTAAACCTATAGGATGCAAATGGGTTTTCAAAACCAAAAAAGACTCGAAGGGGCAGGTTGAAAGGTATAAGGCCAGACTAGTTGCTAAAGGGTTCACTCAACAAGAAGGTGTGGATTTCACAGAAACCTTCTCACCAGTCTCCACAAAAGATTCCTTCAGGGTGATTATGGCTATGGTTGCACATTTTGACTTGTTTCTACATCAAATGGATGTTAAAACTGCATTCTTGAATGGAGACCTATATGAGGAAATCTATATGAAGCAGCCAGAAGGTTTCATTCAAGAAGGGAGACACTAGAACAAAAAAGGGCTTTTATAGCACTCAAAAAACGCTATTAAAACCCTTTTATAGCGTTATTGAAAACGCTATGTCAGCCGACGTTATAATAGACCCATGGTCTTTTATAGCATTTTTGGAACGCTATAAAAAAAAACCTTTCTATAGCATTTTAAAAATGCTATAAAAGATATATATAATAGCGTGATTGAAATGCTATAGAAATATATACCATAGCGATTTTAAAATGCTATTATTGTGGCTTTTAATAGCACTTTAAAATTGCTACAATATGTAACAATCTTTCATAGCATTTTAGAGAAGCTATAATAATTATTACTATAGCATTTTTATAATGCCATCGTTAATTTTTTCAAATATATAATAATTATTGATTACATATTTTGGTACTAGAAATTTTTTATATATAGCATTTAGTATGAAAATTATGTGCTATCAAGTATATATGTAAATTAAAAGAAACAATTGGAACTAAAACACATCATTAAATATATTGGTCCTGAAATACAACATAAATAAGTTATTACAAATACCAATGTTAAGGCTGGTTGCAAAAGCATAATAGTTTCATAAGTGCCATAGTTTCAAATTGGCCTTTATAAAACACTAATACGTAGGTCTTATATATAGTAACAAAAGGTACCCTAACTTGTTAATTAACTCTCTTCAAAATAAAGCCTCCAATAGCCAAAAGACTCCAAACTGCCAAAACGCAAACATCCAATTATATCCAAGTGCCTAGCTCCAAACTGCCAAAAAGAATAGTTAACAATAAGTTTCATTAGTACCCTCAATCTAAAGGTTGTAGTTCTAATACGGGAGGACTACCTCTATAATGTACCAAATAAAAACATGCATATATGTGACCCTCTTAAATACACGAATTTGTGATGTATCAAATGGTATATGAAAAAAAGAAAACTGAAAACAAATCCTATATATGTGTGCCAATAAATGTCCACTCAGTCAGAAGTTTACATATTCACATTAATATACTACTACCATGAAAATAAAGCAATCAAAAAGTTTGGATTAATATTGAATTAACCAATTCCAACACAAAACCACCACTAATTAAAAATTGAATTGAAAGAAAGAATGTATATAATGTCCAAGGTTGGCTCAAATGTCACTATAAATCCATTAATTTCAATTTAATAGTCAGGGTTGGGGTCCTGAAATTTAGTATATATAATTTGTCTGCTTGTTTGCCCTATTCTCCTTCTATCAGTCATTTTGGACCACAATAATAAGTTCCTATACAAAAATATCTTCCAGCTTGACAGGGGTATCAGTTCCATGATTCCATCAGAACAGTACTACCCTATTATGTGTGGCTAACTCTTTGGAATGATTTTGTGTTTTTCTCATTTTCCTGCAGATCAGCTACCCATTTTGGAATTATTTTGTGTTTTTCTCATTTTCCTGCATTCTATTCTTTATAATAATTTTCCAGAAAGACCAATTATTCAGTGAAAAAGAAAACAAAAACAAAATTTAAAAGTTGAGATAGGGTCCTCTGGGGCCCATTAAATACATTTGGCACACTCTTGAGGGAGGGAATCATTTGACTCTGCTCTCTCAGAGGGAGAGGAGGAGGAAAATGTGAGTCACTTTCCTGCTAAGAGTCTAGGACACAGCAGCTGAGGCTGTAGGGCTGCGATGCCAAAACCCATTTGGTACCTCCAAAACCAAAGAAAATCTAAATGGCATCTATGACATATTGACATCTGCTCATAACTTAGGAAAAACTTTTTTTAATGTTAAAAAACTTGACAGAGGTCACAGAGCTAATCAAATATATATATATATATATATCTCTGCAGACCCATTTCTGATTGAGCCAAAACTCATGCAAGATGCAACTCAAAATCAAGGACTAGATCATCAATAGGTCAACAACCATGACCATGAAAAAAAGGTGTTCATCCAAGACTTGAAATTAAAAATCATGTAATTGGATGTTGTTTTTGCAACTTTTATGTTTTTCATGGTTTTCAAAATCAAAAAGGGCCAAAAGGATAATTATGTCAAAGGATATGTGACTATTTGTGCAGAAACACACAAATAATTTTGGTATTGCCAGTCAAACATAGTGAATAATTTTGGTATTGCCAGTCAAAACATGATTAGATTGAAATGCCAGTCTACTAGAAAATGCAAATACAGTCAACATGGTTTTAGAGACTGAGAAAAGTTACCATGGAAAAGAAATGATTGATTAAAATCTATGTTGACAATACTGCTCAAAATCTAGTTTAGAACTAAAATTTGAGTTGATAAATGTTTACCTAATGTGGCATAATAACTTTGTCTGCAGGCCATGCTGTTGTACTGCCAAGAGCTTCTTCAATACAAGTCATATCAGATGTAGGCCTCCATAAAAATGCTTCAGGTTTCCTTGCTAAATCTACCCAAACTCTCATTGCATTCGGTCCTAGAGGAGTATGATGGACAAGCTGTTTCGGATCACTTGAAGACCAACGTCCTTCAGCCACTACTTCACCAGATCCCCAAGAAGCGTTTCAGCCTGCAAAAAACAACCAAACCCCCATCATAAATCAAGCTAGTAAAATCTAACATCACAACTGCAGCATCCAGTAAATCAAACTTGCGCTGCATGCGAAAGTTGTCCAAATATGCCCAGCGTTGCCTATGTATGAGAAATAATCAGAACCAGTAAGTAGATATAGCACAACCTATTCAATCATAATTCAACTACCCAAAGAAGTACTTAATTACCTAGCTAACAAAACTCAATATCCTTCATAAACACGGTTGCATAGAAGAAAGAATATGTTGAAAGTCCAAAATACAAAAGAGAAGTACTTTGTACCTGCAAATATTTCAGATTAGGTGATCTCTTGAGCAACTCTACCCACCAGTAACAGCAATCAAGAACAACCAGCTTCAATTCGCTCAAATTATCAAAAGCATGTACACAAGAAACCTTCATGAAATAAATTAGTGATCAAACATAAGATTCCAAATAATATATTGCCAAAATTTTTTTTTAAAAGGACATTCAGTCTCAACAACTACATGTATAGGTTTGGTACAAAGAAAGAACAACAATAACCATAATAGGGCAAGATGAATGTAATATGGGAAATGCAAGGGATGTGTCTTTCCCTCGCATAGTCTAGAATACCACTGGAAAGGTGCACAAATTTTGTATGATTTGGGTTTGTATGTAAAAGGGAATAAAGATGAGAACTGTCTTACAAAATTACAATTCTTTTTCTTTATTATTTCCTTTGCAAACCAAAACCTAAGTACTATTAAATTTTTTTCATACCAACAACCTGTCTAGCATTTATGCCTCACCCCTCCACTCTTCCTCTCTACAAAAGAAGAAAAAGGAAACAAGTAGCTGCCCTTCCCCTTTCACAATCACCCCTTTCTTTCTTCAAAAATTACCCTTCGCCTTAAATTTCACATGCAAAAGGTTCACAGCCATTATAAGAGCCTATATTCATCCTATACTATTTTCTGGAAGTTACATTCTCATCAGAGTTTACCAGTAACTGAATTGCAATTCTACAGAATACACATTAAACATTTAACATGTGGAATGCAATAAGGAACAAATAATAAAATAAAAATTACAATTAAATCACCAATGTAGATTTTCTAATGAGTTAAAATATCTAGAACCTAGATTACTTTTTTTTTATTTTTTATGAGAAACAGACTTTCACTAATGAAAAAAGAAGTACAGAGTACAATACAGTGGACAAGATCCTAAATAACAAGCTCTAGGATGTTCTAATAATAAAACAAGTAGAATACAACAGCAATCAACATATAGCAGAGTACAACATCCTAAAAACAAACTCTAGTATGTAGTACAACAACAGAAACAAACTCTAACACACAACATCCTCCCAATTAGACATAATTACAGAGAATTAATAGTCCCTGAAATCTGGATCGACTGATGCCCATAGGTGAAGCCCAAAACCAAACTCTCTCCCCACCTTTGAACAAACAGAAAAGAAGAAACAAGCTACGCTCTGACCATCGAAGTGTTGAGCACTAGCCCCATATTGGTTAGGCTAGATGTCTAGTAAAGTTATATATACCCACTTAGTCTCTCCATGTAGCAGTTTAAACTTTTCGGGTGGATATTCAATACCATCAAATATAGGTCATCTTAACAGGGATCACATATTAGAAATTCTGGACACATAAAAAAGGGGGCATTTGCCCAGTCTATGACCAACTAAAATAGGGGTCCAACATGAGGGAAAGTGTTTGGCACAAGTCCCACAGTGGATGCCAGCTTAAAGTGCACAAAATATGAACGGCTAAGTCAACAATAAAGATCAAGTTTCAGCATTCTTAAGCCTAAAAATGTTGGCTAACAAACTCTTCTCATGAAATGACATTTTTTTTTGCAAGGTCATCAATATTCTTTGTGTGTCCATACACATACATACACTAACACTAATATAAAACCTTTAAATATCAGAAAAACAACAACCTAACTGAAGAAAAATAATGCAATATAAATATAAACAGAAAAAGACTAACAATAATAATAAAATAAATAAATAATTCACATTATATATCCAAAATTGAATGGAACGCACCTTTACTAAAAGAAAATTCACTGAAGCGATTGAGAGGACAAATATGATGCTTACAGAAAGGAAAAACGAAAGAAAGTCAGAGAATTGCCACTCCATAGAAGGATTATAAAATCAAAATATATAATGCAAAAACCAAAATGAAGAAATGACAGACATAACTATATAAGTGCAAAATACATATATACATTTACCTGAAGAAATGCCTTCAATACCCACAATAATGCAGCAAAAGCACACCATTAACCGAAAACCCACCTATATATGTGCACAAATAAATTTTCAGAACCAAAAACAAATAGATAAATTCATAGACCAAAGAATGAATATAAGTGCACAGACAGATTTAGAGAAATAAAACAAAATATAGATGCACAGAAAGGAACATGAAAATTTTGAGAAAAAAATTGAGTCTACTGCACATAATTTTTCCAAAACCCACTAACCCTAAAATCAAAGAGGTAGATAATCAGGAGAATAGAAGTACATTGAGTCAATTGCACACAATTTTCCCCAAAACCCAAAATCAAAAAGGTAGATAATCAGGCTTACCCATGGATGTGACATAGAGTAAGCGAGCAAATAACAGATCGGTGGACAGAGAGTAAGCCAGAGGAAGATTAGAGCGAGATTGAGACAGTGAGATAGAGTGAGAGAGCGTTCTGTGTATTTGGGGAAAGATTTTTTGCGAGAGAGTAAGAGGAGAAGCAGGGAGCTAGGGAAAGCAGGGAGTGAGCTTGAGCTAGCGTACGTTCTGTGTTTTTTGTTTTAGTTTTAGTTTTAGTTTTTTGTGAAATAGGGAGGGAAAGCAGCGCGCGTTATTTTCTTTTTGGGTTTAGGTGTGGCGCGCTCAAGACCTCATCAGCATAAAATAATGTTATAGCATTTTTAATGGATATGCTACGATTGTGTTATTTTTAATAGCAGTTTGAAAAAAGTGTTATAGTGAAATGCTATAATAAGTACATTTTGTTGTAGTGAGAGAAAGTTTAGTTTGCAAACTCAAGAAGTCAATCTATGGTTTGAAACAAGCATCAAGGCAGTGGTACCTTAAATTTGATGAAGTGATTCAAGGTTTTGGTTTCTTTGAGAATCAAGTGGATGAGTGTATCTATGTTAAGGTCAGTGGGAGACATTTTGTGATTTTAGTATTATATGTAGATGACATTCTGCTAGCTAGTACTAATTTGACTATGCTGAATCACACTAAAACTTTCCTATCTAAAAGTTTTGATATGAAGGACATGGGAGAGGCTGCATATGTGTTAGGCATAGAGATTACTCGAGATAGGGAGAAAGGGATACTA
The DNA here is from genome assembly GCF_963921425.1 of Dryas octopetala. NCBI lineage: Eukaryota > Viridiplantae > Streptophyta > Magnoliopsida > Rosales > Rosaceae > Dryas > Dryas octopetala. The sequence goes on along the minus strand of NC_141368.1, from coordinate 20,980,914 downwards.
GGTTTATCTCAAAAAGGCTACATAGAGAAGGTACTGAAAAGATTTAATATGAGTTTTTGCACTGGTACAGATTTGCCTTTAGGAAAGGGTGACAAATTAAGTAAGAAACAAGCTCCAATTACTGACCAAGATAAGCTAGAAATGCAGTCAAGACCCTATGCTTCACTTGTGGGAAGTTTAATGTATGCACAAGTCTGCACAAGGCCTGATATAGCTTTTGCAATTTCTGTACTTGGCAGATTTCAATCGAATCCAGGTATTCCTCATTGGGTGGCAGCTAAGAGAGTCATGAGATATTTGCAAAGAACTAAGGATTACAAGTTGTGTTATAGAAGGAGCAATGTGTTAGAGTTAATTGGATACACTGACTCTGACTTTGCAGGATGTCCAGACTCTAAAAAGTCAACTAGCAGTCATGTTTTCTTATTTGCAGGTGGAGCAGTCTCATGGAAAAGTGTTAAGCAGTCCACAGTGGCATCTTCAACCATGCATGCTGAGTTTGTGGCATGTTATGAGGCTACCATTCAGGCAATATGGTTAAGGAACTTCATTTCTAGCATGAGGGTTTTAGAAAACATAGAGAAACCTATACAAATATGGTGTGATAATAGTGCTGCAGTGGATTTCACCAAGAACAATAAAAGATCGTCTGGCACTAAGCATTTAGATTTAAAATTTCTGTTGGTAAGGGAGAAGGTCAAGTCAGGATACATTCGGATTGATCACATTGGCACTAACTTGATGATTGCAGATCCACTCAACAAAGGGTTGCCTAATTCAACATTTCATAGGCATGTGGCAAGTATGGGGTTGTCTTCTGTTTTTGATCTGCAGAGTTAGTGGGAGCAATGTTTTTCCTGTTATTTTCCTTCTCATTTGTTTTTAATTGGTCATTAAAGTTTGTTTTGGATGTTTTGGATAATTTTTTTTTTTTTTTTTTAAGACTTGCAAATTGTTATTCAATCTCTTTTTTAAAAATTTATAGAAACAGATTGGCATTTAATTTTGGTTAGCATGCCTCTGTCTTATCTGGTTTATGTTATTGAATGACAAATTTGCTTAAAGGCATATAAGTTGCATTATGCATATGGATGTTTCATTAGAAACATAAGGCAGATTTGTAAAAAATCTGATAAAGAGAGGATCTAACAGAATAATTGTGTTTGTTATGCATTTTGATATGCATTTGAGTAACACTTTAGGAAACACATTGGTTATTCTGGTTTTACATTGTCTTGTTGGTGTCTCATGTGGATATGAGTGCTTGCATATGTAGTTACTAAAGCTCAGGATGAAATATTTAATCCGAAAAGTTTTTGGAGCTCTATGTAAGAACTCATTTCTGACAGAGGCTTGTTGGGAATTAGAATTCAATGGAATCCTGCGCGCACTAAAGGGTTGTGCTTAGCTGCATAAGCATCTATTTGACCAAGTGGGAGAATGTTGGAGTTGATGTTCAACCCCATTCTGGTTTTGGTCACCTAGTTGCATCAGGAGACTTGCAGCCTAAGCATTAACCGAGTTCCATATGGATTGAACCTTGTAGCCTTAATAAGATTAAGTGTTTACAAGTTATAAAAGGCTAAAGGGATTCCTAATCATTAAAGGACAATGAATTAGTATGCTATACTAATTAGGATATCTAAAAGAGTTTAGTTATGGGATTCAAACTCTTGAGGACAGTAAAGATGTATATATACTAGATCCCTTTGCACGCAGCAAACACACACACAAATAAGGCTACTCCCCATATAGTAGATAGTGTTGAGGCTGCTGTGAGTGCGAAGAAGATCTAGACCAATTACTGCTCTGCAACATGGATGCTGCTATGGTGAACTCAGGCAAGTGTTTCAATTCATATCAGCCTATAATATTAACATGTCTAAGTTAATGCAACCAAAGATAACACTCAAATCAAATTTGGTCTACAGGCATGATTTTGCAACCTTGTATATCAGGGGCATTTTTGTCCGAAAATAGGCCAAAGAGCCATAAAAGATAAAACTAGGAGGGAAGGGGTTAAAAAAGATAGAGTTGTATTAAAAATAGTTATTTAATGAAATTTCTCTAGAAGAAAGTCCAACAGAGTCAACAATTCAAAGAATGATAGCTTCTCCACATTTTCTCATCCTTCAACCAGATATATCCTGTATGGTAAAAAAAAAAAAAAAATCAAATATCCTCCTAATTTTTTTTTCTTTGTTTTTATTTTTAATAGAAGATTGATTTTCAAAAAATTGAGAAGCCCAATGGAGAAGCATGAAGAAGAAAGAATGTGAAAGATGGGGGTTAATTAATCAAAGGAACCAATTCCAGTTTGCAATGCTACTCCGTTGCCATTGATGTTTTTTTTTTTTTATTTGGGGGGAGGGGGATCGAACTTGGATGCATTGTGGGTAATTCTACGGGCTTTCCAACTGGGCTACTCAACAATGGCAGTCATTGATGTTAATACGAGACAAATGCTTGTGCCTTTCCAATACCATCATGTCGAGACGAGACAAATACTACAGTGCTATTTTTTGTTACTATTTATTTTTAATTTTATTTTTTGGTTAGGAGAGAAAAGTCTGTGGAAAGTTTTTTTGGATAAATGGTGAAGAAACAATAGAGATTTTTACTTCACTCCCAAAAGTCTACAAAACTCCACAATTAATGAAATTCATAAAAGTCAATGACTTTTTTAATACCACAAAACTTTCATAAACTTTCTATAAGACATGATTGAATACCACAAGACTTTTGCAGACTTTTAAGGTCAATTTAGTTTAGCTGTGAATGAGAATAATTAGTTGTGAAAGAGAATATTAGGGTCCATTTGGATTGGGGATTTGGATTTGGATTTCAAATTCATGTATTTCAAATCCTTAGATTTCAAATTCATTGTCGGGCAGTAGCAATAGGTGATTCTTACTATTTGATAGTAACAATAAATGTTACTATTTGATAGTAACAATTATATTTACTATTAAAACGCAAAAGATTATGGATGTCTCATCTTGATTTTTTGTGTTTTATGTTGGTTATTATTTAACATGTTTATGGAATGAAAAATACCTAAATTATGATTTTTTTTTTGGTAGTTTGTGTACCAATTGGCACTGAAATGAAGAAAAAAAAAATTGAAGAAGGAAAAAAAGTGGCATTTTTAAAAAAACATTGTAGTGTGCTACAATAATGTCATTACTGTAGCACCGGTTTTTTAAAAGGTGGGCTGTATGAACAGTAGATTTTTAAAAATGGACTTCAACCGTGTTGACCACAAATTTGACAACAATCAGATCTAAGACAAATTTGACCATGTGTCAACCACAAATTCAACAACAATCAGATCTAAGACAAATTTGACCATGTGTCAACCACAAATTCGACAACAATCAGATCTGAGTTTTTAGGGTGGGAGAGAGAGAACATAATATCTGATCTCTGTGGGTGGAGTCAAAAATTGTGAAAACAGCAGCAAAAATCAAACAAAAGCCTGGTTGGTGATGACGATGAGGGTTTCAATTTTCAAAGAAAAAAACAACTTTCTTTTCCCTTTTTTGATTTGGGTTTTTGGAATGGATTGGGTTTAGAGGATAATCAAACTCAAAGACCATGTATTTATGAAAGCAGTTGCAGCACTTATAAACTTGTCGATGCTTAGCAATTTTTCATATTTGCCATTAACAAGTCAAGATCAAAACCACATGTCAAAATCAATGACTTTTGTTTTAACGTACGTGTTGATCTTGGATCTTGGATCAAAACCATAAGTAGTACGTGTTAACCTAAGTACTACTGCTGTTCCTTTTCAGAAGAAAAAGAAAATCAAAAGGCATTCTTACTTTTACGGAAGAATGTTTGATCATCAGTTTTAACACTAGTTTGTGTTTGTTGTCTGATATGTGAGCTTTCCTACATAGAATTTGAGTCAATTATTAAAACCAAGTACTTATACACAGATGAGAAAAAAGAATGACTCAGGAGTTAAGACTGTATGGAATGAGCATAATATACCTGTATTCTGTGACCTTTGTATCAAGGAGGTAGAGTTAGGACACCGTCCTACTACTCACTTTGAAAAGAAAGGATGAGAAAGTTTGAGGATTAACTTTACTAAAGAGACCGAGAAAGAATTATCTAAATTGCAACTGAAAAATAAGTGGGATGTACTTAAAGAACAATGGAAATATTGGAAAGAATTAACAGGGAAAGAAACTGGTTTGGGGTGGAATCCCAAACTTGGTACTGTTGAAATTGTTATTGCAACTATGACACTTCATAAATACATACAAAGACATGCCAACCGTGATATACATTTTAATAAAAGTGAGGATGACCCAAATGATATCCTAAGTGAGGAGGCAGATCAAATTGAGGATTATCATATTATCCAAGGTTCGGGAGCACAAGAGATGGAATAACTGAGAAATAACATTGCGACAAGTTTAATTCGTGCATCCATTTAGAAGTTTTAATATGTATGTGTTATTATTTCCAATATTGTTATTTCTTATTTTAAATTGAAAAAGATCTTCGAATGTTAGTTATAGTTTTTGGTCATATAATATTATATAGTTATGTTTTCATACATAATATTTTAAATTGAAAAAGATGTTGAGGTATGGCTTACATATATACATGGTGCATATGAAGGGGTTAAGATGGAATCAATTAATACTGAAATGGACCTTCGAATTAATGAGGCAAAATGGACCTTCGTGATATTTTAAAAAAATAATAGACATATATCTTTATTGACTTTTTCTTTTTGGCAAAATGAATGTTAATATTAATTTGTTAAAAAAAAAGTGAAAAGCATTTTTTTTTTACCAAACAAATGAAGAAAAAGCATTTTCAACTACAACATGTTCATTTTAGTCATTATAAACATCCACATCACTTTTACATGAAAATTTACTAAATACTATTGCTTTGTTTCACAGCTAATTGTACTTCCCAGCACTTTTAAAAACACAATTTACCAAGTACTAAACTGTTTTGTTTTACAGGTAATTATACTTTACAGCTAATTATTTTCACAACATTACCAAATTAACACACCCTAAGTTTCCCCAACTTAGTCTTTCATCTCCATAGTTTTTCTTTTGTCACTTCCATCCTTATAGTTTCATTCCTTTATCACTTTTAATCCAAACTATGAATTGATCAAGTTCATTTCCGTTCACTTTTGTTGGCATTTTTGTATTTGTAGTTTCATTTTGTTATCATTTTGTCCTCATAATTTCATTATATTACCACAAAAATAAACTAATATAAACTCAGTTGATAATTTGGACTAAATAACATAATGAAACTATAAGGACGAAAATAACAAAAAATAAATTATGGGAATGAAATTGTAAATTCGGTCAAACTATAGGGATCATTAGATTAGTGTCTTTTTGGCCCCAAAAAAAATGTCTTCATGTTCCTCAACCTAGGCCAATGTCATTGGATTATAGTACATGTACTAACGATTTCAATAACTAATGGATAAGACGGCGACTATTCCGACCACCCTTTTATGCTGAGTTGACCACCCTAAATTTAATTTAGTAAAAGACATATATACCCTATAGCAAATTGACCATAAAGGACATCTAATATTTTTAGAACATATTTTTTCCCTACACCCCCTACCATCTTCAACCACCAGCTGATTCTACCATCATCTTCCCCACCATCTTCAACCTTCCACCACCACCATCTTCAACCTTCATCTTCCACCTTCCACCACCACCATCTTCAACCTTCCACCCTAGATATAGATTGTTGTTTTAAACAATCCCACCAGCTGGCTCCACCCACGTATACCACCATCATCAAACAACACTCCACTCTCTTCTACCACCACCACCATCTTCAACCAAACCCTAGACATAGATTGTTTCTGTAAACAAATTCATTGTATCCAAATCACCTACTTTTGACAAATGGACACTCAGAACGACAATTTGAAGTCATCAAATGAAGTAAGTTTGAGTTTTTTTTTTTTTTTTTTTTATAAATTTTTCGCGGCTGAAAAACTGTCAGTTTGCGTTTTTATTCGGTAAACCAGTACCGAAATATATAGTATATTTCGGTGAATGGTCACCGAATAAATGTACATATTTCGGTAGGTATCCACCGTTTATAAATGTAATGTCAATTTTCCACACATTTGTTCAGCCGATGCCCGTCGAAAAATGGCAATCTATTCGGTGATTTGTCACCGAAGTTTATACAACCGTTCGGCAGGTAGCCACCGAATGACAAACGTATAGTTTTTTTAATAATTTCATTCGGTAGGCAATTGTCGAACTATGTTGGTATATTCGGTACTTATCCACCGAATATATATGATTTATTCGGTGGTTTCCCGTCGAATACTGGGACACGATTACTTTTTTTCCCGAATGGCCAATGTATAATTGTTTCATTCGGTAGTTAATTATCGAACTATGTTAGTATATTCGGCACTTATCCACTGAATATATATGATATTTTCGGTGGTTTCCCGTCGAATATTGGGATGAAATTTTTTTTTTTTTTTCGCTGAATAAGAGCAGCAAGTGGGTGCTTCCACCGAACTCAGTATAGTTGAAGGAAGATGCAATTTTGACTACACCAATGAATTCACAACAGCGGAGGTAAACATTGTTTGTATGAGACCGTATATTATGAGTTATGCATACCTAAATTTGAATTGTAAATAATATATATAACTGTCATGTGTAGGTGTTTCAAAGTAAGGATTCAATAGTTAGTTGGATTCGTTCACAAGGAAAAAGGAACAACATGGTAATTGTTATTAGAAGGTCTGATGCAGGCAGGGTTCGTGGTAAGAGAGTTTGGATCAAATTTGCTTGTGAGAGAAATGGTCAATATGAGCCAAATAGATCAAGAAAGTCAACAAAGTCAGATTCAGGCGACCAAACATCCGATGCTGCTAGCCGTAAGTAACCGATTTCTGATGACTCTAAGGACACCCGTTCGAAGAAATGTGGATGTCCATTCTTTTTGAAGGCGGTGAACACTGGATGTGGTGATCAATGGGAGTTGGAAGTTGCATGTGGAGTGCATAACCATGTACTTTCAGAGTATATTGAAGGGCATTCATTCGTAGGCAGATTAACTGAAGAAGAGAATTCATTGTTAGTGGTTTTGTCCAAGACTTTGGTGAAACCGAAAGATATATTGAAGACCATAAAAAATAAGAATCCACAGAATACATCAATAATCAAAACAGTTTACAATGCCAGGCAAAGACATAGGGTCATCGAGAGGGCCGGTAGATCAGAGATGCAAGTATTGCTAACTAAGCTGAGAGAACATAATTATGTTGAGTGGCATAGAAGTTCTGGTGATGTTGTGACTGACCTGTTTTGGACTCATCCTGAGAGTGTTGATATATTACGTGCATTTCCGCATGTACTGATAATGGATTGCACTTATAAGACTAATAGGTACCGTTGGCCACTTTTTGAGATTGTGGGTGTGACTTCCACTAGCATGACATTATCTGTTGCATTCGCTTATATATGTTCTGAGAATGAGGATAATTATACATGGGCTTTGGGTAGAGTATGGTCTTTGTTGAATGATGACTGTCTTCCTAACGTGATTGTCACGGATCATGAACTAGCACTCATGTCTGCAATTCCTAAAGTGTTTCCTAGTGCCAGACATTTATTGTGTAGATGGCACATTAGCAAAAATGTGTTGAAAATTGCAGGAAGTTGTTTGGTACGGTTGACCATTGGGAGAAGTTTAATGGTGCCTGGAATTGTTTGGTTGGATCAGAGAGCGAGGATGAGTATGTGAGTCGTTTGCGTGACATGGAAACCAACTTTTGTTCATACGCGGGAGCTATTGAGTACATTAAGGATAGTTGGTTGATACCTTATAAGGAGATGTTTGTGGCTGCATGAACAGATACTTGTATGCACCTTGGTAACACCACTTCGAACAGGTACACTTGTTTTGTTATTATTAACTTGTTATATGCTTAGACACACATACTAACTTCTTGTTACGAACAGGGCTGAAAGTGCACATTCCAGGCTAAAGAAGGAACTTGGCACTAGTTAGCTTAGTTTTGAGTTATCATGGCAGCATATTCATACATTGATAGAGTTGCAGCATACACACATTAAGGCATCATTTGAGAAAAGCCGTTGTTTTATCCAACATAGTGTCAGGAAACATGAGGAGATGAAGAAATTGTTAGGCTATGTATCAGATATAGCATTGAATATAATTGGTTGTGAGATCAGGAGGTACCTTCACTAACTAACCTTAATTCTACACATTAAACGCTTATTTAGTTCGTACCAATAATTTATTCATTTCTTTCATATGCTACAGGGCTGAATGGATTGGAGGTGCCTTACCATGTGATTGCACCATTCGTCGGACACACGAGTTGCCATGTGCACATGAGATTTTGTCGTATAGACGACGTAACCGGCCTATTTCACTTGACTCCCTTCATCCTTATTGGAGAAAGTTGGATTACAATAGGAAACCGGAGGTCACAAAACTCTCGGATCCTCCAGTTAATGCCACAGTAGATAGACTACTAAAATGGATGGAAGAGCAAGATGCAGACACCCAGAAGCACATAAGTTTGAAGTTAGAAGAGCTCATGAATCCAAGTTCCACTACTCTAAGAGAACCACAAGTGAAGACCAAGACTAGGGGTCGACCAAGTAAAGCTGAAACCTTTACTCGGCATTTGCCATCCGCATTTGAGTACGTACTTTTCGGTTGTGACAGTCATTCACCCTCACCGTCCATTGGCAACGTTGGCTGTAGCTCGCCAAAAAAGAAACTAAAAAACGGGCCAACAAAGTGAAGACGAGTTCGCCCATTCCATTTGCTCAGCCACATCGGTATATAAACCAGTTTCAACCCATCATGAGACCGTATATTTCTGGTGTAACCAACGTCTTACTAGATGGTAATTATGGATATAGAGTTGTAGCTGCAGCTATGGGCTCTGGAGTGGATGCTTGGCGAAAGGTACGCACAGACTTATCCAAGACACTACTACATACACCGGCTTTGTTTGAGTCATTTTTCCATGTGCGTGAGCGAGTTATTGAGTTTCAGAGGGTACTTGATTATTTTGATGACACCCCTGCACCCAGAGATCATTGGATGACCATGCCGGAGATGGGATATATTATCGCCACGTATTATAGTATAACCGTAATCCATTTATGTAGATCGTTATGCCTTATGTGTCTCCCACTATATGCACACTCATAAGCACATCAGGACGTTGAGCTCTGTGAGATTTGCATTGGGTTTGTCAACCAAGATCATTTTGTACAGGTACGGCTGTAGATTGTGTAATTGTAAATTTATAGTACAAAAACTTTCATTACTAAGTTATTCACTTAATTAATATGCGTAGGTACACTTGTCCCCGGACCATCCTATGCCACCTATTTCAGATGATTGGCATAAAAATGCTGACGCGTATGCCGCACATGGTTGGTACATTGGATATCAAAATCGCCTTGATGAGTTCAAGCGAATTAATGGTGACGTGTCTACACCGGAAATTGTATTTCTTGATAATGATTGAATTTCATCTTAATTAAACCTAGTGATTTTTTTTTAACCTTTATAGCGTACGTACCATGTATGTGGGATGATTGTTTTTATGCAATTTCTTAATTATGATTGTATTTGTTCTTATTGTTTTTATGCAATTTCAAAGTCACTAAATTAAGGTGCTCCAATCTTAGCCAAAATAAAAAACATAAGGTCCTAATTACAAATACATGCTACCTACAAATTACATGCCACTATTTTTCTTACATTTACCTAAAATAAACTTGTCCATAATCCATGTCTGCCAACCAATTATAATTCATGTCCATAAAATGACAGCCATATCAAAAAAATTTCTAAACATGAAAGCGGGTGATCACTGGCGAGTGCGGCGCTGGTATGCCAAAGTGTTGTTTAAGTGTGTGCCCTCCAAGATATGTTGTAGACTATCAATCGCCCTGTAAAGGTGAAAGGGACGCCTTGTGGCCTCATCCTCGCCCAATGCCACAATAGGGCGAGTGATATATACAGTCAACACAGTCCTATAAGTAAAAAAATCATATATAAGCAACAAGTTATATACCATGCCAAAATATGAGCCTAAATAAACAAATTTTGACAGCAATTTCAAAATTTAAGCTTTTTGATCCATACCTTGCCAAATCCTGGTACCACGGTCCTGTGGGGGTTAAATGCAGTCCTAAGTGCCAGATTTTGGATGTACGGATGAGATACATAATGGAACCACTGGAGGTAGCCGTCAACAGTGTCGGATGAAGCCTTCACTGCTACACTGCGACTATCTTGAGACAATAAGTGGTCCGACCACCTCTCCCACGTACTATCAAAGTACTCGTAAAAGGGATTGTACGATTGCGCATAAGCACCTCGTCCCCCACGCTGAGGAGCACGTGGTGCAGGGGGGATCGTTTGTACCTGTCCAAATTGCCTCAAGACTCTCTCAGGATAATACGGCTCCACAATGTCGAAACACTTGATCAATCCTGTGTAGAATGCCACATCTAGTAATGGATGTTGTTCTCTACTAGATTTGTAGGGTTCCCATATAACCTGAAGAAAGAAAAAAAACAAAAAGAAGTTAGTATCAAATCATTCATCCAAGAGCAACAAATGCAAAATTAAGTCTAATTTTTCATTATCACTATAAATATATACCTCATCTGCCTTCAAATGGTCAAGTCGTTCTCTCAGTTTCTGCACATCTTCACAAGTTGTCCCGGTATCCCTCCTCGGAGTCCATCGGAGTGCACGAGGTATACTCTCTAAGTAATTTATGTCATAACTCGGACTAACAATATGGTGCATATGCTCATACACCCATGCCTCCAACAAGGTCATATATCCACACATTTGCTTAACCTTAGACCAAGAAGCAACACCTAACTGCCGATACAGGAAAGATAAAACCCTTGCACTCCATGCATAATGGCTAGCGGTGTCGAGATTAGTAAGTAATCTTAGATACTGGAATTGTACCCTTGTGACAGTCTTATCGGCAAAAAGGGTACATCCCAATAAGAACAATAAATAGGCTCTAGCAGCACACCTCACTAGCTCATCATCATCTGTTTCACACACATGGCCAAACCTCGACCGTAACCACTCGAGACGCACATACTCACCAGAATAGTCATCCAACTCCGATGTGGCATCTGCCTCACTCACCCCTAAGTATGTTCTCAATAACAAATTTGATGCAATATGATCATGAAGGGGTGTAGAAAGTGATAAACCCACAACCGGAATTCCCAAAATGTTTGACACATCATCTAGTGTGATGGTCATCTCACCGACTGGCATATGGAAAGTATTAGTCTCAGGCTGCCACCTTTCAACAAAGGCTAAGACCACTACCTTATCAACAGTACGGTACGAGCATGACACCAGTGGTCCGAGCCCAGATCGTCTCACATACCCCTTCACATTGTTATTATCATTTCTACTCCACAAGTCCCATGTACGCAGCTTTGTTGTTTTGGACATGCATCTTAGGGGCTCACGTTCCTATTTTCAAAAACAAGCCACAAGTCAATTACAATATTGCAAACTATATAGTTTAAAAATTTTAAATTATATAAGTCATTATGTATAATCTCTAATACCTCATTTTTCCAAATAGAAGCAGCAATGTGACTGTTGAAGCTCCTAAGCAATGACATATCAGTGGGACCTCCAGGGAAAAGCCCATCTGGATCATTGTTGTTATCTTCTATTACATTTTCTTCCGGCTGGACATCATCCCCCATCTCTTGGTAAATAGTTTGCCCATTTTCCTACGCCTCTCTGAAGCTGTAGGACGTGTTCGATCTTCATTTGCAGCACCACCTCTAGAAGATCTACCTCTACAAGTTTCGCCTCGAGAAGATTTACGTCTAGATGCCCCTCTCTTATCCATACCTATATTCAAAAATTGAAATCATGTTTAGAATACAGAGAATATAAGTTATCATGAAATATAGAATAAGAGAAAAGTGTATGTAAAAATATTTTATATTCATGCCATTCGGCAGATGTCTATCGAAAATTTCAGATCCATTCGGTAGATGTCCACCGAAATATTAAGATTCATTCGACAGACACCCACCGAACATATATTAAAGTTTCGACAGATGCCCGTCGAATGGAACCAACAACAGTTAAATCAATATCTTCATTCGACAGAGACCCACCGAATAACATTTGATATTTCGGAGGATATCTACCGAATGAATGTAAATAATTCGGAACTGAACTATCGAATGAATTTGTAAACACATTTCCACCAAATTCTGTTCGGCAGTATACTGTCGAATATTTGGAAGTAATTCGACAGGTAGATGCCGAACAAATTAAGAAATTTTGACACACCAGTACCGAATGAAATTCGAAATCAGATTCTAATTTGCAGACACCCACTTTCAAAATCTCATTCTAATTTCTCTAAAATATCAAATATCTGTGTAATTGGTATGCCAAATATATATATTAATGCATTACACAACCCTAAACCCGAAAATTTCAGATCCGAGAGTGAGTGACACCGAGAGTGAGTGAGGGAGAGTAAGAGGGAGAAAGCAACCACCTGAAATTGCAAATGAGGAATCGGCGGTGGAGGGGAGGACCGGCGACGGAGGAAGCGGCGGCGTTAGTTTCAGATGGTCTGCGTAGGCCAGGGGTGGGGTCTGCGGGTAGGCCAGGGGTGGGGTATACTGGTGGTGTGTTTGTTTGGGTGGGGTAGGTGGGTTTAGATAGTAAAAATGATGTATTTTGTGAAATTAAGGGTATTTCTGTCATATTAGGGTGGTTAACTCAGCAGAATTTTAAAAAATTTTAAGTGTAGGTGGTGAACTAAGTAAGGGTAGTCAACTCAGCACAAAAGGGTGGTCGGCATAGCCCCCCCAATGGATAAATCCTTTTATTTCTTTCTCTCAAGCATACAAGCCACATTTGACGTGTTACATATAATTGTATTATATAATGAATATGACAAATAGAACAATTGTAACGTTAGCGTTGACGATGACGATAATGGTGAAGTTGATGATGGTGGAGATATTGGCAGTGTTGTGGGCCATGTTCTTTGAGCCATAATTTGCACCTAATGACTATTTTTAACACCTTAGGTTTAAGGTAATTTTAGGTCATTAAATGAAAATTTGATAGAGCTTTTAAGATATATCAAGAAAATCAAGATTTAAGTGATATTATCAACAAACCAATTAGAGTGATATCATCGATATATTTAGAGATTTTAATTAAATATTAATCATACAATTATCATTAAAATTAAGATAAATATCTTTAGAGATGTGATGCAATTGGGAAACGGCTTAATCACCAAAAGAGATTTGACTCTATAAATAAGAGAGCCTCCATCAGAAAAGAAGGAAATGACAACACAAACTCTCAAGCGAATATTTAGACTCGATGTCTTTCTGTTTCTCATTTCTTCTTTGCTAAAAACCAGTTCTCTTCATATCAAAACAAGTTCTCTGACTACTGATTTATTTTTGTCCTTAGATGTAAATTTTAATTCTCTGCAATTGTCTTTCAATTTCCGTTTGATTTCATGATTATTATTCTTAGGTTTGTCATTTGGATTAAATCTTTGGTTGTTTGCTCTATTCTTCTTGATTGATCCCATTATTTAAGTCTTTTTTCTTTGTGCAGATAATCTAAGTCTTTTAATAGTAAAGGTAAGAAAAGAAGCTAGACAAGTAGGTATTTGTTTGTCTTTTGGTCAGTCATCTTCAAAAGTTAGATTTATTATTGCCACAAAATTTATATTCATATTTTATTTTTAACTAATCTTCTTATTAATGCTTTCCTATTCAGACTGACTAATTTAAAATCGAGTGTTTCTTGTTGAGGGAATATGTGCTGCCATGGATATTATTAATGGTGGTATCTATCATGCTAAAGGTTGTGTAAAGTAGTAGATCTTGCATTCAAATGCTTTCCTACGTAAAACATTCAAATTTGCAAAGCAGAAGGATGACCATACAATTACTGACTACAGAAACCCAAGAAAGGGAAAAACAAAATTTTTATTGAATCAGCATTCTGCTACCTCTAACATACATCAGGACATGGGAAAGGGGCTCTGTGGTGGCCATTCTACAATAACTCGCCGCTCATTCAGTACCCCGTGTCATAAACATAAAGTGTAGAAGAAATATGAAAAATCAAAAAACTAGATTTACACAGAGGAAAACTATACAGCTGTTTGCCGTTGGATTATGAGTCAGGTTGCTCAGTTTTCAATGGTGCACCTGATGAGGATGCACAACTCCCATTTTGAAGGTACAGGCTATTGGCCACCATAGAATCACTAACCAAGCCTACATCAACGTTGTCGAAGTTGAGTGTGCCTCTGAGCTTTCGGGTACTGAAAAAGAAAACAACGCATCAGAGGAAATCATTAATTGGCACAAAATACCTTGGTTAATATCATGGATAAACAAAAAGCATACCCATTCAAGCGGTTGTTGATGGCAGTGAGATCTTTTGAAGGGCTCTGATATGCATGAGTACTCTCTCCAACACAAGCATAATAGCTTTTTGAGCTATGTGAGATTAAAGCATCCATCTGCAGACGGTTCAAAATTAGATTCACAGTATAAAACTTCATAGTCAACAATGAAGTTCTTAACAGAAAGTAATCAAATGTAATGCCAATGCATTGAGAGGATCTTATAGTTACTACATTATCATTGATCATATCAAGAAAAGAACTTGAAAATTATAGCCAACGGAAATACATGTCTAAGTCTGTTTGGTTAACATCACATATTTGCCTGTGTAAAACAATTGGCTAACATGTCACTGAGCTTCACAAAAGCCCATAGCAAGATAAAGTAAGCATTCAGTTCCAACACATAAATACATAGAGATCTTATTTGTGTCAAAATGTGAGAAGGGAAATGGTTATTATTGTAAAAATGAGACAGTGGAGAAAATAAGCTGATGATTAGAGCATATATTGAATCTATATTATTATAACTTTACATTAAGCATAAAAGATGACTTCTTTTATTCTAAGAGGCAAGTCATATATACGAATCAACATATTTGTGAACAATGAAAAAAAAAAATGGAATAGCGATGACTCAAAAAAACTAAACTAAACTAGTACCTTAGATGATCGCAATGGAGAGACATAAACATTGTGTGCTGCAGATACTTTCTTTGGAGACATATCAGGGAGACTTGGGAAAGTGGATACATTAGGTGATCCAGGACATTGAGCTAATTGGCCAGTAAAACAAGATGTTATTAGGGAATTATACAAATGAATTTTTCAAAACTAACCAGAAATACAATGTAGCAGTTACACGTGAGTTTTAACAAAAGCATACCATCATTGCAGTTGTTAGCTTCAGGAACTGCATTAGTTCTTGCAGTTGTTGTACCAGCAGGTCCTAGCTCAACTAGAAGAGGCTTCACAGAAGGAATGAATATTTCGTTGTAAAATGTAATAATATCGACGTGTTCCTGTCCTGGCCTCTGTTGCCAAAACATGAGAAGGGTTAGAATTCACTCAGAAAAAAGGACAGTCATGCGAGTAAAGATTAGGCATCATACCCCATTCCGGCGTGCTGATGACCAATCAACAAACACGCTTCGAAAAATTTGTGGTTTACATTGTGGTTGCTTTCTGTAGTTGTATATGATTTCCCTAAATGTTAGACTTAGTTGAGAAATCTGCAACCAGAAACAGTGGATGGGTAAGAAAAGGAAATTTTTTCCCAGCAGCTCAGAAAACTGTCAGAAGGTATATCACACCTTTGCAACTCCATAAAAACAACAAAGGATAATCTGGTCTATGTGGCGGTTGAAAAAGAGAGATGTCCGATGAACAATTATTTGTTGAAAGAGACGATAAACATTCTCTCTGATCTGCTGAGACAGTTGCAACCTTTCAACCATACCACTGATTCTGACAGCCGCCAACTTGATAATCTGAATACAAGAAATATACTATGTGTACAGCAGAGGATAAATCCTTATAAAGCAGAATTATGAGGTTTCAAGTGGCTAAACATGCCATACAAATAGATCCTCATTGGCATAAACTAATATCTACGACACAAATCCTCTTCAACGACATATAAAATTTGTGTACAAAAAGACAGGCCTAAAAACCTTCTACAGATCCATTATATGTCAATCACAAAGATTCTCTATGATTCTTTACAGGAAAGAAAAAAACAAAGACAATTAATTATTTGGAGAACCGCCACACCTTGTTAAAGAAAATATTAATTCCAGTTTCTGCACATGTTTCCCCTCCACCTCCTGGATTTGGACGTGTTGGACTGCACATATGAATGTCAGATGTATAATGCCATTAAAGAGAACAGATGAAGCAGCAAGTTGCAACAAAGAAATTAGATTTACAACTTTCTGGGACTTGAGACTCATACCTGGCAAATGCAGACTGTAAAGGAGGTGGTGGCAGCTTTGATTTCAGGTTACTTGAGGCCAGGAGTCGATCCTTCACAGGAGATGTAAAGGAATTTCGCTCCAGCAATACACTCCTATAATCTGTGCAAGGTCTCTTCGGAGACCTGATATCTCCATTCTGACCTGAAAAATAACAATATAAAGACAAATTCACCACTTAGTACATTACTTTATCATTTGCCACTAAGCGTTCTCACAATCATGGGCCCCAACAATGTTGTCCTACTTTTCTTAAAATGAGGGCATCCTTATAAGTGAATGATTGATATATATATATATATATATACACATATAAATATTATATGAAATAAAATACCTGGTGAAGTCTCATGCTTCTGTAAAGAAGGTACTGGAGGCAACCCTCCACAAGAGAAGTTGATATGCATGGTGATTGCATCTAAAGATGGCATTGGTTCTGCTAATAACCCAAGACGATTTATTTCTGCTGAGAGGGAAGGTCTTGCAACCGTTAAAGAATTGTACATTGAGGAACCTTTTTCCCAAACCATGCTCTCCAAAAGTCGTTCTTCCAATGAGTTCAGATGTCGTCTCAACTCTCTTGGGAGAGATTCCTCATGTCTAATGAAGCTCTCTATCACCTTGCTAAGATCAAAAGCTGTAATACCTGTCCTCTCCAATACTGCAGGAAACAACATTGTGACGGTCTTATGTGTTGCCAGGACCAACTCAGCAGAGCAGGCGAGCATGCATCTATGGAACCTCTCATTAGTTAATAAAGAGGTCAAATTAGTTGCATGCAGTATTTGAGCCTCTGCCCTACACATTGCCTCCAAAACTCTATAATAAAGCTTGAGTGCTTCCAATCTTCGTTGTTCTGCCCAGATGTTGTCCATGAGGTTAGCACCTTGCAGGCTACCAGTTACACATCGCTCTCCCAAGGCACTACTTGGAAATATGGCCTCCAATATTATTTGTGCCCTACGTATCACATCATTAGTAACATCCCTATCACATGATGCCAGAAAGACCTCCAGCTCGGCTGAGGGTTTCGACGGAAGTGGAGAAATAAAGGTCCGAAGCCACTTTGCAGTTGTCATTGCAGTGCTTACAGGTGTAGCTGCAATCTTTGAGTTAGCACCACCGTTAACATGAGATGCAGGAGAGCGATGGGGAGAGAGTGGACTTGTAATTGTCTTTGTTGGGGAGGCTATTGAATCAAACTTCCTCTAACATAATAGAATAAATGAAACTATCAACAAATTCCCTCTACACGAAACAGAAGCAATGGAAAAAAAAAAAAACATTTAAAATGCCACATGTATGTTCCTGAATAGTGCAATTTTAAAAGCATACCTTCACACCAGATAAATTCATGGATCCTCCGGACAAGCTACCTGAACCAAGTAAGCTGTCCTCCTCATTGATAAACACTCTCTCATCCAGTTCACCCTTATTCCGAATTGCATCATCATAATCTTTTTCTAGAATATCTAAACTGGATGAAAGAGATGGTTCCTCCATAAGACCTTCAAAATAGGTCAAACCATCTGCATTAAACAGGATCAGATATCAGAATCATTAATAAAATGACGAAAGAACCCGGGATTTTGTTTCAATCACTGTAAATAGGGGAAAATTTTCAAACAAACCTGGATCCACATTCTCTAGATTTTCATTTTTACACTCAGATGCTGAACAAGGCTTCTTCTTTAAAATGTCTACTATTAAAGCATTAATTTTTTCCATTGTTTTTTTCAACTCATCTTCTGAGGTGTCATAAATGTTGCAAAGTGATGCAAGAAGATCCACACCTTTGTTGCCTTTCGTCACTGAATTAGACACTAACCAAATCAGTTCCAGTAAAGAATGCCAAAATGGAAACCCACAAAGAAAAAGAAAGGAAAAATAAAAGCAAGAGGGAAAGGATGAAATGCCAAAGCAAGTTTCAAAACTGAATATCCCTCCTTGGAAAAGAAAAGGAAATCAGATAATAAAAGTGCTAAATAAGCCAAGTGAGCATATTACCAAAGCGTTGTGAATCATGGATGTTGAAGTTTCTGAAGCGAACAGGGACATGAATAACTAAAATTGCCTGTAAAAACAAAATCCAAGCAGTAAGAAAAATGCCTGTTAAAGTAGAAAGCCAAAAAGCATGTATCTATATATATATATATATATATATATATACATATATATATATATACAAGATGTTAATTGTAAGGTTTTCCACACTTTCTGAAGCAATCTATATCTTGTTTGTTGTAAAATGGAAATCCATATTAAGTTGGGCATTTCAAGTAACTGACAGCCATCCTAGTATTACAAACTAAAAAAGTAATACAGAAATGCAACTGACCAATATGGCAACCAAGCCGTTTGTGCAAGTGACCAGGTCTTTAAATCGGCTGAATACGTGTACGCGAAGGGCCAAAAACAGCAACCATCCAAAACGATGATACTCTGATACATAACCAGTTCGACTGCCAACAGCTGACTGCTTATCAACGTTTGCATCACTTGTCAAGAAGAATTCTCGGTATGCACGTTTGTAGTACCTTGAACATTAAATATTTATGATATGATGCTGTTAGCTTAAAAAATCTCTAATAAATGAAAGCAACATTGGACTGAAGAAACACAGTACAACAAAACATGTTATCATACATGCAATGAAACATCCAACATGACCTCCACATAATATGATGCAGTATCTAAAATATAGTTTGCAGCATATATGAATGAGATTATGCTGAATATGTCCTAAGGATCATCTCAATGCGATTAGAAATCCAGTATGAAATAAATAGAAATCAAACTAACGTCAAGTTTTCAGCCATTATAATGTTAAGTTTCTGCTAAAGGTCAGTGCAAGTCATGCACAACAAGTGGATTCCCACAGACTGCATAGTGCTACAATGCCCCTGTAACATGTAGATTTGTGAGTAGGGAAACACACCCCTGTAAGTGCTTAATGATTTCAGCATACCCCATTAAAATTTCATGAAACTGCAACTAGATAGACAAATAGATTAAAGGGGCCCTCCAGAGGATTATACAATAGATTCATCAACTGGGGTCTTGCATGATGTACAACAGGTTTCAACTATGCAGTCAACTATCCTAAATATACGTAAAAAACACTATACTTTAGCATGCTTTTATTTTACTCATATCATATTATTTTCTTTATTTTTCCTCTAAGTCGGGAAAAACTTAAAAGCATTCAATGAACCCAAATGACAAAAAAATTGAAAGCTAGACAGTAAGTTTAACACAACCCAGATTCCTAAAGATATTTAATCAGCATGCTACAGAGTAGCAAAACCATAATAGGTATTACTACAATGCTTATTATGATCAGTTGAATACAATCTCAGCTACTAAGTTCTAATTTTCCATAGTATCAACTGCCCATACCACTCAGAACTCAATGTGCTCTCTAATCAAGAATGAAGCTTATTAAACCACTAAAGAAGCCTACCTAGCAACAACTTAAATCTTCACTATTCAAATTAATTTCATGTACCTATAGTATTCAGTGACAAACAATTGATGGTAACATGGACTGATTTTTAAAACTTATCATAACATCACAAACCAAGTTTTATGTTAGCAGCACATATTTAGGAAAGGAGTCTTCTTATACATAATAAGAATGAGAACCAACAAATTGTTGCTGGGGGTTATCAAGTCGGCCTAGTACTAAATGACAATATCAAATTGCATAACAGATTTTTTTTTCGGTCTTTCCTTCTTTTTTTTTCTTCTCTTTCCTTTTGTGATCAACTTATTTGTAATCAATTTCACTAGTCATACCAGAGCTGCTACCCATACCCATTACAGCCTAATAAACGTTTTTACATACTACCAATCCCACCAAAGCAATCATTTCCATATCTGACACACACAAGACCACTCCTTTCTTAGTTTCACCCTGGTCCCACCCTAACTATAGAAAGATAATGACAAATGTTAAAAGACAGAAGAAAATTTGTAAAACTTTCAAACAATAATAATTCATTAGGCACAATGGAGGCAAAAGAAAGGACACTCACTTGCTTAATAGGCTCAAGTACACAAAATTTGCCTGCAACTCTTTTGCCTAATAAATTAAGAATGAGCTCATGAGTAAAGGATCAAGTAAATTAAATAGGAAGTTAAAGACATAAAAAAAATAAAAAGTAGTCTTCCTGAAGTATAAACCAACTTTCTGACAAGTTAATACCTCAAGTTTGTTTTCCCAATCTATGCCATACAGATTACTCAAAATTGGACCAGCCTTAACAACAAACTGAGGAAGCTCCTTGAAAAAATCCACAAGGCTGTAAAACACCAAAAAAATAAGATGACAAGGATTCATGAGCAACAGATTATAAGCTAAAGGCAAAAACCAGATTGACAAACAACATACTTCAGCTTAGCGGCTCTCAAAATTTGGAAGAGAGAAAATCCATTATCATCAGAGCTCTTCTGTGAATCATCTGAATTCTTCTCACTCAATGTTTTCACAGAGTACAAAACAAAGGCAAACCAGAATCGTTCTGCTTCTTCAGGCTGCAAAGAGAAATGCATTTAAGTTACACCAAATCTATATTCAAGCAAGTATTCCAGATAAAGAATCTTTAAAGATATCACCTCAGACCTTATATCAACATAACATTATTAATATGTCCATACAATGAAGACATGATAAAACTTACTGTTCCATTTCCAATAGCTGATAAATTTGATATTAGTAGATGTTTGGTTTCTTTGAACAGCTTCATAGCTTGCGTGTGATTGTTCTCATCCAATGACAACCCATTCTAAAATTGACAATAACAAATATATCCTCAGAAACTAAAAAAGAAATGACAATAGAAAGAAATACTCAAATTCTAAAAGTGAACACAAGTACAGTCCAAAAACTAAATATAACAAATAATATGAATCTCCGCTTTCGAAAACATGACAAAAATTAACATTTACAATGAAAGAACAAAATGGTAAATTCAATCACAGTAAAGGGGGCGGGTGGAGATGGAAACCTTGCACAAATCAGTAAATCGAGCTTTGACAGGGTCTGAATCTCCCCTCTCAGAATTTGAGTTGTTAGATGCTGAAACATCAGGCTTAGTATCTTCCATCTTCACCATAGCAGGTGGACTCATCTAAGCCCTAGCTGAACAAAGCCAAAATAAAAATTACCCAAAAAAAAACAAGTAATTTGAATAGGTAATTTCTTATAAATCATATTCAAAATGAAAACAGAAAAAAAAAAAAAAAAAAAAAAAAAAAAACCCTAAACCCAAGATTAATACCTAAAAGAACGCAAATTTTCAAAACCCAAATTCTCACTGTGCCGTTTTTTATTTCTTTAGCAAAATTCAAGCCTAGTTTTCGCTCCAGAAATGATGAACATTATTAGTAGCAAACACTGCCAATTAAACTTAAAAAAAAAATAAAAGAAAAAAGAAATAGTAATCTAAATAATAAATAGCCACCAACCATGAACAAGCACAAAAGCAACAGGGTTGGGTCTCTCAGTCTCTTTTCCAGTCGTAGCTCTCGGATTCTGACCAACCCTTTTGCCCTAGATCGCAGCCAAGGTGGAAAAAAGCAAAGCCTTCAAATTGGGTTGAGATTAAATAAAATTGGGTTGTGTTTCTTCTAGTTTTCGTTGAATTTCTTTATCAGTGAAAATTAAAAACAAGCACAAAAAGCGTGACAAAAAGAAAAGCAGAGCCAAAAAAATTGAAACTTCAAGAAAGAAAAAGAAAAAAGCATACAAATTTTTCTCGATCTGATCTTTCAGTGTGAGCTCTCAGAGAGCTGTAGATCCACCAATGCAATACACAAAACGACGGCGTTTACTCCGATCGAATTGAATCAGAGACTCGGAGGAGAGTTTCTGAAGCAGAGCTTCTCAGTCTCTCTCTCTCTCTTCTCTCTGTCTGCGAACCCTATCTCTCTATCTTCTGTTCCTTTCTCTCTCTAAATTGGTTTAGTTTGGTTTTTGGGGCCTCTTTTTGGGGAAACCCTGACTGAGGTCGCGCGGGAAAAACAACATGGCATGCCATCATGCTCCACATGCATACATACATCGCTGGCCAATGGCGTCGCGACACGTCATGTGAGTTAGGTGTTTTTTTACCGCCAAAATTTCTCACCGTTACGACTGACGAGATTCTCTGTGACGGATATTGATGAATCTGTTTTCTGCCGTTACGGCCCGCTTGACGGAACTCTCGTCCTCTCTCTCGGTAACAGCGAAACGGCCCACAGCCCACATGTGGGGGGAGGGATAGTGTGGGGCCCACTAGGTTTTGTATCGTCATTCGGCTTCTAAATGTTTTTTTTTCTGCTATTTTTGGGCCCACTCGACACCCGTATTGGCCTTTTTTCGTTTTCATTTTTCGGCCTGGCCGCTTTGCTTTCTTTTTATTTTGTTAGAAAAAAAAAAATGAACCTACCATGGAAATCTTGTAAATTCACTTGGTGATCTATGTTCCTCTTTTTATTTTTTTGTAATTACACCTTTATAATTAAAAAACTTCACTTTGTAACTCTGATTAGAAAAAAAAAAAAAAACTTATTTGGAAATTTAGTTAAATAACTCTATTTGGGAAAGAAAAACTTAGAAGTGTTGTAAAAAATATAAGGGATAATTTTAGAAAAATGACTTCAACTTGTGTGCCAGAGCCAGACCAAGATTCTTCCTTTAAAAGTGCATCCGTTAGAACTAAAAATTCACTTAAGGATCAAATAAAGATATTTCGTCAATTAAATATCCGTTAGTTTTAAAGGTAAAATTGTCACTTCACTCGCCATTAAATAAATAATTCAAAAAATTATAAAATTAATTGTTAAAAAAAATTGCAAACCCTCCTCCCCCATCCCGACCTCCCTCACTGCTACTCCAACAACCTCCCTGCACCGGCCACCCCATCCACTTCGGCAGTCCCCTGGTGGCATGATTCTAGATCAGTAGCCCTCCTCTACCGCCTGCCTACCCACCCTCTCTCTCTTTCTCTTTACTCTCCCTCTCTTCCTCTTTCTCTTTCTACACGGTCGGCTCCGAATCCATGGCTCTTCCAGATTGCGACACTTAAAG
This sequence comes from Dryas octopetala, assembly GCF_963921425.1. NCBI lineage: Eukaryota > Viridiplantae > Streptophyta > Magnoliopsida > Rosales > Rosaceae > Dryas > Dryas octopetala. The sequence continues at coordinate 20,957,366 of NC_141368.1, read as the reverse complement.
ACCTACATCACCATGAATGGGTTTAATTAATTAATAACTAAAATGGGTTTCATTAATTAATTAATTAGTACAGCACTAAAAGACCCACATCAATCTTCCTTGCAGATCAAGCTCCAACACCAAAGATAGAGGAAGAGAGTGAGAGTGAGAGTGAGAGAGAGATATGTAGGGGCCGCCGCGGGCAAGAGCGGTGAGGTGAGGTACATGAGGTAAGGTGAGGTGAGGTGAGGTGAGGTGAGGTGGGGGGGAGGCTGCTCCTCCCACTTTTTTTTTTCTTCTTTTAGTTTTTTAAATTTTTTTCTCCTTTTAGTTTTTTATTATTATTTTTCTATTAGTTTGTTTTTTTATTTTTATTTCCTATTTTTTATTTATTTTTCTTCTTTTAGTTTTATTTTTTTTTTATAACTATTTTAATTGTGTGAAATATTCATCTCACCCTTAAAAATTGATCATATACCATACAAGTGATCAATTTTTACGGAAAATATAACGGATTTGACGGAATATCTTTATTTAACCCTTGAGTAAATTTTTAGTCCTAACATTTTCACTTTTGAAGGAGAAGTCCTGATCTAGCTCTAACACACAAGTTAGAGTCCTTTTCCTAAATATATCCCATAAAATAATGTGGATGTCCACAAATATAAACATTCTCATGTAAACTTAGAGTAACCTCCAAATCTTAAGATTGGTCCCCAAGAAAACACCTTGGAGTGGCCTCCAAGTATAGATATGCCTATATATAGGTCATCTAATGAAAGAAGTATTTACACCTTCATTTAAGAGAATTTCTTCACATTTGTCTCTCTTCTCTCTTGTGTTTTTTCAATATTCTCTCTTTATTTTCATTAAGCGTTATAATACGATATCAACACGATTGCTTTAGATATATATGAGAGAATTTTTTTCCTTGTGATAATATCCATATGAGCCATATAGAATTTCTCTTGGGTTCACAACCTGAGGCATCCGGATTACAATAATTAATGGAAGTTGAGCCGGAGGCTAGTTTTTCCCCTCAATTTAAATATTATATCTTGGAAGTTGGAAGTCAAGATCCATGCCTTAAATACAGATGGGCTACAATCATGAGGATTCATTCTTCATTCCTATTTCTTTTATCATATACTGATTTACAATTGGTTTATCTCCTTTTTCGTTTATATGCATATACTATATATCTATATATCGGGCGCTTCTCTCTTGAGGAAGCTTTTATGCAGGAAAAATGAGGGTAATTAATGTAAGCCACAAGATCATTATAAGGGCTCAGATTTAATTGGGCATTTTAAGTAGGCATTGGGTATTCTTTTCCAGTTTACAATCCTGACCCGCTAGAAGAAAAAAAAAGAGTCGTAGCAAAACGAAGAAGAGAGAGCACTCTCTCAGTAGAGATTTTTGTTCGTCGACGAAGCTATTCTTGTCCATGGTGGCTTCTTCTACTCTTTTGATTCACCAAAGCATCACAAATGTTGTACCTCTAAGAAATAGTCTACAAGGAAGTGATCAAGAAAGGTAGATAAAAGAGATGATCGGGAGTGCTAGCTTCCTTCAACTCTCTTTTCTTTCTATAGTGGCCGGTTGCCCTATGTGGGTTCTCTCTCTGTTTTCTGCTCTTTCACAAACACACAACTAGTAGAAGAATGTACTTTCAAAGTCTGAACCTTATGTGGACTCTCACTATTTTAACTAATGATAAATAACATTTATTTATACTATCAGTAGGAAACTAATTTCTCCTAAAATCTCTAGGGGTGGCCGGCCATGTAGGGAGGGAGTGGGTTGTTGAGATATTTTTATTTATTTTACTTTTATCCAAAAATAAATTACCAAGTCAAACTTGGTTGATTAGACTTAGGTTGATAGTTTTATCCAAAACCATTTACTAAGTCAATCATCCAAAACCACATGTTGGAAATTGATCATATAAACACAGCGGAAATAAAAATGCATATGATCATGCTTCAGATTGAATATGATGCAATAAAAAATGATTTATCCAAGGAGGATTCGTACCCTGTTTCTTGATTAGAATCTCATCAAAGTGCGAATCCACAAGCTCTCCATCATTTGGTTCTTCTAGTCACACAAAGATGTATGATATCTAATTGATCCACGCTAGGAGGAGATAGAAGGATTGAGCTCATTGGGAAATGAGAGTGCTAGCTCTCTTTTGCGAGTGTGGCTTTTAGAAATAGAAAGAACGTAGAATGAATTCTACAGGAACTTCCATTAGTCTGACTTCTTGACTTAAGGCATTATCTATAAACTTGAGTGGAAATCATTTTTCCACTATAGAAGGGCTGACCACCTAGTCTTATGGACCAAGTTTGTTGGTCTATTTGACTAGGTAATTAACCTTTAATTTGATTATTAATTAATTAACCATTTAATTAATTAATAAGTTCATTAGTCCAATGTCAATTAATTAACACATTAGCCCAAAATTAATTAACCACTTAATTAATTAATAGGCTCATCATTTCTATTTTCTTTAATTAGTTTAAAACTCAATTAATTAACTCTTTAATTAATTATGCTCAAGCCCATTTTAAAATCATCTCACACCTATTGGCATGTGACTTTCTAGGTTCCAATTGAATCTGGCTGTGGATTGAGACACTTTCCCAAAATAACCTAATCCGAGTAAAATTACTCGGATTGATGCCTAGCAGAGTGTCATGACTACCCAGATTAATCGGAAGAGAGAAGAATTTATTATGTCTTCGATTATAATACAATACAGTCTCTCTATCATCCTATGCTCCTGAATCGTGGTCGGGTATGAAATTTCGTCAACCCTAGCATGATCGTTGAGGTCCAAGACTTATGTATAGATTCTATTCGATCATGAAAGCTTGTTTCCATGATCTAGTACTCTGGCCAGAGATTCCTGAATCTAGACATCTGTTGCCTCTTGAAATATCTTTCCTATTACCATGAGTGATATATTCTTTGTTGAACACACATATGTCCTCATATGTCAGTGACTATGCACAATCTGTACCTTTAACTAATCTCTAGGAGCCTAGCCTTATGATACAGTCAAAGCATAGCGATTGAGCGCAAAAGACAACCATGGTGTCACGCCCCAACTCATACTAATTTAATTTTATTGAGTTAAGGTGTGAATCATATCTTAATTAAAGAAGTGAAATTTCTAAAATCAAAATATGACATAAATAATAAATAAGTACCCAAAAACAATTAATAAACAAACACTTACATTAATTATATTGTACATAATTTACATAAAATCACATTTTGCATAAACTACTCACTGGCAGTCCCTTATTCTAGCACACCACACAACTTTATACATATATACATTATGCTCTCTTGCTTCAGTAATTTTAAGGCTCCATTTCAATACCTGCAAAATTTATAAAGGGGTGAGCAACCTTAGCTCAGTAGATAAACTCTTCTCATGAACAATTGACTAAACTAAACTAAGTGACAAGAAAATATGACATGATAAATATAAATAATGTTTGATGCAATGCCAACTCCACTATTTTTATTCCCGTTAACCTATATATTAAAACAAACAGACCACACGTCTCATACCGTGCATTTTACCATTGTGGTCCCGAGTGTTTCAATATATAGATTAACACCAAAAATACCATCAACCTAAATTCTCATTTTTGCTAGTCATCTTGTCTTTCTCTCTGTCGCCAATCCCGAATTACCCGATAAAAACCTTGCACAAACTGGGTTGACTTGAGATCTGGTACCTACCGAGAGTTCAGACTCAACTACACAAAAAATTCCAATAATTCCATATTTTTCCTTTCCCAACAACTTCCATACTTACTTTCATGCCCAAATGCAAATAAAAATATAATAAAATTTAATTGAAAATAAATTCAAATATGTCAAATAAAATGAGATAGAACATTCAACATATAACTCACATAATGCCATATAAATACCACAAAGTTTAATAAAGTCAAAATTTCAATCGTAGAAGGTCCCCAAGTATTCCCTATCTTGATTCCGAACTTCAAATAACACTTTTGAGTCTAACCCGAACATACAAGTACATAAAAGAAAAGAAAATATTAATTAGATTTTATTTTATTAATTTATTTTTACTCTCCAAAAGAAAGATTGTAATTCACACACAAAACTACGGGTCTCGGATGATCTCAAAACCAATTCCATTGGATTTGGAATGAAAAATGGAGTGAGAATTGGCCAAATAACTAGCTGGAAACAGCCCCACGCGCCGCCACTCTCCGGTGGTGCAAGTGGGCATGAACAATAACACTGTTCATCATCTTTTTCAGCTAAAATGCAGAATTTTGGCAGTTTCATGAAGCTATTTTCGAACCCAGTTTTGACTCATCAAAGCTCAACAGAATTTGACAAATAAATACTCGTTGGAAAGCTTATACAACCAGCTTTCCAACCATATATTGGGTTTTAAAAACGGAGCTCGGGTTTGAGAGAAATCGTCGTCCAAAGTTGAGAGTCCGAATCTGACGAAAATTTTTCCAGAATTTATGAAAATTTTTCTCTCCACTTCTTTTCAAACTTAAAGTAATAAAACTGAACCTAAGGGGTCCAAATAACATAATAACAACATAACTTTGAAATTAGACTACAAAACCATGAAAATTGAAATCTAAAAGAAGATTTTGAAAATTGATTTGGACACCCCAAAACCATTTTCAGGAAAAAAAAATAAATTTAAAAAAGAAAGCTATGAATTTCAAACTTTACTGTCTTTTCTCTTCCATAATTCTTAGCTTTCTTGCTTTAGAACTCTAACCTTCCTATGTTTATCTCACTTTTGGTGTAAAGAAGCTCTAAACTTGTCAATAAAAATAATAACAGAGCATCCTATCTATTTATAGGGAAAGAAATCAAAAACCAAATTGAGTTCTATGTACGTACTGTAAGAAGTAGGGAATTTGATTTCTAATTCTTTGAAAATTCTCTACCTCCTGTAATGTAGATCCATAGCTTGTCCACCACCATTTTAGAGAGCTACACCTCCAGCTCTATAGCTTGCCTTACTCACTATTCTAGAGTGCATAATCCTGATCCTAGCTAATTATTGGTTCCACCCAGCTGCTTATAGCTTACCTTAGTCAGCTCTTCATAGGTTGTTGAGTGAGCATGCCAGATTACAGAAGCTAAACATGAGAAGATGATAAGAAGAAGGACAAGCAAGCAAGAGGAAGAATATGAGTTTTGCAACGTTAAATTTTTTTTGGCTGGGTTTGATTTTGGGTTTGGAGGGAAATATGGGTTTTAATTCTAATATGTTCAGCCCAATTTTTTTTTTTTTTTAAATCTGAATTTATTTAAAACAATAAATTTATTAAAATTTTCTATTACAAAAAATAAAACATGGGTCTTCACACATGGTGTCTCAAGTCCAGGGACCAGTTATATGATCAAGACTTAACAATTTCCTGGAAAAAAAAAACCTTATGATTTTTTTTTTCAAATAAAGCCCTTATTTTTTTCTAAATAAAGTCATTTGACCATTGCCTTGTCAAAGAAATATGTCATTATTTTTTTTTTTGAGGGTATACAGTACAGGGTTACCTCATACCTTCTTAGGATATAGAATGAGGTTTGTGGAAATCTCAGAATTAAAACTTAATATAAAGCCGACAAACCAGGGCTTGAGAAATAAGTAAAAATGCACTGCGCCAAACACTTGAAAATGGTCGTCCAGCGCTCAACGCCTGGTATGTGTGAAAAAAATAGAAACTAAAGAATTAATATTATTAACATAGAATTATTACAATATTATTGGACTCTAGTTAGAATTTTAAAAGTCAAGACTTTAGTGAGTAAATTATAAAATTAAAGAACCGAAATGGAAGTCTCCTTTTTTTTTTTATCTCAAGAATCAAAATCACAATACTCAAGTTTAACGATGTAGGTTTTTTTCAACTATTAGTAGGGAAGAGCCTATAGTTTTCATTTCGTTCAAAACACTATGTTAAATTGTTAATCTTGCTTCCTCTACTTGGTAGTGATTTTTTGTTGTTTGAAGTTGAAACATGTTTTTTCCACATTAGAATAAGGATCAGAAAAAAGAATATACCACTATCTCTTTTAATCCAATTTGCTCACTTTGTGTATGCTAATTTGCAGTTATTTTTTCACCTCCTCGAGGGCATAAATGATTTATATAGGCAAAACATTTTTCTACATAATAGTACTGATGATGCTTTAACTGTGACTGTGAGGGAGCTTTATATATTTAGCCTTCAATGATTGACGGATTTGATGAACATTTGACTGATAGTTTGTCATTTAGTAGACGCCAATCATAGGAATACTGGATGAAATGATCAATTAGTCATATTAACGACACTTTCCCTAATTGCTCAGAAAAATACTATAGGGTTATGTATCATATCATTTATCATGCAGCGAAAATTAATTCTTAATGCTTTCCCTCTGTTGATGCTCAAAAATGGTAAAGCAATCAACGTCGAGTCAAACCACGTGGACCCGTTGACTTACCACTGAGTGGATGACACGTCGAAGTGGGGTAAGAACGGGTAGCTGGGTCCGACTAGTGAATAGTGGAGAAAGAATAATATAAAAAGCACCCTGCGCAAGTACACAAAAGTGAGCGAGAACGGCACCGGTGTGGTACCGGCCGAACTTCCTCCAATGCTCAAGTCAGTGTCGAGAGAATCTGTGAGCAGAGTGAGTGAATAGTATAATATTGATTGAATGTCCTTTTGTGACAAAAAAGTACCTCTTTTTTTTTTTAAGAGTGTCAACCAATCCGGTGATGACACGTGTCCCTTGTAACGACTCGCACTGTAGGAGCGCCACGTGTCACCTGTTTCGAGGATCCGAATGAGTTGACACGGGTCAGGGCCTAGGAGGCTGGAGCTTGGGAGGCCGGAACCTAGAAGGTCAGGACCTAGGAGGCCGGAGCCTAGGAGGTCAGGGCTTAGGAGGCCGGAGCCTAGGGGGCCGGAGCCCAGGAGGTCAGGGGGTAGGAGCCCAAGAGCCTAGGAAAGGCTTAGTCTTTGGGCCTAGGAAGTTGGTGCCTAGGAGCCCATGAGCCTAGGAGGGGCTTATCCTTTGGGCCTAGGCCCAAACGACATGATGTTAAGCCTTACGTGACTTGTCATTATGTCCAGATGATTAGTCATACCAACAGAAGTCCCCCAAGTTTCCGAGGTACTTCTTAGTTGGGAACTTTGTCCACAAAGAAGACCGAGCAGAACAACAAGTGACCACATACTTGTTCCTGCTTAAGATACGGTCCAGAAGTCCCCCAAGTTCTTTAGCAAGAAAAGATGTACTGTAGGAAAGCTTGGGGGGTTAGATATGAAAGATCATAAATTTTTTTTTTTCTTTTGTTGTTTTGAATTTGAATTTTGATCACTCCGTATTCCGAGCCATAGGCGCTTCGCGAAATCTAAGTGAATCCCATCCAATTGAATGGTGGGATGTTGCCCTTTGTAAATGAGATTCTGGAATTAAATGGTAGAGCCCAAATATAAAGATTCCACACCCATATCTCCTATTTCTTTTTTGTTGTGTGACTATTTTAGGAGAGAGAGAGAACTTTGTTTTTTTTTTTTGTAAAGACTGATCTGTGAGGGGCGGAATGGGGGTCGGATCCAAGGAAGGGCTGCTCGGGTTGGGGGTGGAGGTGCTCGGGTCAGGCTTGGGCCAGAGATTTCCTGCTCGGGCCGGTGCGGGTGCGCAGGCCTGAGCCGCTGCTCGAATCGAAGGGGAGGCGCGAAACCGACGGGGGTGTTGTGGGCTCGGGTCGGAGAGAAAGGGCTCGAGTCGGAAGCGGTGTCTTCGGTTGGGAGCAGAGGAGCAGGATTGAAGGGCTCGGGCCGAAGCTGGTGGCTGCGGATCGTGTCGGCGATCGAGAGAGAGAGAACGCTCGGGCAGGAGGGTGGGCTCGGGCCGGAGGGGTGCTTCACGGTGAGCGGTAGCCTGGGCTTGGTTCAGGTCGGCGGCGCGTCGGAGGCGCTAAGCAGGGGGGCTCTGGCCGGAACTGGTGTGAGCAGCTCGGGCCGGAGCTGTTGGCAGCGACGTAGAGGGGCGCTGCGCAGAGGTGTGCAGGGGGAGCTGCTTGTCGGGCGCGGGTCTGCTCGTCGGGGCGGTTCTGTTCGGGTCAGAACAGGCGCTCGGGCCGGAGCTGCGGTGTGCCCGGACCTGTGGTGTGCGCGGAGGGCGCAGGGGGGCTTCTCGGTCGGGGTGGGTGGCTGGGTTGCGAGGTGCTCGGCTCAGGTTGGTCGGGTCGGAAAGTTGGAGCTTGTTCCGAGCGTTTGAGTTAGGCAATTCAAAATTCTTCCTAGCCAATTGATTTGTTGATTGTGCCTTGGCAAATTTGGAATTGTGAGAAATTGTAGTCGTTTAACCCGATGCGAATCTTCGAATTCTGATTGTGAATTGTGAAAATTATGAGTAGGGGCAGGTGGGTATGAACCTTGCCGAGCACTGGGTAGGCGACAAGCCTTCATTTTTGGACTTGTAATTTATTGGGTGTCTTGTTGTTGTTGACCAGGTACATAGGAGCTGAAACAAGTGGGTCAGAACCCGTGTGGGCTATTGAAGCCGCGGAATACGGGTAAGGCTTGGGTTGTGATTGCTCTTCCTTTTGAATTGATTTTGTGAATATTGATATGTGCATGATTGGTGACTGAACATTGGAAAGTGATAGGGTGAATGTTGTGAAATTGGGGGTGGAAGAGCACATATGAGGGGTGGGAAACCAGTAGTGATCTGATATGTCCATGGTGTTGTCTTGGTATTCCGAGCACTTCCCATCTTGATTTTTTGGTTTGTCTTGGATGGGCAGGTGTGTTGGGGTCGGACATTCCATGGTTTCCTCAGACGATTCGTTAAGGGAGGACAATTTCATGGATGATGGAGAGTCCGACCAGGCGTCTACAAGTGATGGGACATCGACGAAACCAAGTGTGCCCCGACCCCGGATGGGGTGTGGAAACATGGGAGTGGGCAAAGTGCTCAAAACCGTCCAAGAGAGCATGTCCATGGTGAGGGAAAGTGAAGGAAAGGACACTGGTAGTGAGGACAGTGATGATAGAAAAACGCCTACAAGTGGTGGTGATATGGGTAGGCACAGGGTGCCTAGGACGTACTGGTCCGTGGATGGGCTGTGTGAGAACATGATGAAAGAGGAGGAGCTTGAAAAATTGAAGGTGGAGTTCCAAATTCCCGATTACATTCATCTGAGCCTCCCAGGAGAGGGTGATGTCTTGAGTGACCCGCCAGAGGGGCATATTTTGTGTTTTGCCAAAAGTTTTCACCATGGGTTTAGACTTCTTCTCCATCCCTATTTCCAATATATGTTAAGGAAGTTAAGAATTGCGCCAGCTCAACTAACACCCAATAGTTGGAGAACATTAATTGGGTTGTATGTATTGTTCCGAGATGAGGGGTATGGTGCCCCGAGTATGGCTCAATTCACACACTTGTTTGAAATTAAGTCAAGTCTCAATTTGCGAGGTTGGGTATACTGCTCGCAATTGCCAAACGGGCAGTTCACCGATGGTACGACTCGCCAAATACAGGTGGGCCACCCAGATGCGCACAAGGACTGGAAGAAAAAATGGTTTTTCGCATGTGGAGCCTGGGAATTCGGCCGGAGTGAGAGGATAACCATGCATAGAGTGCCGACGAATTTCCACATAATAGGTTGTCTGGTTGAGCCGATGCATTGGTCTGTATACACTTGGATTATTAGCTGATGTTGTGCTTGTACTAATAGTAATCTTTGGTTGTTTGTTTTTGCAGGGGGTGAGTGGGAGAGGCTTTCATTGTCGGAAGATAGTGTGGGAGAGGTGAGGAGGGTGCTTAGTCGACCCGCCCGAAAGTTGAGCGCCGCATACCTCCTGTCTCCTGAGAAGTTGGCCAAGTACGGCTTTGGAGCCCCATGTGAGTTTCTGTACTTCCCTTTTTGAAGTGTTGGTTGATGAGAAAATAACTTGTGCTTATTGGTTGTGTGGGTCTTACAGTGAAAATGACCAATACGAAGAAAACAAGCAGACCGGTCGGTCCTGCCCCGCCTGCCCAGAGGAGGCTGATGATGGAAGCGCTGTTGGCCGGGGGTGGCTTGTCCCAAGGGAATACAAGTAGAGGTGCGCCGGTGCCTGGGGGTATGAGGCATAGTGGGTCTACCAACGTCCTTGCTCCGAAGGTTACTTCTCTTAGGAAGAAAATGAAGACTGGAGTAGATGCTGCCGAGCACGGGAGAGAAGGCAAGAGGGCAGCTAATGTGCCTGATCTGGTACCAGAGGAGGATCGTCTGTTACAACAGGCAGTGATAGACTTTGGAGGGTCTCTGAAGAAGGAGAGGGATGACCGGGTGATCGGCGATGGTGCTGAGCCTCTATCTGTTCTGCAGCGGGCCTTTTCCGAGCAATCCTAGGTAAGGGAGGGTGGTATATCATGATGAGATATCCAAAGTTAAACTTTATAGCTTGTGATAACATTTTCGTGACATTCGATTTGGCAGACACTGTTTTTTACTTATCAGGCACATGTTAGTGTCCTTTCCACGGTGGAGAAGATGAAGGACGAGATGTCGAGCTTCGTGGTGTGGAAGGACAGAGCGCTCTCAGCCGAGGAGAAGGTCAGTACCCTGGTCGGCTAGAACAATGTGCTGCAGGCTGAGCTACTGCAGGCCAAGAAGGAGGCGGACCAAGCTAGGCAAGAGTTGGAGCAGTGCGGGCAGGCGTTGAGCCAAGCCAAGCAGGAGTTGGACAACGAGTATAATAAAGGCTATGCAATGGGCTTTGGCGATTACAAATTAGAGCTCCAAGAGATGTGCCCTGATTTTGACTGGGATCGCGTGCATGGTCTGCTAGGGGCTGACAGTAATGATGGGCATGCCAACGTCCCGGAGAGAGGTACCTAGGAGGTAGAGCCCGAGAATGGAGCATCCACAGGTGGGGAGCATGACATGGGAAAGGATCCAAAATAAATATTTGAAGCAAACATAGCCTGGGGGCAGGGGTGGGCGGACCATCGCCCTATTTTTGTTTGAGTTATATGGTCGGGTCGGATGTAGCCCGTACCAAATTGCAAACTCTTTTGATTATTAAGTTTGTACGTAATGATATTTGGATGATTTGGAGGGTGTCCGACCCGTTATGAGGTAGGATGCCCTTTCTTTTAATACATGGTATTGTGGAATTTTTCTTGAATGCATGGTACTTAGTTTCCCTTGAATGCATGATATATATCTTCCCTTGAATGCATGGTACTTAGTTTCCCTTGAATGCATGGTACGGATATGGGTAGGGTCGGATGTCTGATGGCCCGGGGGTCCATACAGACAGTTAACACTTTGAATGAAAATGATGTAAAAAAGGTATCCGTGGTAGGACATTCATTTATGAAAGTGATATAAGATAGATGAAATTGAAAAAAGTCCCCGGGGGGTACAACATGTGTCTACTTGTAAAAGTAGCGGAGATGCTCGGCATGCCAAGTGTCACGGACAGACTTCTCGTAGCGCGTCCATAGGAGAAATATGGAGGGAATATCCATTATGACTCATCGCACATATTGATGTTTTATCCTGCCAGATGAAAGATGGCTCAAAATGCTATATAGGGGAGTGACACGTGGTGTAAGACTCTCCACCACCCCGAGTGCCGTTACGATGTTGGGCACTAAGCGAGTCCCTCTCTTGGTAGCGTGTGGCAACGTGCGATATCATGAGTGTGCCGGACACTAGATTGTCACAAGGGCAATTAGTGTCTCTGTAGGATAGGAGGTCCTGCAGACAGTACTGGTAGTAAGGGGCACCAGTATTGTGGCTCCCATATAGGGGCCGAGGTTGTGGCATGTATCCGCCATTGTGGCTCGATATATCGTTTGGGCGGATCATGCCATCGTCTTGGAGTGTCATGGTGAACCCTGACCACGTCGGAGCTTGGCTTGGGTTCTGCCTTGCTCAAGGAAACGCATGGATGTCGACAAGTGCAGGTTGGGTGACCCTGCACTGCGATGAAGATTTGACGTATGGACATTCGATGTTATATGTGTTGCTCTTGGGTGGCATGCACGTTTGGCAGCGTGTATGACTAGTCGAAGAATAGGATTGTGGGTAAACCTTACCCTCAATCCCTTGTGGGTTATGTGCGCTATTAAGAGATTGTCCTGACAGAGTACGGATGCTGGTTGGATATGGGTGTGGCAGACCATGTCCCGTCACCAACACATGACACCGGTCTATGGCTGGACTTGTTAAGGATGCGTGTTGGATGTCTTCCGTATCTTCTGTCACTGGACATAATCATGTGTTATACATGGGCAAAACAGGCTGACCAGGATTAAGTGGATCCTGGTGCCGCACGGGATGACGAAAATGATGTAATATTCGATGCTTCCGCTGGGCTTCAGTGTCGTCCCGTGACACAAGGGTGGCCGAGTTCTTTGCCGGTTGCGGCGCAAAGCCTGTATGTGCCTGGACGGACGACCTCAATGATTTCATATGGTCCTTCCCAGTTAGGTTTCAGAGCACCCGTCTTGGCCAAGGTAGTGCTACGTAGGACCCAGTCCCCCACTCGGAAGTGGCGAGGCTTAACTTTAGAATTGTAGTGCCGAGTGACCCGTTGCTAGTAGGCATACTTATGTAGCTCAGCCTGGACCCGAAGCTCCTCAGCAAGGTCGAGACTTAGGGCTAGCTGGTCAGCATTTTGCTCAGGCTGAAATGTGTCGAGGCGGTAGGAAGCAAATCCGACCTCAACTAGGATGACGGCTTCAGAAGCAAAGGCCAAGGAATAAGGGGTTTCCCCGGTCGAGGATCGACAAGTCGTCTGGTAGGACCATAAGACTTCGGGTAGGAGGTCAGACCACTTTCCTTTCTTTGTATCAAGCTTGGTCTTCAAGGTATGTTTGATCGTCTTGTTGACAGCCTCAACCTGTTTGTTGGCCTGAGGATGATCGGGAGAGGCAAAGAAGACCTTGATGTTGAATGCGGAGCAAAATGATTTGAACTCTTTGTTGTCAAACTATTTGTCGTTGTCAGTGATAATGCCGTAGGGGAGACCGAAGCGGCAAATTATGTTCTTCCATACAAAGCTCTTGATGGTTTGAGTGGTTGCCTTTGCCAAGGGCTCGGCTTCTGCCCACTTAGTGAAGTAGTCCACTACGACTACTGCCATTTTGACTTTTCCATACAAAGCTCTTGATGGTTTGAGTGGTTGCCTTTGCCAAGGGCTCGGCTTCTGCCCACTTAGTGAAGTAGTCCACTACGACTACTGCCATTTTGACTTTTCCCATCCCCTTTGTCATTGGTCCGATTAAGTCGATGCCCCATTGGGCAAAGGGTCAAGGATTGTTCATGATAGTCAGGGGCTCGAGTGGTTGGCGCGAAAAAGTTGCAAATTTTTGGCACTTTATGCATTTATGGGTGAGCTTATTTGCATCAATGCGGAGGGTCGACCAATAGTAGCCTTGGCGAATGGCCTTGTGGGCTAAGGATTGGGCCTCTGCATGAGATACCCCTTCATGGATCTCCCGGAGGACCCAGTCGCCTTGCTCGGGGGTAAGACATCGTAAGTATGGCATGGAGAAACCCCGCTTGTATAACTTGTTGTTGATAATGGTTGCCTCGTTTGTCACCCAGTGGGGTGTTATCGACTTGGTCGAGAATAGGACCTCCGTCAGACATCACGAGGCTCGGAAGATCTTTGCACCTCAACTGAGGGTAGAGAATCAAATGGGGAAAAGTTGCTACTTTCCCACAGACGGCGCCAAACTGTTGATGCTAAAAAATGGTAAAGTAGTCAACGTCGAGTCAAATCACGTGGACCCGTTGACCTACCACTGAGTGGATGACACGTCGAAGTGGGGTAGGAATGGGTAGCTGGGTCCGACTAGTGAATAGTGGAGAAAGAATAATATCCAAAGCACCCTGCGCAAGTACACAAAAGTGAGCGGAAAGGGCACCGGTATGGTACCGACCGAACCTCCTCTGACGCTCAAGTCAGTGTCGAGAGAATCTGTGAGCAAAGTGAGTGCATAGTATAATATTGATTGAATGTCCTTTTGTGACAAGAAAGTACCTCTTTTATAGTACTTTTGGAATAGTGTCAACTAATCCGGTGATGACACGTGTCCCTTGTAACGACTCGCACTGTAGGAGCGCCACGTGTCATCTATTTCGAGTATCCGAATGAGTTGACACGGGTCGGGGCCTAGGAGGCTGGAGCTTGGGAGGTTGGAACCTAGGAGGTCAGGACCTAGGAGGCCGGAGCCTAGGAGGTCAGGGCTTAGGAGGCCGGAGCCTAGGGGGCCGGAGCCCAGGAGGTCAGGGGGTAGGAGCCCAGGAAGGGCTTAGTCTTTGGGTCTAGAAAGTCGGTGCCTAGGAGCCCAGAAGCCTAGGAGGGGCTTATCCTTTGGGCCTAGGCTCAAATGACATAATGTTAAGCCTTATGTGACTTGTCGTTATGTCCAGATGATTAGTCATACCAACACCCTCGCTACTCAAAAATTTACTATATGGTTACGTAACACATCATTTATCATGCAGCGATAATTAATTCGTGACATAACTTCCTTAACTGCTAAAAAAAAACCTATTTTGTTACGTATTACATCAATTATGATGCAACAAAAGTTAATTCACGTCCTTGGCAACATCTATTTATCTTGCTCCTGATTGCTTTAAAAGTCCTTAATATCAATTTGAGCATTCATCAGTGTTTTTGTTCAATGCATGGCTTTTGAGTATTCTTTTGTGTGTCAGAACAGCTAGTGACCCTTTAATTAAGTAAAGTGTTGTTATAGCATCATCTCTTTTCTCATGATTCTGTTTTTTACTTCAGCTTTCAAACTCTAGATTTCTCAGATAGCTAGCAAACTTTTAATATTGAATACACATCCATTTTGAAGTGCTCAATCTGGAAACTAATCTTTATGCCCATAAGACTAAGATCTACAAACAAATTACACAATTTATTTCTTGTTCAATTAGAAAAGTTTCGTGGGCTCGAAACAGAAACATGAAAACAATGGATTTCTTAAATGGAGGCTAGCTCATAGAAACAAACCATCATGTGGTTCTCTCCTTTACTATGTATTGAAACTTTTTATTTAGTATAAGAAGACAAAAAATTGAACTCTTTAATATAGATATGGTCGTAAACTCAAACTAGCAAAGAACATTCTTTGTTTGCCCGAGAAACATCTGATGTTTTTTTTACCACCCCAACTTCAAAACTCGCTATAAAAAATTGGATTTTTCAAGTCTATTAACCAATCTATTAGAAATACTGATGTGGCATTTATGTGTTCAATTTTTTTCCGTCATGTTGTCAGTCTCAGTTCAATTTTTTCTGTCATGTTGTCATTGACTGGGACTGACAACGCGCTACGTGAACATAAAAGTTATTTAAAACTATTTTATTTGAAAAAATTAAAACAAAAGTTTAAATAAATTTCAATAAAAAACAAAACATGAGACTCTCTCTCTCTCTCTCTTAATCTGGTATTTTTTTGGTCAGAAGATGCACTTTAACAAACAAACAACAGCCAGTACAAAAGCTGTCCAGAGAGGAAGCAGCAAGAAAAAACAAAACAAAAAGACAAGGACAGGAAAACTAAATTGAAGCAACGATGCCAATAGACTATCGTCAAAACAAGCAGACCCAGCCAAAATAAAAATAAAAATAAACAGCTGTTGATGAAAACTCATTCACTCTAACACAACAAATCACACCAAATCATATATATCAAACCTTTCCCACAACCACCACGACCCATCATTCTATTGAAATTTAGTTCAATCATTTTAAGCATTCAACAAAAACATTAAACAAACAAATCAGTGAAGGAATAGGCCATCAAACAAATCAGTGTAGGATTGGCACATTAAGATTAGAGCAAATCCAACTCAACCCAATAACTCGCCCTACATAACCCTGTATTCCTGAACTAGTGAACTCCCAACGTGTACCCTAAATTCCAAAAACCCACTTCAAAACTGTAAAATATATACCATTTTGGCTGAAATATGTCCATGGAAACACATTTTTATTCAATTGCACCTTAAGTAGCATAAAAGTTAAAAAAAGGTTAGACAGATTTTTTGGGTTGGCCTCAGATGGTAATAAACTAAAATAATGGTAAGAAATCATGAGCTGACAAGCTTACCAAGGATATAGAATGCATTAGGGTGCAGAAATCAGAATGCATGAATTCTCTTTTACTGAGTTTAATTCACACCTGTCAGATTCATGCACAGTGCAAAAATAGAAATAGAAACCAATTCAATTTTCCAGTCAGATGACTGAAGGCACCATTTGTTGCTGACTTGTCACATTCCCACTAGTCCCAGCTAAGGTAACTATGCTGGCCTTACTGTCACTCCTAAATTCCAAAAACCCACTTCAAAACTGTAAAATATATACCATTTTGGCTGAAATATGTCCATGGAAACACATTTTTATTCAATTGCACCTTAAGTAGCATAAAAGTTAAAAAAAGGTTAGACAGATTTTTTGGGTTGGCCTCAGATGGTAATAAACTAAAATAATGGTAAGAAATCATGAGCTGACAAGCTTACCAAGGATATAGAATGCATTAGGGTGCAGAAATCAGAATGCATGAATTCTCTTTTACTGAGTTTAATTCACACCTGTCAGATTCATGCACAGTGCAAAAATAGAAATAGAAACCAATTCAATTTATGTGGCATTTATGTGTTCAATTTTTTCCGCCATGTTGTCACTGACTGGGACTGACAATGTGCCACGTGGAAATAAAACTTATTTAAAAACTATTTTATTTGAAAAAATTAAAACAAAAGTTTAAATAAATTTCAGTAAAAAACAAAACATGAGACTTTCTCTCTTCTTCCCTCTTTCTCTCTCTCCCTCTCCTCCCTCCCTCTTTCTCTCTCTTAATCTGGTATTTTTGGGCCAGAAGATGCACTTTAACAAACAAACAACAACCAGTACAAAAGCTGTCCAGAGAGGAAGCAGCAAGAAAAAACAAAACAAAAAGACAAGGACAGGAAAACTAAATTGAAGCAACGATGCCAATAGACTATCGTCAAAACAAGCAGACCCAGCCAAAATAAAAATAAAAATAAACAGCTGTTGATGAAAACTCATTCACTCTAACACAACAAATCACACCAAATCATATATATCAAACCTTTCCCACAACCACCACGACCCATCATTCTATTGAAATTTAGTTCAATCATTTTAAGCATTCAACAAAAACATTAAACAAACAAATCAGTGAAGGAATAGGCCATCAAACAAATTAATCAGTGTAGGATTGGCACATTTAGATTAGAGCAAATCCAAATCAACCCAATAACGTACTCGCCCTACATAACCCTGTATTCCTGAACTAGTGAACTCCCAACGTGTACCCTAAATTCCAAAAACCCACTTCAAAACTGTAAAATATATACCATTTTGGCTGAAATATGTCCATGGAAACACATTTTTATTCAATTGCACCTTAAGTAGCATAAAAGTTAAAAAAAGGTTAAACAAATTTTTTGGGTTGGCCTCACAGATGGTAATAAACTAAAATAATGGTAAGAAATCATGAGCTGACAAGCTTACCAAGGGTATATATAGAATGCATTAGGGTGCAGAAATCAGAATGCATGAATTCTCTTTTACTGAGTTTAATTCACACCTGTCAGATTCATGCACAGTGCAAAAATAGAAATAGAAACCAATTCAATTTTCCAGTCAGATGACTGAAGGCACCATTTGTTGCTGACTTGTCACATTCCCACTAGTCCCAGCTAAGGTAACTATGCTGGCCTTACTGTCACTCCTTTGTATTCATATCACTCCAGGACAAGTTGCTCTGCCATTACAAATGAAAGCCAAGACCCTGTAAGAATATATTCTGTCTCTCACTTCTATGTGTCATCTCAAAGTCTAAGAGAACAAAACAGCACCAAGTAACACTCAGTGAAGGTAAACTGAATTTTGCACTTGAGTCTTTCTTTCCCATTCTTTTTCTTTTTTCAGTTTGGGTTGTAGGTATAATCTCTTTTGCAATGGCATGGGGCAAAGACTCTCAAATTCGAAATTGGGGTGAAATGGACTACGATATCCTTCTAAGGATATTCATTACGTTGAACATTATGGATTTGATTTCCGGAGTTTCTCTTGTGTGTACAACATGGCGTGCAGCTTGTAGTGATCCCATCCTTTGGTCGAAGCTGGATTTGAGTATGCTTCAGTCCAACTCCTTTAACATTCCTCGAGAACCGCATGCTTGGTCTGACGCGGAGTCGAGACACAGACTGACACGAATCTTGAAGAGTGTTTTAAGTCTCAGCCGTGGAAGTGTATCATGTTTGATCTTCCATTTCTACGTATTCATAAAAAATGAGCACTTGATCTGTGCGGCAGAAAGGTATTAGTTTTCAGTTTTCACTTCCCAAAGTGTACTAGAAAACTTTGATTTGAAACATAAATTAATTGTTTGATCATGAGCAGGGACTAATTAATACTGATATTTCTCTTCCTTGCAGAACCTCTAATCTCAAAAGACTTGTTCTACCACCCTGGAATCAATTAACAGTGGTTGGATTCATACAAGCTTTGAGGAATTGGGAAGGACTCGAATCATTGACTATTCCATTTATTTACTGTCGGCCTGCTACTCTTATGAAGGTGATTGGTAGTTATTGCAAGAAATTCACTGAGCTTAAACTTATGTGTCCTTTAGACGTAGAATTTGCAGTGGCCATTGCTTCATCTATCCCAAAGCTTAAGGTCTTAAGTCTTCAGTGCACAAGGGTGTACGAGAAAGCTTTGGCTCATATAGTGAGCAAAATGGAACATTTAGAAGTTTTGAATATATCTCACTGCCTCATTGTAAAGGAATCTCAACATCCAGGCTTCGTCGCCATACTCGAAGAACTTGACAAGTCAATAATTGAGCAAGCCTCACGGCTTAAGCAGTTCCTTATTTGTCAGAAACGGAAAGAGTCCTGTTATATGTGCAAGAATAAATTAACTCACGGCGGAGTCTTGATGTGGTCCGAATATGAAGAAGGAATTTGGAGAATGGATGAGGTCAGTACGCTTAGACATTGATTTGGAAAAGATCCCATGTGCAAGGCACCATGCTTGTATGTTTGAACTTTGTTAAATTTTATTTCTGAAGTCTACATGTGAGCATGCTATGAATAAACTTTTCATTTCATGATGCAGTTAGTTTCTGATAAAATTAAAACAACCTGGTCTAATTTTTTGTATAAAGGCTTTGTTAGTTGTTATAGAAATTAAGCTAAGAACCAATTCCTAGAAGTAAACAACAAGCTTGGAGATTTTTTATGAACAAAAATCAATATGTGAAGTGGTGCCTGCTTTCTGAAAAAACCATATATAATAAACATGCATCTCTTCATGCTACACAGACTGAGGCTAATCTCTTCCTATCTGCTGTTTGTGCCTGATTAATACTTTTGTTTTCCATTTCTAGTCAATAATGCCATTAATGTGGTATGGGGGATAATTAAACTCAATTTCTTCCACGAATATATAAGGGAAGTACATAGCATTGCCCCGTCATTTTTCCATATCGAATGTTCAATCCATAGGCTCTTTTCCTGTGTTTTGTTGTTTCCTACTCTTCCCTACTCAATCTGTTTTTTCTGTGGAGTGCTTTCACTTTCACTTTCACTTCTGTATGTCTAGTATCTCCAATTCCTTTGACTCACATCTGTGTACTATCCAGAATCTGATTAATGTTTCGTTAGGTTAATTTCTTGAGCTCCAGAGAATGATCAATGGTAACCTTAGCTGTCTATAAATTAAGGATAACTAACTACTCTTTTACAGTAATGTGATTTGCATATTTCTGAGAAGGTGATCATATGATCATTTAATTTGTTCTACAAAAGTTATTTTGCATTTCACTAATTTGAAGTAAGCAATATATTGCACATTCAAGCCATCAACCAATTTGCTAATGTTCCTTGACATGGATATTCCTGAATTCTTCCATATGCCTATATGATATTGACATCAGAACAATCCCCATTTTTCTTCAACAAATATATGATGTTATAGAATAGTTTATTTACTATATATGCTTTTCTATAATGAAAAACCAGGTGGCCATTTCATGCAGACAAGAATAACAGGAAGCAAATATTGTCTTTATAAAGACAAAAAAGTAAAGTCAAATTAGGCAGCTCCTTTGATATAAAAAATAAAATAAAAAATTAGGCAGCTGCTGTTTTGTTCAATAAGGCCAAAGCATTACTGATAAGTTATTGTACCAATCAGAACAAGAGGTTTTCAACCTTGGTTCAATAATTAGGTTTGTAATAATATATAAGAGCAAATAAGTTTGAGCTGGGAGAGGCTCATTGGAGATATATCATATGAGAGCTGAATCAAGCTCAATTTAATTTTGAAACAAAACAAAAACCAAAAAACAAAACCAAAAACAAAAACCAAAGAACAAAACCAATTAAAATTATTTTTTGATGGGATGTGAAGGGTGTGTGTGTGTGTCTAGCAGCCCTAGTAGTAGAGCATGTGTACAAGGATTTAGACCCTATTTTAATCAAATCAAGTTTTTGGTCCTCCCTTTTAATGCATAATCTAATTGAGGCCCCATTATAGGACCCAGTACAAGCCATTATAGAGTGTTGCGAGTTGCAACTGACCTTTCATGCTGTCTATGAAAGTACTCTATAGTCTATACCATGGCCTAGCTAGTATGGATGCCAAAGCGAATGATAGAATATTAAAATTTGTACCCTAGTCTTGCATCCAATCAAATGATTGATCTGCAAGACTTCCAGATCTAATCTCATTATATATATATATATATATATATTCATTTGTAAATCTAATAGAAAAAGCCCTATTTCGCCATCACAATTTTTGTTTAAGATACCCTGTTTAAAAATCGTTTTTAGTTCTTTTACTATAACATTGTTTGAACTTTGGATGCTCAACTTTTAAAATCATAAAATTCATAACAGATCATGAAAATCTTGGTTTACTAATTTTATATGGAAATGTAAATGGTAAGTTATATATATATATATATATATTTATTTATTTATCTAACAATTGTATTTGTCAGTTCTATATAGAATTAATTACACTTACACCCCTGAGGTTTATCGTCTTTTCACATACACCCCCTGGGGTTTCAATAATTACACATACACCCCCTAAAGTTTTAAAACTGTTGCATATAACCCCCTACAAGAAAAAATAAATAAATAAAAAAGAAAATATTTGTATTCAGGTTGGACCTTACACCTTGAATAATCTTATTAAACTATTTAATCCCTTAGCATACTTTTTTGTATAATTTCTCATCATTTTCGTCTCACTATAGGAGGTTATATGTAACAGTTTTAAAACCTCAGGGGGTGTATGTATAATTATTGAAACCCCAGGGAGTGTATGTGAAAAAATGATAAACTTTAGGAAGTATAAGTATAATTAACTCGTTCTATATAACATATTTCTCTCATTACGTACGCATGTTGTAAGAGAAACACCGGATCGAAAACATAAGTAGAGTATCCGAATCCGAGTAATTCTCCACATCCACATGCCGGTCATGTAGATGTATGTGGTCCACATGATTTCTCTGTGACAATCCTATATGTACTAATATATTGGAAGCATCTCATCATATATGGGCAAGTGGAGACAGCGCTGATCATTGACTCTACTGTCGTATATATGACATGTTTCATGTATAAAAATACATATAAAATTGCCGTAATTTCATGCAAACCACATATGTAAGTGGATGTGAGAATTTCTAATCCAGAAGATTCGAACTCTGCCAAATATTTTAACTCAGATCGGAAAATCACCATGACTCATATTGAAAGCCATGACAAGAACATTAATAATTCTCTGAGTAAGTGTAGGCTAATGACGTTTCAAAGAAAACTAAAACAACTAGAAGACGACATTAATTGTTTCAGACAAGCCATCGCCAGAAAACTTCAAAAAACCTCATCATTTTTCTAATATTCAGTAGCTTATTCATGCCAATAATTAAAAAACTCAGAGTTCATATCATAACTTTTAAAATATTTATAAATAAAATACCAAAAAAAATATGAAAACAATTTTTGAATAGAATACCAAATGCCCCTTCTGTTTCCAATCTACTCAAGATGCTCATAAGATCACAATTCTAAACTTCTCATCAATGAGTTTTAATGCTTCGGACAATCGTATACGATTATGAAATATGAACCATTGACAAGTGTGGGACTCACATCGAACGACTTTCGTGAACATTGATTTTGTAACAATTTATTTCTCAACCATTTCTCCTTGTCATGGTCCCTATTTCTTATCATCGGAAGACTGAAAGAATGATGAGGGATCAAGTGGAGCCCACATTTGGGTTGTCAGTGTGTGCATGGTACAACTACAACCTCATGTTATTTAAATCCCTGCCGGAAGATACTTAATTAGTCATCTAATACTTAATTCGTCATCTAATGGCTATCGTTTAATAACCAATTAGAATTCTATCAACAGCTAAGATGCAGGAACGTGATGGTGATGAAGCATGCAATTGTGTAATCGATACACTGTCACGTAATATAACTAATCAAACGTGTTAAAATATTGGTAAATGTTATTAATATTATACCTTATTAATATAAATATACTGTCTAATTGGATACGTCGAATAATTTTTCAGTACAAAGAACGTGGCTGCATGTCACTTGTCAAGTGGGATCTTGCACCACGTGTCACCAACTGTGCCTTAAGTCTGCACCAATAATTATAGCAAAGGAAAAATTATCAAACTAAATGAGCATTGCAAAGAAATAATTAATGTAAAGTCAACTCTCACAGCCCCCCTCACAAACCGTTTTCAAATTAGCACTCCATTGGGTGCTAAAGGACTAGATTAGCCTTTAAATTCTGATATGTTGAGAACCTCAAACATATAAGAAATTAAAGTTCAGAAACTATTAGTACAAAGACATGAATCTGTTTCCAAATAATCAAACTCTCAGAGCATGTTTCTTGCATAATGACCTACAAGGCTGCAACACACAACACAAATCACCTTTGATTAGTGTGGTTAAAACTTTAAAAGACCAGCTACATGCATAAAGTTGCAGAATGAGATAACAACTGCAAGATGATATTCCTATGTTTGGGCAATTTGGGTAGTATAATGATATTTTTGCAAATTTGTGGCGATGGTTGAGCATTTATGTCATTTCAACAGAATTAATTGTGAGTTTTGGCTCTACCTTTACCACAGTTTTCCTGATCACTATATTAGAAGACTTCAACCCTGCTTGCATTTGAGAATTGTGAACAAACTCAGCTTAACCTGCTTCCCTTTCCTTGATGGGAATTCAGAATCTCAGACTTCCATGTGTGGTCTTCATGATCATGCTCATGATCAGTCAGCATTCAAGTTATGGACGCATCCACAGAATGACAAGTGAAGGAGCCAAGCGAACAGATGATACTGAATTCCATTCCTGGTTTTCGTGGCATTTCTCTGCACATACTCCAGAGGGATCCGGCAGAGATGAGATCCACCCGCTTATTGGTGTTTCTCTACGAGCAGTTCCTCAGGGACCAAACCCACTTCATAACTGATCAGCCTTCTTGCAATTATGTGTATTTTCAGTCATACAAATGTTTTTGCAGTTTCTGGTGTAGATCATTACTTTTTCTTTTTGTTTAGTCAAAGATGTGTCATAGTCTCATAGATACAGTTGGGGAAGAGTGTGTGTGACTGTAGTTTATAAAGAAACTGTAAGACTGTAAACAGCACTTTATGAATGGTAAAAGCTATTAGCAAAACACACATACTTTGCACTGGGGCATGAAGTACCACTCTGGTGATTGCTGGAAATTTTGTATATTTTCTCAGCAGGGCTGCACTATGTGGTGAATATCTTGGTTGAAGATGTAGATGATATAAAAATCTGAATAATATTATTCTTTCTTCTTATTACATGAATAATATTATTGTATCATAAACACAATAGGTATCAAAGAGTATAAGAAAAATGTCAGAACCTACAAGGCAAGTTCTTGCAGGAAATTAAGGTTCAAAGTACAAGAGATGCATGACCAGTTCATTGGAGTTATATCACCAACTAGAAGGATGTGTACTTTCAAGGTTTACATAAGAAGTCAACATGCAAGCACATTTAATTGATTTTGGCCTGAATGGTGTGGAAAAATTTTGGCTCTTGTGGAGTATGAATTAGTTAAAAACATAAAATATTAATAATCTGCTTTGCATATTTATGTGTGTTAGTTTTTTCCCTATGGGTTCAAACAATACATTTGGAAGGATTCTATATATGATGTCACTTCCATGTGAGGAAAAACAAATAGGAAAGTAGAAAGCTTTATTGCATATGCCAATGTAATACATAAAGTTTTATTGGAATATATAGTTGTCCCATTGGGTCACTTTTGCCAATTGCTATCTAGCTACTGTTCAAATTTTGCATATATGGGGAGGAGGGATGTGGGGAAAAGGAGAGAAAAGAGAGATATGGGTTTGATCTGTCTGAAATGACTTAGGCAGTCAACAATCTGGTTGGGTCTGTGGTCTGTCAGAGATATTTAGGCTACATTTGGTTGGGTCTCAGTTTCCCTAGAATACTGTTGTTTTAAATACTAAATGGTAGAAACTAGAATGGTATGAAATTGGTTAAGCAATTAAACTTTATTTCAAATTAACATAAGAGAATGTAAAAATGATGAAGTCTGCATGGTCCATGGGAATTGATTTTCAGCTTTAAATGGTGGCTGACACTTAATCCACTTTTTTTATGTTCTTTTTTTTTTTTTTCTTCTTATGTGAATCTGATATGAAAGAGCAAAAGGTATTTGTCAAGGCTGTCAAGCTCAATGTATCTTCTCTACGTTTAATGAGAAAAATATATATACAGTTTGCACAATTTGATTATTCAACAAGCAGTTGGAAGTTGATGATAGATTTCATGTGTTATGGTCGGTATAATTATTGAGTGATCCTCTGTTATATTAATTGCTAAAAGTAAGGAAGGGCTCACTGCATTAATAAATGTAAACGATGACCAGGCTATAGAGTTGATATTTCTTTATTGGCCTGATATTATTTATAAATATTTGAATCTAAATATTTTAGTTCCGAATTCCAAGTTTGACTAATTTTTTTGTTTTCCTTGCAGCATAACAAGGATGCAGAAGTAACCAAGAGAGGTGGCCAATGAAGTTAACTTTGATTATGGTGATGTTTTGGACCTCTTTGATGGTTGAAATGTCATTAGATGGACAAAATGTTGTTAGATAAATAAGTGCTCTATGGTCCCCTGACAAAGATTTGTTTGATTGTTTTGGATCTTTTTTTTTTTTTTTTGAACTTTTTGAACTTATTGTTTTGGATGGTTCATTGAAAAAAAAATTAATACAGTACTATATTATACTGTACATTACAACACCAAAACAAAGTATAATTTTGTCCAGCTCTTAGTCAGGTACAATAAATACCAAACACTTGATAGTATTAAAGATAATACTATACAATATAATACTATATAATACTATACAATCCTATACCGAATTATACTATCCTATACGGCGTACCAAATATGGCCAAAGTGTAGAAGAAAAATCAAAAATCAAAAAACTAGATTTACATACAGGAAAACTATACAGCAGTCGCCGTTGGATTACGAGTCAGGTTGCTCAGTTTTCAATGGTGCACCTGATGAGGATGCACAACTCCCATTTAGGAACAGGCTATTGACCACCATAGAATCACTAATTAAGCCTACATCATCTTTGTCGAAATTGAGCTTGCCTCTGAGCTTTCGGGCACTGAAAAAGAAAACAATGCATCAGAGGAAATCATTAATTTGGCACAAAATACCTTGGTTAATATCATGGACAAACAAAAGGCATACCCATTCAAGCAGTTGTTGATGGCAGTGAGATCTTTTGAAGGGCTCTGATATGCACGAGTACTCTCCCCAACATAAGCATAATAGCTTTTTGAGCTATGTGAGTTTAAAGCATCCATCTGCAGACAGTTCAAAATTAGATTCACAGTATAAAACTCCAAAGTCAACAATGAAGTTCTTAGCAGAAACTAATCATATGTAATGCCAATGCATTGAGAGGATCATGATCCAGAAAAGCAACTTGAAATTATAGCCAAAGGAATAAGGATACATGTCTAAGTCAGTAAGTCTGTTTGGTTAACATCACATATTTGCCTGTGTAACGATTGGCTAACATGTCACTGAGCTTCACGAAAGCCAATAGCAAGATAAAGTAAGCATTCAGTTCCAATACATAAATATATAGAGATCTTATCTGTGTCAAAATGTGAGAAGGGAAATGGTTATTATTGTAAAAATGAGACAGTGGAGAAAATAAGTTGATGATTAATATGTTGAATCTATATTACTATAACTTTACATTAAGCATAAAAGATGATTTCTTTTATTCTAAGAGGCAAGTCATATATAAGAATCAACATATTTGCGAAAAAAGGAAAAAAAAATGGAATAGTGATGACTCAAAAGAACTAAACTAAACTAGTACCTTAGATGATCGCAATGGAGAGACAAAAACATTGTGTGCTGCAGATACTTTCTTTGGAGATATATCAGGGACACTTGGGAAAGTGGAAATGTTAGGTGATCCAGGACATTGAGCTAATTGGCCAGTAAAACAAGATGTTATTAGGGAGTTATAGAAATGAATTTTTCAAAACAAACCATAAATACAATGTGGCAGTTACACATGAGTTGTTAGCAAAAGCATACCATCATTGCAGTTGTTAGCTTCAGGAACTGAATTAGTACTTGCAGTTGTTGTACCAGCAGGTCCTAGCTCAACTAGAAGACGGTTTACAGAAGGAATGAATATTTCGTTGTAAAATGTAATAATACCGACATGTTCCTGTCCTGGCCTCTGTTGCCAGAACATGAGAAGGGTTAGAATTCACTCAGAAAACGGACAGTCATGAGAGTAAAGATTAGGCATCATACCCCATTCTGGCGTGCTGATGACGAATCAACAAATACGCTTTCAAAAATTTGTGGTTTACATTGTGGTTGCTTTCTATAGTTGTCTATGATTTCCTTAAATGTTAGACTTAGTTGAGAAATCTGCAAACAGAAAACAGTGGCTGAGTAAGAAAATAAAATTATTTCCCAGCAGCCCAGAAAACTATCAGAAGTTATATCACACCTTTGCAACTCCAAAAAAACAACAAAGGATAATCTGGTCTATGTGGCGGTTGAAAAAGAGAGATGTCTGCTGATCAATTATTTGTTGAAGGAGACGATAAACATTATCTCTGATCTGCTGAGACAGTTGCAACCTTTCAACCATACCATTGATTCTGACAGCTGCCAGCTTGATAATCTAAATATAAGAAATATACTGTGTAAAGCAGAGGATAAACCTAATAAAGCAGAATTATGAGGTTTCAAGTGGCTAAACATGCCATACAAATTGATCCTCATTGGCATAAACTAATATCTACAACACAAATCCTCTTCAATGAAATATAAAATTTGTGAACAAAAAGACAGGCCTAAAAACCTTCTACAGATCCATTATAAGTCAATCACAAGGATTCTCTATGATTCTTTACAGCAAAAAAAAAAAAATTAATTATTTGGAGCACCGCCACACCTTGATAAAGGAAAAATTAATTCCAGTTTCTGCACATGTTTCCCCTCCACCTCCTGGATTTGGACGTGTTGGACTGCACATATGAATGTCAGATGTATAATGCCATTAAGAGAACAGATGAAGCAGCAAGTTGCTACAGAGAAATTAGATTTACAACTTTCTGGGACTTGAGACTCATACCTGGCAAATGCAGACTGTAAAGGAGGTGGTGGCAGCTTTGAATTAAGGTTATTTAAGGCCAGGAGTCGATCCTTCACAGGAGATGTAAGGGAATTTTGCTCCGGCAATACACTCCTATAATCTGTGCAGGGTCTCTTCGGAGACCTGATATCTCCATTCTGACCTGAAAAATAACAATATAAAGACAAACTCACCACTTAGTACATTACTTTATCATTTGCCACTAAGTGTTCTCATAATCATGGGCCCCAACAATGTTGTCCTACTTTTCTTCAAATGAGGGCATCCTTATAAGTTAATGATAAATATAAACACATATAAATATTTTATGAAATAAAATACCTGGTGAAGTCTCATGCTTCTGTAAAGAAGGTACTAGAGGCAACCATCCACAAGAGAAGTTGATATGCATGGCGATTGCATCTAAAGATGGCATTGGTTCTGCTAGTAACCCGAGACGATTTATTTCTGCTGAGAGGGAAGGTTTTGCAACAGTCAAAGAATTGTACAATGAGGAACCTTTTTCCCAAACCATGCTCTCCAAAAGTCGTTCTTCCAATGAGTTCAGATGTCGTCTCAACTCTCTTGGGAGAGATTCCTCATGTATAATGAAGCTCTCTATCACCTTGCTAAGATCAAAAGCTGTAATACCTGTCCTCTCCAATACTGCAGGAAACAACATTGTGACGGTCTTATGTGTTGCCAGGACTAACTCAGCAGAGCAGGCTAGCATGCATCTATGGAACCACTCATTAGTTAACAAAGAGGTCAAATTAGTTGCATGCAGTATTTGAGCCTCTGCCCTACAAATTGCCTCCAAAACTCTATAATAAAGCTTGAGTGCTTCCAATCTTCGTTGTTCTGCCCAGATGTTGTCCATGAGTCCCAAGGCACTACTTGGAAATATGGCCTCCAATATTATTTGTGCCCTACGTATGACATCATTAGTAACATCCCTTTCACATGATGCCAGAAAGCCCTCCAGCTCGGCTGAGGGTTTCGACGGAAGTGGAGAAATAAAGGTCCGAAGCCACTTTGCAGTTGTCATTGCAGTGCTTCCAGGAGAGCAATGGGGAGAGAGTGGACTTGTAATTGTCTTTGTTGGGGAGGCTATTGAATCAGACTTCCTCTAACATAATAGAATAAATGAAACGTATCAACAAATTCCCTCTAAGCGAAACAGAACCAATGGAAAAAAAAAAAAAAAACATTTAAAATACCCAAAGAATTAAATTTTGGATTTCGAAGGTTAAAAAATATGAAAATTTCAAAGAAGACTTCGAAAGAATTTCGATTTCATTGGAAATTTACACTGAAACAATTTAAACTTTAACAAAATTTCGACAATTTCGATTCGGTAATATTTGGAAACCTCAAACAAATGGAAGAAATTTTCAAAATTTAATTCTATGAAAATACCACATGTATGTTCCTGATTAGTGCAATTTTAAAAGCATACCTTCACACCAGATAAATTCATGGATCCAAGTAAGCTCTCCTCCTCATTGATAAACACTCTCTCATTCCGAATTGCATCCTCATAATCTTTTTCTAGAATATCTAAACTGGATGAAAGAGAAGGTTCCTCCATAAGACCTTCAAAACAGGATCAGATATCAGAATCATTAATAAAATGACGAAAAAAACCCGGGATTTCGTATCAATCACTGTAAAAGACGTGACAAAAAGAAAAGCCGAGCCAAAAAAATTTGAAACTTCAGGAATGGAAAAGAAAAAGCATACAAATTTGCTCAGTATGATCTTTCAGTGTGAGTTCTTCAAGAGTTGACGATCAACACACAAAAACGACGGCGTTTACTCGGATCGAATTGAATCAGAGACTCGGAGTAGGAGGGTTTCTGAAGCAGAGCTTCTCAGTCTCTCTGTCTTTCTTCTGTTCCTCTCTCTCTCTCTCTCTCTCTCTCTAAATTGGTTTGGTTTGGTTTTTGGGGCCTCTTTATGGGGAAACCCTGACTGAGGTCGCGCGGGAAAAATAACATGGCATGCCATCATGCTCCACATGCATACATACATCGCTGGCCAATGGCGTCGCGACACGTCATGTACGTTAGGTGTTTTTTTACCGCCAAAATTTCTCACCGTTACGACTGATGAGATTCGCTGTGACGGATATTGACGAATCTGTTTTCTGCCGTCGGGCCCACTCAACACCCGTATTCGCCTTTTTCACGTACTTTTTTCGGCCTGGCCGCTTTGCCTTTTTTGTTTTCTTATAGAAGAAGGAAAAATGAACCTACTAAGGAAATCTTGTAAACGCACTTGGTAGTCTATGACTCCCCGTTCCTCCTTTTTCTTTTACTTTTCTTTTTAATTCCACCTTATAATTAAAAAACTTTGCTTAGTAAATCTGATTAAAAAAGAACTTATTTGGAAATCTAGTTAAATTACTCTACTTTGGAAAGAAAAACTTAAAAGTAGTTATTAATTAAAACAACTCTACGTCTCTACTTGATTTCAAAATAAAAAGAGAAATTTTATAAAAAGCATTAAAAGTTAAAACATAGAATATCTATTATTACAAAAAATATTTAATGTTGATACCCATATTGATTGAGCAGAACTACACATCGTAGACATGGAAACGACAAGGCTCGAATGGTCTTCATACTGTTGTTTGCCTAGACTTAGGCTAAGGAAAAGGCTCAAGAGACTATAAACATGTTCATAGGCCCGAAAGGTCTAGTGAATGAGGTGAAGCTCAAGAATGGACTCAAGACCTAGGGACTAAGGCCCAACTGTGGGCTTGGCGACTAATGTGCACTTGGTGGTCTATGACTCCACAGTCTTCACGTTCCCCCTCTCTCTCTCTCTCTCTTTTTTATTTTTTTTTCACCTTTATAATTAAAAAACTTCGCTTTGTAAATATATTAAAAAGAACTTATTTGGAAATCTAGTGAAATTACTCTACTTGGGAAAGAAAAACTTAAAAGTATTTATTAATTAAAACAATAGAAAATTAAGATTAAATACTAAATTCTAATAATTTTTTGGTATAGCATGCAGACTATATAATATTTCAATTGAACTACCAAATTTAAATGTAGTTTTTTAGATTATATCACAAACATGTTGGCCCATTTGATTTGAGTCTTTTTTATTTGACATTTTTGTCATTTGGCCCATATATAATGGTTGTTAGTTAAAATTTATAAGGTTTTGACAAAATTGTCCTTGAGACTTTTATATTATCTTGAAAATTTGCTAATGTAGTCTCAACTTCACATTTAGTTGTAACTATACGACACTTACAACTTTAAATTTAATTGTGACTAAACGACAGTCACATCTAAGTTGTGAGACAATCACAGTTAAGTTGTGACTTAATTGAATTTTTTTTAGATAAATTATACTACAATATATTATAAATAGAGGTAAAAACAATACTTTTACTCAAAAAAATACATAGTATAGTGGTGTGAGTTGTCTCTTTCAATTTACCAAGATAGTCACAATTAAGTTGTGACTTGATTGATTTTTTTTTTAATACAATATAGTATAAATTAATGTAATATTTGTGATGTAATATCATTTTTATATTTTTACTATAGTGGCATGTAATGTAATATTTGTAAATTCTAATATCTTTTATTTTATTATTTTATTTGACTTTTCAACTAGTACCTAATCTAAAATATTATTTATTTTTGGTACCTAAACTAAAAGGTTATTGAAATTTAGTAGTTAAAATTAATGGA
The DNA here is from genome assembly GCF_963921425.1 of Dryas octopetala. Taxonomy (NCBI): domain Eukaryota; kingdom Viridiplantae; phylum Streptophyta; class Magnoliopsida; order Rosales; family Rosaceae; genus Dryas; species Dryas octopetala. The sequence goes on along the minus strand of NC_141368.1, from coordinate 20,925,817 downwards.
CCTTTAAAATAATAGAAAATTATAATAAAAAATTAAATCCTAATAATTTTTTGGTATAGCATAAAAACCATATAATATTTCAATTAAACTATCAAATTTAAATGTAGTTTTTTAGATTATGTCACAAATATGTTGGCCCCTAGATTTGAGCCTTTTCCATTTGACATTTTTGTCTTTTGGCTCACATATGATGGTTGTTAGTTAAAATTTATAAGGTTTTGACAAAATTGCTTTGAGGCTTTTATATTATCTTGAAAATTTGCTAATGTAGTCTCAATTTCATATTTAGTTGTGACTAAACGACACTCACAACTTCAAATTTAGCTGTGACTGAACGACAGTCACATCTAAGTTGTGAGACAGTCACAGTTAAGTTGTGACTTAATTAAATTTTTTTAAGAGAAATTATACTACAATATAATATAAATAGAGGTCAAAATAATATTTTTACTCAAAATAATACATAGTATAGTTGTGTGAGATGTCTCTTACAATTTACCAAGACAGTCACAGTTAAGTTGTGACTGAATTGATTTTTTTTTTTAAGACAATATAGTATAAATTAATGTAATTTTATTTTTATTTTTTTATTATAGTGCTATGTGATGTAATATTTGTAAATTCTAATACTTTTTACTTTATTATTTTGTTTGACTTTTCAACTAATACCTAATCTAAACTGTTATTTAATTTTTGTACCTAAACTAAAAAATTATTGAAATTTAGTAATGAAAATCAATGGACCTTTAAAACAACTCTACTTGATTTTTTTTTTTTGTGTACATTGGGGACTGAAGCTCAAAGAAAAGAACTAGACTAAATTAGCTTTAGCACAAGGAGTGCCAAGAGCATCAGAATAAGCAAAATTTGTTGCTCAAAAGTGGGGTGTGAAGGGCCCAATGTTTCTGGTAGATATCCAGAATGTCTACTATATTGCTAAATTCATTCTGGAGGAGGATATGCAGAGGGTTCTCACTAGTGGTCCTTGGTTTGTGGCTAGTCAACATGTTATGGTTCAGCATTAGAGGCCTGACTCCAATCCATTGGAAGATAAGGTAACTCACATGGCTGTTTGGGCTTGAATTTCTGGATTAGATGTTGAGTATTTTAACCATGAGATTATTTTTGCTATTGGTAACATTTTGGGTAGTACCATTAAGTTGGATGGCCATACTTTGGGGCAGTCTAGAGGGAAGTTTTTTCAGATATCTGTTGTGGTTGACTTAGTAAATCTTTGATTCCTTTTATCAAAGTTCAGGGGAAGGTTTTCAATGTTGTTTATGAGAGTATTAAGTTGGTCTGCTTTGAATGCGGTTGTTATGGGCATGGTAGGGATAACTGTCCTAGTTTTTTGGCAGCTAAGGTTGAAGCTCAGATGGAAACCTTTGTTAATGATGGTGAGCATCATGCTATGGAAGATGGTCCTACTAAGCTTGTTAGAGGCCCCATTCTTTTTGGGGATGAGGGTCCAAAGAACCTTCATGGTGAGTGGATGTTTGTTAAGCCAAAATGGAGGAAGAAGCCTGCTAATGGTGCTTCTAATTCTAGTGTTGGTAAGTCTAAAGCTACTGATGTCCCTGGTAAGGATATGGCTAATGATGGTTCTGGTTCTAGATTTAATATTCTGCAGAATGCTTCTGAGGTTGGAGGATCTTCTCAGCATGATATTATACCCAAAGTTATTTATGATGGCTCCTTTGGTTTTGGGAAGATGGTTGATCTTGAAAATGTGAAGGTTGTTTTTGCTGGTAAGTCTAAGTCTAACAATCAAAAGAAAGCTTTAATGGACATTTCTAATGATCAGGTGTTTTCTAGCTCTAAGATGCTTTCTGGCGCTCAAACTAATTCTGAACTTCTAGCTTTTGCTTCAAAGCCTAAGTCCAAAAGTAAGGCTAAGGCTAAAGGTTCTAGTGGGGGAGGGTAAATGCTCCTGTTGGCATGCAGGTTAAGGGAATAGATGTTCAATATGATTTGGGTGGTAAGTTTTTCTTTAATGTGTCTTTACCTCTAGGGTTTGTTGCTGGTAAAGGGAAAGATTCTCTCATTTGTGGTCATGACCCTCCTAATATCCCCGGTGATGATGCAGATAGTGAGAATAGTATGGATTCCTTTTCTTCTCAACTCTACTTGATTTCAAAATTAAAAGAGAAATTTTATAAAAAGCGTTGAAACACGTACATTTTTCTCTACCTTCAGCATTGTACCAAATCATTTTTCACTTATAGGTGCAGTCAAATTTCAAACTTTTAAGCTACATAGAATATGTAAAATTCACATTATTACAAAGTTTTTTTTTTTATAGGCAAATCTCTATTACAAAGTGACAACAACATTTTCAAGTTAAAAGTGAAGATGAAAATTGTAAATAGTTTCATCACCATTAACATGTATTGCCACATTGAAATAGGTAACATCATTAAACTATGTGTTATAATTGATTTTGATTTACAATATGGATGAGTTTGTGTGTGGTTTGGCCGGGTTTTTAATTAGTCTTCACTTTCCCTTAGATAGCAACTTGATTTTTTATAGCTACTATATTTTCGATTAGAATCATCAATGGGTGTGTCACACAATAAGGACCTAATATTTACTTCCATTATTGTCGAATTTATTGTGTGATACCGTTAAAGTTCACCTATGAATTTTTCTTGGTATCACTAACAAGATCTATCATTTTGGTTATACATTCCTTTTTTGTACATAACTAGTGGTTATTGATATGTGGACAAAACCAGTACTTTGGATTTGCCATGTACTTGACTATATGATGATGTGTTATTATTTGTTTCCATGTTTACTTGGTATAAGTATTTGAATTAGCATTTGTGTGGTTTGCATACTTGGTGATATGAACATGTCATTTGGGCGATTTGCATACTTGAGTTTGTAAAGGAGTTTTCTTTGCGAATGTGGTGACGTGGATAGAGGTATACACGTAGGATGATGGTTGTGTGACAGGTGGAAGGTGGTTGGTTAGGGTTTAAATTTTCACGTAACCATTGACACTTGGATATTAAATTCCTCAACGGACCCAATTTTAAAAATTGAGGAATATTATTTCTATAATATATAATCCTTAAATATTTCAATACAAATTAACTTTATAAATAATTCTTGGGGATAAGGTTAATTATTTAACTTCAAATGCAAATTTAGTCTTAATCATTACACTTTTGGGTGATAGCTTGCATATGTGGGTAGAGACATAATTGTTTTTGACAACAGAAAATTCGAATGCACTCCTTCATCACCCTAAGGTTTTTATTAAACCATCATGTTTTCCAAATTTTGATTGCACTACTTTAACTTTTCTCGACATCTTCAGATTACGTTAATCTTGTTTACATGTCATTTTTTTGTATTTTTTTTAAAGATTATGTAGTTATTTCCTTGTTTGCCGCTTATTGTTGTGAGCGGAAATTTTTGTGGGGATAGGTGTTTGAGCAGGAATTTCGTTAGTAATATGCATATGTTTCCGAATTTATTTGGATTTGATTGTACCTTATATTGTTAATCACCATAATATTATGTTCTTCCCATTCTTGCTGCCTCTCGGTCCTCGACCTCTCTCTTGCTTCCTTTATTGTTTTTATTTCTTTCTTTGCATGTTTTCTGTCAAGTCTTGTTTGTATGAAAAAACTTTGAATTTTCATTCAAATCATCAACTGCCTCAACCATATGAACTTGGTGGGGTTTAGCTGCCTTGGCCCGCTTTGAATGGTTTCTTCCTAGTGGCCTTGGCCATGAAGGACCTATTGGTTGAAATGCTAGTGGGTCATTGTCTGCGTCAAGTGGAATTGTTGGACCAAAATTGTCATTTTCGGGAGTGTCGAAATCGTCGGTGGTGGGGGTCTCTGGTTCACTCAACCAGGCCGTAGTGTTCGCCTACGTTTACTTTGCATTTTCCCGTAATTGGTCCCAAACATATAAATATTGAAGTTTTTTTCCAATCTTGTCCTAAAAAAAGTACTTGCGCAAACTAAAATCATAAAATTAAATAAATATGATTGATAAATAAACAACCGAATAAACATAGCATCTCACAATTAAATACTAATTAATTACAAAAAAAAAAAATTATCGTGTTGGCATCATTTGCACCGCTTTGGTGCATTCGCTCGGCCTCCATCAACGAACTATAAAACTTGGTGTAATCCCGCACCATCTCCCTCTATAGTGCTTTAGCGCCGCCAATACCATGCACGGTTTGACCCCTTAAGTTACGCTTGAAAATTACATAAGTTTCATCTCAAAGCACATTATTTCTTAGATTGGCACCAAGACATGAGTTGAGACTCCTCTAGCCAAGGCTTCACTAGGGGATCTTCACGAATTTCCTTTACTAGCCATGGTGATAACAAAACTTTTGTATAAATTTGGTGTCAAAAATTGATGTTTTTGAAGAAGAGCTATGGGTGGTGCATGATAGATATATATGTAATTTTGGGGAATATAGCAATTGAGATTTTTTAGATTTTTTTTCCCAAATTTTTATAGATTTTTTAATGATTAAAACGAAACAAAAATTATTGAGCGATTTGGGCCGTTGATTCCCAATGGCCCGCTCATATGGGTGCTCCATTTTAAAAAAAAAAAGAGGACTAATGGTCCTTTAATTGTGGTCAATCATCCATCAACGGTCCACTCATCCTGACCGTTGGTGACCTTCACGCGTGCCAGAGGCGCAGAGGAGCAAAGCCGGGCTAATAGGGGCCCACTCCTGCGCAAAAGTCAGCAGCTCGCGTATGTTTCTCTCTCCTCCTGTGGGTTTCACATGGGTGGGCCATACAATTTTGGGTTTGGGTATAACTGATACCCATTTTTCAGTAACACTGGGTGTCATGCACTTTTGGGTCTTCTTTTCCGCTCATAGTGTGCATATGTTACCCATTTTGGGTTTTAGGTCCCTTTTTTGGGGACTATAGTAGAAGGCCTTATATCTATGCAAATCCTAATTTATACACCAAATAAAATCAACACTGCCACATGAATGATTCAGGTTTTTTTTTAGAGCATAAATATAGTTTTTATAAGTTTTTTTATAACCATTGTTAACAATGAGTATAGTTTATTTTCACAACATGATTTTTTAAAATAAAAAAGTAGTATAGTTTGTTACTCAAGAGTCAAAACAAAAAAAAAAAAAAAGTTTTAAACATGATTTGGAATCCGGAACCAAGTGCGCTAGGGCAGAGAGGGTTGGGCTCCCAATAAAAAGGCATGGTCTTCTTAAGACATGCTTTTCCACGCCATTGCTCCTCGCTTTGACTCTCTCACTCTCTCTCTCTTGCTCACTCACACTCACACTCCGACTCCGACACCGACACTCGACAATCGCGTGATTCTCCGTCGCCGGCACCATCCTCGCGCGATCCTCACTCTTATCGACGACGGTCGGCGTTGTTCATCAGGTATCGCCTCTGAAGCTTCACTTCTCTCTCACTTCTCTCTCTCTTCGTTTGCCTATCTGTAATTTTGAGGGGTTTTTTTTTTTTTTTTTTTTTTTTTTTAATTTGTTTGAATTTTTTTCACATTTTTTATTTTGGCGTAGCAATATAGATCGGAGTTCAGTATGTAAAACAGTCTTTTTTTTCAGTGCATGTTTTGCTTTGAATTTCACTTTCTTTATTTCTAAAACCCTCTTTGGATTTCTCTCTTGGATTTGTCATTTCGTTTCTATGTATTTGGAAGCTTTTGGAAATATTTTAGGGCTTTGTTGTCTTAGCTTAGCCCCTACCAAATTTTGAGAAAGTAGTAAACGTATTCATGTGATCTGTGTATCCGTCGGGTTTTAGGAGTTTTTTTTAATTTTAATTTTAATTTTTATGATTTGTATTATTGCAATAGTTTCATATTGCTTTTTTTTTTTTTTTGGGTAACAATTTAGTGTACATCTGCTTATATCAGCTTCTGCCTAGCATTGAGTATAGACAATAAAAATACAGAGGAAGCAGTAGAAACACCCATTTTTTTTGGTTTTATATGTTTCACGAGTTAACACAGCCTATGGTTTTGTTTAGTGATGAGCACTATGGTATCAGCCACTGTATATTTTCAATAATGTTGTTTATCATTTTTGGATGATGTTTATGCTTGATACAAATTATCCCTACCAAGTGAGTTACCACTGTTCTTTATACATATTCTGTTTTTACGTTCCTTTCTTCCTTTGTTAGTGTTGTGTGTACTTGTGATGCACTGCCTTTTTTTTTTTTTTCTTCTTCTCAATTTTTATTTTCACCATAAAAATTAGAAATGCATTCTGTTCTGTATTCTTTCAATCAATCAGCTGAGAGTTAAGTCCTGCAATCCTTTTTAGCTTTTGAAACTTATGAGATACACTCATTCGTTCTTTATAAAAGCATTCTTGTTTATTGAATCTATTTACTAATTAAAAAGGAAAACCAACTTGTTATGATTCTTAAACAAAGTGCTTTCGTAACAAATTAATAGATTTCATGTAATTAATGCAATGGCTTCCCTCTACAATATTTGTATTTAGATGTAGACTAATATTGTTTTTTTCATTCTTATTCATTATTTGTTTGACCCCTGCTATTTAAAATCTCTGGCTCCACCCTTGTTTGTTGTGTTATAGATGGTTTATGTTTGACCTAACAGCCTTCTGTTTCTGCTTTGTTTGTTTTCTGGGAAAATTAAGGTAATAAAAAAAGGACCTGTGTTTTCCTCAACTCTGTTGGAGCTAATATCCTCTTTTAACTGTGCCTTTATTTATATGTTTATTATCTTCGAGCTTTGTAACTTTTACCATTGAAATGTGTGCACTGTGCAATCATATTATGATTTCATACTTAATAGTGATAGTGTAATAAAATTGCACAAACGGCTTTAGTCTGTGACTCTTTGTCTACCAAAAAAAAAGAAGAAGGAAAATAGCAATGCTCCTGATCCTGGAAGATAATTTATGTTCAAACTTCTAAATTTTTTTATTGTGACTTTTGTTTGCTTTCTAGGATGAGTTCGAGAAGAGGTGGTGGAAATCCCAAAGGAAAAGATGTCTCTGAAATTAATAGCCCCAAGGTTGAGCAGTTGAGTCATGGTGTAGCAGACATTAATCTGGGCTCAGCACAAGATGATGGAGAGTGGGAGGTAATTGCCAGGAAATCAAAGAACAGAGCTGGAAGCAGTGCTGCAAAACAATGGGGTTCCCAAAATTCTAATTCTAAAGCTTGGGCACCAGCAAATGTTCAGAAGCCAAGTATGTGGAATAGTGGTGGATCAGGACGGGCACCTGGTAACTCCTGGCCTTCACAAACTGCTGATTCTAGAAAACCAGCCGGAAGAGGAAATGTATGGCAGCAATCATCCACTAGGGGTTTCGAAAACAACTCTGTGGCCACACAACATGTAATTCCCCCTCCACTCAACAATGGATGGAACTGGCAATCTAGAGCTGGTTTCACTCAACCCGAGGGTTCAGAAGATGGCCAGGGCAAAGATGACAAGGACAGCCATGTCTCTGCTGCTGCTGCTGATGATGATGATGTTGATGAAAATTCTGATGCTTTGAGTGATACCGATGATGAGCTATTAAGTGATGAGTTTGACTCGGATTCAAGTGAAAAGAGCCATGGCACTCGAAAGAAGAGCAGATGGTTTAAGAAATTTTTTGAGATTTTGGATAGTTTAACTGTTGGTGAGATTAATGATCCTGCTAGGCAATGGCATTGTTCTGCATGCCAAGGTGGTCCTGGTGCCATTGACTGGTACCGAGGCCTGCAGCCCCTGATGACACATGCCAAAACAAAAGGATCAAAAAGAGTGAAACAACATAGAGAGTTTGCAGAACTTTTGGATGAGGAGTTGCGGAGGAGGGGAACTACAGTTGTACCTGCTGGTGAAGCATTTGGTAAATGGAAAGGTTTACAAGATGAGGAAAAGGATCATGAGATTGTCTGGCCACCAATGGTTGTCATTATGAATACTAAACTTGAGCAGGATGAAAATGACAAGGTATGATTTATGTTTTTCTCACTTGAAATTTGAGATGATATTGGAGTCCATTTTATATAATCAATTTTCTATCACAAGTACAGTTGCATTGTCATAATTTGTTGCTAAAGATTCCTTGATTTGGTATCATTCTAATCCTTTTCACTTTTATTGCTTTGAATTTCAGTGGATTGGTATGGGGAATCAGGAGCTTCTGGATTACTTCAGCTCTTATGCTGCTGTGAAGGCGCGACACTCATATGGTCCACAAGGACACCGTGGGATGAGTATTCTGATCTTTGAAGCCTCGGCAAGGGGTTACTTAGAGGCTGAGCGCCTGCACAAGCATTTTATAGAGCAAAGGACAGACAAGGATGCTTGGCATTGCTGTCGTGTCTTATTTCGTCCAGGTGGGAAGCGGCAGCTCTATGGATACATGGCGATGAAAGAAGACTTGGATACATTCAACCACCATTCCCAAGGTCTCTCTCTCTCTCTCCCCCTCTCTCAAACTCTCTCTCTCTGTGGCTTTTGTTGAACATTTTGCATATTGGTTACGGGGTCTTCATTTAAATCCCTTAAGTACATTTTGTAACTTTGATGCATTAGACTTCTCTCTGCAATTAAGATTCATGCTAATGTTGTATTTTTGGTGTCTGACATGTTTTATTACTAATTAGGTAAATCCAAGCTTAAGTATGAGATGAGATCTTACCAGGAGATGGTTGTGAACCAAATAAGGCAAATGAGTGAGGACAACCAACAGCTTATTTGGTTGAAGAACAAGGTTGCCAAAGAACAGAGGCATGCGAAAGCTCTTGAAGAATCTCTTGGTATAGTTAGTGAGAAGCTCCGGAAGACAACGGAGGAAAATCGGATTGTGAGACAGAGAACAAAAATGCAGCATGAAGAGAACAAGGAAGAGGTAATATTCCTTATGTAGATATATAATTATGCCCCTAGATTAGGATGGAAACTGTGGTGTGGTTTAAACAACAATGTAGACACTACTTCCATATTCTGGTATGGATGTCTTTAAATTAAAAGTTAGAGTAGAAGTCAAGTCAAGAGGTTTATGACTTTGTTTGAGGGTGTGAATGGGTTTTGAAATTGTTATAACCAATCTGTTTGTTCTAAGTGGTTTAACCATCCTGTTTGTTTGAATGGTTATAGCCAATAGATTTGTTTGAGATGATTATAATTTATAACCTAACCAATTTATTTGTTTGAAATGATTTTAACTAATACTTGTCTATAATGGTTATAAACTTATAAACAATCACTTTGCTTAAAATGAGTATAAAAATTTGCGCTGCACTTTGACAAAAGACCATTGGTTAGAGGCTTTTTCTTGTGCGTTTGTTATCATAATTATATTTTTTCAATTTTTATCTTTTATATATGTATATATATATATTTTTTAACTGTTTTTACACTTGCATCCAGGTTTGACTGATTTGCAGTTGATATTTTTAAACATGTTGATGTGCTTACCCATCACTTTTCTTTTTAGTTGTGGCTTCTAAATCTTTTATTCTTTTCTGTATTTGTTGTTCATTTTGGCAGATGTACTTACTCTTTTATTTTATTTCATTTTATTTATCTATTTATTTTTTGTGAAAAGATGTATCTCCAAGAACAATTTTTCAAAGACCAAATCAGAATCATTCAAGAATCAAGAGATGCAAAGGAAGAAAATTTCGAGAGGCTGCAGCAGGAGGAACGTGACAAAGTGAAGCAGTCATATGTCAGTCCTTCAAATGCAGAGAAACACAAAAACAGGTAACTGGATGTGTTAAAAAGAATTTGGCTGACTAAAGAAAGCTAGGACTCCTATTCTGGTTTTATATTGGAAAGCCATGTGGTGCTTTCGATTTTTTTGATTTATACTTGTTTCATACTTCCTTATGGCCATAGGTCGGAGGAATTTAACAACTTCATCAAGTTCCAAGAAAAAGAGATGGAAGATTTTGTGGCACAGAGGGATCTGCTGATGAAATCTCATTTGGACAATCAAGCTGCAATGAAGCGGAGGCATTGGGAAGAAGAGGTAGAGCTGGAGAAGGAGTATGATGCCAAATTAACCCAGCTCATGGACAAATACGCCCCGCATCACCCTGAAGATACTGCCAATGGCCTTTGATGGTGAGATCTTAGTCGAGTGCATTTACTTATGTGGAGAGAGAGAGAGAGAGAGAGAGAGAGAGAGAGAGAGAGAGAGAGAGAGAGAGAGAGAGAGAGGAACACCTGCTAAATTTGGTCTCTAGGAAACTTTAGGGAAGTTTATCTTTTGTTGCCTGGTTAATGATATATAGCTTCAAAGAATTTTACTGAAAAGAAAAGCAGAGAGACAGCCATTAAAATGGAACTGAGGTTGGCAGTACTCTGAATATCTTTTGTTTTTTTGTTTTTTGTTTTGTCTGAGTACTCTGATTATCTGAGGTTGCTTAACATCTGCTGTTAGTAATACCCGAAATTATTTATGATGATACTCTACATTCTTTTTTTTCTTGTGGTATTGTGATCCTTGAGGAGGGCTGTACAGCTGGAGCCCAAGAAAGAAAAAGGATTAATTAGAAATAGTCCTAGCTTTAGCCATACACTCGAAGGCATCAGCAACCCAGTAACAATTTGCTCACACAAGAACCACAACACAAGCCATATTCTTGTGAATGATATCAAGTTATGAATGAGGTTGTAGAGGTGATGGTTAGAAATAAGACTAGCATCCTGGGAATTACATTCCACATCCGCATGCGTAGCTCCTTCATTCCAGTGACTATCTGCAGGACTTATGTGGACCTTTTCAACAATATCGTTTAAGTATCCTTAGTTAACACTAGAAAATTGTAAGTGTTATAATAATTTTAAGGGTTAAATACAAAAATGGTCTATTAACTGTACACCGATTTTTAATTTGGTCTATTAATTATAAAAAGTATCAATTTGATTCATGAATTTTTTAAGTTGTACCAAAGCAGTACAAAGAAATTAATGGAACTGGTCACATGAAAATGTGATAAACCAACTAAAATGTCCCTGAAAATGTGGTCTCTTACTGTGTACAGGATCATTTTCTGTTAAATTATTCGATGAAAGTTAACATTTGTACTACTTTGGTATAACTTGAAAAATTCGTGAACCAAATTGACACTGTTTATAGTTAATGGATTAAATTGAGATTAACTATAAAGTTCATAGACTATTTTTGTATTTAACCCTAATTCTAATAATAAAAATAACAATGAAATTATAATTTAAAAAAGGCTTTATTGCATAAATGTCGTCCAAACTATGACGGTTGTGCACAAATGCTGTTGAGAAAAAAGTTATAAAAGAATTGTGATAATTTGCCATCTAATCTTTCAAAACTGAGCAAATTTGTGTCAAATTTTCTGTTAAATATATTATGTTAAATCAAGAATTTTAAATAATTTTTTATGTAAATATAATTAAAAATAAAGCTTAAAAATACCACAACTAAAAACCAAAATTAATATTTTTAAAAACTTTGAATAAGAAAGAAAAACTTGGGTTCTTCTTCCCCACCCAGCACCCCCCGATCCCCTCCCCCCTGCGGCTCCTTTCTCCTGCCCAACCTAGCCACCTGACCCTGGTGCTCGTCACCCCGCATCCCCCCCTCGGCACCCTCTCTCCCCGCAACACCTGCCCTGGCGTTCCTTCTCCCACACACACACACCCCTGCACCACCCACCTAGCCACCGCCCTTGTAATAACCTAGTTTTAACCTAAAGTAAATTGTGTTTATTAAAATAATTACTTGTATTTATATTTAAGTATACTTATAACTTATTTATATGTGTGTTTATTAACATTAACTATATTTCTAATTCTATTTATATTTTTATTTATGTTAAAAAAAATTAATTAACGTGTAGAATCTACACTTTTCTGTTTTCTTTAGTTGTTTTAAAATTTAATTTTGATTGGTTAATAGGGAGGTGAAGTATTGAGCAGTGGACTAAGTGTGGTGTGTGTTTGGTGTGGCGGTGGAAGTGTGTGTGTGTGTGAGTTTAAAGACTGGGTTTGTAGTAAACCCAGCAAAACCTTAAAATGAATACCCGAAAAACCATAGAAAGCCCAGAAAATCCGAGAGAGAGAAAAAGAGAAGAGAAGGAGAGAGAGAGAGAGAGAGAGAGAGAGAGAGAGAGAGAGAGAGAGAGAGAGAGGAAAGAGGAAGAAGAGGTAAGCTCCACCTCCATATACTCTGTTTATCTTTGAATTTGATTTTTGTGATGATATCTGTTTTGGTGAGGTTTATTTAGTTATTAGAGTTGTCTATAGGATCATAAACAACCTAGATGACTAAGATGAATGAAGGAAAAAGAAGATAGCTGATCTAGGAAAAGGCGAAAGCAAAGGCAAAGGACAATCTAGTGGGTCACAAGGGCACAGAGGACTTGTTACCAATGTGGAGTTATATGACATTTCAAGAACCAATGCCCACAGAGGACTGGAGCGCAAGGCACTCCACAGCAAGCTCAAACTCCACAAGCCAATGCACAGACACATGCACTTTTTCAACAGCAAGCATATCAACAACCTTCGCATAATTGAGCACAAGGATAAGGAAGATGACCTCGACCTCGACCTCAACCTCAACAAGGAGCAAGAGCGTATGTACTCCATGGAACAAATGATGAGGCATCATTAGATGGTAAGTTACTTCTGTCTAATACACTTGCCAATATTTTGTTTGATATTGGTGCAACGCATTCTTTTGTATCTGTTTGTCTCGCTAAAAAGTTAGGATTGCGATTTGAACCATTGGTAGTTCCGTTGGATTTGATCATACCTATTGGAGACAATGAGGAGATCAACAGAGTTTTTAAAGACTGCTAGTTAGTGATACAAGGATTTGCGCTATATGCGGATTTGTATCCATTAAGATGGTGGAATACAACCTAATCCTAGGAATGGATTGGTTAAGAAGGAATCTGACGCAGCGTAACACGCAATTAAAATATATTAGGGATAACCAGCGTTAATCTCTAAAAGAATCTGGAATCCACCAGAGAAATGAGAGAAATCTCAAGGTTTTCTGATTGAAAATAATAAAACTGAATCTTACAAACAGCCAAAAGGTTGTTTAAATACGTTCAGAACCCTAGACGTTCGAAATTCAAAACGGAAATAAAAATGGAAATAAAGTGCAATTTAGGAAACTTATTCAAAAACACTAAATTGCTTATTTGAAGCCCTAAACGAAGGAATTTGGCCAAAATAGGCCCTCGAATCAGTATGTCATGGGCCAATTTTTGACACTGGGCCGGGCTGAAGCTTGTTTCTTTTCTTGGGCTTCTGGCGGTCGAGTTGTTGCATGAACCGTTCTGCCATTTGTTCTACATCAGAATCAAGCACAAATCAATTGCGAGAAGATACGAGTTCGTATCGCAGAACCTAGTGGAAAAAAAGTAGTGTTTAAATTGGACAAGGAAGTAATTTCTCAAAGCCCACTATGGAAAGTGAGCCTTGAAAGTCGAAGAACTTCACAATGTTCCTCGATTTGGAGTAGCCATGGAAGAAGAAAACTTGAGAGAGAGAGAGAGAGCGAGAATGGTTGGGGTCATCAAAGTTTGCCGATTGGAAGGGGTTGGGGTATCGGGAGAGAGGCTGATCGAGTAGAAGGAGGAGAGAGAAGGGGTGTGACGACGAAACTGAGAGAATGAGCGAGAGCGTAAGGCCTTGCTATTTCATGAAAAAGCCAAGGCTCACGGTAGACTAGAAGTTGACTGCATCAGGTGCGGCGCATATGGAGATGTACGAAACGACAAGAGTGGTTGAACTACACCACCGATCTGGTCTAAACCAAGAGATTTTTTTAGGGCCCTTTAATTAGAAGTCCAAAATGAAAAAGAAAGTTAAGCCAAACCCCAGCCGATCAAAAACTTAAGTAGAAACTCAAACTGTCCACTGAGCGCTCGGCATTTGCAGATGCAACACGCATCTGCAAGCAAAAAAAAAAAAGCATCGACAAGCAAACAAGATGCATTTGCAAGAAAAAAAATGCATCTACAAGCAAAAAGATGCATATGCAAACAACTACATCTGCATGTACTGAGCGCTCGGTAGTGTAGTTTTTTTTGCTCTATATCCGCCTACACGAACAAATTAGGCTGAAACTTAATTTTTTATTTAGCTTAGTTTCTAGTTAAAAATCTTTCAAAAATTGGGTTTATAAGTAATTTATTATTGTTTTTATTTAATCAAAAAATCTTAGTATTAGTTAAATAAAAAAAATTTCCTATTTTTTCCTTTATTAAAAATTGTGGGTGGTTGATTGTAAATTTTTTTTTTGTGCTAAATGTGCACCCGGTATTAATGCAAAAACTCTTATTTATGATGTATCCTATTATTATTATTATTATTATTGTTGTTGTTGTTGTTGTTGTTGTTGTTGTTAAAAAAATTATTTAAATATATTCAATATTGGTTTTATCTTGAAGATCTTATAAAAATATTTACAATGTATAATTTTCATAAATATTAAAAGAGTGCTGTTATTCGAATCTAATCTTTTTTATCAGTAGCTCAAACACACTGTTTACACTCACATTCATTTTAAAAAATGTTAAAACTTATTAGTACACCTAACATATTTTCCTAAACTACCCTAACTAAAACTCAATAACTAAGTCCAACATAACGTACACCCATCAATTATACTCACTATACCCAACAAACACACCAAACCCCAACATCATCACACCACCTCCCAAACCCAACACCATCATGGGTACATTTTTGAGAGAATTTCGTTTTGTTCTTACTGCTACGTCTGCCAAGTGAGTGTACAAAATTAGCGGTGATGTGCATGGTTAAGATTAATTTGGGTGTCAAATAATATATTAGGAGTTTATTTGGGGGTTGAAAATGGGGTTTATTAATTTTGTTTCTTTTTCTTTGTATATTTGTTGCCCAACAGTCCATAAAGTCAAGCAAGATGCCATATTTTCCATTTGATTCTTCACTGTACAGTGGCTTGCCATGAAAGAGATGATCGGGTCAAGTAGAAAAAGTTGATTTTTTTGCTTCTCTTCACCACTCCGTAATAGATCATGGACATAAGTATTTTTGAGAGATAAAAAGTGTTTTTTGTTTTCTTTGTTGGAGTGAGCGAAATTAAATGGAGAAAAAGTTCACTCCTTTCTGTCCTCAAAGGCAACATATCGGAGTGAACGAAATCAATTTCTGGTTATAGGGGAGATGTTGGGTCTACTAAACTATTAGGTATAGTAATAGTGTTGAGTATAGTTTAAGTTAATTATATTTTAAAATTTTTAATTAAATATTTATCTTTAACAATTAATTTATATTAGAATAAAATTAAAAATTAATGTCATTAAATTATTGGGTTACTAATAAAAAAATTGAATCTGAATAGCGATATCCATATTAAAATTTATAAATTATAAGTAAATGGCTACTTAATCCTAATCAGGCATATTTTATTTTGATACAAAAATTTGATATGAGTGCTGCTATTTGCACACTTTTTTTTTTTTTTTTTCACATCCTTAATCACTTAATTAGTGAGTTTACTCCTAAAGCCCCAATGTGAAAAATACTAAGGACAACTCATTTAGACACCCATCTTCTCTCTCTTTTCTTCATTCTTCAGCCTTTTCATTTACACACACCTGACCCTGCACAGAGCCTTCTCATCACCGGCCACCTCCCGGCGAGCAGAGACCACCGGCGAGCTTTCTTTGACAGTGCAGAGCCCCACCATCCTTCCACCACGCGGCTAGGTGCCCCACACGCGCGAAACCAGCTCGGAAAACAGTCCCCCGCCCTTCTGTATCTTTCTAGTCCGATCGACCACCCCTACCACACACCCCATCTTTCTCTCTCTTCTTCCCTCGATCTCTCCTATCTCCCTTTCTCTGCTCTGATCGACCACCTCGACCAGGCCCTCCGACTTCTCTCCTCTCTCCGGCGTCTCTTTCATCTCTCCGGCTTCTCTCTCCTTTCTCCAGCTTAGGTCGTCCAATCTGTAATCTCCGGCACCAACTCCATTGACCAGCGCCAATTGAGAGAGTGGGTTCGGGAGAGAGAAAGAGAGTGAGGAGAGAGAGTGGGTTTGGGTGTGGCTGGATTGATAAGCCAGAGAGAGAAAGGGAAGGAGGAGAGAGAAGGAAAAAGAGAGAAAGGTAGGGTTGGGGTGCTGAGCGCGGTTGTGTGGGTGGCTAGGGTGGGAGGTGTTAGTTGTGGTGTGTTTGATGGTTTGGATGTTGGGTGGGGTGTGTGGAGTTTAATGGGTGGGATGAGTGTACAATGAGAAATTTGGTGAGATGATTTGTAATAACCAAGGAATAAAATTTCGGGTTTCGAGGAAATTTTGATGGAAATTTCGACGGAAATTTCGAAGATTTTTAAATTTCGACAAAAATTCGAAAGAAACGACGGAAATTATTATCAAAATACTAAAATTTTGAATGAAACTTCACCATATGTTTATTTAACATATTATCTACTACATTGATAAAAAACATTGAAAAAAACCAAATTATATGGTAGGTTTCATGTGATATGTGATGAATATAATGCGCGCTGGAGGCAAATACTGTTAAAAAAATGCTTCACTAATTAATAATTACTTCAATAACACCTCAATTTTATTTTTACTATAATATTTCCACATGAATTACAAAAGTAATCAATACCACATAGAGTTTCTAGGAGGTTCAAAATTTCCGCTGTCTTCAGTATCATCATGTCCAGAGTAGGTGTAATGTGAAAAATAATCATCCCAAGATACTTCTCCAGCATAATTTTGCATGTCATCACCAAGCTGGATCACGTGATCTCCCTCCACTGGCCATTGAATTCTAAATTCTTAATAACAAAAAGACATACACAGTAACACAAGAACAATAACAATTAACAAGAGAGTTAAATTCTATATTAATATCATATCAGTATATCACCAAGAAATTAATATCATATTAGTTATTAACTTATTAGTTATTACTAATTGGTAATTTCATATCATATTGATATTACCAATTGGCAATTCCATATTACTAATTTGTAATTTCATATCATATCACCAATTTCATTTTCATATTAGTATATTACTAATTTCATATTAATTATTAATTTATTACCAACTCCATATTAATTTCACTAATTCTAAATTACCAATTCGGGAATTCCATACATGATACATATTAGATTATTACTATTAACAAATCATACAAATTCCATATTAATTATTAACAAATCATACCAATTCCAATTCCATATCATATCACCACTTTCAACTTCCATAGTTCCATATCAATATTTATATATCATACAAATTACACAAATCATACAAATCAAAATCAACCTAAAATTATACAATCAATTCCAAAATTATACGATTAAAGATTCAAAATTAACCCAAAATCATACAAATTATACAAAACAAAATCAACCCAAAATCATACAATTAATTCTAAATCTATATAAATCAACCCAATATCAATATAATTTATCTTATATAAATCAACCTAAAATCATACAATTAATTCTGATCCTTAAATATTAATAGGTAATGATAAATTGATAATAAAATTTGTAACTTTGTAAGTTTGTAAATTGTAAATTTGTAAGTGACTAACTGACTAATCAACCATTCAACCCAAACAGCCAAACTTAAGTAGCTTTGTAACTTAAATATTACTTACAGAGTTACAGACTGCACAACAATATAAAATCTGTTGTTTTGATAGAGTCGAATTTATTTTCTTTGTAGTGCACAATGGCAAAGGTATGCTGAAAGTGCCAGACTTCTCTATAATAATAATAAAGAAAAAAAAAATCAGTTAGCACGTGCATAAGAAATTGATATGATTAAGTGAAAGTTGCCAATTAATTAAGGTATATCCGTATATATTATTAAAATGGCACAACACGCACCCAAAACAAAACCAAAGTGACTGAAATATTCCCTTTTGGTTTTTGAAGGGAATGTAATGGTTTCCTCTAATACATTGATTATATGGGGTGATGTAAAAGGGGGTTGGCTTTTAAGAGGAAAGAGGGAACTTACAGTAACAAATCAACCCAATTACCAAAACAGCAAAACTCCAAACTGATTTCGGGGTTCACCGGTTCAGACTTAAGAGAGAGAGAGGGGTCGGAGACTCGGCGTGGCTTCGAGGTGGCCAGGTCGAAGGTGGCCGGAGACAGAGCAGTCCGAGAACACAAACAGAGAAGATAGAGAGAGAAGAGAGAGATCGATGACTTCGGCCTTCAGTCCAGTCCAAGAAGACGGAGGAGAGAGGCGAGCCGGCGGCGCTGCAGATCTCGAGAGGCGAGCGACGGCGTTGCAGATCGACAGAGGCGAGCGGCGGCGAGCTGCGGCGCTGCAGATCGAGAAGGGTGTGCGACTGGCCGACTGTGCAGGTGAGAATATGAGGGTTGGTGGTTAGTGGGTTACGGCCTTAGCTGGGTAGCCTGGGTTAGCTGGGAAATTTCGTGGAAATTTCCCTAAATTTCCACGAAATTTCTCTCAAATTCAGAAAATTTTGCATTTAAGGGTATTCGAAATTTCGCCCGAAATTTCGATTATTCTCCGAAATATTCCGAAATTTTGTCAAATACGTGTTAAAATTTCGGAACCCCTTAAAAACGAAATTTAAACCCTTGGTAATAACTTAGTTTTTAATTTTGTTAAATTAATTTTAATTATATTTGTTTCATTATTTTTGTAATTATTTAAAAAAAAAAAATTACGTGTAGAAGGCAGTATGCTTCTACACTCTACTGTTGTTCATTGTTTTAAAAAATTCAATTTGATTGGCTTATTTGGAGGTGGCTGTGCAGTGTGTGTGTGTTAGGTGGTGGCAGTGGTGTGTGCTTGTGAGTGTGGCGGTTGTGTGTGTGTGTTTTAATCAAAACCCCAGCCAACCCAAGAACCAAACCCAGCAGGAAAACAAAGAGAAAAACCGAGAGGGAAGAACCCAGCCAATCCAAGAGAGAGAAAGAAAGAGAAAGAAGAAGAGAAGAGAAGAAAAGAGGAACCAAAGAGAGAAAAAGAGAGAGAAGAACACAGAAAAGGAAAGGAGAGGAAGAAAAGGTAATTTTCAGTTTTCTTGGATGCTCTGTTTTCTGTGATTTTGATTTTTAATTTTGATTTCTGTTTTGGTGAGATTTATTTGGTGATAGGAGAAGTATTTGTGACCTTAAGAACCTATGATTTGAAGGTGAAGTGAAGGATTTGAAGGTTTTAGGTGTAAAGAGCAAATTTTCAGTTTTTAAGTTTTTGAATTTCTTTTGATTAGATTGTATTTTTCTTGTTTTAAATTGAAGTTTAAGTTTTAATTTATCATTTTTTAGCCTTAGGAACCAATTTGAATGGGGAGAATAGAAGAGAAATGAGTTTGGTTGAATTTTAGGGTGCGTTTTTTGTAACATTTTACAAAACGGTTTTTCATTTTACAAATTCAAAAAATGACAAAAATGTGTTTGGTTGCCGTATTGAGAAAACAGTTTTTGAAAAACACAAAATAGAATTTCTAGTTTACAGTGTAAATTCAAAAAACGACTAAATGATGTTTTCAGTAAATTTAGAAAACATAGATAACGCAGATACAAATAAATAAAAAATTACAATTGGAAAAAAAAAAAAAAATGTGATCTGCACCTCCTCCCCACCTAGCCAGACCCACCTCCGGCGGCAGCCCTACCCCCCGCCGCTGCCCACGTCACCCATCTCTCTTCATCTCTCCTCTATTTCTCTATTTCTTTTTTTCTTTTTTTTCTCTCTCTCTTCCCATATCTCAAAATATATACTTTGTAATCCCTCTATAGTTTCCAATTCCCGCTTCAATAAACGGATCAAGACTCTCCGTAACATCCATGGCAAGAAGCTCACGAACCTTAACAACTTTTACATAGAGCAAATACACCCTGTTCAACTAGATCATAGGTGCTTGCAGTGTTGTTTCCATTAATAATACGGCCACCAACAACTCTTCCAGCTCCAAGGTAGTCGCGCCGGCCGAGGTGGGTTGGGTTTTATAAAACTTCTCTTCTTTTTAATTATATATTTTATGAAATTGATTAATAATAATTTATAATTAATATCTTTTGTGAATATAATTATTTGGTTGTAATAATTAGTTAATATCAAATGTGTTTTCATTATTTTTGTTTTATATAATTGCTTTTTAATTATGCTACCAGACGCCTTCTCATATTTTGAGAATGCAAAATTTAATTTGTCATTTTCATTTTACAATACTGTTTTTAGAAAATTGTTCTATAAAATGTTACCAAACTAGAAATTTTGGACAGTGTTCGAGTAGCCTACTTTGAAGTCTTATATTTTGAGTTGTAGAGAATCGTTTTAAGTGTTCTTTGTTTGGTTGTAAAGAAGAGTTGTAGAGCTTTAAAACGAGTATGAGTTTAATATGGAGGTGATTTGTTTGTTTGGTTCTTTGTTCAATATAGAGGTGATTTGATAAGGTAAACAGACAGCCAAAGTTGAGAAAAAAAAAAAAAAGAAAATTTCGGAAAAAATGGGCTGCTGGAGGTTGAAGATGAACACTGCCGCCAGACCACCACTCGCACCACCGGCGTGTGGCGGTGTGTGCGGCGGCTCCGGTGGCTGGGGAAAGTCTCTCCCCATTGCATTTTTTATTCCGAGTTCGATGGTGGCCTCTGTTTCGCGATTCAGGACCCCTAACTTAGTGTTTTCACTACACACACTAAAATTAGAGATTGAGCGACCTTTATTTCGTAATTAATTATGGTTTTCTTGTACGAGATTAGGTTCGGAAAACGACCCGGAGACATGACGCTATTTTTAGCAGCGGATTAAGCTTATTTTCGAGGTAGGGGGATCTGGGGAACCTTAAATTGTAAAAATTTGATTTTATTGAATGTTTGTTAAAAAAATGCAATATGTGTGCTAATATGTGATTTATTTGAATTACTTGAGCATAATATGAATTAGTTAATTATTATGTATAATTATGTGCATTTATTTGAATGTGACATTTATTTGAACGTGAAGCATGATTCATTGAGAAATAAAGATTTTGATGGTGAGAAGGGGTTGAGAGTTAAATTTAAATTTTGTAGTGTGTGTGGTGAGTGAAGCCCATTCCGTTGCCTACGGATAAAACGATCTATTTTCCCAAAGCACATTGGGACCTTCGATTGCTTATCAAAGTTAAGATGTCTTACACTTTCATTACGGATTAAAGTGAAGACGTGTTGCAATTTAATTTTTATGGTATTATTAAGGAAGTGCAGCATAACTTTCATGCATCTATAATATTATTATATATATATATTATTTGCTCTATGTTTTATGATTCATTGAGATTCAATATAATTAATTTTGCGTGATAAGGTTGAATGTCCCTATTGAGCCATTGATTAGAGCTCACCCCCTTATAGACTTTGCAGGTTCAAACACTGAAGATCAGAACCCTTAGAAGAAGTAAGAAGAGGAAGTTTGTATAAATAAGTGTGAACAGACTTTGAAGTTTATTTTCATTTTATTTTAAAAGTTTTGTTAAACTTAAGTTACTGAGACATGTTGTGTATTGTAAACTAAGCTTAAATTCAGTATAGTATGTTAATAGTATGCAGTTTCTTCTTTTATTTTATTTTTCTCCATCATATTCTAGTTATAGAAGTTAATTCTATAATTAGAGTGTGATTCACAACTTAATCCATAATTAGTTTTTAATTACGGATTTGGGCGTGACATGATTAAAAATATTTTGGTAATGGGAGAGATGTGTTAAAGATAAATTTCAAATTTTTGAAAGGAATAGGAGGTGTGTAGGAGAAAAATGTGTGCAAAAAGAAAAAAAAAGTGTGCAAATAGCAGCTTTCATACAAAATTGATCCCCCAAAATTTAGCCCTATTTGATACCGAATAATGAGTTTGGATATCAAAAATTAGGTTTGGGTATCATCAGTCACAAACCTTGAGGATGAAGGTTTGAAAGAGGACTTAAAAGTTAAAGGGAATTATATACATACCCTACAATTTTCTTTTTTTACCCAACAAAAAATGTGAACATGAACAGACAATTTTATCCTACCATGAATTGACCATTTTTCCCCCGTGCCCAGCTCCTCTCTCTCTTCCTTCCCCTCCGACCCACCCCTTGCCCAGCACCACCATCTCTTCCCACGCCACACCAACAACACCACCACCTTCTCTCTCTCTTCTTCCACTTCTTCACATGCCACTTGTCACCTCAGACCTCCATGAGCAACACCACCCTCTCTCTCTCTCTCTCTCTCTCTCTCATTTCCCTCCGACCAGGCTACCCCGTCACCTCCGACCTCTACAGTGCGAGCACCACCATTCTTTATCTCTTTCTCTCTCTCCCTCTCCTTCCCCTCCGACCCACCTCGTGCCCAACTTCTCTCTCTTCATTCCCCTCCGATCGAACACACATTAAACAAAAAATACAAGCTCGGCGGACTAGTGCTGAACCTAAATTCTTTCTTCGGCAGCTACTCTCTGAATATAAGAGGCTTGTTTGGCGGGTATCTGCTGAAGAAAATATTCAGGTTCGACACTGGTCCGCCGAACCTGCATTTTTTTTTTTAAGTTGGTTTTTTGAGGTGGGTCAGAGGGGCTTGTTCAGCAAGCATCTTCCGAATAGAAAAAGCTTGTTCTGCGGGTAGCAGCTAGAGAAAACATTTAGGTTCAACACTGGTCTACTGAACTTGCATTTTTTTTTTTAAGTGTGTGTTCGATCGAAGGGGAATGAAGAGAGAAAAGCTGAGCACGAGGTGGGTCGGAGGGGAAGGTCGGACGGGAAGAAGAGAGAGAGAGAGAGATAAAGAGAGAGAGAGAGAGAATGGAGGTGTTGTTGGTGGTGCTCGCGCCGTGGAGGTTCGAGCTAGGTGATGGGGTGGGTCGGAGGGGAAGGAGAGAGAAAGAGAGAGAGAATGGTGTTCGGAGAAGAGAAAGAGAGAAGATGGTGGTGCTATATGTTGGTGGCGTGCGAAGAAGAGGGAGGAGAGAGAGAGAAGGTGGTGATGAATAGTTAGGGTGGATAAGGGTAGGATAGTAAGTTGGGTTAGGTAAAATGAGAAAATATGAATTTTAAAAAGTGATGATTGGGTAAATTGAGAAATTGGGTAAAAAAAGAAAATTATAGGGTATGTATAGAATTTTCAAAGTTAAAAGGCAAACCTTAAAGACGAAGGTTTGAAAAAGAGCACTTAAAAGGCAAACCTTAGAGACGAAGGTTTGAAAAAGAGCACTTAAAACTTAAAAGGCAAACCTTAGAAACGAAGGTTTGAAAAAGAGCACTTAAAAGGCATAAATTATTAATAATTTAAGTAAACTGTAAAATTCCATAAAACCGGACCCTATGACCTTCTGAAGACCTGCTTTCCACGCCATTTCTTCTCTCTCTCTCTCTCTCTCTCTCTCTCTCTCTCACACACAGTCACACTCCCAGTCTGACACTCGGCGATCGCGTGACTCCCAGTCCCCGGCGCGATCCTCGCCTGATTCTCACTCTCCCAGTCTGACACTCGGCGATCGCGCTTTTTAGTCTTTGTCTACAACAGAAAAATGAATATAGCAATGCTCCTGATCCTGGAAGATAATTTACGTTCAAACTTCTAAATTTTTTTATTGTGACTTTTTTTTGCTTTCTAGGATGAGTTCAAGAAGAGGTGGTGGAAATCCCAAAGGAAAAGATGTCCCTGAAATCAATAGCCCTAAGGTTGAGCAGTTAAGTCATGGTGTAGCAGACATTAATCTGGGCTCAGCACATGATGATGGAGAGTGGGAGGTAATTGCCAGGAAGTCAAAGAACAGAGCTGGAAGCAGTGCTGCAAAACAATGGGGTTCTCAAAATTCTAATTCTAAAGCTTGGGCACCGCCAAATGTTCAGAAGCCAAGTATGTGGACTAGTGGTGGATCAGGACGGACTCCTGGTAACTCCTGGCCATCACAAACTGCTGATTCTAGAAAACCGGCTGGAAGAGGAAATGTATGGCAGCAATCATCCACTAGGGGTTTTGAAAACAACTCTGCGGCCACACAACCTGTAATTCCCCCTCCACTGGACAATGGATGGAACTGGCAATCTAGAGCTGGTTTCACTCAACCCCAGGGTTCAGAAGATTGCCAAGGCAATGATAAGAAGGATAGCAATGTCGCTGCTGCTGCTGATGATGATGATGATGTTGATGAAAATTCTGATGCTTTGAGTGATACTGATGATGAGCTATTAAGTGATGAGTTTGACTCGGATTCAAGTGAAAAGAGCCATGGCACTCGAAAGAAGAGTGGATGGTTTAAGAATTTTTTTGAGATTTTGGATAGTTTAACTGTTGGTGAGATTAATGATCCTGCTAGGCAATGGCACTGTCCTGCATGCCAAGGTGGTCCTGGTTCCATTGACTGGTACCGAGGTCTGCAGCCCCTGATGACACATGCCAAAACAAAAGGATCAAAAAGGGTGAAACAACATAGAGAGTTTGGAGAACTTTTGGATGAGGAGTTGCGGAGGAGGGGAACTACAGTTGTACCTGCTGGTGAAGCATTTGGTAAATGGAATGGTTTACAAGATGAGGAAAAGGATCACGAAATTGTCTGGCCTCCAATGGTTGTCATTATGAATACTAAACTTGAGCAGGATGATAATGACAAGGTACGATTTATGTTTTTCTCGCTTGAAATTTGAGATGATATTGGAGTCC
Organism: Dryas octopetala; assembly: GCF_963921425.1. Taxonomy (NCBI): domain Eukaryota; kingdom Viridiplantae; phylum Streptophyta; class Magnoliopsida; order Rosales; family Rosaceae; genus Dryas; species Dryas octopetala. The sequence goes on along the minus strand of NC_141368.1, from coordinate 20,901,154 downwards.
ATTTTATATAATCAATTTTCTTTCACAAGTACAGTTGCATTGTCATAATTTGTTGCTAAAGATTCCTTACTTTGGTATCATTCTAATCCTTTTCATTTTTCTTGCTTTGAATTTCAGTGGATTGGTATGGGAAATCAGGAGCTTCTGGACTACTTCAGCTCTTATGCTGCTGTGAAGGCCCGACACTCATATGGTCCACAAGGACACCGTGGGATGAGCATTTTGATCTTTGAATCTTCGGCGAGGGGTTACTTAGAGGCTGAGCGCCTGCACAAGCATTTTATAGAGCAAAGAACGGACAAGTATGCTTGGCATGGGAGTGGTCGTGTCTTATTTTATCCAGGTGGGAATCGGCAGCTCTATGGGTACATGGCGATGAAAGAAGACATGAATTCATTCAACCAACATTCCCAAGGTCCCTCTCTCTCTGTCTCTCTCTCTGTCTCTCTGTCTCTGTCTCTCTCTCTCTCTCTCTTTGGTTTTTGTTGGATATGTTGGGTACTACTGGTTACAGGGTTTTTACTTAAATCTTTCAAATATATATGGTAACTTTGATGCATTAGACTTCTCTCTGCAATTAAGATCCATGCTAATATTATGTTGGGGTGTCTCACATGTTTTATTACCATTAGGAAAATCGAAGCTTAAATTTGAAATGAGATCATACCAGGAGATGGTTGTCAACCAAATAAGGCAAATGAGTGAGGACAACCAGCAGCTTGTTTGGTTGAAGAACAAGGTTGCTAAAGAACAGAGGCATGCAAAAGCTCTTGAAGAATCTCTTGTTATAGTTAGTGAGAAGCTCCGGAAAACAACAGAGGAAAATCGAATTGTGAGACAGAGGACAAAAATGCAGCATGAAGAGAACAAGGAGGAGGTAATTTCCTTATGGAGATATATTATTGTGCCCTATAATTAGGATGGAAACTTGTGGTGTGGTTTAAGCAGCATTGGTGGACACTACCTCCATATTCTAATGTGGACATTTATGGATGTCTATAGTGGTATTGCTCCTTTAATTAAAGTTAGAGTAGAAGTCAAGAGCGTACACTTTATGTGGTTTATGACTTTGTTTGAAATGGATATAACCAATTTTTTTTTTTAAGTTAGAGTAGAAGTCAAGTCAAGAGCGTACACTTTATGTGGTTTATGACTTTGTTTGAAATGGATATAACCAAATTATTATTATTATTATTATTACTTTTTTTTTTTTTTTAAGTTATAGTAGAAGTCAAGTCAAGAGCGTACACTTTATGTGGTTTATGACTTTGTTTGAAATGGATATAACCAAATTTTTTTTTTTTTTTTTGAAGAATTTAGTGAGAATCAATCTATTTGTTTAAGTGGGCTATAGCCAGTCTATTTGTCTGAAATGGTGGTAACTTATAACCAATTTATTTGTCTGAAATGACTTTAAACAATCTACCTGTCTGAAATGGTTAGAAACAATCACTTTGCTTGAAATGAGCATAAATATTTGCACTGCACTTTGGCAAAAGACCATTAGTTAGAGGCTTTTTTTTTGTGCGTTTGTTATCATATTTATATTTTTCAATATTTTATCTTTTATATATATATATATATATAGATATGAAAATAAATCTCTTCTTTTATCTGTGTTTTACATTTGCATCCAGGTTTTACTGATTTGCAGTTGATATTTTAAACGTGTTGATGTGCTTATCCATCGCTATTCTTTTTATTTGTGGCTTCTCAATATTTTATTCTTTTCTGTATTTGTTGTTTATTTTGGCAGATGTACTTACTCTTTTATTTTATTTCATTTTATTTATCTATTTATTTTGGCGTATTCACTGTTCAGCTGCTATAAGTGGAATTGATGTTGTTCTTTCAAATGTAGCTTTTTTCTTGTTTACATTAAGGCCCTGAATGCAAAATTGAGGTTGATGTGGCGGTAGTGCTTGGTCTGCTAATTTCTATTTTGTATTAATGTTTTTACTATGTCATTTGTGCCTCTGGTTTCCTTGTGTAAAAATACGTGTGCTTTTTCCATTTTTGCAGGCTTTAGGAGACTATCCAAGAATGATTAATGACTTCTCGGTCTTGCCATCTCAAGTAAGGGAGGGCCGTGTGGGATCATATTGGTACCATGAAGACACACAAGCTTTTTTTGATGATTCGGACCACTACAAGATGATCAAGGCAATGTGCAAGCTTTCATGTAGTGAGTGTGACAAGATGGAGGAGCAACCAACTGATGGCTCGAAGCGTCGGGCTAGGTTTCGGAACATTGAACAGCTGAAGGGTCATTTATTCCACCGACATAGGTTGTCAATGTGCAGTCTATGTTTGGAAGGGAGGAAGGTGAAATTTTTATAATTGATTGCCATGAGACATGGGATTTATCGAATATTTACATTTTGAGCAAATCTTTTGCTCCATTCTCTCCTTTTTGTCTTCTTTGGTTTTATCTTGTTGATCTTATTAGCTTCTTGTGTACAACACAGGTATTTATTTGTGAAGAAAAGCTATATACTAGAGCACAATTGAATCAGCATATAAACACTGGTGACTCTGAAGTTGATGGAAGTGAGAGTGAAAGAGGTGGTCTCATGGGACATCCTATGTGTGAATTTTGCAGAACTCCATTCTATGGGGATAATGAACTGTACTCCCACATGTCTACTGAACACTATACTTGTCATATATGCCAAAGGTAACCACGCCATCTTTTACTGTGTAGAATGCTGTGTTCTATTTGAAATTTAAGATAAGTTTAAGCTCATATGAGATTTTATGCTGATCAATGCAGGCAGCATCCTGGACAATATGAATATTATAAGAATTATGATGACCTGGAGGCAAGTTTTCAGGGTTTTTCTTATTTATTTATTTCATTTTGTCTGCTACCGTATATTTGTTTTAATTGTTTTCTTATTTTATGTCATAGATGCACTTCCGCCAAGGCCATTTCCTTTGTGAAGATGAATCCTGCCTCGCCAAAAAGTTTGTTGTCTTCCAATCTGAGGCAGAAATGAAGGTGACTTCTTAGACCATGAAAAATTTGGCTGTGTTCCTGCATCTTATAGCATTTAATTGATATATTTTCTTGTTTATTTTTCAGAGGCATAATACTATTGAACATGGAGGGCGTATGTCTCGTTCTAAGCGTAATGCTGCTCTCCAGGCAAGTATACTATTTTCATTTTTCAGCTAGGTTGGGTATTTCTTCTCTCAACTTAATTTTCTTGTGAATTTCCTTATATGTAATATTATTATTTTTCCTCTTATATTTTTAACAGATACCAACTAGCTTCCGATATCGACGAAGTAGTGAACAAGATCATCGACGTGGAAGAGGTCGGACATTTCGTCGTGATTCTTCTGAAAATCAACTTTCTATGGCTATTCAAGCAAGTTTGGAGACAGCTCATGCTGATAGCACATTCCATGATCTTTCATCCTCTAGTGGGCAAGTTGATCCAGATATTGGAGATACAAGCGATATTGATCCAATAATTAATCCATTTGTATCACTAACTACAACAGATACTGAAACATCTTCAAGGTACCTTCAAGCCTTGGGGCAAAATCCTAGGAGTGCGCCTTTGGAAGACTCTTCCTTTCCTCCCCTCTCCATGGCACCTGGAAGCAGTCAATCAAAACCTCAACATGACTCAGATGGTTTGCCTACTAACACCATGGCAGCACATCTTCGCCGCAAAAACAACCGCAAGGTGGCTGTTATTAGTTCTGGTCAGGCTTGGCCAGCTGCAAGGCGTGGGCCTGTAGTACCACCTACTGATCCAGCTCAGGGTTGGCCTACGCCAAATGGGTCACCATTTATATCACGTGGTTCTGGTCAGAACAAGGTGGCCTTTGGTAATGGACCTGGATCTTCTAGTTATGCAAGTTCCGCTCAGGCTCAAGTTGAGACTCGACAGACAACAGTTCATGGATTATTATCATCTGGTTCTTTGAGGGATACATCCAACACTAACTCTGGTAGGATCAGCCACTCTGCATCGGCCCCTAATTTGGTAGAGAATGGATCCGTTCAACCTTCCATTTCGGATTTTCCACCGGTTTCTGCAGCACAAGTGCGTAAGGTTCCCTCAACTAGCCAGGCTTTATTGAAAGTTGGGGATGTTCAAACTGCTAATAAGTCTTTGGTGGAAAAGATTCGTATTGCTCTTGAATTTGATGAGGAGAGATACACTACTTTTAAAGACATATCTGGACAGTATCGTCAGGGTTTAGTTGAAACAGAAATATATTTAGATTTCGTGCGGCATTTTGGCTTGTTGCATCTTGTTCTTGACTTGGCTAGGCTCTGCCCTGATCCACAGAAGCAGAAAGAGCTGATTGATGCCTACAATGCCAGTATTCGAAGCAATGTTGTACAAGGGAATGAATGGTCTCAGGGCAGTGTTCACTTGAAAGATGGTAATACTTCTAAAAAAGGCAAAGGGAAGAATTTAGAGGCTGAAAACAGTAATTCCAAGAACATACTAGCAGATAGCATTATTAGCTCTGTACGGGAACTTCAATCAAGCTACAGGCCTTCGGAAGAAGCAGTGGAGGTGTTGCCAAAGGATGGATACCGAGCTGCCAAAGGCAAATCAAAGCTCGCTCAGCACCAGGAGGAATTAAATTCTCGCAGTCAACCCCTAATGCAGCTGAAGGGCCAAAAGGATCCCCCGCCAACTGTTAGCGAATCCAATCCAAATTTAGGGGACGGCGGAGGAGGGAGCAAGCAACGGAAGAAAACATCAAAATTCCATCGAGTCCGCTTGGGTGATGGCTCTGCTGCAGCGCTTTTAGATCTCAGAAATGCTGATCCTCAGCCAGATACTGGTAACGAGCGATTAGATGGCAGTAGTAACACAACTGGAGGATTGCCTGTTCATGGTGTTTGGCGAAATAAAGCGGCTCATAAACTTTTTTAGTTAGGAAAAAAGAATATGAACTATGGAATCAGATTTTGTGGGGAAGTTCTGTGGTTACAAATTGAACTGGTAGTACATGGAAAAGAAGAGTTGGGGTGCATCCTAGTTTTTGTGATCATTGAGTTCTCAGCTCTGTGGTGGAGTTAAGTTTTCTAGTTTGGCCACTGTGCAGTGGGATTTGTGTGGCGTGGTAATTTTGATGATACGGAAGGATTTTATGTTGCCTGGTTGGGCTTATATGTGCTCACATCTTCATATTTGCCATCATCAACACAAGTGTTCATATATATACCCTTTGAAATGAGAATATAGTGCAAAGGTATGAGATTTACATTTTTGGTTGACATTTCTGTCTTTGAATATCCATAGTCACGACACTATATTACATCTGTTGTGGGATTGCCTTATTATTTACAAAGTTCCCAAAACTAAAATAAACTGAATGGAATCGAGGACATAGAATGATTTTCTTTTCTTCCTTTATTGTTTATGTTTGGTTATATGCACCTGTTTTAAAGCGTGTGATATGACTATTCACTAATTATGATGTAGATGAAACAAAATTCTGAATGCATATCTGTTGATGCATATCTTCTAATTCATCCAAAGCATGCAACTGCCTTATTGTTTGTGGTGTAAGCCTCAGGTTTTCTTCCATAAAGCTACAACCTGTGCACAGCTACAAACTATGCTGTCCATAGGTTTTATGACTTGAAAAGACTATTATACCTTCTATATAAATATTTCTATCAAAGGCAAAAAATCAATCATTATGTCTCTCTAGCTCCCACCTCAACTCTCTCTCTCAATCCCCCTCCCCCCGGTCATAGATCTCATAGACAGATCTATACAAGATCAAAAACAGCTCCCATCACACCTCTCTATCTCTCGCTATCTCTCTCGATCTCACTGAAACCCAAAATCAGTTCTCTCCTTTTTACAATGCCGGCAGCCTCATTAGCACTAGATCAGTTTAGCCATAAGTTTAACTAAGGAGGTTAATATATTGGGCATAGTCATTGGCGTTGGGGCCAGGTGTGTAGGCCTTAAAGGGTCTGTCACTCATGGTATTGGGAGAGATGTTCTACAACACAACTAATGTTTAAATATATATCTGGGTGGCCAAAAAAAAAAAAAAGTTTAAATATATCTGGGAATCATTGGCTATAGTACATGATCAAATAATAAGCTCCTTTAATCCATGGAATCTTTATAGAAGGGGTACAGCCTCAAAGAATATTCATAATAAGGGTTGATGGACTCATACCTGACTATTATGACTCAAAACATAGTATGACAGAGAGACTTTATTATATTGTAGTCAAGGCTGAAAGGTTCTCTATACTTCTGGTTAATTAAGATTGTCATGATATATTGTTATACCTTACTCTTAAGCTTGTGAAGACCAATAGAAAAAATGGTATTTTTTTTTTTTAAGACCGAGTATATTTAGAAAGATGTTCTAAACTCAATACCGGATTTAATTAGAACCTAAAAAGTCACACACCAATGGGTGTGAGATATATTGTTAGAAATTAAGTATGGACAAAATTAATTAAAGAGTTAATCAATTGGGGCTATTGCCTAAATTTAAGGGCCTAAATTTAATTAATTAATATTTAATAATTAAACAATTATTTAAATAAATAATTAAATAAAATATGGGTGAAGCCCAAAGCCCATTTGGGTTCACGATGGCCGGCCACTCATATAAAGAGCCTTATACTGAAGTTTAGAAAGTTTTCATTCAACGTTGTTATTTTCTCTCTATCCAAAACCCTAGAGAGCTAAGCCAACAACTCCTTCTTGTGAGTTCATATCTTCATCTCCTTAAAGCATTCACTTATTAGAGAAGGAACCATCAACTGTCGAATCAAATTGGATTTACACCTTAATCGGCTTAGAAGTGTGGCAACCAGATATGAACCTTATTATGTTTTGTTCATATTTTGCATCATATATCAATCCAAATAACGATTATTTAAAGTTTTAATCTCTTTATATGATTAATTTCTAACACTTCCAACGTTCAAGTCATTATTATAGGTAAGTCTGAACAGAGTAATGACAATCAAATATTTCTTACCTCTTAAAGTTAGTATTACAATGTTAATTAGGTCCCTATAGTAGGAATAAATTAATAACGTCACAACCTTGTCCAAATGAGGAGGAACCCATATATGCTGCCGAATGTCCCATATGAAACAATCCACTCCCTTGGAAAATTATGATTTGACTCACCCGTACCAATTTACACAATCCCTAAACAACATATAAAGGAATAAATTTAGTTGTGACAGTTGCTATCTTTTTTTAATCATGTAAGGATGGAGAAAATATCCAATATATTATACCCATAGTTATCCAAACACCGAGTAAAGCAAGTACTTCGGTAAATTTAGGATTTTTTGATTATAATCCTTTTTTTCATGAAAGATTTTTTAACAAACACTCACACATAACATTGGCGGTCTACACTATAAAGTGAAGAAGAAGATCTAAATACTGAATAGAGAAATGAATAATTTTAAAAAACATTCGAGAAAATAGATTATTTGACTCGTTTAATTATTAAAAAAAAAAAAAAAAGGAACACTCGGATTTTTAATTTCCTCTCTATCTCTTTTAGTCACTATTAATTGTAGAAGGATTTGGGAAAGATCGACTACATCATATCATATAATTCAAAACAATTGCAAGACAATTCACAAAATTCATTCAACACTCTGTGTCAGTTAAAGAAGAGGAAGGTTGCGTTAGAAGCTCTTCCTTCCAATTTAGTACATTCTCCTTTAGCTCCTCCAGAGGAAGGTTGCACTAAAAGCTCCTTCTGTCTAGTTAATACATTCTTCTTCAATTTTTCCAAAGCTCCCTTGAACTTGGAGAGCTCCTCCAAGTTGAGCTTGTTAATTGGTTTGCACAACCAACTAGGCCTTGAGTTCTCAATGCTGGTATGCTTTTGTTCCTCCCCTCTTTTTTCTCTATTTCCAGTAGTGCAAGCAATATAGAGTATTCTTTGTTGAGCTGTTGGAGAGTAGAGTACTCTTGCTCTGTCATCTTCATTTCATTCTTTTGGCGGGCCATGTTTGTCATTCTTGATCTAGTAGAACAGTGAAAAAAATTAATAACCAAATTCTTACCAAAGCAAAAAAGAAAAAAGCAATCAAAACCTAGTTCTATTCATATATATGGGAATGAGGAATTGTTAGGAGAAACTTGGTAATTTATAGGGCCATGGTCTGTTAACTAATGCTGAACTTTATTAACTATTAGTCGAATCTCAGATTTCTTTCCATTTACGTACTACCATTTTTTAAGATTATTTGCTTATATTCCTTAGTTATAAAAAATTTATATGTAAGAAAATATAGTAACGCTCTAAAACAGTACGTAACTTAATAAAAAAATACCGCCCTTTTGGGTCCACCACATGGTGTATCACGTCATCTAAATCGTTCATTTTTTAAGGTCATATCAAACATCATCTTTACGAAAAATCATTAAAATCGAAAGTCGTTTATTTATCAAACATTGAACAAAAAAAAAAATAGAAATCCGGGTGTGTGAAGTTTAAAACTTTTTAAATATGATTAGCAAGGGGAAGCATAAGTTTCAAAAACCTTTATCAAAACTTTGAGATTTTCTTTACAAATGCAAGATCTAGTTGGTAATATGGAAGAATAAAGTATAAGTTCTAAAGTTTGTGTGGAGTTTACGATCATACCTTTGAAGACCCTACTCTCTTTGACTTGGTATCCAAGTTAGCACTCCACCTCCTCCTCCATCAAAGGGTTCCGACACCATAGGGATTGGTTCTCCAAGAACCACGAAATGGGTCCCTCCACAATATGTTTGGTGAGAAGGCTTAGAATCAAAACTTTGCTAAAAGAGTTTTGATCCTAAGACTAGATAGGTTAGGTTTTATTCTCTAGGATGTACCTCGATCAACAGATAACCTAGAGAGCGAACTCTACAAATTAAAGGGAACTTTAGAAGAGCTTAAGGAGAAGGTCTCAAGAAAAAGGAGGTGCTTCTAGTCCAGTCTTCTTCACCCTCAATGGATCGAAAACTCAACTAAAATATTGTTTGATACCCCTCGAACTGAGCCAGCTGGGGTACTTCTTCTATTGATCCTAATGGCCTGTATAAATTTTGTAAGAATGCTAGTGAGCAGATGGAACAAATTCAACATCACCAAAAACAGTGTAGTAACAATGACTTTATAGTTAATTTTTTTTGTTTTCACTTTTTGTTTTCTCTTTTGGTGTATAAAAATTGGTTATAAATACCTAATATTAATATACAAAACTGAATTGAAACCAATATTTTCTCACTTGTTCATATATACTACTCGATCTGCTTTATTGTTGCAATATAAATTAAAGGTATTTCCATGATCCTTTAGTTTTTTTCAACATATAAAAATGAGGTACAATTGATGCATGTAACATATATATACTACAACATCAAATAAATTGACAAGAATATAAATGAAGAAATATATAGAAAAGCAGAAGAGATATATTGATATATACCAGATTGAACTCAGAACTGAATGGTTTGGTCACTTGCTCTGTGAAGAACTGCCATGGTGTTCCCGTTGGCACAAAATGAAGAGAAACGATGGGTGGTGAGTTCGGTGATCGACTGGTGATTGAGTATGTGATTTATAACTGATTATAAAGGGAGAAATTAACACAAAAAAGGAAACTAGGGTTTTGAGATTTCAGGTACATTGTATATATCCTTCTTAAAATTTTGAACGGCCAAGCAAATATGCAAAGGGTATTATGAGTGAGGCAACTGAAGGCTGGATACAATGAATGTGTTGAATATTTTCCACTCTATATATACTATAGCAGATATTTTAGTAAGTAGGCCAAATATTATTGAATTTCTTCCATGTAATGTCCTTAAAATTAGGATTTGACAGATAATTAATTGGTCAATCCAATTCATATGTTATTTTTCATTTCCATTAATGATTTGGCAGATAATTAATTGGTCATACCTTCCTCGTACATAATCACATCCATCTTAAATCGTACGTCAATGTGAAATTGGAAATACGAGTTTAATCGATCGAGTCGAATATTGTAAAACTCATAAGTTATTTTTCTTTCTATAAGCCACTTGATTGATGATTGCTTTGCTTCTAATTAAAATCGTGATCTTAATAACTTAATTCATTAGTTATTATGAAATTGGAAAGACAAGTGGAGTTAAATTTAGTATTATAACGCTTAATATATTTTGAATAAGTCGTGCTCAAACTTTTTTTGAATACTTTTTTTTTTTTCAAGCTTGAATTTGATTTATCTTGACTATGAAGAGTCGAACTTTAAATAAGTCAAGTATGAGCTTAAAAGAACATGAGATATTGAGATAGTTGGGCTGAAATTAAACTATAATCACAGGGGTGCGATTGTTGGCTGGCATTTATATTTCCTCTGCATATATATAGTTACTAGTGAGGTGCTTAATTTGTTCAAGAATAATGTTGATCGCCTGCTTGTATATATAATTTTCTTTTTCATGCTTTCTGCTTTACCTTAGTATAATCTAGGGGTGGGCACGGGATGGAGGGGGATGGGACTTACCTCATCCCGTTCCCATCTCATGATTTGAGTTCGGGATCGGTACGGGATGGGATGGAGGTTTGGGATTATGGTACCATCTCGTCCCGTACCAAAGTGATTCGGTACGGGTTCGGTACCATCCCGATCCCAAACAAAAAATAATAAAAAATTTGGTGAACAAGTTGAAAAGACCAATGCCACCGATGAACAAGAACCACACCAAGATAATAGGCGCAAAGGTGAAGCCCACTTTATCAGTTCCAAATCGTTGAGCAGAGAAGATAAGGATCAAGATTGCTATAGAAATCCCCACAACAGCATCTGGAATATAAACATTAATGTCACTCAATTAATATTGTTAACAAATTAAGTTTCACTAAAAAGTAAAAACCAATTAATATACATACAAGATATGGTGCACCAAGGCCAAGCTATACAGAGTATGTATCTAAGAGGCAATAAATCAAACACGTAAAGGGGCAATCACACAAGACACCAATAATTTCATGGTTCGACCTTAAGTCTATATGTACAGAGCTAACAATAATCCAGTTTTCACTATCTCATTTACACTCAATTAATACCAGAGGCTATGGCGACGGCGAGGGGAGAGAGGCTGCCAGTGGTGCGACGCGCAGTGGTGCGATGCGACTCGATGACCAGAGGCTGTGGCGACGGCGAGGGGAGAGAGGCTGTGTCGACGGCAACGATTAAAGTGATCCCAAACCCAACGAGAGACGGCGACGACGAGAGACGGCGACGGCTTCGAGGGTTGCAATGCGAGAGACACTTCGTCGAGAGGCACTTCGTCTGAATCTGAAGTGGGATGCGAGGGACTGAGGGAGAGTGGCTGCTTGGAGAGGGTCGGGCTGCGAGGGCGAGTGGCCGGTGGGAGAGGGTTGGGCTGCGAGGGCGAGTGGCCGCTGGGAGGAGTCTCTGAAGTCTGAGAGAGTGAAACTGTGAGAGTGATTCAGATTTCAGAATTGGGGATTAGTGGATTACTGTAGACTGTAGAGTGTAGTCTGTTTGAGTGTTTTCGAATTTTAGGGATCAGGTGAGGTGATTCAGATTTCATTTCAGGCATTTAGGAAATAGGTTACTGAATTAGGATTGTTAGCCTGTTAGGCCATTTGGGAGTCTTGGGCCATTGGGCCGTGAGCGGGTGTGGGTTGGGTTTTTGGGTGAAAGACTGAAAAGTGAAAGTTAAAAAATAAAATGGGTTTAGTGATATTTGCCTATTTGGGCCCATTAAATTATTAAATAATTAAATTTTTAATTGTTCGGTACGGGACGGGATCATCCCGGTATTGAACCTTCAGGATCGATCCCATCCCGTTTAAGATCGGTACGGGACGGGATCGGTACGGGATTGAAAAAAAAAAAACGGGATGGGACCAAATGATACGGAATGGCACGGAATGGAATGGTTTCGGTATTTTCGGTCCTAATGCCCACCCCTAGTATAATCTACTTTCTCTTTTTTATTTTTTTTTACAGGGGATGGCATCCACACTCGTAAAGCAGCTAACACTACAAGAAAAATATATTTGGGCGACGAAACTTTGGGAACAAACTCTAACATTTGTCGCCTAAGCCCATCAATGTTTGAGCGACGAACATTTTCGTTGCCCAAATTGACTTCAGGCAAAACAGGACTTGGACAAAGAAATTCAATCCAAAACAAGCCCAAATTCAGTCTAACAACTCACAAGCAACAAATAAATGGAAATCGGACAGAAATTGAGTGGAAACAGCTCTACTGGCCACCACACGCGGAGGAGCCCGCGGTGGCCGTGAGCTCCAAAACTGGGTTTTTCAAATGAATAAGTTTCAGCTCAAACCAACCATACAGAATCAAAGATGAGGTCAAGGGGAGTCAAAACCAAACCTTACTCGACGGAAAACACCGCCGGAAAAGTCAGATTTTGGCTGGAGAAGACGACTGGCCCTGTGGCTTCGATTTGCGTTCTGCAGTGGTTCGATGAACAATCGAGAACCACCCATGGACTCACCGCGACTAGGGGGAGAAGACCCAAGTGGTCCTGCATCTCGATTTGGCCGGAGAACAACCGATCGCCGCCGAGCTAGCCGAACTTGATTTGCGTCTATTCCTCGTCGTGGGTGGTCAGCCGGAGAAATAGAGACCAGTGAGAGAGAGAGAGAGAGAGAGAGAGAGAGAGAAGAGAAGGAGGTGAGCTCGGGGAGCCTTCGCCCTCCTCCATTCGCCGCCGGTAGCACGCTCACGCGCCGGTGGCAGGCTCCGCTGCACACTTGCAAAGAGAGAGAGAGAGAGAGAGAGAGAGAGAGACGCGAGGAAGAGCGAGAAAAAGAGAACCTGAGAGAAAGGAGAGAGAATGAGAAAAAATAGACTTTTTGGGTATTTAAAACCCATTCATGTAAAATTACAAAAATGCCCCTCATTTTGAACATCCGTAAAACCCAATCGTAACTCCGATTTATGCGTGCTTCGTGTCTATGAACTCGTGGACTCGAAACCTTCCCAATAAGCCCAAAGTCAAAATCAAAAGCCAACTAATTAATTTCAAAAGTCTACTTTGGATCGAGCCCAATTTTTTTTAAAAAAAAAAAATTAAATCACAACCTTCTCAAATCAAATCTCAAAATATTTAAAATAAATTCTCAAAATATTTAGAATAAATCTTTGAAAATATGGGGTCTCACAATTTGGGTTTTACTATACTTTAGTAATTCATTTTTTGGGTGTTGAATTAACTATTCCACCCTAGAGGGTTGGTTAATTGTTATTTACTTATTTATGTTGATCTTATTATTTTTTAAAAGATCATGTTGTGTAATGAGTATTCTGATTCAACCCGGTTCATATAATTTATTAAAGGCTTAACTCGCCTTGAGTTTCTTGGGGATTAATGTCGGATTTTTTGTGTTAATTTCTTGAAAAATTCAAGAAAGGTGCCTCTGCCGCACGCCTGGGTTTCGGGGTGCAACAATTGAAGTGGTAGTAGAGCGATTTCAAAGCACATAGGAAGTTTTCTTAAAACTCTTTAAACAAAGTTTACAAATTTCCAAACAAATTTTGAAATGTCTTTTCACAAGCACGTGTTTATGAGACATTTCTAATTCGGAAATTTTTCTAAAAAAAAAAAATTTGAAAAAAATAGAATGATATGATTCCACTTTTTGTGGAACTTGCAGTAGGTTTTGCCTCTCAACTCCTCGGGCAAAGGCAATTTCTTGCCTGATTCAAGCTTAATCCTTCATACCGCATACAAGCAATCAAAAATCCTATCCGTTGCCGATATATCAAAGGCATAATTCTTCGGCACAAACACTTCTCTTTTATGCTTCCCCAGCCATGTCATCACTACAGTTTGTTTTTTACCTCTCTTCGGTTTTGCCAACGCCTCGCAAGTGAAAGGCTTGTCGAAAACAATCTGTGCAACTGCTGCTTCAGATTCTTCAATTTCATCAGTTTCCATGGGGTAAATCTCCGCCATATGAGTAGCTGCACTTCAGTAGTAAGTCCCCTTTCCATAATTCTCGGGTCTTGGGCATGCATGATGAATATGTGAAGGCATAGGTGGTTCCCTCTCCACTTTTGTGTGTGTAACAGGAGTCATGGCAAGCCCTGGCTACGGGTGAGTTAAAACTGAATATTGATGGGGCTTTTGATCAATTGACTGTGTTTGGAGGTGTAGGTGCTATTGTCCGTAATGGGACAAGAGAGGTAGCGGTGGCTTTAGCCATCTTGGGCGTATCTCTTCTCCCCAACAAGCAGAAATATTAGCTATGCATCATGGATTGGAGCTCACCTTGGGTGCGGCATATAGTGCTATTTTTCTTGAGTCTGATGCGCAAGTTGTAGTCTCTCGGCTTCAGAATCTTGGTAATGATTTTGCACCTGATGGCCATCTCATGGATGAAACTAAGGGAGTATGGAGGTTGTTATCTAATTCGACTTGTTCTTTTATTCCTTGTCATTGTAATTAAGCGGTGCATATGCTCGCTTCTTTTGCTTTGCTTAGTGATTGTTGGGTTGATTGGGATCATAAAGGCCTTGTATGGCTTTGTGATCAGTTGGGCCAAGATTTTGTACCTCCCTTATAAATTCTAATGAAATCTCTCATTAATTCAATTAAAAAAAAAAAAAAGATTCATCCACGCTCACATAAGGTTGGATAACATATTTTTCTTCAAGATAAAACAAGACTTGAATAGTTTTTTGTACGATTAATTAAGAACTCCAATAAGTTCAAAATAGTTAAGATAGGATCTCTCATATACTAAAATAAATATAAGAATAATTACAAAAGGAATAACTAGGATGCCGACCACTACACTCATAGTCAATTGCAATTTAGATGTATAAAAGCCTTTAAATATTAATTAGATGTAAATATATTGTAACGCAGATAGAAATCATCAAAACATATATGTAAATTAAATTTAATACTACTTTATTTTAAATCTATAAAGATTCCAACATTAATCTGTTGCCATACGAGGCTTGATATAATTTTACTAGGAAGTAATTAATTGACTTTCCCTTTACTAGATATCTTTAGTGTTAAAGCAAGTCATGTCAAACCTCTATAAATAAATCCCAAAGAGCCTCACTCTGTACTGCAAAGCAAACCTTGAAATTAACATCAATCGATCCCAAGTGTCACATAATCAAACAAAAATGGAGAAGACTGTTATCAACTGTGTCCTCTTCTTGGTCATTGCATCTTGTGAGTTTTTTCTCATTTGGTTTCAAAAAAATTTATATAAAAAAGAGTAGTGTTAGGGATTCCAAATATGCACTCATATGAACACTTCAACACTTGAATTGACTATTGGATTCACTTTTAAGGTTTTAATTTTAAAATGACATATGAACTCATGTCTCACTAATGAAACTTTATATATGCAGGTGTACCATTATTTTCAATGTTGACAGGAGCCGAAGCCAGGAGCCGAGATAAATTTTGTGTCACTCAAAATCATTGCAAAGACTATCCTTGTGGCAGTTCAGGCGTCATAGCTAAATGTGTTGTCCACCACTGCTTATGCACAAGTGCACCCCTCCCTGGGCCCATAAGCCCAGTAGTACCTGAACTCGCTCCTACTCCGGAAGCGCACCATTGCTTTACTTCCGCGGACTGCAAAGATGTTATATGTGTTATCGGTGAAGTTGTTTGTGGCGATGGCAAATGCATATGCATAGACCAAGAACAGTCTGATAAGAAGCCAAAACAATGTTCCAAATGGACTGACTGCACAGGAATTTCATGTCCATTGCCATTGGAAAAGCTTGAATGTGTTAATGGTGAATGCAAATGCGTGAACTGGCCTTGAAATTCAAGCTACATGCTCTTTGTTTTGTTCTCCTAGCCTAGCTAGCTAGTTAGGTGCAGCTACAAAAATATTTTGTAGCAAAACATGTAGCGATGTCTGTTTTAGTCTTTCTTCAAACAATGAAATAATTCACAAAATGAATTCTTCAATAATATATATGGTTTTGTTTGAGCCGAAACTTTATGGGTAGGGTTAAGGGTAGAGATCCTCGACCCAATCTTCCTTGATTGCAAAAAAAAAATAAAAAATAAAAAATAAATTAAATTAAATTCTTCAAATTATTAGCAAATGATGGCCTAATATGTGCAAATTGAACCCTATTGACATAGAAGTTCTGGCGAAATTCTACAATGACTGTAAGCATACGATGCCGTCAAGAATGTGGTAACTTAGGATCAAGTTTATGATAACTTACTACATTCTTGATCACTAGTTACCACCTACCTGAGCGTTTCTTCAAGAACAGGTCTCGATTAGGATCAAGTTTGTGGTATTTTACCATATTCTTGATCACTAGTTACCACATTCTTGAGCGTTTATTCAAGAATTGATAACTCCAGATCAAGTTTCTGGTAACTTGCTACATTCTTAACTGTTATTTACCACATTCTTTACCACATTCTTAATCGTTAGTTACTACATTCTTGCATTCATTCAAGAACTGGTAATTCGAGATCAAGTTTGTGGTAACTTACCACATTCTTGATCGTTAGTTACCACATTATTGAGCGTTTATTTAAGAACTGGTAACTCCAGATCAAGTTTGTGGTAACTCTTCAAAAAAGGCCTATCTAGATGAGTTACCATTTATTAATATGTCACTCAAGTTATTGGTAACTTCATATCAAGTTTTGAGTAACTTACCACATTCTTAATCGCTAGTTACCACATTCTTAAATGTTTATTGAAGAATTAGTAATTCCAGATCAAGTTTGTGGTAACTCTTCAAAAAATGTCTATCTAGATGAGTTACCACTTTAGATATCTCGTTCAAGTTATTGGTAACTCAAGATCAAGTTTGTCGTAATTTAACACATTCTTGATCACTAGTTGCCGCATTCTTGATTGTTCATTCAAGAACTGGTAACTCGAGATCAAGTTTGTGGTAAGTTACCAAATTCTTGATTGCTAGTTACCACTTACTTAAGCTAGGAAGTTACCACTATCTTGATTGTCAGTTACCACATTCTTGATCGCTAGTTACCATATTTTTGACGGCATTGTATGCCTGTAGTCATTGTAGAAGCTCTTAAAGTTCTGATAGCCAGAGAAACTCTCTAAAAGATATGGAGAAATTTTCACTTGCGATTGTTCTCTTCATCGATTATTTAGTAATCGCATATGTATTATGTTAACCGTGTTTCATCATTAATATATAAATCTCTAATTAATGTATCCCAAAGTTGCTCAAATATTTAAGGGACAAATTTGAACAACTCTAAGGAACTTCAAACAAGGAACCATATCTCTTTATAAACAAATCAATCACAAGTTAACACGTATGTTGATTTTTTTTTTCTCTTTTTTCTTGTCAATTATTAACTAAATTTTTCTTGTATATCAAGATATATGAGTGGACATGTAGTTTCCATTGCCATTGTTCCTGTTATCCTTGGCGGCTGGCGAACCAGCTGCCGAGGAGCTAGCACCATACCTTGGCGAATGTCCGCCATGGTTTTGATATTGTTGTTGGTGCTGCTGTTCGTGTCTCTGAACACCTGCCCTTGCTTCATCTCCGTTTACCCCATTCACTCCATTTAAGCCCAGTAGTACCTGAAATCGCTTTTACTCTGGAAGCGTACCATTGCTCTACTTTCGCAGACTGCAAAGATGTTATATGTGTTATTGGTGAAGTTGTTTGTTGCAATGGCAAATGCATACATAGACCAGGAACAATCTGACAAGAAGCCAAAAAAATGTTTCAAATAGACTGGTTGCATATGAATTTCATGTCCATTTTGCCATTGGAAAAGCTCGAATGCGTTAATGGTGAATGCAAATGCAAATGCATGCACTGGCCTTGAACTTCAAGCTACATGCTCTTAGTTTTGTTCTCTTAGCCTAGCTAGCTAGTTAGGTGCAGCAACAAAAATATTGTGTAGTAAAACATGTAGCTATGTTTGGTTTTAGTCTTTCTTCAAACAATTAAATAATTCACACAATGAATTCTTCAATAATATATATATATGGTTTTGTTTGAGACTAAACTTTATAGGTAAGGTCAAGGGTAGAGATCCTCAACCCAATCTTCCTTGACTGCAAAAAAACAAAAAAAAACAAAAAAAAAACAAAAAAAAAAAACAAATGAAGAAATTTACCAAATTACTAGCATGAAAATGATGGCCTAATATGTGCAAATTGAACCTTATTGACATAGAAGTTCTGATCGCCAGAGACACTCTAAAAGATATGGAGAAATTTTCACTTGAGATTGTTTTCTTCATCGATTATTTAGTAATTGCATATGTATCATGTTAACCGTGTTGTGTCATCAACATTTAAATCTCTAATTAATGTATCCCAAAGTTGATCAAATATTTGAGGGACAAATTTTGAACAACTATAAGGAACTCCAAACAAGGAACCATTTCTCCTTATAAATAAATCATCACAAGTTAAGACGTTTGTTGATTTTTTTTTTTCTCTTTTCTCTGGTCAATTATTAACTAAATTTTTCTCGTATGTCAAGATATATGAGTGGACATGTAGTTAACATTGAAGTATTGAACAAAGTAATTTGGCTAAATTAATTCATGTTTATAAACGAAGAGGATATAATCGGCTCACATATCACCACCATTCCATATCACTGAGCGGATCGAGGTTGAAAATAACCACAATCAAACTGCCTCATGAATACCAATTCCGACCATACAAGCCATTTCAAGGCAACCCATCCACCTTGTATGGTGTTACCATATCCATGATCTTGGCGTTCTCAGGTGTGTAGTGCATTAATGTTGATTCCCCACAATTACAAGCCTAAACCTAACACTGCAAGGATTAGTGGATGCTATTCCATAGACCATGGTTTCGGGCCATGACTTCTGCTTATATGAGATATGTACTAGTCAGACACAAAAATTACTATTAAGGATTGCTTTTAATCTTAATGAGTAAACTCAGAAAATTCATAAACTAGTTTGGATAATCTATCTTCTCTTGGATACAATTGTGTGGACTCAAATTATTTCACAAATAATTTCAGAATTGCAATAAAAGTATATATAAAATAAATTTGTTCAAATAAATCAATAGATATTAAATATGTACTTACAGTACACTACAAGAAAAACGTCGATAGATATCTAATGGGGTTTCCGTCTGATATTTCGAGTGGTGATATCTAATGTACTTCTTTAGATATCAGTTGTCCGACTAATATCTAAATATGTTTTACATATCATTTTTTGAAATTCAATATGATGTCCTAAAGATATAATGAATATCAATTTTTTTAGTATTTCTAATATCTACAATATAACCATTATTTATATATCAGGTTTAAAAGAAAATATGATATAATCAAAGTATAAATATCACGTCTACAAAAAATCTGAAAGCAAAAGCATCATAAAATTACAGTTTTTAGACCAAAACGAATATTGTTTATTATTTCAAGTTTAAAAAAGTGAATTGGAATGTATGGTAGATATCAATTTTTTTTTTTTCACCTAAAAGGAATATCAATGAATTGATCATACAATTATACCTGTAATTTGAAATGTCCTGAAATTTGTGTAAGTATAAAATCTTCTATTCTCATATATTTCATATTCCAAGCACCAATAAAATTCAAAGTACCCATTACAGTACAATATCCAACAAAACTTGTAAGTTACTTATTATTAGAAGATATAAATTGTATTCAAACAAAGATATAAAATGTATCTCAATTACAAAAAAAAAAATGGTAAAAAAAACCATCAAATTTGGTATGACTTAGCCAAACAAGTTAATCCTCTGTTCTGATCCTTTCTTTCCTCATATATTTCTAATTCTTTTTATATTTTTATTTATGTTAAAAAAAATTAATTAACGTGTAGAAGGCACAGCTTCTACACTTTTCTGTTTTCTTTAGTTGTTTTAAAATTTCATTTTGATTGGTTAATAGGGAGGTGAAGTATTGAGCAGTGGACTAAGTGTGGTGTGTGTTTGGTGTGGCGGTGGAAGTGTGTGTGTGTGTGTGAGTTTAAAGACTGGGTTTGTAGTAAACCCAGCAAAACCTTAAAATGAATACCCGAAAAACCATAGAAAGCCCAGAAAATCCGAGAGAGAGAAAAAGAGAAGAGAAGGAGAGAGAGAGAGAGAGAGAGAGAGAGAGAGAGAGAGAGAGAGAGAGAGAGAGAGAGAGAGAGAGAGAGGAAGAAGAGGTAAGCTCCACCTCCATATACTCTGTTTATCTTTGAATTTGATTTTTGTGATGATATCTGTTTTGGTGAGGTTTATTTAATTATTAGAGTTGTCTATAGGATCACAAACAACCTAGATGACTAAGATGAATGAAGGAAAAGGAAGATAGCTGATCTAGGAAAAGGCGAAAGCAAAGGCAAAGGACAATCTAGTGGAGCAAGTGGTGGTGCACCAAAATCAAAGACTTGTTACCAATGTGGAGTTATATGACATTTCAAGAACCAATGCCCACAGAGGACTGGAGCGCAAGGCACTCCACAGCAAGCTCAAACTCCACAAGCCAATGCACAGACACATGCACTTTTTCAACAGCAAGCATATCAACAACCTTCGCATAATTGAGCACAAGGATAAGGAAGATGACCTCGACCTCGACCTCAACCTCAACAAGGAGCAAGAGCGTATGTACTCCATGGAACAAATGATGAGGCATCATTAGATGGTAAGTTACTTCTGTCTAATACACTTGCCAATATTTTGTTTGATATTGGTGCAACGCATTCTTTTGTATCTGTTTGTCTCGCTAAAAAGTTAGGATTGCGATTTGAACCATTGGTAGTTCCGTTGGATTTGAGCATACCTATTGGAGACAATGAGGAGATCAACAGAGTTTTTAAAGACTGCTAGTTAGTGATACAAGGATTTGCGCTATATGCGGATTTGTATCCATTAAGATGGTGGAATACAACCTAATCCTAGGAATGGATTGGTTAAGAAGGAATCTGACGCAGCGTAACACGCAATTAAAATATATTAGGGATAACCAGCGTTAATCTCTAAAAGAATCTGGAATCCACCAGAGAAATGAGAGAAATCTCAAGGTTTTCTGATTGAAAATAATAAAACTGAATCTTACAAACAGCCAAAAGGTTGTTTAAATACGTTCAGAACCCTAGACGTTCGAAATTCAAAACGGAAATAAAAATGGAAATAAAGTGCAATTTAGGAAACTTATTCAAAAACACTAAATTGCTTATTTGAAGCCCTAAACGAAGGAATTTGGCCAAAATAGGCCCTCGAATCAGTATGTCATGGGCCAATTTTTGACACTGGGCCGGGCTGAAGCTTGTTTCTTTTCTTGGGCTTCTGGCGGTCGAGTTGTTGCATGAACCGTTCTACCATTTGTTCTACATCAGAATCAAGCACAAATCAATTGCGAGAAGATACGAGTTCGTATCGCAGAACCTAGTGGAAAAAAAGTAGTGTTTAAATTGGACAAGGAAGTAATTTCTCAAAGCCCACTATGGAAAGTGAGCCTTGAAAGTCGAAGAACTTCACAATGTTCCTCGATTTGGAGTAGCCATGGAAGAAGAAAACTTGAGAGAGAGAGAGAGAGAGCGAGAATGGTTGGGGTCATCAAAGTTTGCCGATTGGAAGGGGTTGGGGTATCGGGAGAGAGGCTGATCGAGTAGAAGGAGGAGAGAGAAGGGGTGTGACGACGAAACTGAGAGAATGAGCGAGAGCGTAAGGCCTTGCTATTTCATGAAAAAGCCAAGGCTCACGTTAGACTAGAAGTTGACTGCATCAGGTGCGGCGCATATGGAGATGTACGAAACGACAAGAGTGGTTGAACTACACCACCGATCTGGTCTAAACCAAGAGATTTTTTTAGGGCCCTTTAATTAGAAGTCCAAAATGAAAAAGAAAGTTAAGCCAAACCCCAGCCGATCAAAAACTTAAGTAGAAACTCAAACTGTCCACTGAGCGCTCGGCATTTGCAGATGCAACACGCATCTGCAAGCAAAAAAAAAAAAAGCATCGACAAGCAAACAAGATGCATTTGCAAGAAAAAAAATGCATCTACAAGCAAAAAGATGCATATGCAAACAACTACATCTGCATGTACTGAGCGCTCGGTAGTGTAGTTTTTTTTGCTCTATATCCGCCTACACGAACAAATTAGGCTGAAACTTAATTTTTTATTTAGCTTAGTTTCTAGTTAAAAATCTTTCAAAAATTGGGTTTATAAGTAATTTATTATTGTTTGTATTTAATCAAAAAATCTTAGTATTAGTTAAATAAAAAAAAAAATTCCTATTTTTTCCTTTATTAAAAATTTTGGGTGGTTGATTGTAAATTTTTTTTTTGTGCTAAATGTGCACCCAGTATTAATGCAAAAACTCTTATTTATGATGTATCCTATTATTATTATTATTATTGTTGTTGTTGTTGTTGTTGTTGTTAAAAAAATTATTTAAATATATTCAATATTGGTTTTATCTTGAAGATCTTATAAAAATATTTACAATGTATAATTTTCATAAATATTAAAAGAGTGCTGTTATTCGAATCTAATTTTTTTTATCAGTAGCTCAAACACACTGTTTACACCCACATTCATTTTAAAAAATGTTAAAACTTATTAGTACACCTAACATATTTTCCTAAACTACCCTAACTAAAACTCAATAACTAAGTCCAACATAACGTACACCCATCAATTATACTCACTATACCCAACAAACACACCAAACCCCAACATCATCACACCACCTCCCAAACCCAACACCATCATGGGTACATTTTTGAGAGAATTTCGTTTTGTTCTTACTGCTACGTCTGCCAAGTGAGTGTACAAAATTAGCGGTGATGTGCATGGTTAAGATTAATTTGGGTGTCAAATAATATATTAGGAGTTTATTTGGGGGTTGAAAATGGGGTTTATTAATTTTGTTTCTTTTTCTTTGTATATTTGTTGCCCAACAGTCCATAAAGTCAAGCAAGATGCCATATTTTCCATTTGATTCTTCACTGTACAGTGGCTTGCCATGAAAGAGATGATCGGGTCAAGTAGAAAAAGTTGATTTTTTTGCTTCTCTTCACCACTCCGTAATAGATCATGGACATAAGTATTTTTGAGAGATAAAAAGTGTTTTTTGTTTTCTTTGTTGGAGTGAGCGAAATTAAATGGAGAAAAAGTTCACTCCTTTCTGTCCTCAAAGGCAACATATCGGAGTGAACGAAATCAATTTCTGGTTATAGGGGAGATGTTGGGTCTACTAAACTATTAGGTATAGTAATAGTGTTGAGTATAGTTTAAGTTAATTATATTTTAAAATTTTTAATTAAATATTTATCTTTAACAATTAATTTATATTAGAATAAAATTAAAAATTAATGTCATTAAATTAGTGGGTTACTAATAAAAAAATTGAATCTGAATAGCGATATCCATATTAAAATTTATAAATTATAAGTAAATGGCTACTTAATCCTAATCAGGCATATTTTATTTTGATACAAAAATTTGATATGAGTGCTGCTATTTGCACACTTTTTTTTTTTTTTTTCACATCCTTAATCACTTAATTAGTGAGTTTACTCCTAAAGCCCCAATGTGAAAAATACTAAGGACAACTCATTTAGACACCCATCTTCTCTCTCTTTTCTTCATTCTTCAGCCTTTTCATTTACACACACCTGACCCTGCACAGAGCCTTCTCATCACCGGCCACCTCCCGGCGAGCAGAGACCACCGGCGAGCTTTCTTTGACAGTGCAGAGCCCCACCATCCTTCCACCACGCGGCTAGGTGCCCCACACGCGCGAAACCAGCTCGGAAAACAGTCCCCCGCCCTTCTGTATCTTTCTAGTCCGATCGACCACCCCTACCACACACCCCATCTTTCTCTCTCTTCTTCCCTCGATCTCTCTTATCTCCCTTTCTCTGCTCTGATCGACCACCTCGACCAGGCCCTCCGACTTCTCTCCTCTCTCCGGCGTCTCTTTCATCTCTCCGGCTTCTCTCTCCTTTCTCCAGCTTAGGTCGTCCAATCTGTAATCTCCGGCACCGACTCCATTGACCAGCGCCAATTGAGAGAGTGGGTTCGGGAGAGAGAAAGAGAGTGAGGAGAGAGAGTGGGTTTGGGTGTGGCTGGATTGATAAGCCAGAGAGAGAAAGGGAGGGAGGAGAGAGAAGGAAAAAGAGAGAAAGGTAGGGTTGGGGTGCTGAGCGCGGTTGTGTGGGTGGCTGGGGTGGGAGGTGTTAGTTGTGGTGTGTTTGATGGTTTGGATGTTGGGTGGGGTGTGTGGAGTTTAATGGGTGGGATGAGTGTACAATGAGAAATTTGGTGAGATGATTTGTAATAACCAAGGAATAAAATTTCGGGTTTCGAGGAAATTTCGATGGAAATTTCGACGGAAATTTCGAAGATTTTTAAATTTCGACAAAAATTCGAAAGAAACGACGGAAATTATTATCAAAATACTAAAATTTTGAATGAAACTTCACCATATGTTTATTTAACATATTATCTACTACATTGATAAAAAACATTGAAAAAAACCAAATTATATGGTAGGTTTCATGTGATATGTGATGAATATAATGCGCGCTGGAGGCAAATACTGTTAAAAAAATGCTTCACTAATTAATAATTACTTCAATAACACCTCAATTTTATTTTTACTATAATATTTCCACATGAATTATAAAAGTAATCAATACCACATAGAGTTTCTAGGAGGTTCAAAATTTCCGCTGTCTTCAGTATCATCATGTCCAGAGTAGGTGTAATGTGAAGAATAATCATCCCAAGATACTTCTCCAGCATAATTTTGCATGTCATCACCAAGCTGGATCACGTGATCTCCCTCCACTGGCCATTGAATTCTAAATTCTTAATAACAAAAAGACATACACAGTAACACAAGAACAATAACAATTAACAAGAGAGTTAAATTCTATATTAATATCATATCAGTATATCACCAAGAAATTAATATCATATTAGTTATTAACTTATTAGTTATTACTAATTGGTAATTTCATATCATATTGATATTACCAATTGGCAATTCCATATTACTAATTTGTAATTTCATATCATATCACCAATTTCATTTTCATATTAGTATATTACTAATTTCATATTAATTATTAATTTATTACCAACTCCATATTAATTTCACTAATTCTAAATTACCAATTCGGGAATTCCATACATGATACATATTAGATTATTACTATTAACAAATCATACAAATTCCATATTAATTATTAACAAATCATACCAATTCCAATTCCATATCATATCACCACTTTCAACTTCCATAGTTCCATATCAATATTTATATATCATACAAATTACACAAATTACACAAATCAAAATCAACCTAAAATTATACAATCAATTCCAAAATTATACGATTAAAGATTCAAAATTAACCCAAAATCATACAAATTATACAAAACAAAATCAACCCAAAATCATACAATTAATTCTAAATCTATATAAATCAACCCAATATCAATATAATTTATCTTATATAAATCAACCCAAAATCATACAATTAATTCTGATCCTTAAATATTAATAGGTAATGATAAATTGATAATATATTGTAAATTTGTAACTTTGTAAGTTTGTAAATTGTAAATTTGTAAGTGACTAACTGACTAATCAACCATTCAACCCAAACAGCCAAACTTAAGTAGCTTTGTAACTTAAATATTACTTACAGAGTTACAGACTGCACAACAATATAAAATCTGTTGTTTTGATAGAGTCGAATTTATTTTCTTTGTAGTGCACAATGGCAAAGGTATGCTGAAAGTGCCAGACTTCTCTATAATAATAATAAAGAAAAAAAAAATCAGTTAGCACGTGCATAAGAAATTGATATGATTAAGTGAAAGTTGCCAATTAATTAAGGTATATCCGTATATATTATTAAAATGGCACAACACGCACCCAAAACAAAACCAAAGTGACTGAAATATTCCCTTTTGGTTTTTGAAGGGAATGTAATGGTTTCCTCTAATACATTGATTATATGGGGTGATGTAAAAGGGGGTTGGCTTTTAAGAGGAAAGAGGGAACTTACAGTAACAAATCAACCCAATTACCAAAACAGCAAAACTCCAAACTGATTTCGGGGTTCACCGGTTCAGACTTAAGAGAGAGAGAGGGGTCGGAGACTCGGCGTGGCTTCGAGGTGGCCAGGTCGAAGGTGGCCGGAGACAGAGCAGTCCGAGAACACAAACAGAGAAGATAGAGAGAGAAGAGAGAGATCGATGACTTCGGCCTTCAGTCCAGTCCAAGAAGACGGAGGAGAGAGGCGAGCCGGCGGCGCTGCAGATCTCGAGAGGCGAGCGACGGCGTTGCAGATCGACAGAGGCGAGCGGCGGCGAGCTGCGGCGCTGCAGATCGAGAAGGGTGTGCGACTGGCCGACTGTGCAGGTGAGAATATGAGGGTTGGTGGTTAGTGGGTTACGGCCTTAGCTGGGTAGCCTGGGTTAGCTGGGAAATTTCCACGAAATTTCTCTCAAATTCAGAAAATTTTGCATTTAAGGGTATTCGAAATTTCGCCCGAAATTTCGATTATTCTCCGAAATATTCCGAAATTTTGTCAAATACGTGTTAAAATTTCGGAACCCCTTAAAAACGAAATTTAAACCCTTGGTAATAACTTAGTTTTTAACTTTGTTAAATTAATTTTAATTATATTTGTTTCATTATTTTTGTAATTATTTAAAAAAAAAAAATTACGTGTAGAAGGCAGTATGCTTCTATACTCTACTGTTGTTCATTGTTTTAAAAAATTCAATTTGATTGGCTTATTTGGAGGTGGCTGTGCAGTGTGTGTGTGTTAGGTGGTGGCAGTGGTGTGTGCTTGTGAGTGTGGCGGTTGTGTGTGTGTGTTTTAATCAAAACCCCAGCCAACCCAAGAACCAAACCCAGCAGGAAAACAAAGAGAAAAACCGAGAGGGAAGAACCCAGCCAATCCAAGAGAGAGAAAGAAAGAGAAAGAAGAAGAGAAGAGAAGAAAAGAGGAACCAAAGAGAGAAAAAGAGAGAGAAGAACACAGAAAAGGAAAGGAGAGGAAGAAAAGGTAATTTTCAGTTTTCTTGGATGCTCTGTTTTCTGTGATTTTGATTTTTAATTTTGATTTCTATTTTGGTGAGATTTATTTGGTGATAGGAGAAGTATTTGTGACCTTAAGAACCTATGATTTGAAGGTGAAGTGAAGGATTTGAAGGTTTTAGGTGTAAAGAGCAAATTTTCAGTTTTTAAGTTTTTGAATTTCTTTTGATTAGATTGTATTTTTCTTGTTTTAAATTGAAGTTTAAGTTTTAATTTATCATTTTTTAGCCTTAGGAACCAATTTGAATGGGGAGAATAGAAGAGAAATGAGTTTGGTTGAATTTTAGGGTGCGTTTTTTGTAACATTTTACAAAACGGTTTTTCATTTTACAAATTCAAAAAATGACAAAAATGTGTTTGGTTGCCGTATTGAGAAAACAGTTTTTGAAAAACACAAAATAGAATTTCTAGTTTACAGTGTAAATTCAAAAAACGACTAAATGATGTTTTCAGTAAATTTAGAAAACATAGATAACGCAGATACAAATAAATAAAAAATTACAATTGGAAAAAAAAATAATGTGATCTGCACCTCCTCCCCACCTAGCCAGACCCACCTCCGGCGGCAGCCCTACCCCCCGCCGCTGCCCACGTCACCCATCTCTCTTCATCTCTCCTCTATTTCTCTATTTCTTTTTTTCTTTTTTTTTTCTCTCTCTCTTCCCATCTCTCAAAATATATACTTTGTAATCCCTCTATAGTTTCCAATTCCCGCTTCAATAAACGGATCAAGACTCTCCGTAACATCCATGGCAGGAAGCTCACGAACCTTAACAACTTTTACATAGAGCAAATACACCCTGTTCAACTAGATCATAGGTGCTTGCAGTGTTGTTTCCATTAATAATACGGCCACCAACAACTCTTCCAGCTCCAAGGTAGTCGCGCCGGCCGAGGTGGGTTGGGTTTTATAAAACTTCTCTTCTTTTTAATTATATATTTTATGAAATTGATTAATAATAATTTATAATTAATATCTTTTGTGAATATAATTATTTGGTTGTAATAATTAGTTAATATCAAATGTGTTTTCATTATTTTTGTTTTATATAATTGCTTTTTAATTATGCTACCAGACGCCTTCTCATATTTTGAGAATGCAAAATTTAATTTGTCATTTTCATTTTACAATACTGTTTTTAGAAAATTGTTCTATAAAATGTTACCAAACTAGAAATTTTGGACAGTGTTCGAGTAGCCTACTTTGAAGTCTTATATTTTGAGTTGTAGAGAATCGTTTTAAGTGTTCTTTGTTTGGTTGTAAAGAAGAGTTGTAGAGCTTTAAAACGAGTATGAGTTTAATATGGAGGTGATTTGTTTGTTTGGTTCTTTGTTCAATATAGAGGTGATTTGATAAGGTAAACAGACAGCCAAAGTTGAGAAAAAAAAAAAAGAAAATTTCGGAAAAAATGGGCTGCTGGAGGTTGAAGATGAACACTGCCGCCAGACCACCACTCGCACCACCGGCGTGTGGCGGCGTGTGCGGCGGCTCCGGTGGCTGGGGAAAGTCTCTCCCCATTGCATTTTTTATTCCGAGTTCGATGGTGGCCTCTGTTTCGCGATTCAGGACCCCTAACTTAGTGTTTTCACTACACACACTAAAATTAGAGATTGAGCGACCTTTATTTCGTAATTAATTATGGTTTTCTTGTACGAGATTAGGTTCGGAAAACGACCCGGAGACATGACGCTATTTTTAGCAGCGGATTAAGCTTATTTTCGAGGTAGGGGGATCTGGGGAACCTTAAATTGTAAAAATTTGATTTTATTGAATGTTTGTTAAAAAAATGCAATATGTGTGCTAATATGTGATTTATTTGAATTACTTGAGCATAATATGAATTAGTTAATTATTATATATAATTATGTGCATTTATTTGAATGTGACATTTATTTGAACGTGAAGCATGATTCATTGAGAAATAAAGATTTTGGTGGTGAGAAGGGGTTGAGAGTTAAATTTAAATTTTGTAGTGTGTGTGGGGAGTGAAGCCCATTCCGTTGCCTACGGATAAAACGATCTATTTTCCCAAAGCACATTGGGACCTTCGATTGCTTATCAAAGTTAAGATGTCTTACACTTTCATTACGGATTAAAGTGAAGACGTGTTGCAATTTAATTTTTATGGTATTATTAAGGAAGTGCAGCATAACATTCATGCATCTATAATATTATTATATATATATATATTATTTGCTCTATGTTTTATGATTCATTGAGATTCAATATAATTAATTTTGCGTGATAAGGTTGAATGTCCTTATTGAGCCATTGATTAGAGCTCACCCCCTTATAGACTTTGCAGGTTCAAACACTGAAGATCAGAACCCTTAGAAGAAGTAAGAAGAGGAAGTTTGTATAAATAAGTGTGAACAGACTTTGAAGTTTATTTTCATTTTATTTTAAAAGTTTTGTTAAACTTAAGTTACTGAGACATGTTGTGTATTGTAAACTAAGCTTAAATTCAGTATAGTATGTTAATAGTATGCAGTTTCTTCTTTTATTTTATTTTTCTCCATCATATTCTAGTTATAGAAGTTAATTCTATAATTAGAGTGTGATTCACAACTTAATCCATAATTAGTTTTTAATTACGGATTTGGGCGTGACATGATTAAAAATATTTTGGTAATGGGAGAGATGTGTTAAAGATAAATTTCAAATTTTTGAAAGGAATATGAGGTGTGTAGGAGAAAAATGTGTGCAAAAAGAAAAAAAAAAGTGTGCAAATAGCAGCTTTCATACAAAATTGATCCCCCAAAATTTAGCCCTATTTGATACCGAATAATGAGTTTGGATATCAAAAATTAGGTTTGGGTATCATCAGTCACAAACCTTGAGGATGAAGGTTTGAAAGAGGACTTAAAAGTTAAAGGGAATTATATACATACCCTACAATTTTCTTTTTTTACCCAACAAAAAATGTGAACATGAACAGACAATTTTATCCTACCATGAATTGACCATTTTTCCCCCGTGCCCAGCTCCTCTCTCTCTTCCTTCCCCTCCGACCCACCCCTTGCCCAGCACCACCATCTCTTCCCACGCCACACCAACAACACCACCACCTTCTCTCTCTCTTCTTCCACTTCTTCACATGCCACTTGTCACCTCAGACCTCCATGAGCAACACCACCCTCTCTCTCTCTCTCTCTCTCTCTCTCTCACACAGTTACACTCCCAGTCTGACACTCGGCGATCGCGTGACTCCCAGTCCCCGGCGCGATCCTCGCTTGATTCTCACTCTTTCCGACGACGATCGGCGTTCTTCCTCAGGTTTTGCTTCTGAAGCTTCACTTCTCTCCCTCCCCCTCTCTCTCTCTCTAGATATATATATGTGTGTATATATATATTTCGTTCTTTCTATCTACCATTCGTGCATTTAAGAGTGATTTTGTTTCTCTATAATGTGAGACATGTTTGTGTATTTGCGAGCTTTGTTTGTCTATCTGGAATTTTGAGGCGGTTTTTTTTGAATTTTTCATTGGATTTTTAATTTGAGGGGTTTTGCGTTGAATTTCACTTTCTCTCTTTCTAAAACCCTCTTTCGATTTCTCTCTCTAGAATGTTGGATTTGTCATTTCTATGTGTTTGGAAGCTTTGAAAATCTTTTAGGGCTTTTGTTGTCTTGGTCTTAGCCCCTACAAAGTTTTCAGAAAGTAAGAAACACCCATTTCATTTTTTTCTTTTCTTTTATATGTTCATGAGGTAACACAGCCCCATGGTTTTGTTTAGTGATGACCACTATGGTATCAGCCATTGTATATTTTCAATAATGTTGTTTATCATTTTTTATACATAGGATGAGTGATATTTATGGTTGATGTTCTTTACCCATATTCTGTTTATACGTTCCTTTCTTCCTTTGTTAGTGTTGTATGTACTTGTGATGCACTGCCTTTATTTTTCCTTCTCACCATTTTTTTTTTTTTTTTTTTTTTTCAACTATAAGATTTAGAAATGCATTCTGTTCTGTATTTATTTCAATCAATCAGCTGAGAGTTAAGTCCTGCAATCCTTTTTAGCGTTCGAAACTTATGAGATACACTCACTTGTTCTTTATAAAAGCATTCTTGTTTATTGAATCTATTTACTAATTAAAAAGGAAAACCAACTTGTTATGATTCTTAAACAAAGTGTTTTCGTAACAAATTGATAGATTTCACATAATTAATGCAATGGCCTCCCTCCATTCTCTACAGTATTGTAATTTAGAAGTAGAATAATATTTTTTTTTTTCATTATTATTCATTATTTGTTTGACCTATTTAAAATCTCTGGCTCCACCCCTATTTGTTATAGATGGTTTATGTTTGTTGTGTTATGCAAAATTAAGGTAACAATGGACCTGTGTTTTTCTCAACTTTGTTGGAACTAATATCCTCTTTAACTGTGCCTTTATTCATATGTTTATTATCTTCAAGCTTTGTATCTTTTACCATTGAAATGTGTGCCATCATATATTGATTTCATACTCAATATTGATAGTTTTGTGAAATTGCACAAACGCTTTTTAGTCTTTGTCTACAACAGAAAAAGGAATATAGCAATGCTCCTGATCCTGGAAGATAATTTACGTTCAAACTTCTAAATTTTTTTATTGTGACTTTTTTTTGCTTTCTAGGATGAGTTCAAGAAGAGGTGGTGGAAATCCCAAAGGAAAAGATGTCCCTGAAATCAATAGCCCTAAGGTTGAGCAGTTGAGTCATGGTGTAGCAGACATTAATCTGGGCTCAGCACATGATGATGGAGAGTGGGAGGTAATTGCCAGGAAGTCAAAGAACAGAGCTGGAAGCAGTGCTGCAAAACAATGGGGTTCTCAAAATTCTAATTCTAAAGCTTGGGCACCGCCAAATGTTCAGAAGCCAAGTATATGGACTAGTGGTGGATCAGGACGGACTCCTGGTAACTCCTGGCCATCACAAACTGCTGATTCTAGAAAACCGGCTGGAAGAGGAAATGTATGGCAGCAATCATCCACTAGGGGTTTTGAAAACAACTCTGCGGCCACACAACCTGTAATTCCCCCTCCACTGGACAATGGATGGAACTGGCAATCTAGAGCTGGTTTCACTCAACCCCAGGGTTCAGAAGATTGCCAAGGCAATGATAAGAAGGATAGCAATGTCGCTGCTGCTGCTGATGATGATGATGATGTTGATGAAAATTCTGATGCTTTGAGTGATACTGATGATGAGCTATTAAGTGATGAGTTTGACTCGGATTCAAGTGAAAAGAGCCATGGCACTCGAAAGAAGAGTGGATGGTTTAAGAAATTTTTTGAGATTTTGGATAGTTTAACTGTTGGTGAGATTAATGATCCTGCTGGGCAATGGCACTGTCCTGCATGCCAAGGTGGTCCTGGTTCCATTGACCGGTACCGAGGTCTGCAGCCCCTGATGACACATGCCAAAACAAAAGGATCAAAAAGGGTGAAACAACATAGAGAGTTTGGAGAACTTTTGGATGAGGAGTTGCGGAGGAGGGGAACTACAGTTGTACCTGCTGGTGAAGCATTTGGTAAATGGAATGGTTTACAAGATGAGGAAAAGGATCACGAAATTGTCTGGCCTCCAATGGTTGTCATTATGAATACTAAACTTGAGCAGGATGATAATGACAAGGTACGATTTATGTTTTTCTCGCTTGAAATTTGAGATGATATTGGAGTCCATTTTATATAATCAATTTTCTTTCACAAGTACAGTTGCATTGTCATAATTTGTTGCTAAAGATTCCTTACTTTGGTATCATTCTAATCCTTTTCATTTTTCTTGCTTTGAATTTCAGTGGATTGGTATGGGAAATCAGGAGCTTCTGGACTACTTCAGCTCTTATGCTGCTGTGAAGGCCCGACACTCATATGGTCCACAAGGACACCGTGGGATGAGCATTTTGATCTTTGAATCTTCGGCGAGGGGTTACTTAGAGGCTGAGCGCCTGCACAAGCATTTTATAGAGCAAAGAACGGACAAGTATGCTTGGCATGGGAGTGGTCGTGTCTTATTTTATCCAGGTGGGAATCGGCAGCTCTATGGGTACATGGCGATGAAAGAAGACATGAATTCATTCAACCAACATTCCCAAGGTCCCTCTCTCTCTGTCTCTCTCTCTGTCTCTCTGTCTCTGTCTCTCTCTCTCTCTCTCTTTGGTTTTTGTTGGATATGTTGGGTACTACTGGTTACAGGGTTTTTACTTAAATCTTTCAAATATATATGGTAACTTTGATGCATTAGACTTCTCTCTGCAATTAAGATCCATGCTAATATTATGTTGGGGTGTCTCACATGTTTTATTACCATTAGGAAAATCGAAGCTTAAATTTGAAATGAGATCATACCAGGAGATGGTTGTCAACCAAATAAGGCAAATGAGTGAGGACAACCAGCAGCTTGTTTGGTTGAAGAACAAGGTTGCTAAAGAACAGAGGCATGCAAAAGCTCTTGAAGAATCTCTTGTTATAGTTAGTGAGAAGCTCCGGAAGACAACAGAGGAAAATCGAATTGTGAGACAGAGGACAAAAATGCAGCATGAAGAGAACAAGGAGGAGGTAATTTCCTTATGGAGATATATTATTGTGCCCTATAATTAGGATGGAAACTTGTGGTGTGGTTTAAGCAGCATTGGTGGACACTACCTCCATATTCTAATGTGGACATTTATGGATGTCTATAGTGGTATTGCTCCTTTAATTAAAGTTAGAGTAGAAGTCAAGAGCGTACACTTTATGTGGTTTATGACTTTGTTTGAAATGGATATAACCAATTTTTTTTTTTAAGTTAGAGTAGAAGTCAAGTCAAGAGCGTACACTTTATGTGGTTTATGACTTTGTTTGAAATGGATATAACCAAATTATTATTATTATTATTATTACTTTTTTTTTTTAAGTTATAGTAGAAGTCAAGTCAAGAGCGTACACTTTATGTGGTTTATGACTTTGTTTGAAATGGATATAACCAAATTTTTTTTTTTTTTTTGAAGAATTTGGTGAGAATCAATCTATTTGTTTAAGTGGGCTATAGCCAGTCTATTTGTCTGAAATGGTGGTAACTTATAACCAATTTATTTGTCTGAAATGACTTTAAACAATCTACCTGTCTGAAATGGTTAGAAACAATCACTTTGCTTGAAATGAGCATAAATATTTGCACTGCACTTTGGCAAAAGACCATTAGTTAGAGGCTTTTTTTTTGTGCGTTTGTTATCATATTTATATTTTTCAATATTTTATCTTTTATATATATATATATATATAGATATGAAAATAAATCTCTTCTTTTATCTGTGTTTTACATTTGCATCCAGGTTTTACTGATTTGCAGTTGATATTTTAAACGTGTTGATGTGCTTATCCATCGCTATTCTTTTTATTTGTGGCTTCTCAATATTTTATTCTTTTCTGTATTTGTTGTTTATTTTGGCAGATGTACTTACTCTTTTATTTTATTTCATTTTATTTATCTATTTATTTCTTGTGAAAAGATGTATCTCCAAGAACAATTTTTCAAAGACCAAATCAGAATCATTCAAGAATCAAGAGATGCAAAGGAAGAAAATTTCGAGAGGCTGCAGCAGGAGGAACGTGACAAGGTGAAGCAGTCATATGTCGATCCTTCAAATGCAGAGGAACACAAAAACAGGTAACTGGATGTGCTAAGAGAATATGGTTGACTAAAGAAAGCTAGGACACCTATTCTGGTTCTATATTGGACTGCCATGTGTTGCTTCTGAAATTTTGATTTATACTTGTTTCATACTCCTTGTGACCATAGGTCGGAGGAACTTGACAACTTCATCAAGTTCCAAGACAAAGAGATGGAAGATTTTGTGGCAGAGAGGGATATGCTGATGAAATCCCATTTGGACAATAAAGCTGCAATGAAGCTGAGGCATTGGGAGGAAGAGGTAGAGCTGGAGAAGGAGTATGATGCGACATTAACCCAGCTCATGGACAAGTACGCCCCGCATCACCCCGAAGATACTGCCAATGGCCTGTGAATCTGTGGTGGTGAGTTTTTAGTAGAGTGCATTATTTAAGGTGGATAGACAGAGAGACGCACACCTGCTAGAATTAGTCACTAAGAAACTTTAGGGCAGTTTATGTTTTGTTGTCTGGTTTATAATATATAGGCTTCAAAGAATTTTACTGTAAGGAAAAGCAGAGAGACAACCATTAAAATGGAACTGAGGTTGGCAGTACTCTGATTACCTTTGTTTTTTTTGGTCTGAGTACTCTGTATATCTGAGCTTACTTAGCATCTGTTGTTGGTAATGCCCGAAATTATATTTGATGAGTTTGTCCACATGCCTAGCCCTTCACTCCAAGCAAGGCCAAGACCCTCTATACAGCCCCAATAACTCAGCCTCAAAACTGTACCAAAATCAAGGTTACAAGCAACAATATGCTCAATAAACCTCCATCAACAATCTTACTAGTTACACTCCTAAAACTGCCATCAATTCTGAACTAGCACCAACCACTAATTAATTTTAAGAAGCTATAAGAATTAGGTTTCAGTCTTCCTAAGTGGCTGTTCTATTACTATATGAAAAGTGAAGATGCACAAATCTTATGACAGATATATTTGGTCATATTTCTCATCAAATGACACAGTTTGGGGTGCAATTAGCGGATTCTTTACCAGTTTCAGTGTTTCTGCTGCAGCCTGCAGTCTTTCTCCATGCATGTAGCTAATATGTATTTTGAATTTGTTTTTTTTTTTTTTCTTGATATATATTTAATTTTTTTCATCGGGTGCTGTGCTGCATACACAGCTGATTTTTTCTTAACACCAAAAAATTATACAGAATTCTGATGTCCCTGAATTGTCTCTTTGATTTAGAGAAATTAAATTGTTTTTGTAACCGGTGGAGGATTATAAATTCCCAACATTTCATAATTTGTTTTTTCAAAATATTCATTCTCGATTAGAGAAAGTGGTGAATAGACAGAAAAACAGAAAATTATAATAGGTGTTAACTTGTCTTGAGATCATTATCTCATAATTTAAATAACTTAAAATTACTCAAATAAATTAATATAATAAAATCATCTGGGGACGAACAATAGATGTTAGTCTGAAGTACTGAAGATCTCGGTCTTTGCACCGACAGTAATTTGTTTTTTCTCTTTTTCCAATAGTCTAATAAGCATTCTGAAGCAGTGAAGTTCATAAATTGTTGACAAAAACTGTATGTCCTATTTATATTCGGGCTAATTACAAATAGGTCAATAAAATTTTTTATAATTACATTTTAATCAATGTATTTTTTCATAATTTTATTTTAGTCATTATTGGCCAAAAAAAAAAATATATATGAATTACAATAAATTAATAAACATATATTATTATTCATATTTAGATTTGTATTAGGTTTGTACTTGACTGCTATGCAGTAAAATGGCTTAGGATTTAGCTTTCGGGTTTTGGGCAGAACCCTAAGTCATAAGCTCTGAAACCGTGACTCTAAATCCTAAACCTCATTTATATATCATGTCTCCATTTTTATACCCTAAACTAAATTAAGGGCAACGTCATAATTTTACGCTCAGAAGTAATAAAAAAAAGGATGGACAAATTGATATTTTTTAATGCACCAAAATAAATGACATCATCAAGTGGATTGGGCTTAATAACTAAAATGGGCCGGACCATTGACTAAAATGTAATTTCTCAAAATATACCATTGACTAATATGAGATAAGACATTTTGTATTGACATATTTATAATATTAAAACTTTTTATTGACTTTTTTGTAATTTTCTATTTATAATTTTATAATCTGCTTGATTAGGGATGTAGGAGAATTAACACGCTTGTTTAAAAATAAATAGCAAAACGGTAACAAGACCGTTGGGAATGGTATCACTGTATATCAGAAGGCAATAAAAGGGCAGCAATGGTTATATTTTCTTCATTTAAGTGTTGATTTAAAGAACAAAATAGATAAACAAAGAACCATGTTTATGTGTAACAATGTGAATTGAGAGATATATAATCTTAAAAAAGAGACTCACTATGTCACAGGTTCAACAGTAGCACTCGAGCTATATGCAAAAGTTTGAATATAAAGAATAGAATACGTTCTTCATTGAAATCCTTTTCAAAGAAGAGAAATGGCTGAACTCCTTGTAAAGCAGATTGGTAAGACAACCCTTGCTCAGCTCCTTTACAATGATAACAAAGTGAAAGAGCATTTTAATTTAAAAGCATGGGTTTGTGTTTCAGAAGATTATGATGCTATTAGGATAACTAAAACCCTCCTTGAGTCAATCAATTCAGAAGCTTATGACAACAAAGACCTGAATTTTCTTCAAATCAAACTTAGCAAAAAAAAAAAAATAAGGGGAGAGAAATTCTTATTTGTGTTAGATGACCTTTGGAATGAGAACTATAATGATTGGAATTAATCACCTGCCTGCAGATTCCTTTTAGTTATGGGGCAAGGGGAAGTAAGGTCATTGTAACAACATGGAACATAAATGTTGCATCTATCATGCGCACAATTTCTATTCACTATTTGGAACACTTGTCGCATGAGGATTGCTGGTTGTTTACTTTCAAAACATGCTTTTGGAAATGAAAACCCTAGTGCAAATCCATATCTACAAGAAATTGGCAAGAAAATTGCACATAAATGCAATGGTTTACCTTTAGTTGCGGAAACACTAGGTGGTCTCTTACGTTGTAGGATAGATCCTGATGAATGGAATAGCATATTAAACAACAATATTTTGGGACCTACCCTATGGTAATATCAATATTATTCTGGCTCTAAGATTGAGTTACTATTATCTCCCAACTCATTTAAAGCAATGTTTTGCTTATTGTTCAATCTTTCTAAAGGACTATGAATTCAAAAGGGAATATGTAGTCACTACAAGAAAAATCCCCTTTGCATTCTGTTTTTAAAGATACTCTATTACTCTTACATATCATTCTCTTTAATTTTCATAATGGGTACTCTTGTAGCTATCTGGTTGTTTTGTAATAATTGGAAACTGATTGTCTGTTAATGCTTTACTTTTTCAATTACCATACTTTTATCAATATACTCTTACAACTCCCATTTGTCTCATTTGCATTTACACATATTCCATAACAATTTTTATCCTTTATTTGTCTCATGGCCCAGTCCATTCTGACTCTGCGATTTCCATCCATTACAAGCCATCAGTTCTATTTAAACCCCATCACAATCTTTAGTAAGCCTGTATAGCTCAGACTTCACTTGGCTGTTATTGAATTTCACAAATTTGATCATTGATTTTTTCATGATGGTAATTTTACTTGGCTGTTCTTCTCTGCATTTTTTAACTCATGCAAATGTACTTGAATGCTCCTCTCATAAATTTACCATGAGCTATTCCTTTATGGGTTTATAGAGGGCTGTGAATTTTCTTCTTCTTTTTTTAACTACAACTAAGTGAGCGGAAAAATAAGAGGTTTCCCGCTTATTAGTAAACAGCTTTATCTTCATCATTTGAAGTTCAAATAATAGAAATTAGATATTAATCTACACATAAATATCTGGGTGTAAGTACAGCTGTGGGTACACTACAAGTGAACTCTCAGTTTGGCATAATGCAGAACACTTCAGAGGATCATCCAACGACCCGCAAATTTGCGGGTTTGGGTTTGAGGTAATTGGGTCGTGTCCAAATCGTGTAGACTCGATAACAACCTGTTTAGATAACAGGTCGTGTTTCGTATCAACCCGTGAAACCCATTAAGACCCGTTAAGAATAAGGACATTTAAGCAATTTTTTACACTTAACAAAAAGTCAAAATATCCTCATTCAAGGACTTGGGTTCTGCACTTGCTGCACTGAAAGGCCTAGCTGGGTGATCCTTGGAAGCAAGTTCCTAAAGGCTGTCATGAAAGAGTTGCAGCCTAAACTGGTGCGTTTTGTTTTTGAAAGATATTTTGAGTTAACTGATGTGAATAGGTGAAGTAAACTTGAATTATGGGAATGTAAATGTGATGGCCAAAAAGTTTGGGATGAATGATGGGGGACGTACATGTCATATGTGTATGTTATATTCTATGTAAAGATCAATGGGCATATGTGTGAATGTAGTTTGAAGTATGTTGTGCATATTATTTAAGGGTGTGGCAGCATATATAGACGCCACTTGGTAATGTGGTTAGCAGATGGTTCTTAAAAAGTTAATGTATGTATTGGGTTGAAATGAAAAAACTATATTTCTAGATTCATTGTGAGTTGCTGTAATATGGACTACTGCTGAAATTTATTAATTTAAATGCTTAATTGCACAGGGGAGATTGCTTATAGAATTCAAGTTTGCACAAGGGATTTAAAAATTAATTAAAAAGATTTGAGTAAGTTATATAGAATACATTGGGGTGTAATAAACCCAAATATATATAAAAAAAAACTGCAAAATGATGGGAACTGTTATTTGAGGTTCAAAAGTTCAAAACCATTGATATAATAATATTAAAAATACTAACATAGGGTACAAAAACAGGATAATCATCCCAACTATAGCTCCATCAACGAAATCAGTAAGCTGTAATTAATAAGAAGTGCAGGGTACAGAAGTGAGATGTTTAGTATAAAGATCTAAAATATATTAAATTTTTGAGCAAATTATCTTTAAATACCTCAATTATACACTTATCATATGTCGGCACACCATTTTGCCACAATTCTTTCAGCTCATCAATCAACAGCCGCAAATATACATCGATCTCCTTGCCAGGGGATTGCGGTCATGGAATTAATAGCGTCATAATTGTGAATTCTTTTTTCATGCATTTCCAGGGAGGCAAATTATAAGGAACCACGACCACTGGCCAAGTGCTGTGAGATGTGCTCATATTTCCGAATGGATTAAATCCATCAGTAGCAAGTCCTAATCTGACATTTCGTGGATCTGCTGCAAAATCCGGATATATCTTGTCAAATTCTTTCCATGCGCTTCCGTCTGTAGGATGTCTCATCACATCATCCTCAACCCGCTTATCTTTGTGCCACCTCATGTCACTTGCAGTATGTGTCGACATGTACAATCGTTGCAACCTTGGCTTAAGTGGGAAATAACGCAACACCTTTTGCGGAATCTGTTTCTTTCTCTCTACAGACTTGTTCTTATATCTCGGTTCATTGCACACAGGGCATTTATCCTTCCCTTGGTGTTCTTTGTAAAACAATACACAATCATTCTTGCATGCATGAATCTTTTCATATCCCAAACCGAGATCTTTCAACACCTTATTCACAAGATAATGGGTTCAGGTATATGATTGTTCTTTGGAAGCATTCGTTTCAAAATCCCCATCAACTGATCATAACTTGGATTCGAATGTTGATTAAGTACTTTCCAATGCATTAACTCCACAACAGCAGTTAGCACTGAGAACTCTTCACAACCAGAGTACAATTCCCGCTGAGCTTGTTTCAACAATCTCTCGTACTTATCAAACTCTTCTCTTTGGACTTCGGGCAACCCATCATCTTGATCCATATTATCGCTCTCTGTATCATCCTGACTGACTTCGTGATCTAGCGATGCATATGGATAAGCATCGTTTATTATGCCCATCACTTGGTCATTATCATCAGCAACAGATTCAGTAGGCTGCAGAATTGTTCGGGTCTCCGAGGAAGTCGAAGCATAAACTCTCGGTTCACCATGATAATACCATGTCGTATAGTTGTGTGACATCCCATATTTCACCAAATGAATTCTGACTTCACGCACTGTCTTCCATAAAGAGTTGTTACAATTCCGGCACGGACACCTTATATTATTCTGAGCATTGACATGTTCCTGTGCAACTTGGATAAATGACTAGCTCGATCCCATACAAATATTCATCACTAACACGATTCGTATTACGTATCCACTGTCGGTCCATGATGCCTGTTTCCATATTACACGACAATTAGAAAATGATGCGTCACCATTCTTCGTCTCCTTATGCCTCCGGTAAGGGCCCTATCCCATTCGAGAATCCACATATGTGTCGTGGTTGTTGGCTCACACGACGTAGTTTCGATCTGGGAAAATTTCGGTAGCATCTCCCTATGGTTCTCCAAGTGCACGACGTAGATATTTAAAACAAATATCTAGTATGCACTCGAAGAACACAT
Source organism: Dryas octopetala (assembly GCF_963921425.1). Classification (NCBI taxonomy): domain Eukaryota; kingdom Viridiplantae; phylum Streptophyta; class Magnoliopsida; order Rosales; family Rosaceae; genus Dryas; species Dryas octopetala. The sequence continues at coordinate 20,859,944 of NC_141368.1, read as the reverse complement.
AAGGAGATGTTGCCGAAATTTTCTCAGATCAAAACCACATCACATGAACCGCTAACCACAACACATAATTGTGCACTCCCAAACTGTCCATGGGTAATTTGGACAATTCAAGAATCATATTGGAGCGCAGTCACGCCCAGCGCCCATGCGCGCGTCCAATAGACTCTCGAACGGGTCTAAAGTGAATTTAAATTTAGTGTACAAAGTTATCCACTGATAACTTCGCACGACTAGTTAAATGTACAAAGTTATCGATTGATAACTTCGCACAAGCGCTTCGTGCCACATGACCTCACCCAGTACTCGAGGAGTGCTGGACTACGTCATCGGAAATTTAGCAATTACAACTAAACTATAATTAATCTAACAATATACATATAAGCATACAAACAAACTATTAAATTTTAGCATATAAAAACATACAAATTAATTAATCAATTTTATAATTAATTTTAACATACAAACTAATTCACTCAAAAATTTAATACAATTATATATGAAACATTAAATACTAAATCATACAAAAACTTAACTAAAAGATAGATTAAACACATACCTCACCAAAAATGCAATTATCTTTCACAACAAATGCAACACTATCCTTCCTTCACCAAAAAAATAAATCATTGTCAAATATGAGCCCAACATCAATCTAAATTTAGATTTCACAACCAAACCACTAAATTAAAAAAACCCACAACATTAACTAATTACCACTAAAATCAGAAATTTCACAACCAATTTATGCAAAATCCACAACAAGTACAAAATCTACAATATTAGAAAACATAAAAAACAGAAAATACCATAAAAAACAGAAAATACCAAAAAAAAAAGAAAATACCATAAATTCAAAAAAAAAAAAAACAAAATACCTGTGTGGGGGGGGGGGGGGTTTGGGTGAGCTGGTTTCGGCTGGGGGGGGATGGGTTTCGGTGGGGGTGGGTTTTCGGGGGAGGGTGGGTTTCGGGTGGGGGGTGGGTTTCGGCGGGGGTGGGTATTCGGGTGGGGGGTGGGTTTCGGCGGGTGGGTTTTCGGGGGGGTGGGTTTCGGCGGGGGTGGATTTTTAGGGGAGGGGGGGTGGGTTGCCGATGGGGGGGGGGGTTTGGGTTTCGGGGAAGGAGGGAGGAGGAGGGAAGAACGAGGAGGAGGGAGTGGCCGGCGCGCTGAGAGGGAGTGAGAGCTGAGAGCTGCGGGAGGAGGAGGGAAGGAGGAGGGACTGCTGCGAGGGCGAGGGAGTGAGTGAGAGAGAGTGACTGAAGTGAACCCAGAAATGGGTTAAACTTAAAGACTTTGGGTGACGAACATGAATTCGTCGCCCAAAGTAACTTTAGGCGAGGAATTAACAAGTTCGTCGTCCAAAGATACTTGGGGCGACGGAATCAAGTTCGTCGCCCAAAGTCGTTGACTTTAGGGCACCGTTTTATCCCGCCATAATTTCAGACTTTGGGCGACGCACCGTTCGTCGCCCAAAGCGACATTTCGTCGCCCAAAGTTGAATTTTTTTATGAACCATGATCGTTCATACGTTCGAGCTCCAATACCAAACTTCTAGATCTCCAATTGACCTAATATTTTAGAGGAATGATCTTTGAGTGACAAACTAATAAATGAACGGTTCAGATCGTTAAAAACACAATCGACATATAAGGTTCTACATATAAATCAGTGGATTTTACACTTAAATAATAAAATTCTATTAACTATTTCGTGCAAACCTTATCGATTCAATAATTGTGAAGACAATAACGTCATTACAACAATCATAGTCGTTCATCATATATGTTAATACTCAAAGATCAACCCTGGAAAAAATCGGCTCAATCGGAGTTCATCTACCCGTTCGATTATTATTATAAGAATCAAGATCGTTCATACATCCTAAATGCCAAACCTAACTTCTACATCTCCAATTGAGTTAATTTTTTGCATGGATGATCTTTGAGTGGGGCACTAAGGAATGATCGGTTTGGATCGTTAAAAACACAATACAAAAGTGATCTTCTACATACAAATACACTTGAAGAGTATAATTATATTAACTTTTGGGTAGAAATTTTGGCGATTCGACAATTTGTGAGGACTACAATGTGATTTCAACGATCGGAACCGTTCATTCTATTCGTTTATACTGGAAGATCATCCCTGCAAAAAATCGGCTAAATCGGAATTCATCTCATACTTCGATTCATATTAGAAAATTTACAATCGTTCATAAGTTCAACCACCGTTACCTAACTTCTACATCTCCGATTGAACTAATTTTTTGCATGGATGATCCTTGAGTGGGGAATTAAAAAATGAATGGTTATGATCTTTGGAAATACAATCGTATCGTATGCTATTACATATATAAAATTGTAAACAAAAAAGTATTCTTACTTTGGGCGAGGAACTACAAATTTCGTCGCCCAAAGTTATCTTGGGCGAGGAACTTCACAATTCGTCGCCCAAAATCACTTTGGGCGACGAAATGTGAAGTTCCTCGCCCAAACCATTATTACAAAACAATCATTCCTACATTCGAGCTCTGATACCAAATATTTACATCTCCAATTGACCTAATTTTCTGCAAGATTAATATTTGAGTGAGAAACTAATAAATGAACAGTTCGGATCATTGAAAACACGATCGACATATGAGGTTGTATATATACATGAACAGTTTTTGCACTTGAAGAATAAAATTATATTAACTCTTTCGTTAAAACCTTGTAGCTTCAATAATTGTGAAGACCACAACGTGATTATCACAATCAGAGCCATTCATCATATATGTTCATACTCAAAGATCAACCCTGGAAAAAATCGGCTCAATCGGAATTCATCAACCCGTTCGATTATTATTATAAGAATCAAGATCGTTCATACATCCTAAATGCTAAACCTAACTTCTACATCTCCAATTGAGATAATTTTTTGCATGGATGATCTTTGAGTGGGGCACTAAGAAATGATCGGTTCGGATCGTTAAAAACACAATACAAAAGTGACCTACTACATACAAATACACTTGAAGAGTATAATTCTATAGTTTTTTCATTGAAACTTTGTCGATTCAAGAATTGTGAAGACTATACTGTAATTTCAACGATCGGAGCCGTTCATTTTATTCGTTTATACTCAAACATCATTCCTGCAAAAAATCACCCAAATCGGAATTCATCTACTCCATTGATTAGTATTAGCAATTTCTTGATCGTTCATACATTTGAGCACCGTTACATAACTTTTACATCTCCAATAATCCTAATTTTTTGCAATGCTAATCTTTCAATGAAGAATTAAAAATTGAACAGTTCGGATCGTTGGAAACACGATCGCATTGTATGATTAACATACATATAATTGTACCAAAAAAAAAAAAAGGGAATGACTCTTTGGGCGACGAACAAATTCCTAGTTTGGGCGACGAACAGAATTTCGTCACCCAAAGAGTCTTTGGGCGAGGAATATGTATATTCCTCGCCCAAAAATGAGTTTGGGCGACGAAATATTTTGTCACCCAAAGTATGTTTGGGTGACAAATTTACGTTTTCCTCGCCCAAAGACACTTTGGGCGACGAACATGTATATTTCTCGCCCAATGTATTTCTCAATTAATTGTTTGTCGCGTATGTTTAGGCGACGAGATGAGTTCGTCGCCCAAAGTAACTTTGGGCGAGGAACGTGTTATTCGTCGCCCAAACCTCTTTTGGGCGACGGACCTGTTCGTCGCCCAAACCTTTATGACATTGAGCGACAAATGTTCTTGTTCGTCGCCCCAAATTGCTTTGGGCAACGAATATATGTTCGTCGCCCAAAGTTTCGTCGCCCAAATATGTTTTTCTTGTAGTGAGGGTTCCAAATGATTTGTTGCCAGCATTAAGGAGTTTACAAGTACTATCATTATCACCATATAAAAATGTCACTGAGTTACCTAATTCTATCGGTAATCTCATTCACTTGCATTACTTGGATCTTTCTAATACCGGAATAAAAATGTTACCTAACAAAGTGTGTACTCTCTACAATCTACAGACATTAATGTTGTCCGATTGTTCCTTTCTCAATGAATTACCTGCATACATTACAAAACTGATTAATTTGCGTCATCTTGATATTATTGGAACTAACATAGAAGAGATGCCATTGCATATGGGTAGATTGAAATATTTGAGAACATTGTCTACTTTTATTGGGGGAAAATCTATTAATGGTTCAAGCATTGTAGAACTGAGGGAGCTTACGCATCTTCGGGGTTCAAGCTGCAAAATGTAGTTGATTCTATGGATGCCTTGCAGGCCAATTTGAAGGAAAAGAAGATCTCAGGGAGTTAGTGTTGGGATGGGGTGCGCAAACCAATGATCCCCAAAATGAGAGAGATGTACTTGAGAGGCTTCAACCTCCCATAAGTTTGGAGAAGTTGACCATAAAATTTTATGGTGGAACCTGCTTCCCAAATTGGTTGGGAGACTCTTCCTTTTCTCAAATAAAATTCATGTGTCTTAGTAATTGTAGTTACTGTTTGTCCTTGCCACCACTTGGGGAGCTGAAAGACATAGGGGATCGTTTTTTTTTTTTTTTTTTCTCCAGAGAGGGTGATCGAGTGAGTGATTATACTACTGGCAACATGAAGAAAATGCCCAGATTGTCAAATTTGCACGCATTAGTAAAGTGAATAGCTCATTCACTTGGTGATGTTGATTCCGATTTCAGTCTAAACTCAGCAATTCACTAGATATGATGCTTTGGTCCATATAGCTGTGCCTGGAGCACATTCAACATCGATCTTTGCAGTTGGCGCTTGTAGAGCATTGGTCCCCTTCCACCAGATGAGAAGTGATTGAGTTCAGGTACAACTGGGTCTACAGCCTTGTTTTTGTATCTTCATAATAGGTTATATCCAACCTTGTTAAGGAATTTTCTGAGTCAACTCATTAAGAATAAAAGCAATCACTACAAGAAAAACAAGCAAAGGCAACCAATTTTTTTTGGTAGGCATAGAGGCAACTGCCACTTTTGCTAGTTTGTAATGTCCCTTGCCACACTGCAGTCACCATATATCATGTTGGAGGTTGGTGTTGGGGTGGCAAGGGAGCTAAGGCCACCCACATGTAAGCATGGTGGAAGCTTCTGCCAAAACCTGCAGTGTCAATCTGACAGGTCCGGTCCTCACTAATGCTGCAGTTAGTGGGTTTCACTTGCTCACCATCTCTATTGGGGTTGCTAAATTGGTGGAGGATTGATATTATTAATTAATGTCATGCCATGGTTTTCTACTATCTTGTTAACAGTGGGTATGAATGCTCACTAATAACAACCATTGCTTACTGCATTCCCACCTTATTGGTATTAGTTTCTGATTTGGTTTCAGAAATTAAATATCCTCCACCATGCAAGAACTTTGGTGACTATTTATATGAGATTGAGAATGCTATTTTCCCACCAAACAAATTACTGCAGTGGGATTGAATGTATGAATAGTGTCTAATTAATCTTTCATTTGCATTTTCAATTCCAATGTACTCTTATAATACTAGTGATGCTTGCAATGGCTGTTACACCATATTGTTCTAAAAATGTGGAAAGGCTACCCTGTTATTGGAGCAAGCATGCTTAACTTTCAGTCCAGCAATCCCATTAATAGGAGGGGTATGTAGCTGAACCTCAAAGCCATATCAGAAAAATAAAAAACAAATAATTGACAACTCAAGTTGCACAGTTGAACCCACAATCACTGACTTTCTTCCTTGATGCAAATACGACTTGCTATATACATTGAAATTGCATGTTTAATTCAAGTAACAGTTCAAGTGCATAGTTACAACCACTCTAATATCCTTTCCCCATACTTTTCACATTTTGTAAAACAAAATGAAACTTAGATACCAAAAACAACAAAAGCTTAATCACTAGCTACAAAACACTTAGTCATATGATCTCAACAGAATATCCACACTTCCAAACTTGGTGATATATATCATAGTCTAAGCCATAATATAACCCACCAAGTTTATAGTTGTATCACAAAAGCAGTTCAAAATACCAGTAGTATATTACTCAAAACAACAAAAAGTATTCTTACTGGCAGCCATGATTTCTTTTGATATGTCGATCAGTTGTGTTGTGACTTCCCAACCTCGCTGCTTGAAGCGCCTGCATCTGCCGCACCACCATCCTCTGCTCCCATGTCATTCCTAGCATGCACTTGCGCCAACTGTTGGGGACCAGCCATTCCTGCTGTAGAAAATGGCGTAATCACACCTGGCATCTGTGGAAGGTGGAAGAAATTTGTGTCAGTCTGAACTGGGGGCAGTGGGGGTGCCAAGGATGGAGTGTTGCCGGTGCTTGTGCCAATGCTGCCCTTTAAGTAGCTGTCTAAAGCTGTGGTAAGCCTCCCATTCAAGTTGAAATCCATGTGGGACTGCTCCCTTTGAATGTTCAATATATCTTGAGTGTTTACCATTGCAATCCTCTCCAATTCAACCCGATACTGCTCCATCACATTGCGGTTGTGCTCCATCTTCTGCAGGGGTTACCCCAATTCCATAACCCTTTACTCGTCCATTGCTCTCAGGTTCTACTACATCTGAAAATATCTTATTGCAGACAGCATGAGTGATAGGTGGGTTTTCTGGCATCTTCTCATACTCTGCCACAAGCCTATCCATCTCATCCTGTCAATCCAACGAAATTTTGTTACAACATGTACATGTTTATGTCAACCAATAGAAAATTCCCACCCGCCTAATACTATTTTTTTCTCTAATGAAGTAACGTTAATGTGGCTGCATTCTTGGTGAGAGTAGGTAGTGCATCACCAAACTTACCATTATTTCCCGAGAAGCCTCGTCAATAGGGTTGCCATTTGTTCTGCGGTGAGTTAATTTGAATAGCTCAATTCGGTTTGGTTCCTAACCATCGTGATCCTGAGCCTGTAAACAAAAACGCACTCTTTAAATAATAAAACCATATGGCTTTAAAAATGCATTGCTTTCTTCAGATAGCATGTAAGGTGACAAAGTATTGGGAGTCTATTTACTTACGTATTCATCCCTCACTTGCGCATGTGACTTCGTTCCACTAGTGTGTCCCATTAGAAGCTTCCCTCTGTTAACTGTGTTAATTGCACACCGTTTCTATTCCATACACACCATTAGAAGCTTAATTAATAAAAGCACATTATCATGGGGGTCTTTCTATGACTATCCATATCCTAAACTCAGATCACTGCCAAATAGATTTCCTTTATGAAAAAAAGTGATGTACGACAAGGTCAGGTTTTGAAGATTGGGGAGTTGACCTCACTGCATGGTCCGGTTCTCCTAAACCTCCACTAGTAAAAATATAGCTCATGTATAATTGTCCGATTAGAGGTCCGGACTTTCCTGCATGAAATCTCCATTTCAAGCTGCGTCGTCTCTGGATATCCGGTTCTCTCAATCTTAGACCGGACCTCCCTGCGAACAAATTCCATTACACTGATTCTACATTCTCCGACATCCGGTCCTCCAGTGTAGAGTCCGGATCTTCTCCCCTCATAATATTGGATTTCTGTTTGTTTTCTTTTCCTTTCTTCAGCCAACTATGCCTACCTTGGTGATCTGAAGCTTTTTCTCCTTATATATAAATATATATATTGCTAAGGGAGATTAATTAAACTTCCTATATCATTGAGTTAAAGCTCTCTAATGTGTTGCTTCGTAATATATTCTAGAGCAAAGACAATTTATTGAAGGCATACAATCAATTAAGCATCAGCACCATAGTGAAATTAATAAACAAAACTCCATTATGAAGGGTAATTTTATATGAGCTTTTTTCTCCATACTTTATATCAATGGCAGCGGATTTTACTTCTTAAAAATCCAGTGTTTCTCACCTTTCCCATGACTGAATCCCAGTGAGCAACAAGCCTCAGCCATTGGTCCGGATTGACTTGGTCATCTCCACACACCAACCTCTGGTTTGTGTTGCTGAAAGGCTTGTACCACTTCTTTTTCAAATCACACTTATGGTGCTTCCATCTCTCATTCATCTTGGCCTCTGCAGTCCAACGGATTCTGTCACTCAAAACCCTTGTCCTTTCATCGCTCCAGTCAATGGTTGCCTGGAATACGGGGTTATGTCAAAAATCATGTTCAGTAAACAGTTTAACTCTACCATGTGCTAAGGATTGTCGACGACATTAAACATATGCAAATTTACTAGAAGGTACCTCAATCTTCCCCCATGCACGGTCTAGAACACATCCCCTAAAATGTCTCCAGTCCAGCATGTCAATCGGGAAGAGGCCGTGATCAATGGCTTGTTGCCCAAGAAACCTGGCATACCTTGCCACTGTCTTTGAAGGAGCAACAGCCTGACCATGACTGTTAAATCTAACCACTTTTGGCCTCTCTATGGCCCATCTCTCTCTGTACGTTGCGCCCTCTGACTGTCCTCACTCTATTTCCAGCTATTATGCCACCCCCATTAACCTCAACCTCATTGACATTTGTTGCTGCCACTTCAGCTGGCATGACAACATCCACCTGCTGCTCAGCACCCTCCCCTGGCAAGTTAGGGGTCTCCTGAACCACGTCAACATCCACGAAGGGTTGAGATATTCCTTCTGATTGGGAGTTAGCCATTGAGATGGACTCACACTAAGCAAAACAAATCCAAACATGGTTAGCTGTATTTGGCACATGATATAATGAAACCAACAGGATTCCTTCTATGGCTGCTTTGATATAACAATAAATATTTCACAAGATCCACCTCACAGCCAATATAACTAACATTCATAAGGGTTTCTAAGATTTCAATGTGAACTAAAATAGAATAATCATATAAATCCACTACTCCATTTAATACTTCAGATTATTAGATTATTTCTTAAGCGAATGCTCATATATTGTTCTGCCACATGCCTTTGTTTTTAACAAATTATCACTGAACAAATTTTGTAAAGTTTTTCCTTTTCACACTTGCATAATAAACGCTTATTAAAATTTTACATCTCCCAATAGCCTCAAATAAGAACACACAGAGGCATTCACACTTTTTGTTAGTTTTATTTGGTCAATTTCTAAGGCATACCATCTGGGTCAACCTCCATGTGTATCCTAACAGCACCAACAGTGATAATGTATGGTGGAACATGTAAAAGTTTTTTCACCAACTCTCTGAACCGAATACTTCCAGTAGTGATGCTCTGGAAAAAGTATGTCTTTAACTATATAAATAACGGCATATCCTAAGTTCCATTACCATTCAACAGTCTTAGGTCAAACTCTGTTCATTAATGTTGAAAGGTACAACACAAATAACCTCCAGTAAGGTCTAGACAGTTTGATATTTATTGCAAATGACAAAAACTAAGGTTTGTGTTACACCTATATGCATGACTGTGGGTGTGTGTTCAACTGAAAAGATCGCAACAAGGCTTAACTATGGAAAGCCGAAAGTCAAGATTGCCATAAGTGCAGGGAATATGTCATACCTTACAGTGTAAAGCTTGAGAATCTTCGGTAGAGCAGTAGATGCAGATGATATTCCCTCTGCAAAGTCTCCTCAGTGTAGCAGTAGGTCTACCTGCTTCACTGCAGCCTTGTAAATGCTCTTGAAAATATCTTCAACACTTTATGAAGGATCTCCTTACTGTATACAGTATCCCTTGAAGCCTGTCAGCAGCCACAAGTAGTTGACACATAATCAAGTCAGTCATGGGTAACTATGATCCAACCTACATGGCGCCATTAGAAGGAGGGAAAAATATTGAGCGTGGGCGGGAGATGGGTTTTTAAGTTTGTCTCACTGACTGGACTTGCTTTATTGCAGGCTTTAAAGACCCCATAGTTGGATTTCGATTGTATGTTAATAAATGGAAAAACTGGTTACTGTTTTGTACAATTTGGGTTGGCTTTCAGTTGCAACCCCAAGTACATAGTTGGAAAAAGTTGAAAATTATTAGGTATTATACATTGCCCCACCTTTTTAAGGGGAATAGGAAATTGGACGGGTTGCTACTGTACCTGATTTGTAATATGGGTTTCCCACTTTTCAGCATATATAATTTAATTACCTTTATTGCTAACTTTTATATGTTTATATGTGGTTAACATAATTTGGCCAAAGAATGTTATACCATGTTAATATCTCTTTGGTGTGTAGCGTTATATTAATTATAAGGGTGTTTGACTGTTTATCTTAGATAATTAGCCAAATCATACACTTGTTTTACAGACCATTAATTCATTCACATATCTACCTCAAATTTGTAGTTTCCTGAATGTTGGGTTTAATTGAGTTGGACTTCATGAAATTAGATAGTGGGTGAAGTTAAACAAAAAATCAGGGGAAAGCTGTCAAGTACACTTAAACATTTAGTCTAATGGGAACTATTGGACCTGGCCCCTTGCACTGTGAAATGACTTAATATTCAATTTCAATATGAATGCCTGTCAGATTGATATCATATCCAACTTTACTGCCCCCCTCAATTATCAATATTGTTTGCAAGTTTACTGTCCCAATACATTCATAATGATCCATAGTGTTTCCAAAATTCACCACTATATGCCGATGGATCCTTCACACCCCAACAATTTACACTTTATTCATGGTTATGAGTTACAGACATAACCATTGTGGCAGTGCTAAACCTCACATGACATATATAAAAATTCCTTTGCGAGCATCTCCAATAAGCAAAATTAAACTGCAAAAAGTCTGAGGACTTGCATATGACTTCTAACATAACTTCTGCTGTATTGATCTGCCTTGCATTCCCAATTTGCATTGATCCCCTGTATGCTAGTGTAATCCAATGTAATTCACATTGAAAATTGACATACACTTGAACATGTATTCAAATGCTTTTCGTTATACATGTATTTAACAGAAACTTGGCCTGGGGGGGGCATACTATTTGAGATACTTTCTGGAATACGTAGTATATGTCGCACTCCTCAGTTTGAAATTAATGTGCAATCTTATGTAGGAAAATCCCACAGCGATGAGAACATATACAAAAACCTAGATCATGACTTGATAATATACTGCCATATAAATTGAAGCATCAGAAGCAGGGTTTAATCAGTGCTGTTCATTACAAATATTGAAATTGATTCGACCAAATCATCCACTACTGCACAGAGAACCAATTAAAATACTTGCATACATGAGGGTTCCTGGTCATTATACTACCAACATCAGAACATGAATGCATTACAAATGTTTTTTTTTTTTTGTCCTTAACAAAAGGATTCCATTCAAAAAAGCCACAAAGGCAGCAACAAAACAAGGGAAGTAAACATGTAGAAAATTCAAACATAACCAAAAAAGAAAGCTACAGTAGATAGAAGAAAAAAACTTAAAAAAAAAAATCCATGCAGAGGGAGTCCATCAGCCACCAAAACTCCAAACACATTTAAACATACTGCAACCACATAAGTTTCACCTTGGAGACACCCTACAGAAAGCAGGTACATATCTTGCTTAAAACTAAGTCCTACACATGATGTCTAATAACCCTTACTGAAAGAGGAAATAACTACATTTTGTGCAACATCTTGGTACACTAATTCAGTAAAACTTACATTCATGGTTGTTGTCCTTGGAAAATGCTCGGAGTTACCCATGATTCATCAAACGTGTCTGGCACATACATGTTCTCATAGCTACGCTGCCCATCATTCTGTTTGGAATTACTGTAAGCGTTCAAATTGGTGGCCCTAACATCTTCATGATCCCTATGCATCCCCTCAATTACTTTATTATCTGGGGTAAATAGCATCGGAATCATGGGGGAGCAATGACCAGTGCTAATGAGATCCTTCTCATTACTTGGGAAGTATTTGTTGATGATACGCTTGGTCTCTCCATCTTCAATGTCTGAGGGGATCATCACAGTTTCAGTTGCTGGTGCAGGCATGTGAACTTGGGGTGCCCACTCCATATCATTGGGTTGGCCTTCAGTTACAAGTGCTGGTGGGTTATAAATTAACTCACCTTTAGAGTTTTGAGGGACTCGTGGCACATATTGGTTCATTGGCACCCAAGTGTTCACTATGGTGTTGACAAAATCTAGATCAAGTTCATTTGTGGGTGATGAGTCAGTTTGAGAGCAAGCATCGTCTGCAGGGACATCCCATTGTGGAGGCTCCTCACAGAACAATTTCCTATAAGCCTTAAGGTTGACAGGTTTCCTAATTCTCCTGGGCATTGTGGGTATGGTGGAGCAATCTAATTAAGTGCAAATGGGCTAAGTGGCAGTTCATATAGAGCATTACGGCACTGGAGGACCAAGTAAACTGATTGCTTTACATTTTATACTGGAGTGGATCTCAAATAACGGCGTGGTCTTGGGATAAGATTCTGTTTGATTGCTGAAAATCTTTTTATTTAAAAAATTTCCAACACCGAAGACTGGTTCCCCATTTTTAGGACCGGATCTCCAGGGGCGATCCAAATTCCTACTGCGTTGATATTTCGTATGAGAACCGGACCTCGTTATTTAGGCCCGGACTCCAGGCTACCTATTGAGAGAACCGGCCCTTCAATTAATTAAACCCCATTTGTAAAAATCCCTCCCAGTTTTTTAAATGTTTTTTTCCCCGGGTACCGTGCCTCTCCTTTATTCTTCCTGTTATCTTTTTTTTCTCATTCTTCCCCTTCCCCTGCGCACATGAGGTCCTTCTGCCTCTTCTCATCTTCTCTCTTCCTCTTCCAAATCCCTCCTATAAATCTCTTTTCAACTACGAAAATCTTCATAAATTCTTCCTGATTTACCATTTTCGGACGCCTACGAAGATTACCCATTGCAGTTTGAGCGTTCAAATTGGTGTTTTTCACTGATTTTCCAAGTTAGGGCTTGAAAAGGTATTTTCTTTAAATTTTCGGCTATTCCAACACATTTCCTTCAATTTCTGTTATCATTACTAACTTGGTTTATCCTCTTTGTTGTTGTTTCTTCATGCTTAATCTTGGTTGCTCATCATTTTCGAAATGGGTGATGCTCTTGCTCGGGTATGTGTCCTCACATTCTCAAAAATTCAATTTTTTGTATCTTTGGCTTATATGTTTGTTCTCTTGTTTGGGGTTGTGGATAATTTCAATGTGACTGTGTTGGGTTTGGTCTGTGCTGTTATTGTGGTTCCGGTCCTTGTGGTTTGCATGTTGTTATGGTTTATTGTCATTAATTGTTGATGTCTAGAGTCATGGCCCCTAAGAAAGCATCCTCTGTGCAACCCACCCCTAAGAAACGGAAAACTCCGGCGAGTTCTTCCGAACCCCGGGAGGAGCCTACTCCTCCTATAGATTCCGTTCCTCAGTTGAAACGATTTCGGAATCCGGATTGTGAAGCACGTTGGGACGTGATAGAAAATAGAGGATTTATCTCTGAGCGTGCCTTTGTTATTGGTGACATGGATAGTGATTTTGTGAATATACTGTCTGCACGTGGTCTGCTATCCTTTGTCCAGGCATTCCCTCAATTCAATACCCATATTGTTGGTGAATTTTATGCCAATTTCCCTGCGGATTTCAAACCATCTACAAATTCCCATGTGTTTCTTCGAGAGCACAATTGCAAGATCACTCGTGATGATATTCGCCATGTCTGTCAGCTGCCCACACCTGGAAAATCTGATTACAAAAAATATCTCAAGTTCACTTCCTCCTTGTCACGGGAACAAATTATCACCACTCTTTATAATGCACCTTCGTTTGTTCCCCCTGCATCTCACCGCGTCATCTCTGGTTCTTGCACAAAACTATTTTGCACGCTGTTTATGTTTGTTCGATACAATGTTTTTCCCACGAGTCAAAAATCTCGCATCTCTGATGAAGCATGTAGGTTGATGATTGCCTTGAGTTCCTCTGATGTTCCAGTTCCTTTGGAGCACATCATTTACAATCATCTTGTGGAATGTGGACGCACGGTAAAAAATGTGCATGCTCAACTTTCGTTTCCATGTCTCATCACTCGTCTTGCTGAACGTTCGAAGATTCTTGTGCTGGATGGTGATCCCCTATGGGACCCGGATAGTCTGATTGACAAGAGGGTTCTGCGCATAAGTGATGCTAGCTCCCGGTCTGTTGTGCCTCAAGTTCCTCTTGAGATTCCTTCTGGTCCTATTGCACCATCCGATCCGTCTTCTTCTGGAGTTCCTGCTACACCTGACTTGGTCTCCATCATGGAGCGTCTTGACCTTGGTTTCTCCTCAGTTGACTCTCGCCTGGATTCGTTGTCGGCGAGTCTTGCTGCTTATGATAACCGCATGGATGCATTTGAGCAGCGGTATACCGGGGATTTGCACGCCATCCACGCGACTCTAAGCGAACTAAAAGATCGCTTACCTGATAGTTCTTCTTAGTGCCTCTTGTATTAGGCCTTTTGGCATTTCCTAGCCAACATGGGGGAGCTGAAGTGTTTGCAGTTATAGGCTAGGACCTTTTTGTAGTTATTCAATGGTTGTCATACCTTGATGTAATTAAGTTCTGAATTCAAACTGAATCTTTTCTATCTTGCTTTCCATATATTTATTAAAACTTGATAAGATTATGGTTGTGTTTGGTTGTGATATCTATTGTTCGCAGGTACAAGACTTATTACAGATTTATGTCCTTTGTTGTGTCTTTTATCGTGTATCTTCATGTATAGAGGTTTTTTCTAGGACATGCCAAAGGGGGAGATTGTGAGTGCAACTTCCTAATTAGCGAATTCCCTACACAAAACGCTCATGTGATTGTAACTAGTTAGGATGTTTGCAAATCAGTCCTAGTAGTTTGTGACACAACTAAAGCGATTGAAGCTCGAATCAAAATGCACACAACATCTGAAGTTATATCGCAATGCATTGAGCATGTATTTTAAGGAAGGTAAATTGACCCACAATACCTTATGCAATCGAGGAGGTTAGAGTGAATTGCATATTTTGTAAAATTTTGGTGTGTGTTAAAACTGTGCATAGAGGTCGGGACATCAATTTGCGGACCGGATCAACAGTGAGGTTGTTGTTATGAATCAAGGCTTGAGGTCCGGACGTAAAAATTTATGACCGGATACACAGTAAGGTGGTCTAGGATGTTTAATGACTGTGGTCCGGATCTCTAAATTGAGAACCGGACTTCCAGTAAATTGGCGTTGAAACTGATAGTTCGAAGTCCGGAACTTTTTCTTGAGTACGAAACCTCCAGTAAGGTTCCTAAAAGAATTCCGGGGACCAGTTCCAGAACTCCATGTGAGAACCAGACTTTCAGTAAGTTAATTTCGAAATTTTGGCTTCAGGTGCGGATCCTATTCTCAGGGACCGGACCATGTGTAACGATTCCACTTTTTGTCACATTTTTAATATGACTTAAAAAGTGATCTCACTGGTCCAAGAGTTGCTTTAAATGATTTAAGTTATCACCTTCGGTTCATACATTAATAACTCAGATTGGATGTGAGGTCAGTTGCTTCGTTCAAGGCAAGAGTCTAGAGAGGAATTGGATCGTGCTATTGGTTGTATGTTTTTCAGATAATCATAGTGGATTCACTACTCGAATATGGTCCCGCTGTTTTTACCCAGTGGAGGGATTGTTTGTGTCAACAATTATAGTGTTATTTATGTGATTGATTGTTTGATTTATTTACTTTAGTTGATTCAATTGTGTTAATGTTTCCGCTGCTTACTCAATTATCTTGGCAAAATTGAAATTGGTATATTTTTTTTTCAAAGCCTATTCACTCCACCCCACACTTGTTTAGTGATCTAATAGGGAATTACACATGCTTATATCACAAAGTTGATCACTGCAAAATACATGAGTACATGCCCCAACATATTCACATAAGCATGCATATATACAATGAAGTTTTCAAAGTAAGGCCACAACACAAAGTTCAAAGTCAAAAGAATCTTTAGTTTTTAGGGACCTGGCAAAATCTAACCTTATTCAATGGTGGGGTGGCGTGAGGGGACAATCTATTGTCGTTCCATCAGTATCACGTCCACGGTCCAATAGGTTTTCGTCTGCCCCAAGTCTATCTAACACTTGTGCACCACAAACATCCCCTGTACTCACTGTTGACATGTCGTATAGATCGCGAGGCTGTGTATTAACTGCAACTTTCCACCCAATCTCTAAAGGGTCGTCAACGTAAAAAACTTGCATAGCATGTGATGAGATGACTAAAGTGTCATCAGACTGGAGCAATCTTTCAAAAGAAACCATATTAAATCCGAACTCATCCTTTTTTACACCACTTGCCGTGTCAGCCCACTCACAGTCGAATAGCACAACAGTTCTTCGGTCCTCATATTGTAACTCTATAATATCTGTTAACACACCGTAGTATCCAACGGGACCGATCCGGGGGTTCCGGTCCCGTCTACTGGCATAACTATTAGTGTCAGCTACAACAAAAACCCCACTGTTTTGGTTCTTCTTATTAAGGTCGATTTCTTTGATCCTGAAACGGAATCCGTTTGTGACGAAACTCTTGAACCGGGTGGCCCAATTACTTGGACCATATGACAGCGCTAATAAGTCAGGGTCCACTTGAACTCCTAACTGGACTTGCTGCTCCACCTATATGAAATAACGGTGAAACTAAGCGATGTACTAGTTACAACACACTTGTGGAAAATGGCATAACACCAAATAAGAATAGAGTATTGGACCTATAACCATCATTAAGAATAAAAAGTAAAACAGAATTCCAAAGAGCATACATGATTAGCCATACTTACATGGTCCTTAAAGGCCCTGGTTAGTGTATTATCTGCTAGGGTGTCGGCTTCCAAAAGAGTTGTTTGCCTATTCCGGGCAGCACGCACTGCCTCCCGATGTTGACTGCGAATAACATTGACAAATAAGATAAGATGTAGGGGCGCTTGATCAAGTAAAAGTGGTTTTATGTATGAAAACCCTTTACAAAGGTACCTGATAAATTCTTGAGCTTTTGGGCAATTGAAAAGGACCAAGCGATGCCCGTGTTCCCTCAAGGCACTATCTAAATAAAATTGTGCTCCTGCACCTTTCGCATTGCCTTGCCCTTGGAAAATGGCATAACCTGGCCGAGGTACATTCTCACCGTCGTAGCTATTTCGGCCCAAATGGTTGCGACAGGTGTTAACTCCTTGCAAATACATTGAGCAGACTCCTCCGCAAGGTATCCCTCTGCTATGCTACCTTCTGACCGACTCTTATTTCTCACATAAGACTTGAGTGTATGTAGGTACCTAATGATAAACAAGAACATCATTTATTCACTCTGAAACCAAATCAATCAAATGAAATATAAAACGAATATCTAACACTCAAAATGATTTAATCACTTTGAACATCGTAAAATTAAAGTTTGGGACAAACCTCTCAATTGGATACATCCATCTATATTGTACAGGGCCCCCAATGGACGCTTTGGTGGCAAGATGTACTGTCAGGTGGACCATAACATCGAAAAATGTCGGAGGAAATATACGCTCCATTTGGCACAGAGTTAAAGCAATACGTGGGTTCAAGTCGGGGAATGCTTGCGAGGTGGACGTTTTGTTGCAAATATTCTTGAAAAAGTTGAATAGCTCAAGGAAAACGGAAGTGATAGGTTTAGGAAGAACCCTCCATATAGCTAACGGAAATAAATGTTGTAGAAGCACGTGACAATCGTGACTCTTCAAACCATGGATTTTTTTCTCCTGTACATTGATACACCTCGAAAGGTTTGATGAATAGCCATCAGGAATTTTCACACTTTTTAACACTTGGCATATCATGACCTTCTCTATGTTGCTAAGGGTGAAAGCCGCAGGAGGTAAGTATGTTTTACTCCCACGTCTTATGGGGTGAAGGGTAGGTTTCCAATTTAGCAATTCCAAATCAGCCCTTGCATTCATGCCATCTTTGTTTTTACCTTCGAGTCCTAGAAGCGTACCAACCAGATTGTCGCACACATTCTTCTCGATATGCATGACGTCCAAGTTATGACGAAGAAGATTGAACTCCCAGTACAGTAAAGAGAAGAAAACAGATTGTTTCTTCCACGGACCAGTGTACTCTATCAAGTCACCTGTACTGGTGCGCACCCTCACAAGTGGCTTGGACCGACGTTTGCCAAATTTGAATCTTAGGGTGCTCAGCTGTTGCAAACAGGCAGACCCGCTTAAGGGCATATAGGCTGTCCTTCTCTCCACATAACCATTGAAAGCACTCTTCTCCCTCCGGAACCGGTGGTTAATTGGAAGAAATCTTCGGTGACCTAAATAGCAATGCTTGTGACCTCGACGCAAGTATTGGGATTCGGTATCATGGGCGCATTGTGGACAAGCAAATTTTCCTTTCGTGCTCCATCCGGACAAATTAGCATATGCTGGAAAGTCATTGATTGTCCATAGCAAAGCTACCCGCATGGTGAATGATTGGTCACTTGCAATATCATAAGTACGTACACCATCGGACCACAAGAGGCGTAACTCATCAACTAGGGGTTCCAAGTAAATGTCTATGTCATTTCCTGGTGCCTTAGGTCCAGGAATGAGCAGAGATAGGAACAAATATGGCTGCTTCATGCACATCCAGGGGGGCAAATTGTAGACTGTAATAACCACAGGCCACGTGCTGTGTTGGCTGCTCATGTGTCCAAAGGGATTAAAACCATCGCTTGCTAGACCGATTCTGACATTTCTTGGTTCCATGGCAAAGTGGGGGTTTCGATTGTCCAACTCAGTCCAAGCTGGAGAGTCAGCCGGATGCCTCATGACATCATCTTTCACACGCTTAGAAGCATGCCAAGTCATATGCTCAGCAGTGTGCCTAGACATATACAACCGTTGAAGTCGAGGAGCAAGTGGAAAGTACCTCAAAACCTTAGCAGCAACATTATGACCACTTCCACTATTCTGACTGGTGTACCGGTCTGCCCCACATACACTGCATGCGACATCATTACTATGATCCTTCCAAAAAAGCATACAATCATGTCGACATGCATCAATCTTTTCGTAAGTCAATCCAAGCTTACCGATCAATTTTCGGGTATGATAAAATGAGGGAGGGACCGTTTCTCCTATTGGAAAGGATCTCTTGAGCAAAGTAAGAAGGTCGGAAACAGACTCGTCGGTCAAACCGTGCAAACATTTGATATGATAAAGAGCAACGATGAACTCTAGCTTTTTAATGCGATCACAACCTGGATATAGAGGGGCATCAGCATCCTCCACAAACTTATAGAACTGTTCGGCTTGAGGAGTGCAACCAGCGGGATTTAGAGGTGTTGTTCCACTGTCTTCTCCCGCTTCGCGGGGGATTGTTGAAGGAAACAGATCACCAAGTAGACAGTGCATGTCAGATGCATTTGTGTCGTGGTCCATCACACCAATGTCATTGGGGAGTTCTGCCAAAGTTGGGTTCGAGATCGCCTCGCCATGATTGATCCATGGCAAATCCATGTACCGGGGATCCATCCCCTCAATTGTAAGGTGTTCCTGAATTTCAGGTCTGGATCTCCAATATTGATTGTAGCATAATCGACAAGGACATTTAACTTTGTTGTCAACTGAATGGTTTAGGAAACAAGTATCTAGGAAATCCGTGAGGTGAGTCTGATAATCATTGCTCAAGCGGTGAAGCTTGACCCAACCCTTATTAATCATTGATAAACCTGAATGAAGAACTCGATGAGTTATGAAGCACGTACAATCCCTGGTTGATACACTCTAGCACGCCTGTAGTATAAAAATCAGTCTATCCATCTCTAATCTGCCCCATTATGAGTTAGATCATTGTACACCAAATCACCACTTGGCCTGTAGTGTACCTGAAAATGAAGTGCAAATATATTGTTGTCAGTTGGAATAAATTAGGAGTAATGGTAAAATTGACAGGGTGTACATTATAAATTGTTTAGCTAATTTATAATAATTTTCATCCAACAAATCCATCAAATGATATATGTGTATCAATCAAGTAGACTTTTTTCGACAACACTCACAAGACCAGTAATTAAAAAGAGGTCACTTTTTAAATTGGCAATGGAAAAAGGTCTTAGAGAAAATGGGTCTTCAATGGACGTTCAAAGGTTGTCAAATATTGATAAATCAAACTGTCAGCCTAATGGAGATCAGAAAAGAAAACAGTCTGAATAAATCCCCTTAAACTCGCCAAGGTGACCAGCTGTCATTCCCAAATAAAAAACTAAAGGCTCCTTCAAGAAATCAAAGGGTGAATAGCTGAACTGGAATATTCTTGGACTGTCAAAGAGTCAAAACAAAAGAGGTTCAGCATATGTACTCTTTATAAATGCACTTTATTTTTGAACTGCATTCAGGTCCCATAAGTTGTATATGCAATCTTGTTGTGAAATTATTAATCCTAAGTTTTCGACAACAGTAAACCAAATTTGTTAAGTGTTAAAGGATGAACTACTTTGTGTCTTTCCCACCCTCAAATTTCTATGCTAATCAGACTTTTTAACATAATTCTGATTTCATGATCCAAGTAGTGGTTATGGATTAGTGTTGGATTTAGAGAGTATTGGACCAACTGGTTATGCTACAGTAATGAACTAGCAGGGATTTGAAGGTTAGTTCTCACCCATTATTTCTTAAAGCTACTTGTGACTGATTTATTCCACCAATCTGAAAATTAAATGGTTACAAATCAGGACAGATGTACTATTATTGCATTATGTATTACTATCCAGTGTAGAACACATTGATTGGGGCGGACCTCCCTGCATTTTTGACACTTATGTTTATTTGAACATCACAAAGTGGCCACCAATTCTTGGACATTGGTTTTTTTATAATGATAATATTCGATATCAAGTTCTATTTGATTCCCAAAGAGACCACTGGTGTATATGATTCTCTAGATTAACAAGGTATTTTTTTTTTTCACGTGTTTTCCAACGCCTATTAGTAAATATGCAGGGGTGTAATTAATAAGAGTGGCTTAGCTCTCAAGTCTTTATAGAATGTCTACTATATAGATTATCCATGACATTCAACTATTATTGTTTGGAGTGGTAAAAGTTGGTCACTCTATGATTTATGAGTTGCTGGTACAGTTGAGTTTAATCCTTGGGAGTCCCGGTATTTTTGTTAGTAAAAGGGAAGGAAGGGTAAAAGACCACCGCAATGAAGAAATCCAAATTTACTCCTTCAAAATAAACACCAACACCAACCTGATCTCAGAACCAAGCAACAAAAGAGTATAGAACAATAGAGAGAAAATGAAAGGAATCAATTTCGAATAAACTGAACTATATTGCTTGAATGAGTGAATGAGTACACGAACCTTGAATGAAAAGCTATATATTGACTGCTAACTGAATATTGAAACCAACTAACTAAATCTCTAACAAAACAACAAAATGGGGTAAAAGCACCTATAGTGTATAGACTAACTAGAAGAACTAATAACCACAATCACTGAAAATACAGACATGCCTCTGATTCAGCAAAGACATGAATCAGAGGAACGGACTTCCACCTTCAGGACATGACCTCCATGACGCACACAAAACCCTGAGGCCCGGACCTCCTAATTGAGGTCCGTTCCTACATAAACCTCCAGCAATTTGCACATTTTACATCATTATTCTCAACACAACTAATACATTCAAACCATGTATGATCTACTGCAAGCTTAACACAAGAGACAGTTATGCCATTTAAAGTCTTAATATAACGACAAAGAATAAGCTTGTTGGTAGGAGAGCAAGACTTGGAAATTGTATCATTACTGATTATCATATTTTGCAAATATCGCTTACCCGATTGTTGGAAGCTTCAGAACTTCCACAGTCGGACCAACGCAGAACTAAATTATACGGAACAAAGCCGACCCCTCTGGTTTGGGTAGCAGGTGCAAGCTCATTCACGCACAGCCGAAGCACAAAGAGGAACCACAATTTCTGAAAAAACCCAAGTCCAGGTGCCACTAACATGAATCACTGTAGCCATAGTAGCAAAAAAACCCATGAATTTCCCCCACCCATCGATGCACCATCAGTGGTAGGATGGAACCCCAGTTATTGGGCGATAACCAACCCAAAGGGAACCCACTTTCCGATGGTGACTGGAGGAGGAGCAACCCCTTAATTTGGGGATTTGAGCCGATCGGCACTTTCAGGCGTGACCATTGACACCCACCAATGCTGGATCCCGTTTGGGTTGGGGGTGGGAAGAAAGAGATGCTGCCACAAGGGAACCCCAGTATCTTGGTTTAGCAAGTAGGAGCAAACAGACAAAACATTGAACGCCCTTTTTAACTCCCTTTTTTAGTCCCTAAATGAATGGACCCCCTTTTATTACTTTAAATTAATGGGCTGCCACTGTGTTATCAACTAATCAGAAGCAAAGGTTGGATATGAATTCACTGTTGCTTTCTGACATATTAATGTGGCCACTAATGTTAATTATTGGTGAACACCGTCCTTAGCAATTGGCACGCCCCCAACTTTAGTTGCCTTCATTGGAGGCCTTTGGCCAAAATTGTGGTAGTGAATCCTATATAGCAATTTTGTGCTATAGACCATGGCTGGAAACCATATATGGTCTATGGATCAGTATCCGCTAATCCCTTGTAGTTATTCGGGATATGATGAAACCATGAAAGGTGAATGGGATGCCTTGAAATGGCTTGCATGTATGGTCAGAATTGGTATTCATGTGGAAGTTGGACTGAGGTTATTTTCAACCTCCGCTGAGTGATATGGAATGGTGGTGATACTTGAGCCAATTATATCCTCTTCATATATAAAAATGAATCAATTGAGGCAAATTAATTTGTTCAGGGTTAACACTACATGTCCAATCATATATATATGTTGACATACAAGAAAAATTTAGTTATTAAGAGACCAGAAAGAAGAGAAAATAAATCAACGTACACACGAGTCAACTTGTGATTAACCTTTAAGGAGAAATGGTTTCTCTTATATTTGTTCAAAATTCATCCCTCATTTGAGCAACTTTGGCATACATTAGAGATTTAAATGTTGATAATGCAACATGGTTAACATAATACAGATGCAATGACTAAATAGTCGATGAAGATAGCAATCTCGATCAAGCGAAAATTTCTCCATATCTTTTACTTCTATGCCAATAAGGTTCAATTTCCACGTATTAGGCAATCATTTTCATGCTGGAAATTTGATAAATAATATCTTTCATTTTTTTTTTTTTTTAGGCAATCATTTTCATATATGCTGGTAATAGGCAACCATTTCCATGTGTGAAAATGACTTGGTAAAGAACTTTTTATTGTTTTTATAAAAAAGAGAAACTTCATTCCTTTAAAAATATATGTATATATATTATTGCAAGGAGAAATTGGACCAACCTCTACAGTACTTAACCAATCGATCTGCTCATAGAGTTGAGGCTCATGGGCACCTCTTTCCCCTCTTTATTCCCGAGTTACCAACAAAACTATATTTTTATTGAAATTAATTTTGTGAATCATTCTTTCCTAGCTTGAAGAAAGACTACAAGCACATAG
Source organism: Dryas octopetala (assembly GCF_963921425.1). Taxonomy (NCBI): domain Eukaryota; kingdom Viridiplantae; phylum Streptophyta; class Magnoliopsida; order Rosales; family Rosaceae; genus Dryas; species Dryas octopetala. The sequence goes on along the minus strand of NC_141368.1, from coordinate 20,836,481 downwards.
GCCACTACTTGTGGATGAAACACAATTATTGAAGTTGGACCACCTAGGCTAGGGGAACAAAAATAAGAGTATGCATTCAGTGACATTGAAACATTAATTTTGCTGGGCAGTCTGTTTTTAGCCTATGCATGTGCATTGGCCACCTGCAGAACAAGTCGCTGGACCTAAATTACATCTAACATCTATGCAGTCAGCCATTGTAGAGCATTGATGGTCTTCCACTCGTGGATGAGCGTTTTGATCAGGTATGCATCTGCATTCACCATTATTATCACATATGAGCTTTGCATCTGGGCATGCGAGCCAAGTGCATTCAGAGACATTGGAACAATTTTGATCAGCTAGCTTAGACTGTTTTATGTCTAAGCATTCGCATTGACCGTCAGAACAAATAGCATCGCCGTTAACACATTGGACATCTTTGCAGTCAGCCCTAACAGAACAAGATGTTGGCACAGTCCTGGCTTCAGCTCCTGACATTGTTGAGAAGAATGGTACACCTACACATGCACAATTAACATTTGGTTAATTAGTGACTACTTACATCTATTATCTAACGTAAAAATGAATCGTCTATAATAGGATCGTGTTCGTATGTCATACAAACAAATCAAATAGTGATTTCATCACCAATTTAGACGCTAAGTACTGTTAAAAAGTAAAACTGCCAAATTGAATAAGGGTTAAAAAAGTGTTTGCATAACATTCAAATTCCTAATTATAAAATTTACTCCCGCAGTCAACACTTGTTATATATAGGAGAAAAAATGAGAAAAAACTCACAAGATGATGCAATGACGAAGAAGAGGACCCAGCTGATAGCAGTCTTCTCCATATTTTTATGTTTTGTGTGGCACCTGGGACTGATGTGAATTTCAAGATTTGCTTTGCAGTATAATAAGTACCTTTGGGCTATATTTATAGGGGGTCAACATGTATGGTTTTAACCCAGAGAAATCTAATAAAAGACCCATATATAGAATATCGATTAATTAATTTAATTTTTAGTAAAAAGAAAGGAGAAGAAAAAAAAGAAAGAAAGATCTAATGTCATATGAAAACAGATTAATGTTGCAATCTTTAAAGATTTAATATTGAATATTATTACATATTACAGTTACATTTTATCTTCTCTTGACGATTTCATTACTTTTGCGTTATAATGTAATTAATATGTGAAGGCATATACATCTGAATTGCAATCGACTAAGATTGTACCGGCATTTTATATTATATATGAGAGATCCTATTTTAACACCCTATTAAAAAAAAAAAAAAAAAGAATCCTTGAACTATTTTGAGTGTACCAGCAAAAATTAAGATTTAATGGAGTTCTTAATTTGACCAAAAATCACTTTATAATTATTAAAAAAATTTACCAGAAAAACTTTAAGAATTGTTGTATATGACAAGAAATCAGTTGACTCTTGAGCTTTCCATGTATAGTTATTGTCTAGTTATTTTCTTTTATTGTCTTGTAATTACTCTTGCTGTACAACCTATACAGCAAGAACTCAATTAACTTCGGAATTACAAACTCATTTGATTTGTGTTAGTATATGTATTGAATAAAAAAATAATTGTATCCAACCTTGTGTGAGAGATCGAGTACGTACACCTCTTCTTTTAAGATTTTGACTAGGGCTGCCCATCGATCGGTATTGGGGCTTACCAAATCAAAACCAAAAAATTTGGTATTTTTTGATTTCGGTATTTTTCGGTTCGGTAATTTTGGTATCGGATACTTTCGGTTCATTTTCGATTTACTTCGGTATATCTTCGGTTTATTTTCAGTTTAGTTCAGTATATCTTCTATTCATTTTCGATTTAGGGTTTATAATAATACTAATTATTATATACCAATATAAATTAAAATTTAATCAAATATGATGCATAAAATATAATGTTTGATGAAGATATATTTGCACGAGTAGTATTGGTAGTTTAGTAGAGTATAAGTATTAATTGCAATAATATTAATATTAGTAATAATATATACTAGTATAATTAGTTTAATAATATGTATTAGTACATATCCTATTAATTTAATATGTATATATACCGATAAATATGAGTAGATATATATACAAGAATGCTCTAAAACTAACTAGTTAGTAAATTAATACAAAGCATTACTTACTTAAACATGAAATTCTTATTTTCCAAAAAATAATAACATTTACTTTATTAGAGGATAATTCTATATTTTAACTCACACTTTTGATAATATTAATATGATAACATTATACAATTATATTTTCTTATAGTTGTTTAAGATATTAGTAGTTTAATATTTATTGTATCATAACATAATAGTATTATATAAGCATATATAACTAAATTTCGGTAATTGTTTCAGTTTTTTTCAGTATATATTTTGATTTTTTCGGTAATAATCGATTCGATTTTTTTTCAGTAATAATTTTCGGTAATCGGTCGGTTTACCAACTTTTTTCAGTTTTTACCAAAACCAAACCAATTTTTTTCGGTTTCAAATTTTCGATTTTCAAATTGTGAAAATCGGTATACCAAACCAAAAAAATTCAGTCAGTAGTCGGTCAGTTTGGTAAAAACCAAACCAATGGGCAGCCCTAATTTTGAACAATAATTAAAGATGGTGTTTTCTATCTTCTCATTTTATTTTTAATTTAGTTTAAACTTAAAATTATATCGCTAGTTTTTGTGAATTATGGAGATTCCAAAATTTTCCCACCAAGAATTAATTGTTGAGTCTTCACAAAATTCCGAATTTCCTGCCAATAAAATAAAAATATCTTCAAAGGAAAACCATTTGGTGACTCTGATTAATTATATGGATTTTCTTTGACTTAGCTCAGAATAAAAGCAACGTCCTCAAGAAGAAAATTTTGTATTTGTAGTCTGTTCAAGGCTTGAACACATTGCTTCTTTATTCTTAAACTTTGGATGAGAATAGTGACCACTGCGAAAGAGACATAAAATAAAACTCTCGTGATTTGAAATGATCGAGGTTGTTTTGGTCACATGTCATTATTGAGTGACATAGCAACACAGTTAAATATGATATGTCTTACTGTCTAGCTAATTTTTGTTTTTCATATACATCATCATCTTTAACTAAACTGTTCTAGCACTACTCTATGTAACAAAAATGAATGCACTCAAAATTTTCTAATTAGAAAAAGTCTTTCTATTGCCAATAGTCTCTCTACTTTCACTTAAACATCAAATTGATTCTTAAAGTGCATTTTTAATCAATTTTATTCCTCATCTTTGTCATCGAACACTAATTTGGTCTCTAGATACACTTTGAAAATTCGCTAAAAATAGCTCGGGATACGAAAAACTTTCTCAAAAATTCCTACGGACTCATCTTGACTACTACTATTTTTATATGGGGTCAAATTATCAAATTGATTTTTCCAGAAAATTAGGAATTCTCAAACTAATTCCCAAATTTTCTTGAAAATACTAAACATCAATTTGATAATTTAACTCCATATAAAAATAGTAGTAGTCAAGACGAATCAGTAGGAATTTTTGGAGAATTTTTGGGGAATATTTTTCATATCCTGAGCTATTTTTTGCAAATTTTCAAAGTGTGTCTAGGGACTAAATTATTGATGTTCGGTGGCAAAGATGAAAGATGACATACACTTTAGGAACCAAATTAATATTTTGGTAAAATAAAGTTAAGAGACTATTTATGATAAAAAGCCTTAGAAAAAAAGGTCACACCTCTTTAATTCCTCTCTTTAGTACCGACAAAATCATAAATATTATTGAAGAATTGATTGTTTGATTATTTAATTTTTTGAAGAAAGACTACCGGCACATAGCCACTGCGCACTTGTCGATGTAACACAATATTTGAAGTTGCATCTTGCTAGAACAAAAGTAAGAAGAGTATATATATAGTAGTTGAGATGGTCTATGCATTTGCATTGGCCACCAACACATTCGAGGGTTTCTGATGTACAGATTGTTTCTGGTCTAAGCATATGCATTTGCCGTCAGAACAATCAACATCTTTGCAGTCGGCGTTAGTAGAGCATTGGACCCTTTCCACCAGAGGATCGAGAAGAGAGTGATCAGGTACAACTGGGTCTATTGTATTTGTGCCAGAGACAATATTTGTGTTTGAGCATATGCAATGGTGGTCAAGACATACTACATTGTGTGTAACACAAGGATAGTCTTTGCAGTCAGCGTCAGTAGAACAAGATATTGGTGGCCTATCTTGAGCTCCTGACAACGTTGAGAAGAAAAATACACCTACACACAATTAACATTTAATTGGTTAGTGACAAACGTACTCACAATTAACATTTTCTATATATAAGAGAAATATATACTGTAAAGAAAAACTCACAAGATGCAATGAACAAGAAGAGGAAACAGCTAATAGCAGGCTTCTCCATGTTTTTCTGATTGTGTGAGATCTGTGAATTGGGATCAATGTGAATTTCAAGGTTTGCTATGCAGTACAATTATGAGAGCCTCTTTGGGCGGGCTGTATTTAAAGGAATATGTCTGCAGGTTTTAATTTGTGCCAAAGAAATCTAAAAGAGAACAAAAAAAAAGAAAGAAAGAAAGATCAAATGTCATATTTTTCTCAACAGATTAATGTTGCAATCTTAATTTATAGATATAAAATTAAATATTATCAGATATTACTTGTATGTTTTTTCTTATTTTGGTGATTTCTTTACTTATTTGCGCTTTAATATAACTGTATCCAAGGCATATACATCTGGATTGCAATCGACTAGCTAGGAGTGTACTCTGTATGACTACGTAGTACTGGTATATATAAACCATCCTGGTTAATATTCCTTTTATAATTTTTTAAATATTATTTTAGTAATGAGAGATCCTATTTTTTTAACTATTTTGATATATGGACCTAGCGAGATCGAATAAACCATGGAGTAGATAATTCTATTTTGCATGTTAGGCCATTGTGGGAAGACTTAAAGCATTTGCTCATTGTTAAAGAGAATTAAAGATAAAAAAATTCAAGACAATAGCTCAGGAAATATATGTGCCATGAAATTGGTGGTGGTGTGGTGGAGATGGCCCACATAATGACATTTTTTAGATGGTTGAGATTTCAGATTGTGGACATTCTGTTTGATCATCTGGAGAACCCTCTCTCTGTAATTGGAGATTTAAGACAAATATTTATAAGACGGTAGCATAGATGCATGAAACAGTTTATGAGTCATTTGGTTGGCAGTACAGGAATTATCTCATTTTTGTAATATTAATTAGTATGAATTGTACCAATAAAAACAGGCCTTTGGAAATAATAATCCATGTGATAACTGAATTGATACATGAACGTGATATATATTTGTATTTAATTATCTGTTATATATATATAATTACATAATTACATCAGAGATTTAGATGGTGCAACCAATAAATAGTTGATGAAGATAGCAATCTCAAATGAAAAATATTTTTTGGAGCCTCTAGTTGCTCGAACCTCTTGTGGCGGCAATAGGGTTAAATTTGCACGGAATCAGCAACCATTTTCATGCCGGTAATTCATCCGTTCTTCAAAGAAAAAAGGTTTTCCCATGATTTATTTATTATAGTCAATTAAAAAAATCCCCTTCAAATTCATTTTTTCTACACTAAACCCATGACATTTCTTCGTGTGTTAACCCCCTTTACCACTTGCCAACTCATCATTCTTTATATTTTTAGATTTTTTAATTAGTATTTTTTAAATTTAAACTTTGTAAATTTCTCATATGCCCTTAATCCGATTTAAGATGTTTTTTTCTTAGTTGACTTTTTATTTTTGGTAACATTTGTATTTACTCTTTATAATTTTTGTACTTTAAATGCTAATGATTCACTGTTAGACATTTTTTTCAAATGTCAATCATGAATGCCCATATATGATTTTTTTTAATTATATTAATAATTATAAACAAATAAATAACCTACAAATAATTCTCATAAATATATAACGAACCTAAAAAAAATTATATATAAATATAATGAACATCCATACAATTCTAATGAATTCTAAATCATTAACAAAAGAATTACCTACAACAACTAATGAACCTACATACAATTCTTTTTTAGTGACAAATAACCTACAAAAATTAAAGAACCTATATATGAATTAAAACACCTACATTATAATGATGAACCTACATATATTTCTCGTAGGTTCTTTATATTTGACTCAATCATGGTCTGAAGAAAATATATATATATATATATCACAGCATAAAATGTGCCTTAAATTAAGTGTTTTAGTACATTTAAGGAGATTCATTTTCTAATAAGAGAATTAATAGCAATTAAAGAGTGACACAATTTGAAAATACTTACATAGTGGCACAATTTGTAAATAGTAGAGATCTAATAGAATATTTTTATCCTACGTGGAGCAGGATTTTAAATATGGGTTTTAACTATTAAAAAAAAGATAATGGTGTCAGACTCTAAAAAACAAAATTTAATGGACTAATATTGAAATCACCCTATTTATTATTAATATTGTTATTTTGCTTATAAGTATATATAATTGGACAAAGATCTCTATCATTGAGCCATACATAAGTTTTCATTATTTTATATAACACTTAACAGATTTGGAGGAGGGTTGTGAGATTACACAAGTAGGGATAAAAACTGATAATACCGAAAAAACCCCATATATATTATTGAAGATTAATTTTGTAAATTATTCATTAAGATCAAGACTACAGCCAGATAGTCCGTAGCTAGGGTAGGCTAGGAGAACAAAAGCAAGAGTACGTATGTAGCTGGTCATATGCATCTGCATTCTCCGCCGGTACAAAAAGGTGGGCGGCGTGAAGCACATCTAACATGTCCAGTGTTTGGCATTGCCGGTGGGGCTGGTTTAGGAAGTATGCAAATGCATTTGCCTTTAGGACCACATATAGGTTCTAGTGATGGACATGGAAAGTCTCTGCAGTCACCGATGAAAGAACAAGACTTTTCCTTCCTGGCTTCTGCTCCTGGCAGTATTGAGAAGAATGGTACACCTGCATATATGCACACAATGTTTTGTTATTGACCACTCACTATTATTATCTACTACAAACATAAATTTCTCTCACAACAGTCAACAAGATGAAGAAAGAGAAATGGTGAGAAAAACTCACAAGATGCAATGACCAAGAAGAGGACACAGCTCATAGCAATCTTCTCCATATTTTCTGATTGTGTGAGTCGACCTGGGATCAATGTGTATTTCTTTGTCTGCTTTGCAGTACAGTGAGAGCCCATCTTGGTTATATTTATAGGGGTTGAAACATATGGCAACAAACATAAATTTTAAAATTAATAAGTATCAAATTAATTTCTCATTTACGTTTTTTCCTATTGTGACTATTTCGTTACTTATTAGTTATTTGCGTAAACGAAAAGGAAATTAATGACCCAATTTAGGAGAAATTATTGTGTGTAGCGGTTACGACACTGGACATTGCTGAATGTTATAACGTTTCAATGTCATTAACCACATTAAATGACGTGGAAGCCCAGCTGGAAAATCATTCAAAATAATAGGAAAAAATAACTAAAGGTAAACGATGTTAGAATTAAACTCTTAACTCTAAAAAAAATAAAACACGACACACATAGAACTCTTCATCTAAGTTTACAAACCCTAAAAAAAATATATCTAAAGTATCTACGGAGCTATACTTGATTAACTTTTATTCTTGAGGTCAGCTGCAGGTTGCCTGCATGCAAGTAGCGGTATATTCTTGCCATGACCATTATATTGATCAAGGTAAAAAGAATAATCAATTTTCATTCATAGTTGAGTTGTACTTTGCGAACCTAAGAACTTTCATTGAGCCTTGAATGATTGTCTGGGTTTGAGAAATCATCTGCAAATCTGAGGGAAAAAGCAATGCAAACTCCTCCAAGGCAAAATCTTTTGTGATCTAAGGGACTCACAACATTGGATTTTCCTTCAGAGATCTTTGTGCCCTTTTCAAAGGTGTGAAATTTTTCTATCCTTCAGATCTCCATTGTTAGTTTTCATATATTTATTTGAATTTCTCTCTGATTTTATTTGGGTTCCATGACTTTCATCTTATTTCACTTGTTGGTTTTTTCGATTATCGGGAAATAATAAGAAATGAACCCTAAAATTAGGGTTTTGGTTGAGGGCAATTTTGAGAGCAATTCTGATGATTCTTCAATAATTTTTATCAGATTCTTTGGATATGGCTGATCAATTTAATAAATTAGGGTGGTCATGCTATTTAATTTTTCAAAATATTATTAAACTATTGTCGTAGAAGGCTCTGTTCGTTGGGCTGCGGGTGGTAAAACCCCATTGTCTGAGATCCTCTCTTCCCACCACAAATTCAAACAAAATTGGAAGAGTGGGAAATTTCTTTCACTTCTTACAGTGGCTGGCACACGGAATCACATGAATTTGGGTTGCAGCCCCTTCAGTCACTGTTTACACCTGTGTTGATGGAGGATAACAAAATATTGTGATTTTAGTTTAAGGGGTAAATGTGTAATTTTGCTACTTAGGGTTGATGGAGGATAAAAACCTAACTCCAAAAATTCATTTTCATTTTCTCCAAACCCCAAACCAGCTGTGCCCTCTCTTCTCTCTCTCATCTCTTTGTCTGTGATCGGCAAAGAGAGCCATTTGAGTGGCTTTGTACGATTTATGTTTCTTCTGATATTGCTGTATGTATGTTTTCTGCAGACCAACGGCAAAGAGAGCCAAGACAGAAGATTGTGAAGAAGGGCAAGGATCCATATGATTTATGTATCTTTTGATATTGCTATATGTACGAGTTATGTATCTTCTAATATAAGTGTAAGTAGCAAGCTGATTTTGATTCAATGAAATTCACATTTCTAGTTGCTTCTATCTGATTAATAATGGATGAGTTAGAATCTACATTTTCTGTCATGGAGGTCCATATTGGGGCAGGTCCTTGTATAATTGAACTGTAAACATTTGCTACATGATCTCCTTTTTAACTGCAATTGCCAGATGATCCATATTAAGTTGTGGAAGGTGTGAACGTCCAGTGCAAATAGCACTGGAATTAGCATCAAAATCATTTGCCAATTTAACCATTATATAATTCAAACCCACTCTTGTAAAAAATTGGTTGAAAAAGGCATTTTGATTAACACCAACACAGCAATGTACATTTCCATCAATGGTGATCCCATATTAGCATATTTGCAACATTGGTGGAGCCACAAGTTGTCAGCAGTGAAAGACAGTTCTTGTCTCCAAACTCCACCATTCCAAAAAAAGGGTTTGCTTAGCCACTTTGCCACCCCATTCTGAACAACCATCAGCTTAATGGTGACTGCAGGGTGACAATTGCTAAATCACTACCATTGATAGTGACTGCTGCATCAATAGCTAACAGAAAATAATAGTGAAGATAAAGGGATAATGTTGTAGTACATGAACTTTTATTCTTGAGGTCAGCTGCAGGTTGCCTGCATGCAAGTAGCAGTATATTCTTGCCATGACCATCGATCAAGGTAAAAAGAATATTCAATTTTTATTCATATTTTGTTTTAATTAAATAGCTTCTATAGTTATTGATGTTATTTAATTGAAATTTATTTTACACAATTGTCTCTTTGAATACTCATAAACGATGTTGATCAATTTAAATAGCATAACACGTCCACTATTTGCTGAAATTCAGGATATGGAACAAGAGCAAGACTACTGTTGCTTTTCCCTGATTATTTGAACAAGAATTTTGTTGAACTTTATGTAATCAAATCAATTAGGACTACTGTACTGTTACTTTCCCCTTTTTTTTTCTGCTTAATTTTTATTGTATTGTTGTTCTGTTCTATGCTTATATGCCTGTATTTGACAACAGTAGAGACTTTTTAATAGGTTTTTATGGCCACTAAGACTTTTTCATAGTTAAATCTACTTGAATACTTAAAAAAAGACTTGATTATATTAAACCTTGTAGTTGTGAAGTTCGCAAGCTCTTGAAACCACTCATATTCATATGTTTATTAACCCACTCATATTCATATGTATATTAAAAGTTATGTGTCCGCCTTGAAAACCGAAATTTATAAAGGGAAGAACTACACTCATACGGTCATCATACCAGTTTCTGTAACAATATAAACAAAATGCCATTATGTTTGACCCAACAGCTAAGGTTGTTTTTCAGTTGGGGTAACAAAAACTTTAATGGTACGTTTTGCTTTTGTGTATTTTCTTTGCTGGTGTCATCCCCCCACAATAGTTTTGTCTTTGCCTATGGACTTCTATGAAGCTTTTTTTCTAAACAGTTAAAAAAAAAAAAAAAACAGACGTCAATTAATTAGTGTACAACAAGACTTTATCTATGCTTTCCATAGCACTAAGACCCTTAAATAAGCCTACTGTTCTATATAAATTATTGTATTTGCATAATTAAGTCATATTTATTACTCCGGCCTCTTGATTTATTTTAGTTTTTGTACATATTATTTATTTTTTATATATTTATTCTTGGTTTCATATAAAGTGATGTTGTATATTTAAATCATTTTTGTACAAATAGTTATTGATGTGGAAGGTGATGAAGAAAATGTTACAAAAAATAGTGAGGAAGAAGATTCATTAATGATTCTAAATCATCCGGAAAGTTCTTACGAAGATTTGCTCGGAAAGATTGTATCTAGTGAAGACGAAGCTTTTAATCTCTATATATAATGATTATGCTATTAGAACTGGTTTTAGTTTGTGGAATGGACAAAAGAGATACAGTAAGAATATTTTGCAACAAATTAATTATATGTGTTCAAAAGAAGGTTTTTGACCAGATAGTGATCCTTTGGAAGTGAAGATGGCAAATAAACTAGAGACAAGAACAGGTTGCAAAGCTAGAATTAGATTTACATTACAAGATGATGGTACGTGGAAAGTTTCTTACTTTCATCATGAACACAACCACGAGTTTGCTAAGCCAGCTAATGGAGACAGTTTTTAAGATCAAATAGAAAGATCTCAGAAGCTCATGTCGATGTGATTAAAACTATGGTTGGTGCAAGTATAAGGACAACAAATACATATTCATATTTAGCAAAAGAAGTTGGGGGATCTTAGATTGTTGGGTTTACGAAGAGAGATTGTTACAATCTTGTTAATAAGGAGAAAAATATTATGATTGAAGCAGTTGATGCTCAAAGCTTGATTGATCTTTTCAAGCACAAGCAAGTTGAAGATCCTATGTTCTTTTGCACAGTGCAAGTGGATCAAGAAAATCGAATGACAAATTTTTTTTGGAGGGATGGAAGGTCAAGAATTGATTATGAAGCTTTTGGAGATGTAGTAGCATTTGACTCTACGTATCGAACCAATAGATACAATATAATTTGTGCTCCTTTTGTGGGAGTTAACAACCATTGGAATAATGTGTTGTTTGGTTCTGCTTTTTCATTAGATGAGACGACCAATACATTTATTTGGTTGTTCAAAACATTCTTAGAATCAATGGGAAGTCAGAAGCCTAAGACTATTTTTACAGACCAAGCTTAGGCAATGTCAAATGCCATTGGGATGGTTTTTCATGGGGTATGTCACCGTTTATGCATGTGGCACATATTACTAAATGCAGTAAAAAATTTGAAAAGTCACTTTGGAAACCCTGAGTTTAAAACTATGTTCAACAAGTGTCTTTATGGGTGTGAGACAGAATTGGAATTTCAGTTTGCTTGGGATGAATTAATTACAATGTTTAACCTTGCAGCGAACAAATGGTTGGAGGCACTATATAACACTATATAACCTTGGAAACCATGGAACGTACTAATCCATGCAGTGTTAGGCTTGTCGGGGATCAACAACATTAGCGCAGTAAACGCACCTTAGATAGGCTAAGATGATGGATATATACGATGAAAGCATAAATTGAAGGGGAATGGGAGGCCTTCAAATGGTATGGTACGTAGGAAAGTAATTGGTGTTCAATTTATGTACGTTTTCGCTTAACCTTTGGATGAGAATAGTGACTACTGCGAAAGAGACATAAAATAAAACTCTCGCGATTTGAAGTGATCGAGGTTGTTTTGGTCACATGTCATTATTGAGTGACATAGCAACACAGTTAAATATGATATGTCTTACTGTCTAGCTAATTTTTGTTTTTCATATACATCATCATCTTTAACTAAACTTTTCTAGCTAGCACTACTATGTAACAAAGCTGCAACTTCTCCAGTTATTTTACGGCGAGATAGGCGGCGTGTGACGGCGACTTCACCTTGGTAAACCCCAACATTGAGCTGCCTAAGACTCCATTACGGGTGTGTGTGTGTGTGTGTGTTTGTATAGCTTATTTAATTAATTTATACAGGGTACAAATGTATACTTTTAATTAATTTATGTGTTTTTTGCAGCCTATCACTGAGCCACCAGCTCTTGCCCACCACCGAGCCCATCCTCCACCTTGACTCACGATTGATCCACCAACTTAGGTAAAGGAATAAAAGATTGTTTTCTTTTCCTGGTTTTTGGTGGTTTGATTTTTGTTTTCTGTTATTCTTCCACTAGTATTTGTTATATGTGGTGGTTATGAGTTCCGTATGCTTCTATTATTTAACCTTTATCCTAAATTGGTGTGTTTTGTATAAAGCTATTGTTTTCTCTATTTTTTGTGCAGGTGCTTTGGAACTCCCAATTACATGTGTCATGACTAATGATGTGCTTAATTGCAAATATCCCTTTGTGGTTTCTAACATGATATTTTTCCTCCAGCTATGTTGTCTTCTATTTATATTGTATTTTTCTCATGGCTGAAATGGTTGATTGTTCACCAAGTGTTGCATATATGGGATGTCTGCTCATTACTCTGCTTTTAAAGCTTTTGTGTCTTGCAACTGCATGGTGTGCTTGGGGGAGCTAAAGCATTTGAGCTTGCAGCCAAATTTTGCATGTGCCAGGCTTCATTCCGGCCTTTACATGAAACCAGTTTTAACTTGGCTCTCAGCCATTGTGTTTTAGACCCTAGCTAGCTTAGCTGTATAGGTAGCTAGCTCTATTACTAGTGCAACATTCCTTAGGCTACCTTATAGTATTCTTGTTGTTAGCTGTGCCTTTGTTCTTTGTGGTGATCCACGTTGTGCAAGCCTAGTGTCTAATATGTAATTCATCTAAAACACATTTAGCTACTTCTTTAATCTGTTTCATTTTTTCTTCTTAATTATCCTTTCTGCTTTGCCTATATATCTGTCTTCATGTACTGCTTGGTTAAAATTTGCACTGAGATCATATTGCTTTTTCAGTATCGTCCATTGCTTTCATACAAGTTGAGGCACAACTACTGATATGGGATCTTAATTTTTGTCTTTAATTTTTTTTCGGGTGAAGATTTATTATTGATTTCAACTGCTGCACTTGGCTGTTGATTTCAGTTCCAGGTATATGTTGATTTCAGTTTCTTTTTTTCTTTCTTTGAAAGTACCCAATTTTCATGAATATAACTGTAATGTTGGCCTCTTATTAGCCGATTACTGTTGAATTGTGAAGTAATAAACATAGATGTTGCATCCGGAAGGATTCATAGTGATTTGTAGTAATTTGTTTTCTCATTTGAAGGATTCAGTGATTTATTAAACCATGCATTGGGTGCTTTTAGTCCAAAAATTTCTGCATATCAGATGAGGTAAAATGGCTGTGGAAATATATTATATATAGTATATTCTCTGTCTTGTTTATTTATGTGTACACACAGGATGGGTTTAATAGTTTTCAGCTGGTTCTAGAAAGAATTTAGCAGCCACAAGTAGTAGTACATGGTACGGCTAAACCTTAATTGCAACTTTAACAAAGAAACTACCATGATTTTTTTTTTTTTCTTTCCATATAGATACTTTCTAATTTATGAATGTTGGTTTCTCTTTCTCTTTATTTTATATCTTGGGCTGCTATTTGAACATGAATTTAAAGTATATAGGTGGTTCATGCAGATGCTTAACTTTTAGGACATTTATTGGTGCATATCATTTTCTTCAATTAATGTCTATCAAAACAGATATGTACCATTTGATTAGCTGCAGGTATAGCAGATTATGCTTTAAGTTTCAGTTTGTTATCTAGTATGTTATGATCAATTAGCGTTTTCATGTGAGAAACATATAGCTCTTTGTCATTTATATATAGGACAATTGCAGAAAAGAAAAAAAGAAACAAGGAACCTTTTGTAAGATACATGTATAACTATATATATAATGCATTTTTATAGTGTTTTAATTCTTTGAATGCTAGTATTTATTGTACATTTTAGCTGCTGCCTTTTTTAAGATGCTAACATTGTTTCATGTGTTACTTGTTAGATATGACATCCTCATAAATGGGAGAAGTCTACTTGTGTTGACTCTGAGGTATCTTCTTTGACATCTATGTTATGTTATTTATTAGATTTTAATATTTTCTAGGTACCTAGCCATTAAAGTGTTGAGTCTTTGATTGATAGTATTGGTAGAGTGCTCATCTTAGTTAATGTACCAATACAAGTCCCAAACGAGTAATTTTTCAAAAAATTTCACAAAATTAGAAATGGGTTGGTTTCTGGATGGACCTATACAGATGTTTTTGTTGTAGTGGCCGGCATTTTGAAATCTGACCCTTGAAACAAAACCTTTGCCCCCTTAACCTTTTGTGTTATGCATCATGGCTTGAAATGGTCAGGATGATTAGTAGACATGATCAGTGTCTCTATAAACTTTATGCTTAGTTTATTGCACATCTATCCTTGGATTTCTTCTGAAAACGCACATGATCAGTGTCTCAATAAACTTTATGCGTAGTTTATGTTAATTGGCCACTGATCTTTTGTTTCTTCCCTTTGTTCATTTCATATAATAGACTTGTATTTTTTGGGATCTCCAATAATAAGTGTATACATGAATTATTTGTATCATTTATTTTTTATTTTACTCTGATTTTTTTTTCTCTTTTATATTTATAAAGAGAATGATTATTCCCTTTTTTTCTATTTCAGTTCAGTTTTAGTCATTAACTTTTATGTTTCTAAATGTAGATTAGAAGATAGTGAAAGACATCATTTGGCATAATGGCTGGTGAAGCACAGAATTATGAGGAAAGAAAGGATCAGAACAGAGGATTAACTTGTTTGGCTAAGTCATACCAAATTTGATGGTTTTTTTTACCTTTTTTTTTTTTTTTTGTAATTGAGATACATTTTATATCTTCGTTTGAATACAATTTATATCTTCTAATAATAAATAACTTACAAGTTTTGTTGGATATTGTACTGTAATGGGTACTTTGAATTTTATTGGTGCTTGGAATATGAAATATATGAGAATAGAAGATTTTATACTTACACAAATTTCAGGGCATTTCAAATTACAGGCATAATTGTATGTTCAATTCATTGATATTCCTTTTAGATAAAAAAAAAAAAAAAAAAAATTGATATCTACCATACATTCTAATTCACTTTTTTAAACTTGAAATAATAAACAATATTCGTTTTGGTCTAAAAACTGTAATTTTATGATGCTTTTGCTTTCAAATTTTTTTTTAGACTTGATATTTATACTTTGATTATATATCATATTTTCTTTCAGACCTGATATATAAACAATGGTTATATTGTAGATATTAGAAATACTAAAAAAATTGATATTCATTATATCTTTAGGACATCGGACAACTAATATCTAAAATACATTAGATATCACCACTCGAAATATCAGACGGAAACCCCATTAGATATCTATTGACGTTTTTCTTGTAGTGTACTGTGAATACATATTTAATATCTATTGATTTATTTGAACAAATTTATTTTATATATACTTTTATTGCAATTCTGAAATTATTTGTGAAATAATTTGAGTCCACACAATTGTATCCGAGAGAAGATAGATTATCCAAACTAGTTTATGAATTTTCTGAGTTAACTCATTAAGATTTAATAGTAATTTTTGTGTCTGACTAGTAGATATCTCATATAAGCAGAAGTCATGGCCCGAAACCATGGTCTATGGAATAGCATCCACTAATCCTTGCAGTGTTAGGTTTAGGCTTGTAATTGTGGGGAATCAACAGTAATGCACTACACACCTGAGAACGCCAAGATCATGGATATGGTAACACCATACAAGGTGGATGGGTTGCCTTGAAATGGCTTGTATGGTCGGAATTGGTATTCATGAGGCAGTTTGATTGAGGTTATTTTCAACCTCGATCCGCTGAGTGATATGGAATGGTGGTGATATGTGAGCCGATTATATCCTCTTCGTTTATAAACATGAATTAATTTAGCCAAATTACTTTGTTCAATACTTCAATGTTAACTACATGTCCACTAATATATCTTGACATACAAGAAAAATTTAGTTAATAATTGACCAGAAACAAAGAGAAAAAAAAAAAATCAACACATGTCTTAACTTGTGATGATTTATTTATAAGGAGAAATGGTTCCTTGTTTGGAGTTCCTTATAGTTGTTCACAATTTGTCCCTCAAATATTTGAGCAACTTTGGGATACATTAATTAGAGATTTAAATGTTGATGACGCAACACGGTTAACATGATACATATGCAATTACTAAATAATCGATGAAGAAAACAATCTCAAGTGAAAATTTCTCCATATCTTTTAGAGTGTCTCTGGCTATCAGAACTTCTATGTTAATAAGGTTCAATTTGCACATATTAGGCCATCATTTTCATGCTAGTAATTTGGTAAATTTTTTTTTTTTTTTTTTTTTTTTTTGCAGTCAAGGAAGATTGGGTTGAGGATCTCTACCCTTGACCTTACCTATAAAGTTTAGTCTCAAACAAAACCATATATATATTATTGAAGAATTCATTGTGTGAATTATTTAATATATTGTTTGAAGAAAGACTAAAACCAAACATAGCTACATGTTTTACTACACAATATTTTTGTTGCTGCACCTAACTAGCTAGCTAGGCTAAGAGAACAAAACTAAGAGCATGTAGCATGAAGTTCAAGGCCAGTTCATGCATTTGCATTCACCATTAACGCATTCGAGCTTTTCCAATGGCAATGGACATGAAATTCATATGCAACCAGGCTATTTGAAACATTTTTTTGGCTTCTTGTTTGTGGGAAAATCCACATCTATCCGAACAGCCAATCACGGCTCGACACGTGGCTGGTCAACACCCACCTCGGAGTTGACTCTCTATGTTCAAACTTTGACCTCCACATCATCACTGATCAGCATTTCCTCTGCCAGCTCAGACCGAGTTTCTACGCCGGGCCCACCATGTTCGGTCCGAGCCGAACCGATGATCTTCCAAGGGATCGAGTATCCATCTTTCCACGGTCATCCCGGCTCGGCTCGGCTCGGCTCGACACAGGGGATGATCTCCATCCGAGTTCTGGCGTCGACCAGTTAGGGCTCGGGGAGACCCCCGTTTACTGGACCGGCTCGGTCTGGAATCCCATTTCTGATCCGACCACACATGGACTTCATGTCTACGCATAAGAAACATGTGTTCGTATCGGCTCGGCTCGGCTCTCCGCCGCCATTCCCGGGAAGATCATGCTGGGACGAACCGCCACACTTAAATGCACCTGACAAAAATCTTCTGACAGATAGAATATCCAGTCTGCATTCATGACTACTGGGGCAGTTTGCCTGAACCTTCCAACCTTGCATTTAATAGGGCATTCAATGCAGCATTGAATGCTGAGGAAGTAAGCAGCTGAGCATGCAACTAGGTCTGACCAGGTGCGTGGGTCTCCGGCAACCATTCATTCACATGCAGGTAACTTATTCATTAAGTCTTCCTTTGCCTATATAAGGCACCATATATGCACAAAATGATCTATCTAAAAATCTACCCACAAACACTTACACAAAAATTCCCACTCACCAAAGAGCTTACCCAACTTGCTGAGAATAATCCAGAACATTTGCCTTGTTCTTCCTATTCTCCCAAGTTCATCCTCTGTTCTTCCTCATCCACCATCAAACACCATCACTGATTTCATCATCGGAGCGTGTTTGGCTGGTACCACACCGGTCCATCTCCTGTGATCTTGTTTCTTTTGCAGGAAGATCTCAACCAACATCCACTTCATCACCCAGCAAAGCATCTGATCAGCCAGATCAGCTATTCTAAGTTGTTGCATCTACCTTACGAGAATTTGCATCAACACTTCTTGTCAGATTGTTTCTGGTCTATGTATATGCATTCGCCATCGCAACAAACAACTTCACCAATAACACATATAACATCTTTGCAGTTTGCAAAAGTAGAGCAATGGTACGCTTCCGAAGTAAGAGCGATTTCAGGTACTACTGGGCTTAAATGGAGTGAATGGGGTAAACGGAGATGAAGCAAGGGCAGGTGTTCACGAACAACGGCACCAACAACAATATCAAAACCATGGCGGACATCCGCCAAGGTATGGTGTTAGCTCCTCGGCAGCTGGTTCGCCAGCCGCCAAGGAATAACGGGAACAATGGCAATGGAAACTACATGTCCACTCATATATCTTGATATACAAGAAAGATTTAGTTAATAATTGACAAGAAAAAAGAGAAAAAAAATATCAACATACGTGTTAACTTGTGATTGATTTGTTTATAAAGTGATATGGTCCTTGTTTGAAGTTCCTTAGAGTTGTTCAAAATTTGTCCATTAAATATTTGAGCAACTTTGGGATACATTAATTAGAGATTTATATATTAATGATGAAACACGGTTAACATGATACATATGCGATTACTAAATAATCGATGAAGAGAACAATCGCAAGCTAGTGAAAATTTCTCCATATCTTTTAGAGAGTTTCTCTGGCTATCAGAACTTTGAGAGCTTCTACAATGACTACAGGCATACAATGCCGTCAAAAATATGGTAACTAGCGATCAAGAATGTGGTAACTGACAATCAAGATAGTGGTAACTTCCTAGCTTAAGTAAGTGGTAACTAGCAATCAAGAATGTGGTAACTTACCACAAACTTGATCTCGAGTTACCAGTTCTTGAATGAACAATCAAGAATGCGGCAACTAGTTATCAAGAATGTGTTAAATTACCACAAACTTGATCTTGAGTTACCAATAACTTGAACAAGATATCTAAAGTGGTAACTCATCTAGATAGACATTTTTTGAAGAGTTATCACAAACTTGATCTGGAGTTACCAGTTCTTCAATGAAAGCTTAAGAATGTGGTAACTAGCGATTAAATGTGGTAAGTTACTCAAAACTTGATCTCGAGTTACCAATAACTTGAGTGACATATTAATAAATGGTAACTCATCTAGATAGGTCTTTTTTGAAGAGTTACCACAAACTTGATCCGGAGTTACCAGTTCTTAAATAAACGCTCAATAATGTGGTAACTAGCAATAAAAAATGTGGTAAGTTACCACAAACTTGATCTCGAATTACCAGTTCTTGAATGAACACTCAAGAATGTGGTAACTAGCGATTAAGAATGTGGTAAGTTACCCAAAACTTGATTCGGAGTTAACAATAACTTGAGCGAGATATCAAGAAGTGGTAACTCATTTAGATAGACCTTTTTTGAAGAGTTACTACAAACTTGATCCAGCGTTACCTGTTATTGAATAAACACTCAAGAATGTGATAACTAGCAGTTAAGAATGTGGTAAGTTACCACAAACTTGATTTGAAGTTACCAGTTCTTGAATAAACGCTCAAGAATGTGGTAAATAGCAGTTAAGAATGTGGTAAGTTACCAGAAACTTAATCTGGAGTTATCAATTCTTGAATAAACGCTCAAGAATATGGTAACTAGTGATCAAGAATATGGTAAAATACCACAAACTTGATCCTAATCGAGACCTGTTCTTGAAGAAACGCTCAGGTAAGTGGTAACTAGTGATCAAGAATGTGGTAAGTTATCATAAACTTGATCCTAAGTTACCACATTCTTGACGGCATCGTATGCTTACAGTCATTGTAGAATTTCGCCAAAACTTCTATGTCAATAGGGTTCAATTTGCACATATTAGGCCATCATTTGCTAATAATTTGAAGAATTTAATTTATTTTTTATTTTTTATTTTTTGCAATCAAGGAAGATTGGGTCGAGGATCTCTACCCTTAACCCTACCAATAAAGTTTCGGCTCAAACAAAACCATATATATTATTGAAGAATTCATTTTGTGAATTATTTCATTGTTTGAAGAAAGACTAAAACAGACATCGCTACATGTTTTGCTACACAATATTTTTGTAGCTGCACCTAACTAGCTAGCTAGGCTAGGAGAACAAAACAAAGAGCATGTAGCTTGAAGTTCAAGGCCAGTTCACGCATTTGCATTCACCATTAACACATTCGAGCTTTTCCAATGGCAATGGACATGAAATTCCTGTGCAGTCAGTCCATTTGGAACATTGTTTTGGCTTCTTGTCAGACTGTTCTTGGTCTATGCATATGCATTTTCCATCGCCACAAACAACTTCACCGATAACACATATAACATCTTTGCAGTCCGCGGAAGTAAAGCAATGGTGCGTTTCCGGAGTAGGAGCGATTTCAGGTACTACTGGGCCTATGGGCCCAGGGAGGGGTGCACCTGTGCATAAGCAGTGGTGGACAACACATTTAGCTATGATGCCTGAACTGCCACAAGGATAGTCTTTGCAGTGATTTTGAGTGACACAAAATTTATCTCGACTCCTGGCTTCAGCTCCTGTCAACATTGAAAATAATGGTACACCTGCATATATAAAGTTTTATTAGTGAGACATGATCGAGTTCATATGTCATTTTAAAATTAAAACCTTAAAAGTGAATCCAGTAGTCAATTCAAGTGTTGAAGTGTTCATATGAGTGCATATTTGGAATCCCTAACACTACTCTTTCTACTATAATTTTTTTTGAAAACCAATGAGAAAAACTCACAAGATGCAATGACCAAGAAGAGGACACAGTTGATAACAGTCTTCTCCATTTTTGTTTGATTATGTGACACTTGGGATCGATTGATGTTAATTTCAAGGTTTGCTTTGCAGTACAGAGTGAGGCTCTTTGGGATTTATTTATAGAGGTTTGACATGACTTGTTTTAACACTAAAGATATCTAGTAAAGGGAAAGTCAATTAATTACTTCCTAGTAAAATTATATCAAGCCTCATATGGCAACAGATTAATGTTGGAATCTTTATAGATTTAAAATAAAGTAGTATTAAATTTAATTTACATATATGTTTTGATGATTTCTATCTGCGTTACAATATATTTACATCTAATTAATATTTAAAGGCTTTTATACATCTAAATTGCAATTGAGTATGAGTGTAGTGGTCGGCATCCTAGTTATTCCTTTTGTAATTATTCTTATATTTATTTTAGTATATGAGAGATCCTATCTTAACTATTTTGAACTTACTGGAGTTCTTAATTAATCGTACAAAAAACTATGCAAGTCTTGTTTTATCTTGAAGAAAAATATGTTATCCAACCTTATGTGAGCGTGGATGAATCTTTTTTTTTTTAATTGAATTAATGAGAGATTTCATTAGAAATTTATAAGGGAGGTACAAAATCTTGGCCCAACTGATCACAAAGCCATACAAGACCTTTATGATCCCAATCAACCCAACAATCACTAAGCAAAGCAAAAGAAGCGAGCATATGCGCCGCTTGATTACAATGACAAGGAATAAAAGAACAAGTCGAATTAGAAAACAACCTCCATACTCCCTTAGTTTCATCCATGAGATGGCCATCAGGTGCAAAATCATTACCAAGATTCTGAAGCCGAGAGACTACAACTTGCGCATCAGACTCAAGACAAATAGCACTATATTTCGCACCCAAGGTGAGCTCCAATCCATGATGCATAGCTAATATTTCTGCTTGTTGGGGAGAAGAGATACGCCCAAGATGGCCAAAGCCACCGCTACCTCTCTCGTCCCATTACGGACAATAGACCTACACTTCCAAACACAGTCAATTGATCAAAAGCCCCATCAATATTCAGTTTTAACTCACCCATAGCCAGGGCTTGCCATGACTCTTGTTACACACACAAAGGTGGAAAGGGAACCACCTATGCCCTCACATATTCATCATGCATGCTCAAGACCCGAGAATTATGGAAAGGGGACTTATTACTGAAGTGCAGCTGCTCATATAGCGGAGGTTTACCCCATGGAAACTAATGAAATTGAAGAAGCTGAAGCAGTAGTTGCACAGATTTTTTTCCACATGCCGTCCACCTACGAGGCGTTGGCAAAACCAAAGAGAGGTAAAAAACAAACGGTAGTGATGACATGGCTGGGTAAGCATAAAAGAGAAGTGTTTGTGCCGAAGTATTATGCGCGCCTTTGATAGATCGGCAACGGATAGGATTTTCGATTGCTTGTATGCAGTAGGAAAGATTAAGCTTGAATCAGGCAAGAAATTGCCTTCGCCCGAGGAGTTGAGAGGCAAAACCTACTGCAAGTTCCACGAAAAGTGGAATCATCATTCTTTGTTTTTTCAAATTTTTTTTTAAGAAAAATTTCCGAATTAAAAACGTTTCATAAACATGTGCTTATGAAAAGACATTTCAAAATTTGTTTGAAAATTTGTAAATTTTGTTTAAAGAGTTTTAAGAAAACTTCCTATGTGCTTTGAAATCGCTCTGATACCACTTCAACTATCGCACCCTGAACCCCAGGCGTTCGGCAGAGGCACCTTTCTTGAATTTTTCAAGAAATTAACACAAAAAATCCAACATTAATCCCCAAGAAACTCAAGGTAGGTTAAGCCTTTTATAAATTATATGAACCAGGTTGGATCAGAGTATTCATTACACAACATGATCTTTTAAAAAAATAATAAAATCAAAATAAATAAGTAAATAACAATTAACTAACCCGCTAGGGTAAAATAGTTAATTCAACACCCAAAAAATGAATTACCAAAGTATAGTAAAACCCAAATTGTGAGACCCTGTCACACCCCAATCCTGAATAAAATATAATATCTAGAAGTGAAGCGTGACTTACGTCCTAATCGCAAATTAATAAAATTATTTCTACAATTAAGACGTGAAAAGAAAAGAAAAGAAAAGAATATAAAATAATTGAAGAAACTAAGTAAAGTGAAAATAAACAAAAATAGACTTTATTTAGCAAACTACTGTTCCAAGAGTACCATACTAGATCTTCATCTTCTTATATATTACAATGTCTTGATAAACAAACAAACATAGTACTCCAGCAAATTCTCTAAATTTCCCTTGGGTATTCCACATCATCGGTCATATTTCCGTCACCTTCACGATCTATTAGGGAGTGAGCTTTTAAGGCTCAGTAGGGTATAGTGATCCCTCATGGCCAGTTATCACATTTAATCAATGTCTCAGTAAAGAAAAGAAATACAGATAATGATTTCAATTATATGCAATGAGAATGTGTGTACTCACTCCTTAACCATTCCCGTTGACACATACCCAAGACAAACAGGCCTACACGTCCCATACCGTGCATTTTTCCACTGTGGACCCGAATGTCCTAAGTATGAGCCAACACTCGTCCGTCCCTTAAGCCCAAATATTTTGAATATTATTAATTCCACTTTGTTTTTCAATAATTCTTCCACAAATCATGAGATCACCAGGTACATCTCCCTTTCTCCATGGTGTCTCTAATAAATCACGAGACCACCAAGTTCATCTCCCTCTCTTCTTGGTGTCTCAATTAATCATTTTCTTAACCTTGTTCACAATCACACTTTCTTTATGCACTTATGATTATGCATGTAAAAATAAACATTAATGCATGTATAGAGAAATTAAATTGTACATGCATAATAATTCAACCTTACGCAATTTGAGTGTATCACAGACTTAGGAAATTTCACAGTGCATACACAAGATTAATAATAAAAGCTTATTCACAAATATAATGCACTTGATACATTTAATGAAGAAATAGCATCACAAGTAATAAAGATAAATTATTACAAGAAAATAAATCACACAACATGACACAAGGATTAATTGTAATATAGTCCAATCATTGGAGAAATAGAGACCCTAACTTAATTTCTTGAGCACGAGTTCCTTCTTGGTTCGTTCCTATGTGTTCGGGTCTAAAAAGTTTAAAAAATATAGTTAGATATAACTTAATTAAATTTAAATTTATTTCACTCTCTTTTTAAGGAGAGTGTAACTCACACTCTAACTTAGAGGTGTCGAATTGACGCGAAACTTGTACGGTTGTACCAATGGATTCGTATCGAAAAATAGAGTTATGAGGGTGAAAATTGGGCGAAAACGGTCGCCGGAAACAGCCGCACGCGCTGGCGGTGCGAGTGAGGTGGCTGGCCGGTCACTGTTCATCGTCTCTTTAAAATAGTCTCTGTTTTCCAGATTTTCCAGTTTTTTTATCTCATTTTTTACTCGACTTTTGACCTATCAAACCTTCATCAAATTGAGCAAACTTATACTTGTTTTAAAGCTCTGCATCACCTCTTTACAACCATATAAAAAACATGAAAAAAGAACGGTTAAAACTCAAGTTATAAGGCTCGAAAGGAGGCCATACGAACATGCGAATTTTCTGGAAAAATTTCCAGATTTTTCATTTTTCTTTGTTTTTCATTTTCTTTCGTTTTCAACCCTCAAAACATATTCCTATGGCTATAATAAGGTTATAAATGAACTATTTTTAGTTTAACAACATTAAACAAAGAGGTATAAACAAAATTTAAAAAAAAAATATTCAAAAGAAAAATTGCTAAGAACGCACATGGTTCCTTGAGCTTACCTTCCTTCCTATCCTTTGGAGTTAAAAAGAGGCTAAAACTTGTGATTCCTACAGTAAAAAGAAAAACACAGAGACTAAAAGATGTTAGTTCAATTATTTAAGCAAAGTCTAAACAACCAAGAAGGATGAAGTTTAACTTTGAACTCTAACCTTCGCAAGTTTCTTCCCTCCCATTTCTGTCCCTTTCCAGTTCACTCACTCTCTCTCTTTCTCTTTCTCTCTCTCTGTCTTTCTCTTTCTCTTCCTCTCTCTCTCGCTCTCTTCTTTTTCTATGTTCAGTTTTGTTGTTCAAGAGTATTCTTAAGCATACTTTATAGTCTAATTGGCTTATATTTTCAATTAAGAAGAGATGAACCTAATCATTATTTAAATAAGGATTCATCCCTCTAAAGAAATCATCACCCTTGATCAAGGCTTAGGTGTTCTAATTTGAGAAGGCTGATGGCGTTGGTGTTATCCCTTCTTCCTCTTTTTTTTTTTTTTTTTTTTTCAAGTTGGGCTTTGTATGTTGTAGAAAATTAAGCTAAAGCTCAAACATTAGAAATGTAGCCCAATGTTTATTTATCTATTTATTATTATATTTATTATTATTATTATTATTTTAGGACATTACAAACCCCGTATTTTTAAAGATTTATTCTAAATATTTTGAGAATTTATTTTAAAGATTTTGAGATTTGATTTAAGAAATAAAAAAGTTGTGATTTAATTTTTTTTAAATTGAACTCGACTCAAAGTTGACTTTTGAAAGTAGTAGACTTTTGATTTTGACTTTGGGCTTGTTGGGAAGATTTCGAGTCAACGAGTTCGTAGACACGAAGTACGTGTAAATCGGAGTTACGGTTGGGTTTTACGGATGTTCAAAGTGAGGGGTATTTTTGTAATTTTGCGTGAATGAGTTTTAAATATTCAAAAAGTCTATTTTTTCTCATTCTCTCTCCTCTCTTCCTCGTGTCTCTCTTTCTCGCTCTTCCTCGTCTCTCTCTCTCTCTCTCTCACTCGCTGCAAGTGTGCAGCTGCGCCTGCCACCGGCGCATGGGTGTGCGTCCGGCGGCAGATAGAGGAGGACGAAGGCTCCCCGAGCTCGCCTCCTTCTCCTCTCTCTCTCTCTCTCTCACTGGTCTCTCTATTTCTCCGGCCGACCACCCACGACGAGGAATCGACGCAAATCCAGTCCGGCTAGCTCGGCAGCGATCGGTTGTTCTCCGGCCAAATCGAGACGCAGGACCACTTGGGTCTTCTCCCCCTAGTCGCGGTGAGTCCATGGGTGGTTGTCGGTCGTTCATCGAACCATTACAGCACGCAAATCGAAGCCACAGGGCCAGTTGTCTTCTCCGGCCAGATTTTGGCTTTTCCGGCGGTGTTTTCCGTCGAGTGAGGTATGTTTTGATTCCCCTCGACCTCCTCTTTGATTCTGTATGCTTGGTTTGAGCTGAAACTTATTCATTTGAAAAACCCAGTTTTGAAGCTCACGGCCACCGCGGGCTCCTCGGCGTGTGGTGGCCGGTAGAGCTGTTTCCACTCAATTTCTGTCCTATTTCCATTTATTTGTTGCTTGTGAGTTGTTGGACTGAATTTGGACTTGTTTTGGATTGAATTTCTCTGTCAAGATACATTGATGGGCTTAGGCGACAAATGTTAGAGTTCGTCGCCCAAAGCCTCTTTGGGTGACGAATTTGAGTTCGTTCCCAAAGTTTTGTTGCCCAAATATATTTTTCTTGTAGTGTTAGCTGCTTTACGAGTGTGGATGTCATCCCCTGTAAAAAAAATAAAAAAGAGAAAGTAGATTATACTAAGGTAAAGCAGAAAGCTTGAAAAAAAAAAAAAAAATTATATATACAAGCAGGCGATCAACATTATTCTTGAACAAATTAAGCACCTCACTAATAACTATATATATGCAGAGGAAATATAAATGCCAGCCAACAATCGCACCCCTGTGATTATAGTTTAATTTCAGCCCAACTATCTCAATATCTCATGTTCTTTTAAGCTCATACTTGACTTATTTAAAGTTCGACTCTTCATAGTCAAGATAAATCAAGTTCAAGCTTGAAAAAAAAAAAGTATTCAAAAAAAGTTTGAGCACAACTTATTCAAAATACATTGAGCGTTATAATACTAAATTTAACTCCACTTGTCTTTCCAATTTCATAATAACGTATATATTAAGTTATTAAGATCATGATTTTAATTAGAAGCAAAGCAATCATCAATCAAGTCGCTTATAGAAAGAAAAATAACATATGAGTTTTACAATATTTGACTCAATTAAACTCATATTTCCATGCCAATTTCACATTGACGTACGATTTAAGATGGATGTGATTATGTAGGAGGAAGGTATGACCAATTAATTATCTGCCAAATCATTAATGGAAATGAAAAATAACATATGAATTGGATTGACCAATTAATTATCTGTCAAATCCTAATTTTAAGGACATTACATGGAAGAAATTCAATAATATTTGGCCTACTTACTAAAATATCTGCTATAGTATATATAGAGTGGAAAATATTCAACACATTCATTGTATCCAGCCTTCAGTTGCCTCACTCATAATACCCTTTGCATATTTGCTTGGCCGTTCAAAATTTCAAGAAGGATATATAGAATGTACCTGAAATCTCAAAACCCTAGTTTCCTTTTTTGTGTTAATTTCTCCCTCTATAATCAGTTGTAAATCACATACTCAATCACCAGTCGATCACCAAACTCGCCACCCATCGTTTCTCTTCATTTGTGCCAACGGGAACACCATGGCAATTCTTCACAGAGCAAGTGACCAAACCATTCAGTTCTGAGTTCAATCTGGTATATATCAATATATCTCTTCTGCTTTTCTATATATTTCTTCATTTATATTCTTGTCAATTTATTTGATGTTGTAGTATATATATGTTACATGCATCAATTGTACCTCATTTTTATATGTTGAAAAAAACTAAAGGATCATGGAAATACCTTTAATTTATATTGCAACAATAAAGCAGATCGAGTTGTATGAACAAGTGAGAAAATATTGGGTTCAATTCAGTTTTGTATATTAATATTAGCTATTTATAACCAATTTTTATACACCAAAAGAGAAGACAAAAAGTGAAAAAAAAAAAAAAAAAAATTAACTATAAAGTCATTGTTACTATACTATTGTTGGTGATGTTGAATTTGTTCCATCTGCTCACTAGCTTTCTTACAAAATTTGTACAGGCCATTAGGACCAATAAAAGAAGTACCCCACCTGCTGGCTCAGTTCGAGGGGTATCAAACAATATTTCAGTTGAGTTTTCGATCCATTGAGGGTGAAGAAGACTGGGCTAGAAGCACCTCCTCCTT
Organism: Dryas octopetala; assembly: GCF_963921425.1. Lineage (NCBI taxonomy): Eukaryota > Viridiplantae > Streptophyta > Magnoliopsida > Rosales > Rosaceae > Dryas > Dryas octopetala. The sequence continues at coordinate 20,808,401 of NC_141368.1, read as the reverse complement.
TTTCTTGAGACCTTCTCCTTAAGCTCTTCTAAAGTTCCCTTTAATTTGTAGAGTTCGCTCTCTAGGTTATCTGCTGAGGTAGATCCTAGAGAGCAAACCTAACCTATCTAGTCTTAGGATCAAAACTCTTTTAGCAAATATTGATTCTAAGCCTTCTCACCAAACATATCGTGGAGGGACCCATTTTGTGGTTCTTGGAGAACCAATCCCTATGGTGTCGGAACCCTTTGATGGAGGAGAAGGTGACTTGGATACCAAGTCAAAGAGAGGAGGGTCTTCAAAGGTATGATCGTAAACTCCACACAAACTTTAGAACTTATACTTTATTCTTCCATATTACCAACTAGATTTTGCATTTGTAAAGAAAATCTCAAAGTTTTGATAAAGGTTTTTGAAACTTATGCTTCCCCTTGCTAATCATATTTAAAAAGTTTTAAACTTCACACACCCGGATTTCTATTTTTTTTTGTTCAGTGTTTGATAAATAAACGACTTTCGATTTTAATGATTTTTCGTAAAAATGATGTTTGATATGACCTTAAAAAATGAACGATTTAGATGACGTGATACACCATGTGGTGGACCCAAAAGGGCGGTATTTTTTTATTAAGTTACGTAATGTTTTAGAGCGTTACTATATTTTCTTACATATAATTTTTTATAACTAAGGAATATAAGCAAATAATCTTATAAAATGGTAGTACGTAAATGGAAAGAAATCTGAGATTCGACTAATAGTTAATAAAGTTCAGCATTAGTTAACAGACCATGGCCCTATAAATTACCAAGTTTCTCCTAACAATTCCTCATTCCCATATATATGAATAGAACTAGGTTTTGATTGCTTTTTTCTTTTTTGCTTTGGTAAGAATTTGGTTATTAATTTTTTTCACTGTTCTACTAGATCAAGAATGGCAAACATGGCCCGCCAAAAGAATGAAATGAAGATGACTGAGCAAGAGTACTCTACTCTCCAACAGCTCAACAAAGAATACTCTATATTGCTTGCACAACTGGAAATAGAGAAAAAAGAGGGGAGGAACAAAAGCATACCAGCATTGAGAACTCAAGGCCTAGTTGGTTGTGCAAACCAATTGACAAGCTCAACTTGGAGGAGCTCTCCAAGTTCAAGGGAGCTTTGGAAAAATTGAAGAAGAATGTATTAACTAGACAGGAGCTTTTAGTGCAACCTTCCTCTGGAGGAGCTAAAGGAGAATGTACTAAATTGGAAGGAAGAGCTTCTAACGCAACCTTCCTCTTCTTTAACTGACACAACTCTATTGAATGAATTTTGTGAATTGTCTTGCAATTGTTTTGAATTATATATTTATATGGAATAATGCTATATTTACCACATTCTTATACCATATATTTATATGATATGATGTAGTCGATCATTCCCAAATCCTTCTACAATTAATAGTGACTAAAAGAGATAGAGAGGAAATTAAAAATCCGAGTGTTCCTTTTTCTTTTTCTTTTTTAATAATTAAATGAGTCAAATAATCTATTTTCTCAAATATTTTTTTAAATTATTCATTTCTCTATTCAGTATTTAGATTTTGTTCTTCATTTTATAGTGTAGACCGCCAATGTTATGTGTGGGTGTTTATTAAAAAATCTTTCATGAAAAAAAGGATTATAATCAAAAAATCCTAAATTTACCGAAGTACTTGGATAGCTATGGGTATAATATATTGGATATTTTCTCCATCCCTACATGATTAAAAAAAGAGAGCAACTGTCACAACTAAATTTATTCCCTTATATGTTGTTTAGGGATTGTGTAAATTGGTACGGGTGAGTCAAATCATAATTTTCCAAGGGAGTGGATTGTTTCATATGGGACATTCGGCAGCATATATGGGTTCCAACTCATTTGGACAAGGTTGTGACGTTATTAATTTATTCCTACTATAGGGACCTAATTAACATTGTAATACTAATTTTAAGAGGTAAGAAATATATGACACTTTGATTGATTGTCATTACTCTGTTCAGACTTACCTATAATAATGACTTGAGCGTTGGAGGTGTTAGAAATTAATCATATAAAGAGATTAAAACTTTAAATGATCGTTATTCGGATTGATATATGATGCAAAATATAAACAAAACATAATAAGGTTCATATCTGGTTGCCACACTTCTAAGCCGATTAAGGTGTAAATCCAATTCGATTCGACAGTTGATGGTTCCTTCTCTAATAAGTGAATGCTTTAAGGAGATGAAGATATGAACTCACAAGAAGGAGTTGTTGGCTTAGCTCTCTAGGGTTTTGGATAGAGAGAAAATAACGACGTTGAATGAAAACTTTCTAAACTTCAGTATAAGGCTCTTTATATGAGTGGCCGGCCATCGTGAACCCAAATGGGCTTTGGGCTTCACCCATATTTTATTTAATTATTTATTTAAATAATTGTTTAATTATAAATATTAATTAATTAAATTTAGGCAATAGCCCCAATTGATTAACTCTTTAATTAATTTTGTCCATACTTAATTTCTAACAATATATCTAACACCTATTGGCATGTAACCTCTTAGGTTCGAATTAAATCCGGTATTGAGTTTAGAACATCTTTCTAAATATACTCGGTCTAAAAAAAAAATACCATTTTTTCTATTGGTCTTCACAAGCTAAGAGTAACGTATAACAATATATCATGACAATCTTGATCAACGAGAAGTATAGAGAACCTTTCAGCCATGACTACAATATAATAAAGTCTCTCTGTCATACTATGTTTCGAGTCATAATAGTCAGGTATGACTTCATCAACCCTTATTATGAATATTCTTTGAGGCTGTACCCCTTCTATAAAGATTCCATGGATTAAAGGAGCTTATTATTTGATCATGTACTCTAGCCAATGATTCCCAGATATATTTAAACATTAGTTGTGTTGTAGAACATCTCTCCCAATACCATGAGTGACGGACCCTTTATTGCCTACACACCTGCCCCTAACGCCAATGACTATGCCCAATATATCAACCTCCTTAGTTAAACTTATGGCTAAACTGATCTAGTGCCAATGAGGCTGCCGGCATTGGAAAAAGAAGGAGAGAACTGATTTTGGGTTTCGGTTAGATCGAGAGAGATAGAGAGGTGCAATGAGAGCTGTTTTTGATCTTGTATAATGTATAGATCTGTCGAGAGAGATAGAGAGGTGCGATGGGAGCTATTTTTGATCTTGTATAATGTATAGATCCGTCTATTGAGATTAATAATAGATTTTTTGCCTTTGATAGAAATATTTATATCAAGGGTATAATAGTCTTTTCAAGTCATAAAACCTATGCACAGCATAGTTTGTAGCTTTATGGAAGAAAACCTGAGGCTTACCCCACAAACAATAAGGCAGTTGCATGCTTTGGATGAATTAGAAGATATGCATCAACGGATATGCATTCAGAATTTTGTTTCATCTACATCATAATTAGTGAATAGTCATATCACACGCTTTAAAACAGGTGCATATAACCAAACATAAACAATAAAGGAAGAAAAGAAAATCATTCTATGTCCTCGATTCCATTCAGTTTATTTTAGTTTTGGGAACTTTGTATATAATAAGGCAATCCCACAACAGATGTAATATAGTGTCGTGACCATAGATATTCAAAGACAGAAATGTCAACCAAAAATGTAAATCTCATACCTTTGCACTATATTCTCATTTCAAAGGGTATATATATGAACACTTGTGTTGATGATGACAAATATGGAGATGCGAGCACATATAAGCCCAACCAGGCAACATAAAATCCTTCCATATCATCAAAATTACCACGCCACACAAAACCCACTGCACAGTGGCCAAACTAGAAGACTTAACTCCACCACAGAGCTGAGAACTCAATGAGCACAAAAATTACGATGCACCCCAACTCTTCTTTTCCATCTACTACCAGTTCAATTTGTAACCACAGAACTTCTTTTTTCCTAACTAAAAAAGTTTATGAGCCGCTTTATTTCGCCAAACACCATGAACAGGCAATCCTCCAGTTGCGTTAGTGCTGCCATCTAATCGGTCATTACCAATATCTGGCTGAGGATCAGAATTTCTGAGATCCAAAAGCGCTGCAGCAGAGCCATCACCCAAGCGGACTCGATGGAATTTTGATGTTTTCTTCCGTTGCTTGCTCCCTCCTCCGCCGTCCCCTAAATTTGGATTGGATTCGCTAACAGTTGGCGGAGGATCCTTTTGGCCCTTCAGCTGCACTAGGGGCTGACTGCGAGAATTTAATTCCTCCTGGTGCTGAGCGAGCTTTGATTTGCCTTTGGCAGCTCGGTATCCATCCTTTGGCAACACCTCCACTGCTTCTTCCGAAGGCCTGTAGCTTGATTGAAGTTCCCGTACAGAACTAATAATGCTATCTGCTAGTGTGTTCTTGGAATTACTGTTTTCAGCCTCTGAATTCTTCCCTTTACCTTTTTTAGAAGTATTACCATCTTTCAAGTGAACACTGCCCTGAGACCATTCATTCCCTTGTACAACATTGCTTCGAATACTGGCATTGTAGGCATCAATCAGCTCTTTCTGCTTCTGTGGATCAGGGCAGAGCCTAGCCAAGTCAAGAACAAGATGCAACAAGCCAAATTGCCGCACGAAATCTAAATATATTTCTGTTTCAACTAAACCCTGACGATACTGTCCAGATATGTCTTTAAAAGTAGTGTATCTCTCCTCATCAAATTCAAGAGCAATACGAATCTTTTCCACCAAAGACTTATTAGCAGTTTGAACATCCCCCCCCACTTTCAATAAAGCCTGGCTAGTTGAGGGAACCTTACGCACTTGTGCTGCAGAAACTGGTGGGAAATCCGAAATGGAAGGTTGAACGGATCCATTCTCAACCAAATTAGGGGCCGATGCAGAGTGGCTGATCCTACCAGAGTTAGTGTTGGATGTATCCCTCAAAGAACCAGATGATAATAATCCATGAACTGTTGTCTGTCGAGTCTCAACTTGAGCCTGAGCGGAACTTGCATAACTAGAAGATCCAGGTCCATTACCAAAGGCCACCTTGTTCTGACCAGAACCACGTGATATAAAAGGTGACCCATTTGGTGTAGGCCAACCCTGAGCTGGATCAGTAGGTGGTACTACAGGCCCACGCCTTGCAGCTGGCCAAGCCTGACCAGAACTAATAACAGCCACCTTGCGGTTGTTTTTGCGGCGAAGATGTGCTGCCATGGTGTTAGTAGGCAAACCATCTGAGTCATGTTGAGGTTTTGATTGACTGCTTCCAGGTGCCATGGAGAGGGGGGGAAAGGAAGAGTCCTCCAAAGGCGCACTCCTAGGATTTTGCCCCAAGGCTTGAAGGTACCTTGAAGATGTTTCAGTATCTGTTGTAGTTAGTGATTCAAATGGATTAATTATTGGATCAATATCGCTTGTATCTCCAATATCTGGATCAACTTGCCCACTAGAGGATGAAAGATCATGGAATGTGCTATCAGCATGAGCTGTCTCCAAACTTGCTTGAATAGCCATAGAAAGTTGATTTTCAGAAGAATCACGACGAAATGTCCGACCTCTTCCACGTCGATGATCTTGTTCACTACTTCGTCGATATCGGAAGCTAGTTGGTATCTGTTAAAAATATAAGAGGAAAAATAATAATATTACACAAAAGGAAATTTACAAGAAAATTAAGTTGAGAGAAGAAGTACCCAACCTAGCTGAAAAATGAAAACTACAGACAACTGAAAATAGTATACTTGCCTGGAGAGCAGCATTACGCTTAGAACGAGACATACGCCCTCCATGTTCAATAGTATTATGCCTCTGAAAAATAAACAAGAAAATATATCAATTAAATGCTACATTCTAAGAAGTCACCTTCATTTCTGCCAAATTTTTCATGGTCTAAGAAGTCACCTTCATTTCTGCCTCAGATTGGAAGACAACAAACTTTTTGGCGAGGCAGGATTCATCTTCACAAAGGAAATGGCCTTGGCGGAAGTGCATCTATGACATAAAATAAGAAAACAATTAAAACAAATATAAGGTAGCAGACAAAACGAAATAAATAAATAAGAAAAACGCTGATAACTTGCCTCCAGGTCATCATAATTCTTATAATATTCATATTGTCCAGGATGCTGCCTGCATTGATCAGCATAAAATCTCATATGAGCTTAAACTTATCTTAAATTTCAATCAGAACACAGCATTCTACACAGTAAAAGATGGCGTGGTTACCTTTGGCATATATGACAAGTATAGTGTTCAGTAGACATGTGGGAGTACAGTTCATTATCCCCATAGAATGGAGTTCTGCAAAACTCACACATAGGATGTCCCATGAAGCCACCTCTTTCACTCTCACTTCCATCAACTTCGGAGTCACCTGTGTTTATATGCTGATTCAATTGTGCTCTAGTATATAGCTTTTGTTCACAAATAAATACCTGTGTTGTACACAAGAAGCTACTAAGATCAACCAGATAAAACCAAAGAAGACAAAAAGGAGAGAATGGAGCAAAAGATTTGCTCAAAATGTAAATATTCGATAAATCCCATGTCTCATGGCAATCATTTATAAAAATTTCACCTTCCTCCCTTCCAAACATAGACTACACATTGACAACCTATGTCGGTGGAATAAATGACCCTTCAGCTGTTCAATGTTCCGAAACCTAGCCCGACGCTTCGAGCCATCAGTTGGTTGCTCCTCCATCTTGTCACACTCACTACATGAAAGCTTGCACATTGCCTTGATCATCTTGTAGTGGTCCGAATCATCAAAAAAAGCTTGTGTGTCTTCATGGTACCAATATGATCCCACACGGCCCTCCCTTACTTGAGATGGCAAGACCGAGAAGTCATTAATCATTCTTGTATAGTCTCCTAAAGCCTGCAAAAATGGAAAAAGCACACGGATTTTTACACAAGGAAACCAGAGGCATAAAAGACATAGTAAAAACATTAATACAAATAGAAATTAGCAGACCAAGCACTACCGCCACACCAACCTCAATTTTGCATTCAGGGCCTTAATGTAAACAAGGAAAAAGCTACATTTGAAAGAACAACATCAATTCCACTTATAGCAGCTGAACAGTGAATATGCCAATTTATATAAATCTAAAATCCTCTTACAATCAACAGATGCAACCACAACTGGATGAAAATTCAGATAAAAACGTGTTTAAACATCCACCTAATACACAGTGACGTAAGACATAAATATTGAAGCTCGAAGAAACTCATATGTAGAAACCCATAGAATTCAAACCCAGACAAGGACATCAAAAACACGCAAATTGAGCTCAAAAACACCAGAAGGAAAACACATTCAATGCTTACAAAAAAAAAAGTTATAATTACTTTTGTGCTTCTACATATACCGAATTTATCTTAAACCAAAATTCACGTATCATAAACCCACAAGTATAAAACTTTAGAGCTTGGGCACAAAATCATGATTATGCAAAATTGAAACCGGTAATAGATAATTAAAATTAACAAAAAAATTTAAAAAAAGCAAAGCGAAATTCGTACCTTGGTGATGAAAACGACGTCGGACTCGGTCTTGCAGATGCAGCATCGGCGGTCCTGGCAGATGAAGCGGAGGCGAGCGACGCAGGTGGAGCAGACCTCGCGATGGCCACAAGAGCCGTAGGCAACCCATTCCAGGGTGTCGGCGCACACCGCACAGCTATCGTCCATGGCTATCCTTCTCTCTCTGTGTGTCTCTGCGATTGGATTCGGAGGTTGAAGACGGAGGGGAATCTAGGGTTTCGGTACAGAGAAAAATAAAAATAGGAATAAAATTCAATTTTATAATATCTATGAAATTAAAAGGGACGAAAATATTGACTTGCCAATTATTTCGTAAATATATATATATATATATATATATGTGTGTGCTTTTCAGCGTTCGAGGAGAAGGAGAAACCTGGAATTGCAAAAGGTTTTCGTTGAAGGCGGAGTATGCTGCTCTCAAGAACCTTGCGAGTGGAGCCTCCTGAAAACAACGAAGGGGCAATTCCGTAATAAAACAGGACTTCTTTGTTGGGTAGGGAATTTGAGAGGTTTTTTTTTTTTTTTTTTTTTCTTTCTGTACTAAATATTGCGCGACAAAGATGATTTTTTTTTTTTCTGTTATAATTTTAATTTAAAATACTGATAAAAAATAATAAAAAGGAAAATTTGTCTTTTAGAATTAATGAAAAAATGATTTTACAAGAGATTATTGAAGCTGAGAAGCAAATAGAACCTTCGATATCTAATATTTAAATTGCGCTGGTTACCAATAAATCATCAAATATTTTAATATTTACAAATTATTCAATCAACATTTTTGTAATTTTATTTTATTCACTATTTACTATAATGAAAAAAATAAATCATAATAAATTAATAAACATATACTACCACGCATATGTAGATTTGTATCAGGCTTGTGTTTCACTGTTACGTAACAAAATGATTTAAGATTTAAATACCGGACCCAAAACCCGAGACTTAAATCCTCAAGCCATGTATAAGCTTCAAAAGGCCAATTCAAAACCCTAAACTCCAATTCTAAGCCATAAACCCAAATTCTCTCCCTTTCAATTACTGAAGGAGGGGATCCAATAGGGAATTTGTCATTGTCATACTACTGAGCACATTCATCCTTATACCAATAATCCCCCAAGTTCATTGTTGTGCCTAGAGATAGTTCATTTGGATGACCATCAGAGAAATCAGAAATAGGTACTCTCAGCACAGAATTTTCACAAAGGCATTAGAAACAGAAATTTGAAAATCAAGGATACTATACTACATGAGCATCTATATATGGTATATATGCCTACTAAAGTTACACCAGTTGAGGAGTGTCTGGGAAATGTTGAAAGAAAATGGACAAATGATGTCAATCCAAACGGATTTGCATCCACTCAATAACTCATTATTTTTAACTCAAGCAAATCACTCAATAACTCATTATTTTCAATTCACTTAAATGATTACAGCCTCTTCATTTGGATGTAGGGCTTCCAATTCATAAGAACAATATACTCTCTACCAATAGATGACATCATAAATTGATATAATGATCTGAACCTCAATGAAAGCTGCAGCAAATTACAAGAGCAAGAGCAAAATGCACTTGTCCCATACAAAGGAGCTGGTCTAGTTGTTCCCTATGAAGGCTTTGAGTTTATTAAGAAACGTATGCTGCGGCCTAAAGTAAGAGCTTTACCCAGAAACAAATAGGATTTGAAATCTTTTGATGGGAAAGGAAGGAAGCAGAGGTCTTGAAAAAGGAATCGAACCCTTCGACCCTAAAAGCAACTTTTCCCACCCTCCACCGTTTAGGGTGGAATCCCAAAAGCAACTTTTTCTAAAGCAACTTTTTCTATACCCTCCATCTTATTTTCCTATCATGTATCCTTTTAACAGTCCGGATATTTTCTTAATGGAGAAGTTTCTATGGCATTTTATTTTTAACACAAACTTTTAACGGGTTCACTTCATATAGAAGTTTAACTATCCGAACCGTCTATTTTGTAGGTCTCTTTTAAAAAATTATCTTTACAAAAAAATTAGGTAAATCAGAAACTATTTATATACAAAGATTAAATAGTCAACATTTCAAGTGTTTATTTTGTTGACCACTTAATCTTTGTAGGTAAACGATTTTTGATTTACTTAATTTTTTGTAAGGATGATCCTTTAATGGAGACCTAAAAGATAGACGGTTTGAATCGTTGAATCCTATATAAAGTGGGCTCCATTGAAAACTTGTGTCAAAATTTGTGTCAAAAATAGAGTGTCATGTATCTGTCCTCTCTTTTAATAGTAAACATTTCTACGAAAAGTTAATATATTGTCACTCAATTTATTATTTCTTCATAAAGTTTTCCATTGGAATTCTTCAGTTTCCCATAAAGTTAAATTTTTAGCTTGGACTTTGGCTTATATGTTGTGAATAGAAAAGAAAGTCTATGCATCAATTGTTTTTGGAATGTGAGTTGGCTTATGGGTTGTGGAGTAGATTGTTATGTGTAATAAAAAGTGCAATAGGCCATCTGGACTGAAAGACATTAATTCTTTAAAGAAAATTTGAAACTTTGTACAAAACCAATGTATTTCGCTTTATTATAAGCCTTTTTATATTGGTTTGTTAGCACATCATGGACTACCGATTCTTCTTTCATTGCTTTGGACTCTTCCTCTTCAAATCAAATTTTTGTTTCTTATAAGAAACGAAAATCTACTGATTAAAAGAGGGCTGGGATTCTAAGACCAATATTAAAATAGCTCCCAGGTTTAGATCTTCTTAGAAAAGAGCACATGATTCATCATTCTGTACTATCATTCATAACGTGGAGTTATATGTGGGTAGGCAAAAAGACTTGCAGTGCCTATACACGATATAAGAAGAATCAGCTGTATTTGGTAGCTTGTAATGAAATTTCTTTTATTTTGGTCTAATTTTGTTCTTCATGATTTTTAAGCCAAACAGGAAGAAAGGCAGCTACTTTTTTTTCCCCTCAAATTGATTTCCTAGAAAAACAAGTAAAACAAAAATCCTGGAGGAATAGTTGAATCTTGAGCAGGAACTTGGTGATTGGATTGTCATGAATTTCAAAACTTGGTAGAGAAAGGTTGGTAACCTTCATCCTTCATATGCTTGATTAATGTTCGGAGCTCAGCACGTATATTTTCAATCTGTGGATGCATCTCATCAGCAACAACAAACACATGAACCCGACTCTTCAACTCAATCCAGCTACACCCAGGCTCCTTACTCACTCCTCGAAGTTTCATCATCCTCCTTACCCGCTCAACATCTTCCCTCCTGCCCAAGGCAGTATAGATGCTCGACAACATAACATAAGCTGATGATTCTTGTGAGCCTAACTCCATTAGCTTCTCTCCAGCATAGGCTCCCAATTCATAATTACGATAGTTTCGACAAGCACTTAATAAAATACGCCATAAGCAGATACCATGATCAATAGTTGCTGATTCTATAAACTCTTTGGCTTCATCTAACTTCCCAGCACGGCTTAGGACATCAACCATGCAAGCGTAGTGATCGACTCTTGGAGTTATACCAAATTCATTTGACATCATCTTGTAATAAATCCATCCTTTCTCAACAAATCCCATATGGCTGCAAGCGGAGAGAACGTTCACAAATGTAACGGAGTCAGGCTTTGTGCCTTCTAATCGCATCTCCTCAAAGAGCTCTAGAGCTTTGGCACCCTGCCCATTTTGTGAAAGCCCAGATATCATTGCATTCCAAGATACTACGTCTCTCATTGGCATCCTCCTAAACACCAGATTCCCATCCTCCAAATTCCCACACTTTGCATACATGGTGGAAAGAGCACTTCCAATTGGAACTTCAAGACTGAATCCATACTTGATGATACGGGCATGGATTTGTTTTCCTTGTTCAAAAGCACTTAGGCTAGAACATGCTTTTAGGACACTGGCCATTGTTAGTTCATTCGGCATAATGTGCTCCCCATGCATTCTGCCATACAAACTCAAAGCAGCTTCATTCTCCCCATTTTGTACATACCCTCCAATCATAGAAGTCCAAAGCACAATATCAGGTTCTTTTAAATAATCAAACCCCTTACGAGCGTCACTAACGCTCCCACATTTGGCATACATGTCAACCAGAGCTGCCATTATATATATTTGCATTTCAAATCCCAACTTCAGCAAAAAGCCATGCAGTTGCTTTCCTTCTTCAAGAGCACTGATGTCACTACACGCATTGATGACCCCAACAAACGTAAACTCACTAGGCATAATCCCAGAAAAATGCATATGTGAAAACAAGGTCAAAGCTTTTTTAGAATCCCCACTTTGTGCAAAACCAGATATCATTGCTGACCATGTGATAGTATTCTTATCACCAGACAATTTAAAAGTTCTAAGGGCATCATCTAAATTCCCACATTTTGCATACATGGTAACAAGGGCATTCCCAACAGAAACAAAAGATATCAACCCATCTTTCACCGCAAGACAATGAATTTGCTTACCCGTATCAACAAATTCAGGAAGCACCAAGGCACTAAGAACACTAGTTAAAACAAATTCGCTTTCTTCTTCCTTCTCCTCATTTCTGCGCATCAATCCAAAAAGCTCTAATGCATCTCCAGGCAGCCGTTGCATTGCATACCCTGAGATCATGGTAGCCCAAGAAACCGCATTCTTCTCGAGCATTCTATCAAACACCTTGCGAGCATCCAATACAAGACCTGCTTTACAGTACAAATTAAGGAGAGAACTCCCAACAAAAACATCAAAAAAGCTTGCGGCTTTGATTGCAAGGGCATGAGCTTGCTGACCGCCAAAGATGTCCAATACATATGAAGCAGCGGTGAAGACACCAGAAAAAGTGTGTGCATTTGGGAAGGTGTTCTCTGCCCGCATGCGTTGAAAAAGTTCCATGACATGTGAGGAGGAGCCTGTTAGGCCTTGTTTTGAGTATCCATTGATGACAGTGTTCCATGAGACCACGTCTTTGTCGGGTATGATCTCGAATATGAGTTTGGCCTTGGGTAAGTCTCCGCATTTGACATATAAGTTGACGAGGCTGTTGGCAATGTATACGCAAGAAGAGGAGCCGCTTTTGATTATCTGAGCGTGGAGAGCTTTGCCCTTTTGGAGGTCCTTTTGGCGACTATATTGTAGGAGTGTGGTGAACAAAGAATGGTACCGAGGGGGAAGCAAAGAAAGACTCATCAACAAACCAAGACTTGAATTTGTTAGACATTAAGAGTCTCTGCAGTTCATTTTTGCTCTAGATAGCTGTCACACACCCCAAAAGACTGGTGAAGGCTTCATTGCAGTCAGTGGCAGGCATTTTTCCTCAAGGGGGCAAGATGAAGCATATGAAATTAGCCTAACAGGAAGAAAAAGGAAAGGAGTAAACAGACCAAAGAAAAAGCATATCATTTAAGAGCACTACCATTGCAAATTTGCAATACTGATTGTAAACGGATCAAGTGAATAATTTGGATGAGAAAAGATAGTTTGTTTAGCAGCCTCTATAATTCATTGCCTGAAAATCAATCTCATCTGGTTGTATTTTACATTTAATTTCCAGACTGGAACAAGTTATAAGGCGGCACAATAAAACAAGAATGAATTACTTCAATTGCACAATAAAACTTTTTAATCAAGAATGAATTACTTCAAGTGTATATCATATACTACAAAATAAGAATAACAGACAAATTTTAACAGGTTTAACATGCTCTTGAGAATGGTGCAGCAAATATAGACCAATTTTAATTTGTATTACATTTTTCACTAACACAGATTAAACAAGTAAACATCTTAAAATGAAACCAACCAGAAATTCAATTAACACAAACATCATGAACTAATAAACTATCAAACAAATTTATCATAATGAAATCAGCATTCTTCTTACCAATCACGTATAGTTTACAATACTCTTTTCCTACCAAGAAATCTTTTTTTCAAAACAAGAATGAAATCAAACTTTATATCAAAACTGAATTACTTCAAGTGTATATCATATACAATCACCCACTTCATCAAGTTGCAACATATACATATATTTTATATATGAAGGCTCAAATAAGGAAAAAACAAATAACCAGTGACATGCAAGATGGAAGATACTTCTAAATTATAATCCTCTTCCCCTTGAACCTCCCAGAAAGTATGATCAATGCAGTTCTAGCATTACTCTTATCCCTATATGATAATGGTTTAGGAAGCACCAGTAAGAGCAACCTAGTACATATAAACAACCAATAAAAAATAGAAAAAGATATATAATTGACCCCAACCATAACTAAAAAAAGAACTAAAATATATAATAAACCAAGGCTTTAGATCAAACTAGTAATAAATGCATTTAATAACTCCTACCGATAAAAAGGAGAAACCAACAAACTGCAAACAAACAGAAATGTTTATGGTTTTTTCTATTGAAATAGCTTCTATTCTTACAGACTCCAAGAGTATTATTCAAATCTTCCTGTTAGAAGGCTTAAACAATGGATCCAATAATCAAAAAGCCATTACAAGTTAATACCTCTGCTAGTTTTAGTGGTCAATTTGTCATGTGAGGCTGGGAATTCCCATTAAGGCTAATTTAGGCTTATAATCAAACCCCATGATTCATTTAGTCCATAAAATAGTACCGTAATATGTAAATAAAACAATTACACACTAGAAAACATTACTGCATTCCCAGTCCAACTCCAAAAGGAAAAATAAATTTATTCGAACCAAACTAAACAAGAAACTGAACAAATACCCAGGAACAAGGCCAGAGAGCCAACTACAAAACCAAAAGAGAGCACAAACGACCAACTCCCCTTAAAAATAACAGCAGAGAGGAATGCAGTCATCAAACCATCAAAGCAAAGAACAATAAGAGGACTACAAGGATGTGCTTACAATATTTATGGTAATACAAATGAAAACTTTTCACACAACTTAAATTTGATTCGTGCAACAATAACAAGAACTGAACTAAATGAGAGAACCTTTGCTTCCTATTATTTTCTTGCAACAGTAACATACGTTAAGCACACAAACTCAATTAAGGAAAAAGAAATACCAATGACCAAAAGCGAGCAAGATGAAAATTTGCTTGTAAATCACAATCATCTCCCTCGAACCTCGCAGCAAGAATGATCAACACAACACCGGGACTGTTCTGATCCCTACGTAATACAAAGAAAGAAAACATATTTCATGGTCTATTAAGTACCAAGAAGTAACAAGCAACACAAACCATGAGTAAACAACAGCCAATAAAAGAGAGAAAAAGATATATAAATAACTCCAACCAGAACTAAAAATATATACCAACCCCAAGTCTTTAGATCAAATTGCTAATAAAAAAGAGAAACCATGCAACAAACAGTGACATATACATATCATTCATTTGAGACTAAATATTTGGGAATCTTATCTGTACATGTAAAAAGCCATCAATACCAAATATCAGATTGAGCTTATCAATCTCCAATCTGACCAAGAGTAAATAAGAAATAAAACCCACAATATTTTTAAACATATATACTATGCAGACAACACTCCGTACTTTTAAACATATACTATTCACACAATTTCATTTGAAGTTACGAATTGGAGGGGGAAAACATGCAGAACAATGTGTAATGAACTTTCTTTATTTCATTATCTGAGAGACCTTCCGTGCTTGACAAAAATATTTTAAATGTTTTTCTTATGCACACAAGCTATACACAAATCATTCAAATTTGTACTAAAGTGACACAAGCTTGAATTCATAATTGGCTCATCCATCTCTCCGAAGGATTAGAAAAGTATAAAATATTGCCCTTATCCCCTTGAAGTTATAACTTTAAATATTCCCCAAGCATAACAATAGAATATTGCACAATTTCCTATTAATCGACTTAGTTAAAATGTAAACAATAAATAACATAGAGTATGGAGCTTCGTTCATTCCTGATGGGTTTTTATCACAAATAGTCCCTTAACTTTCACCAAAACATCAATTTGGTCCCTAAAGTGCATTTTCACTCAATATCATCCCTCATCTTTGCCATCGAACATCAATTTGGTTCCTAGACAAACTTTGAAAATTCGCCAAAAATACCTCGGGATACAAAAAAATTCCCCGAAAATTCCTACTGACTTGTCTTGACTACTACTATAGTATTTGTTTATAGGGTCAAATTATTAAATTGACGTTTAGTATTTTCCAAAAAATTTGGAGAATTAGTTTGGGAATTCCGAATTTCTAGAAAATCAATTTGATAATTTGACCCCATATAAAAATAGTAATAGTCAAGATGAGTCCGTAGGAATTTTTGGGGAATTTATTTGTATCTCGAGCTATTTTTGGTGAATTTTCAAAGTGTGTCTAGGGACCAAATTGATGTTCGATGGCCAAGTTGAGGGATGAGATTGATTGAAAATGCACTTTAAGGACCAATTTAATGTTTTAGTGAAAGTAGAAGGACTATTGGTGATAAAAAGCCCTTCCTGATATATGGTATAACTACAAAAGACCCTCCAATAAATACTTCATTTTTTTTTTTTCTAATAATCAGCTGAAAATTATGTTCAATTATTGTACAACCCATTTCATTCAGACAATGATAGTAGATATAAAAGGTAGTTCAATTGTCAATGATTCTGCTCTCACTAAGTCAGTTTCAAACATCAAGCATGAGTGTATAAAAGAAAAACAAAATATATATATAACAGGTAGTTCTTTTATCAATATCAAGCATGAAGTTGCAAAATGAGTGTACCATACAGAAATAGCATACAGCACAAACACAAAATTAAAAAGAATAAAGAATAAAGAAAATCCTGACATCAATATATCCTAACACTAAATCCAACAATTAAAATAAATTAAAAAAAAAAAAAAACACTAACTCTAACATGAATTGAGCACACATAGAAATTGATTGGTGAAAAACCGGATGAGAGAATGACAAAGCATTTAATCCATTGCACACAGACGATGATTCAACCATACACACAGACGCAAGCACAGTAATGTTTCATTTAATCATTAACCAAACTACCCAATTAATCAAAGGCCGAATAATTTACTAAAAGCCCTAACTTTCTATGAAAATCAAAGCTTCACTGAGAAACAACACAATCCATGTCAGATTTAATCATTAAACTTAAACATAAAAAAGAGTTGGGGAAATCATAGAACAGAATTAGTACCTAATTGGGTCTTTGCCCCTTGGGGCCAGCTAGTGCGGCGGCGGTGGCGGTGGTTGTAAAGAAGTGCGGTGGCGTAGCGACGGGACTACTGAATAGAAGAGGCCTCTGGAGTGGTAGTAGTGAGAATGAGGGACTAAACGAGAGAGAGAGAGAGAGAGAGAGAGAGAGAGAGAGAGAGAGAGAGAGAGAGTGAGAATATGTTTGGAAGAGAAAGAGGCGGGAGGGGAGGTGTGTCGTACGACTCGTACTCGGAATTGTCGTTTGGAAATGTCTTTGGGAGGGTCTGTACCCACCTAATTACTCAATATACCCATCTCCTATTTTTCAATTTTTCAAGCTCCATTTTGCCCCCCAAAATAAAATGAAAGAAAAAATTCTATATATACTAAACGGGCAGAAGGCGTGTACTGTAGCTAAGCTTTAGCTGGAAAGGTCTATTTGGCCCTTGGGTTTTTTTTGCTGTGGTGGGGATTGTAATTTTCGGGGTAAGTTTGGCTTATTTTTGTCTTTTCGCCGTTTCTTAGTTTCTGCCCTTTGTTTTTCCGTTTTTTTACAATTTATGCCATTTGTTGATTGTTGCCTCACATAGTTTTTTTTTTTTTTTTATCTAATTGCCACTGTGCAATTCTGGAATTGGGTCTGCCTCTTTTCGTAAGTGTACTCCATTTGCTTTTTGGTTTTTGGGTCTGATCGGTTTCGAACTATGGAATTCTTTTGTAAGTGGATGAACGATTGCATTTGAGAGAGGGGTTTGCTAACCAGATTTCCATTTCGTCGTCGCGAGAATGGAGTTGGTGAAGAGGGCAGGCCATCGTGTCGTTGATTGACGTTGGAGGAAAAGTCTGCCACAAGTTTTTTTAACAAATTTTCCAGCTTTTTTTATTTTTTTTATTTTTTATTTTTTATCAGTGATTGATAAAAGCTATTGTAGGCTCTGGATCCGAGGAGATAATCACTGTTTGATCGTGATCTGGCGTTCTGATCATAGTTGATTTGTGTTTGCGATTGCGATGAGCGAATTTGTCCGTTCGCTGGTTCTTCAGGAGATAAGTCTAATTTTTCATTAAACTGGCTTTGTTTTATTTACATCATTTTATTTCCTTGCTTTCTGTATTTGTTTTGGGTTAATGTGATCATCTCAAAGCTTTGTGAGTTTTCGATTCTCTTGGGTAACTGTCTTTTTAACCTACTTTGTTTCTCTTGGATGATTGTTTGTTATCAGTTTTTATTTATTTTGCAAACTGATGTTATCTATTTTTATAGACTTCTGGGTTTAGATCAATTTTTTTATTTTAAACTTTCTCTTTTAACAATAAATTTCCTCATCGCTATGCAGTTATATGAATCGAGTTGAGTGCTATAGCCCATTGTGTGATTTATTTTGCTTTTGTTCTTCTGTCACTTTATTTTTATCTAAACCTGGAAATAGATAGTTTTTGTTCATATGTACATTTAATAGCCCATATAATAGGCCATCATCTTATTTATGTATATGAATATACACTAAATGCATATAGGCTAAAGGGTTGAAGAGATGGACTAAACTAAATGCATATAGTTAATTTCATCCAGAACATAGAGGGTTCTCTTCATATATGCATTTAGTCCATCTGATTTCTTTGATTATCCTTTATCAATTATTTGTTTTCTTTCATGTTCATTGTTTATCATTAATTTGTGATTCTTCTTGTTGTCTTTTTGGAGACATATCCTTTAATAATTGGAAAGGTTTTTATAAAATCTGATTCTTCATTGTTCATGATTTTCTTCTGCTGTTCTTTTGAAAACTGAACTCTGTCAAGCTATTTTCATGTTCTTTTCATTTACTATCTCTTTTTATTTTCTTTTCATTTGCTATCTCTAAATGTGATAGTTTTGGTTAGAAATTTACTTAAGTTGAATTTTCTGATTGTTAGTTGTATTATCTACTCCATTATGCAATAAATTATTCAGCTTTCCCCACTTTGCAGTGGCATGGAGCACAAAATTATGTGCTATAATTTGATTGTGCTGCCTGTTTTATGAAGATGTTGTTAACTTTTTAAAAATTATCAGTTAATTATTTGCTTTGCTGTTTTTTTATCAACTATCAAAATGCAAATTATAATTTCATTGTGACTTCTTCCTAATAGTAAAATAATGATTGGATGCCAAACTGTAAACTCAGTCGTCCTAAGTTCAAATCTTCACACTGGTGAAAAATACTGTAGATTTAAAGATCTTTCAGATATTATTTCTCCAATTTATATATATATATATATACACAAAGATGGAACATGTTCTTATACATGAGGCTGTCATTAAAATGATTGATTTTTAGGAATCAAAAGATGTAGTCATAACAAAAACTTTATGACATTACTTGAAAAAGGTGAAAAATACTCTGGATTTAAACATGTTTCAGATATCATTTGTCCAATTTATATATATATTGTTGAGATAGGAATTGACATAGAAGATTTTCTTATAGATGAGACTGTCATTAAAATCATTGAGTTTTAGTAGTTAAAAGATGCAGTGATAACAGAAACTTTATGGCATTACTTCAAACAACATACAACAAACATGCTTTCAATAAAAGAAGTTGAACTCATAAATATTGTAATCTACACAAGTTGGTTTCTTCTTTTATAATATATATTACATTTCTAAAGAAAAAAAGTCAATGCCATACATTATGCCACAAGGAAAAAGTCTGGTGATGATTGCAATTTGGGTTGAATAATTTTTTTAGCTTCATACATCTCATTGTATCTAATTAAGGTCTATGCATACCAAATTGTGCATCATACTCGACAGGTCAGACCTTCTTATGCATAGAAAATTAAATGGCTTTATTTATGGAGAAAAATAAAAGAGAAGGTGAAATGAATTGCATATAACACAAAACCCAGATCATTTGTTTCTTTCATAATCAATTTCATACTTCATATTTTCTGGTGCATGATGCAATAATTTATTCCTGATTTTACAGTATCATGGACCACAAAATGATCTGTTATAATTTGATTGTGCTACTTCTTAATTTTATAAACACGTTGTTAACTTTTTAAAAATTATCAATTTATTGTTTCCTTTCATGTTTGTTAGCTTTTATTTAATTCCAGAATTCATCACACTCTATAAATAAATTTGATATTTTATCAATGTGTAAAACATTTATGTGATGCTCCTTTATTTTGTGTAGCTATAAATAATCCTGTGATTATTGTAAAACTCTTTGTAAGATATCAATATTAAGACTTTTACTAAAAAAAAAAAACTTACTTTGTAAGTGCTCCTATCTTCAAATTGTTTTATCCATCTATTTAATTTTGTTAGGCAAGAGGTCAATTTCTGTCAAATATCTTTTAATTGTTTAGTGAATTTTTAATTCGATCAAAATGTAAAAGATCAGTGTGATGCTTCTTAATTTTGTGTACTAATACTATAAAACTGTTTTTAAAATATGAATTTTACAACTTTTACTAAAAAGGAAAATTTGTTGTGTAGGTGTTGTTATCTTCGCGTTGCAAAGGCTGTGCTGAGATTGTTTTCTCAATGTTTCTAATTCTATCAAGCAATAGGTGAGTTTTTATTAAATATCTTTCAATTCTTCTTTTTCATTTCCAGTATTTAGTGAGCTTAAAAAAAAAAAAAATGAACTCGCTGATTTCCATCATCATTGCTGATATGAAGAAACAGAAATTAGCATCGTCTCACTTACTAAAATTTAAAACTCAATAGGCAAATGTCTTGCATCAAGTTTCAGCACTCCATTGCACTTTTACCATATATGCATGTGAAAGTCTTCCGTTTCATTAATTTCAATGTCACCGTGAGACGTTTGCTTCATCCCAAAGCTTTATCTGATCCAGTGTTTCCAGAGTCCAAACTCTTCATTGTCTCTGTCCACTGCAGTAAAAAGTTTTTTTACTTGCTGATGTAAACATTTATACAACATGTTCTTTGCAAATGCCAATTTAATTTATGGCATAAAAAATAATATGAATAATGAAACTCAATATCAAATAATTTTAAAATTAGAAATCGTCATTTTTTAAAAAAAAATTCACTCTTAAAGTTGTCAAATTTGTGCTTTGTAGGAGTTCGTTTCCTGCTTTTCTGACGATTGTGCACATTAGGCAAGAGGTAAGTATCTGTTTAATCTGTTTTGAAAACATTTTATTTGCAGTATCATTACAATGTGCATGTGTTATTTTTGCAAGTAATCTATAATTTAAAGATACTGTTATTTATTTATACATAATTTTTTTTCCCAGCCATCAATCTACTACTTCCAATATTTTGCTTTGAATGCAATGCCTAAAAAGCGTAGGCTCTATGATAGAACTTTAATAATTGAACAAAGCCATACTTCAAATATGTCAAGTAGCATTGAAATAGCTAGCAAACAAGTATGTGATACTATTTCTAGCAGTGCCTATAAAAAAAACCCAATAACTCAGAATAAAAGACAAAAAACTGCTGATAGTGGATTGTTTAGCTATGTAAATGCACTTGAAACAAGCACAGATCAAATCCTTTTAGATCAAGTGAAGTCTGATTGTGATGCTTTCGTCTATGATGAAAGTCATTTTGATTTTGTAACTGGAGTTTTCAGTTCCTCAATCATTTCTCATTCTCACGCTTTGGCCTCTGATCAAAGTCATTTTGATTTGGCTATTGCACCTTCGACTTCTTCACTTATTGAAGATACTTCAAATCAGATGAATAGGGGTCAAGCACATTATCATAAGAAGAGACAAAATATGTCTTCTTTTTTGTTCTAACTTTCTTTCCAATTTCAACATTCTTGCTGTATTAGTCATACTTTATATTTATGATTTTTCCCTGTTTTCTGTGTGTATTTTTTTTTTTATAAGAAGTGTTCACTAATATGTTGATTTTGGAGATAAGAATTACAAGTGTATTTACTGTAATGCACTGTTTTGGTTAAAAGAATCTATTCTAAGAAAATCTGAAAAAAATGAGCCTTTATTCACTCTTTGTTGTCAAGAAGGAAAGATCAAACTTCCAATTGTCAAGCCAACACCTCCGTTTTTAGACATTTTACTTAATCCTGCTAAAGGTCAATCAAGTTTGGCATTTAGGGAGAACATTAGAGCATATAACTCTATGTTTGCATTCACTTCAATGAAAGCCAACGTTGATACTTCCGTTAACAATAGACCAGGCCCTTACATCTTTAAAATTAGTGGTCAAGTTCATCATTTAATGGGTTCATTAGTACCACATGAAGGAGAATGTCCAAAATTTGCCCAACTTTATGTTTATGATACAAATAATGAAGTCATTAATCGCCTTAGTGCAGTTAACCGTCTTCAAACTAATCAAAAGTTGGATGAAAATATTGTTAAAGGTCTCATAAGCATGTTTGATGAATCAAATGAATTGGTTAAATTTTTCCGCACGATTGGAGACAAATTTGAAGAAAATTCTCTTTCTAATGTTATAATCAGATTGTTAGCTAGGCATCCAAATGACACCAAACAATATGAACAGCCAACATATGATGAAATTGGTGGTCTGATTGTGGGAGATATAGGTATTTTTTATTCAAATAGAGATATTGTAATAGAATTGCAAGATGGGGAATTGAAAAGGATAACAAAATTACAGCCAAAATTCATGTCTTTGCAGTATCCTATTCTCAAAGAGGATGGTTATAGGTCTGATATCAAGTGGAATAATACTTTTAAAAATCATCAAATGAAAAGAGGCAGTGTGCCTATGAGAGCTTTTATCGCTTATAAAATTCAAGAAAGAGAGCTTGAGTTTAGTACATTGTTAAAGGATGGAAGATTCTTTCAACAATTTTTAGTAGATGCTTATGCAACACTTGAGGAAGACAGATTATATTATATTCGAAAAAACCAAAAAGTTTTGAGAAATGAGATATTTAAAGGCATTTATGATGCTGTTTCAAAAGGTGATAAAAATGCAAATGATATAGGTCAAAAAGTAATATTGCCAAGCTCATATATTGGAAGTGCTAAAAACATGATAAATAACTACCAGGATGCTATGACAATTTGTAGAAAATATGGAAATCCTGACCTATTCATTACATTCACTTGCAATGTACAATGGCCTAAAATTCTCAAAGAGTTGGATAGAAAACCTGGATACAAACTAGAAGATAGACCTGATATTATTTCAAGAGTGTTCAAAATGAAGTTAAGTGATATGATTAATTATATCAAATCAGATAAACCTTTTGGAGAAACTGTAGCAGGTACATTTTACAAACCTAATAAGCTTCTTTTAATTACTTTATTTCTTTTTTGATGATAATCAAACTAATTACATTTATATTTTTTTAACTTATTGCAAACAGAAATCTGTGCAATTGAGTTTCAAAAAAGAGGATTGCCTCACTGTCATTTGTTAGTCTGGTTGGAACAACAATACAAGTGCACTTCGCCAGTAGATTTAGATAACATAATTTCTGCTGAATACCAGATAGGACTGTGCATCCAACTCTTTACAATATTGTGAATCAATTTATGATTCATGGTCCCTGTGGAGAATTGAATTTTCAATCTCCTTGCATGCGAGGAGGCAAATGTTCCAAGTTTTTCCCAAAACAGTACAAAAGTGAAACAGTTTTAGAGACATATGGCTTCTTGTGTATAGACGTCGTAAAAATCCAGACAAATTTGTGTTAAAAAATGGAATTAAAATTGACAATAGATTTGTAGTACCTTATAACTCAGAGTTATTATTAAGGTATAATGCTCATATCAATGTTGAATCATGTTGTCAATCAATGCTCATAAAGTATCTTAAGTATATAAGCAAGGGTTCAGATAAAGCTAGAGTTGTTCTTGAAAAGAAACCAGAAGATAAAATCCTAAAATCTAAATTGTAGATACATATCTTCATATGAAGCTGTTTGGAGGTTGTTTCAATACCCTATTAATCTTAGGGAACTTGCTGTAGAGTGATTGCCAATACATTTGCCTTTAGAGCAAAATGTTGTTTTTAGCGCTGATCAATCGCTTGAGTCAGTAGTTAATCGAGAAGGTGTTCAAACTACAATGCTTATAAGTTGGTTTGAAGCGAATAAAAATTATCCTCAGGCAAGAGATGTATCTTATGCAGAATTCCCTTCAAAATTTGTGTGGGATTGTCGCAATAAAATTTGGAAACCTAGACAAAGAGGAACATCTTTAGGTAGAATTACTTATGTTCATCCTGCATCTGGTGAATTGTATTATCTAAAGATGCTTTTAAATTTGCAGAAAGGTGCCTTAAACTTCAATGATATCAAAACTGTTAATGGCACTGAACATTTGTCATATCAATCTGCATGCCAATCTCTAGGTTTATTAGGTGATGACAAAGAATGAGTTGAAGCCTTAGGAGTGTTATTAGTACAACAACATGCTCTGAATTAAGACAGTTATTTGTTACAATTATTTTGTTTTGTGATGCGGCCAATCCTGAACTGCTTTTGGATGCTCATTGGCAAAATATGTCTGAAGATATTCTGTACAAACTTATAAAAAGTTTTGACATGCCAAATCTAATTGTGCCAGAGTGTGAACTCAGAAATTCTCTTTTGTATGAATTAGAACAGCTTTTTAATGCATCATTTAGCTCTTTAAAAAATCTTAATCTTCCACTACCTGATGAAAATAAAATGTTATAAATAAAAAATAAACTTTTGAGAGAAGAGCTAAATTACAATATACATGAATTACAAAATGAATGTCTGAGCTTAATCTCACAGCTAAACACAGAGCAAAGAAATATCTATGATTATGTCATAGTTGCTGTCAATGAAAAAAAAGAAGGCCTATTTTTTGTTTATGGACAAGGAGGAACTGGCAAAACTTTTTTGTGACACACAATCATAATTAAGCAAAATTAGATCTAAGGGCAAAATTGTTTTGGCTGTTGCATCATCAGGAATAGCATCTTTGTTACTACCTGAAGGTAAAACAACCTATTCTAGATTTAAGATTCCATTAAATGTTACAGATTCTTCTATATGCCAGATAAAAAAGGGAAGCCATCTTGCCAAATTCATTCAAAAAGCTAATTTAATTATTTGGGATGAAGCACCTATGAATCATAAATATTGTTTTGAGGCATCGGACAATCATTGTGTGATATGTTATCAGAGATAGATGATTCATCTGATGCCAACCCATTTGGTGGAAAACCTGTTTTGCTAGGAGGTGATTTTAGACAAATCTTGCCAGTAATTCCAAGGGAAACAAGAGAGAAAATAGTAGATGCCTCATTTAATAACTGTTATTTATGGCCTTACTTTAAAATATTTTTTTTGAAGCAAAATATGAGATTGTCAAAAAAAGGTTTGGACATTAATGAAAAGCAAAGAATAGCAGATTTTGCCAACTGGATTATTAAAATTGGAGATGGTCAAATCAATGATATAGATGATTTAAATGATCAAGAAGCATCTTGGATAGAAATTCCTGAAGATTTGCTCATTCAACCATCCAAAAATCTCATTCATTCAATTTTCTTAGCTGCTTACCCAAATTTTGACAACAATTTTGAGAACATTGCTTATCTAAGAGAGCGAGCCATCATCACACCTAGAAATTCAACAGTTACAGAGATAAATAATTTTGTCATAAATTTAGTACCTGGAATTCATCGGACTTATATGAGTTCAGATTCTTTGTGCTCATCATCTAGCAATTTTGAAAATCTTAGTCTAATGTATCCTGTAGAATTTCTTAACCAACTTGAATTTAGTGGTCTGCTTGCACACATTTTGACTTTAAAAATAGGCATGTCTATCATGTTACTAAGAAATTTAAATCAATCCTCAGGGCTTTGTAATGGAACAAGATTAGTCATTACTCAAATGCTTGACAAAACCATTGAAGCAAAAATTGTCACTGGTAATAACATTGGCCACAAGGTATTCATACCTAGAATTATTCTTTCTGCCATTGAAAAAAAATATATGGCCTTTCATTTTTAAAAGAAGTCAGTTTCCAATTAGGTCATGTTATGCAATGACAATAAATAAAAGTCAAGCACAATCTCTGAAAACAGTTGGTTTTTATCTTCCACAATATGTGTTCACTCATGGACAATATGTTGCATTGTCTAGAGTTACATCTAGGCAGGGGCTGAAAATCATGATAGAAAATAATGGAGAAGCACCAAATAAATTTGCTAAAAACATAGTGTAAAAAGATGTTCTTCGGCATTTCTTAACAGGTTAAAAATACTATACGTATATTATAAAATAATGTCATTTTATTGATGCATATATGCACTTACAAACATTTCATTCTGTTTTTTAATGACAATTATCTTATGTTTGCAGATCCACAGCACAATGAGCCTGGTTCCAATCCGCAGTCTAACACCATTTCAAGACAATAGAAAAATTAGAGTCTGCATTTGCAGACTTTGGAGGTCAAAAGCATATGGATCTAATGACCAATTTGTTGGCTTGCACTGTGTCTTAGTAGATTCAATTGTAAGAAAACCATTTTTTTTTTTTACACTAATTTACTCATATTATTCTTAACTTTCGCATGCACCAATTTACAATACTTAATGTCTAATATATATGTTGCATTGACTATCCTTTCATCAATACTTATTTTTAATTCCTGTAAATTATAACTGTTTGTTTTGCATGCATAGTATCAATTGTCTTTTTCTCTGCAACTCTGTAAAACTATGCTATTCATTTCTTTCTATTTCATTTTCATTAATGACATTCAACTGAATTTTTCTTTCTCTAAATTACCATACTAAACCTAGGTTAGCATTTCACTTAGAATGGTGTTTTGTTAAATTCATCTTTATTTATCAATTCAGCTAACTTTACAAAACATAGATAAATGATCTATCTAGCTGTAATAATATATAATTCAAATACACCAACTATAGTAAAATGGCCTCGCAAAAATTTAACCAACGTACCAAAAATACTATTTACAGTCTATCCATCAAACAATAATTGACAATATAGTTCAATTTCTCCGTAAAATGAAGCAAACAAATATTCCTCACAGTGGTCAATGAATACAAAATTTAAATTGTTAATGAGTATCATTAATCCAATCAGATAACTACAGTTCATATAGGCTGACCCATGACATATATTAATCTAACAAGTTGTATTACTTATTAATCATATCCTTGGTTTTAATTTGGCTCATATATATATATAATATATATATACAGGGCCCTTCCAATAAGGGATCCCTCATTTAGTGTTAAATGAGGGATCACCCTGTGTGGCCCATACGGGTCGTTTTGTGTTAATCAGAACCATCCATTTTTACATCTCCATTGATAGATCATCCATGCAAAAAATCAGCCAAATCGGAAATCGTTTACCCGTTCGTTTAAGCGGTCAAAGTTTAAAACAAATGGACGAACAACAAATTCCTCTATAAACACCTAAACTTTGACCGCTTAATCGAACGGGTAAACGATTTCCGATTTGGCTGATTTTTTGCAGGGATGATCTATCAATGGAGATGTAAAAAATGGACGTTCGGATTAACACAAAACGACCCGTGTGGGCCCCACAAGGTGATCCCTCATTTAACACTAAATGAGGGATCCCTTATTGGAAGGGCCCTCTCTCTCTCTCTATATATATATATATACAAATTAACTCAAAAATTTGATCAATGATGGATACTTCACTCACCATATATGTACAATTTATAAATTAATGACGGAGCAATTTTCTAGCTTGATTAGCATACAACACCCTGGTTGGCAGCATCAAATATGCAATTTACAAATTAATTTATATTGTGTATTTATAGATAATAAACGCTTTACAACTTTTAGTACATATATAGACTTCAGCCTTCAAGACATGCCTTTTCTTTTTTCTTCTTTTATAGATAAGCCTTTGGGACTTTTAATAACATTTCTATTTTTTGGAATTAATTATCTCCTACTACCTGACAACTTTTACATTTACCCTCAACTATACATATTGTTTAAACTTAACAGTAAGGTACTTTCCGTGTTTTGGGGGCCAGCTGTCCTTTACTAACCCATGTCAAATAACCATTTTGCCCTTCTTTTATTCTTTTATAAAGTTTTAATATTTGTCTTTTCTTTTCTAGTTTAGTTTGTTGTTTGGCTCTGTTTTTAGAGTCTCTGTCATTTCCAAATCTCACAAGCTCCAGATCTTTCTCTCCCCCTCTCTCTCTCTCTCTCTCTCTCTAAATCGTGTGAGTTCATGAAAGACGACCTTCATATCTCTCTCTATCTCCTCTCTTTATCTCTTCGCTCTCCATAAATCGTGTGAGTTTTCAATTGTTGCAGGATTGAAAAACCCCAATTCGAAGTTCTCGGCCACCGCGGGCTTTGCTGCGGGTGGCGACGCTAGTGATTGGTTTTCCCCCATTTTGGTTCATTCTTAGCCTGTTGGACATGTGAAGCGAATGCTAGCTCAAAACCCTTGGAAAATTGAATTTTGGTCATGCAATAGGTGCGAGCCACCACTGAACAGGCTGCTGCTCCTCCGGCCATTTTCTTGTTTTGATTGTGCTTGTTTTGATTTTAAATTGATTAAGATTTGATCTATTATTTTGATGCAGTTTCAGTTTTATGATGCAATTTTAGTTCGCAGTTTTAGTTTTCTGATACAGTTTCATTTCACAATTTCAATTTTCCGATGCATTTTCAGTTCGCAATTTCAATTTTCTAGTAAGTTTAGTTTCAATTTTTTCAAGTTTACCCTTGTTTTTTGTTGTATAAAAAATATAAATAGTCTTAATTTAAGAGTTATTGTTTTTGTTCATGCTAAAGATAAGTTTGTTTAAATTTTTTGAAAATTAATTTCAAATTTTTGTTGATTTTAGTAAACTGACATTCTTTGTAGAGGTGATTTCTTTAAGATGCGCAGGGACATAAGTGGTATTTTCCGCATTTGGAGTTATTTTTTGCCTTTATGGAAGGTGGCGCAGGGACATAGGTTGCACATCTTGTCTTAGGCCTTCTGGAAGGTGGTGTGTAAATAAGTTATGTCAGTACCTTGTAATTAATTAGTGTTGAGTTGTAAGTAAGTTATTGGGTTTGAGTGGTTTTAGTTAAATTAAAAGTTTGTTAGTACCTTATAATTAAAAGACTTTTTTTTTTATTGAAATTCTAATAACATTTCTGAACTTTACATTATGTATTATTCTTGGCAAAAATATTTCACAAAAAATTAAACTAGGTTATTATCCATATTTTCATTTTATTTTTCTTTTAATTAATTACCATTCTTTATTTGTGTGTATAGTAGTAAACAGTTAATTTGATTGATACCATGCAATAAGTTTCAAAGCAATTATTTGATTAGTTCAATTATGTGTACCACACATTACACAATAATAGAAGCAATTGTCGGTGGGCTAAGTTGTTGGAGGATGAAAGCAAAGATAAAGTGTACAACTTAAAAACTTGTGGCCCATGCTATGTTATGTAGCAGCCTAGCTACCGTTGTCGGGGAGGTTTTTACTGTTTGAGAAATGGAACTTTATTTTGAGTTGATGAGTTAATAATAATATGTGATCTGCTACTAAAACCTAAACGTATACAAACGAAATTCAATTTGTCAGCTGGTTTGGTCAGTTTGGAGTTGGAGATTTCTTAAGTATGAAACTATGAAAGTATTGTGCTCTTCAATTACAACTTCTATAGACTTTTTATGTCATTTTTATCATTATTCATAACCACAGCACTTCAATCTTAAAATTTACCAAACAGTCATACATTACTTTTTATATCCACAACAATTTTAAAAATACGGTTTACCAAACGCTAATTGCTTTGGTTCACACTAAGGGCCTGTTTGGAAACCTGAATTTCATGGGGTGGATTTAGATTTGGAATCCTCAAATTCAAATCCTCATGTTTGGATTCAATTTAAGGAATGAATTTGGATTTAGCCCAAATCCATAGATTTCAAATACCTTCTCAAACTAGGTATTTGAAATCCCACCACCCCTCTCTCTCTCTCTCTCTCAACATCTCCGGCCACCATTGCCAGCGACCACCGTGAAAAACTTTCCGGCAACCACCGCTGGCCAACTTTCCTACGACCCTTCGAAATTTTTCCGGCGACCCTCCGACCAACTTTTTTGGCGACCCTCCAACCAACTTTTCCGACGATCTCTGGCTAAATTTTCCGGCAACCCCTCCTGCCAACTTTTCAGACGACCCCTCCGGCCAATATATATTTATCATATATTGCAATATATATAAATTAAAAATTCTTAAATTGAAATCCTCATATTTCATTTTTGTTATACAAACAATAGAATTTGAAATCTAAGGATTTGAAATACATGAATTTGAAATCCAAATGGGCCATAATATTCTCATTCACAACTAATTATTATCATTCACAGCTAAACTAAACTAACCTTAAAAGTCTACAAAAGTCTTGTGGTATTCAATCATGTCTTATAGAAAGTTTATAAAAGTTTTGTGGTATAAAAAAGTCATTGACTTTTATGAATTTCATTAATTGTGGAGTTTTGTAGACTTTTGGGTGTGAAGTAAAAATCTCTATTGTTTCTTCACCATTTATCCCAAAAAACTTTCCACAGACTTTTCTCTCCTGACCAAAAAATAAAAATAAAAATAAATAGAGTAACAAAAAATAGCACTGCAGTATTTGTCTTGTCTCAACATGATGGTATTGGAAAGACACGAGCATTTGTCTCGTATTAACATTAATGACTGCCATTATTGAGTAGCCCAGTTGGAAGGCCCGTAGAATTACCCACAATACATCCAAGTTTGATCTCCCTCCCCCAAAAAAAAAAAAAACATCAATGGTAATGGAGTAGCATTGCAAACTGGAACTGGTTCCTTTGATTAATTAACCCCCATCTTTCCCATTCTTTCTTCTTCATGCTTCTCCATTGGGCTTCTCAATTTTTTGAAAGATCAATCTTCTATTAAAAATAAAAAGAAAGAAAAACAAATCTGGAGGATATCTGGGTTTTTTTTTTATTTTTTTACCATAGAGGATATATCTGGTTGAAGAATGAGAAAATGTGGAGAAGCTATCAGTCTTTGAATTATCTACTCTGTTGGGCTTTCTTCTAGGGAAATTTCACTAAATAACTATTTTTAATACAACTCTCTCTTTTTTAACCCTTTCCCTTCCAGTTTTATCTTTTATGGCTCTTTGGAATATTTTCGGACAAAAATGCCCCTGATATACATGTTTCTTCTCTCCCCCTAAATTTTTAGAATTCTCTCTCCCACCCACATCCTCTTCTTTCAGATATTCTTCTCCATAGATCTAAGATCTAAATCCACCCACCCATAAATGTGAACTAAGAAGACCACCGTAACTGGAGGAGAGCCCTAGCCACTGCCTCGTGGAAGGCGAAGAGGAAGAGCGTACGCATTGGTTGGCGAGCGGGAAGAGTTGGATAGTCCGGCGGCCATCGTAGTGATCAGGGTCATTGGCGTTGTTCATGGCGGAGTTGAAGCTTCCAAAGCTTTCCATGTTGGTGGAATTGGAGCAGAGGACGGAGAGGTTGAGATGTCCAAGGCATCCATACCAACATATAGGAAGACAAAAATCTCAGCAACAAATGACAAGGTTGCAAAATCATGCCTGTAGACCAAATTTGATTTGAATGGTCTCTTTGGTTTCATTAACTTAGACATGCGTATGAGATTGAGTCTACTGGTGAGCCAGTCCTGTCTTAATAAAAAAAGAACTGCTATTTGCACACCTTTTTTTTTTTTTTTTCTTTTTGTACACCTTTTTCTCCTACACATCTTCTACCATCTTCTAAAATTTAAAATTTCTTTTTTACATACTCCTCCCATTACCAAAATACCCCAACCTCATTAATCTCACCAAATTTCTCACTACACACCCACCCAACAAACACTACACACCCCACCAACACATCCAAACTACACACACCTCACCCCAAATGTGAATTTTTAAATTAAAAAAAAAAAACAAAGAACAAAAGAAAAAAAAAATGTTGAAACCAGCCACCCCGCAACCCTCTGCTATCCCAACCCCTCCCCCTCCCTCACCCGACAACCTCTCTCCCTTCCCCCCTCACCCGACCACCTCTCTCCCACTCTCCCACTCTCCTTCCCTCACCCGACCACCTATCTCTCTCTCTCTCTCTCCTTCGCAGCACCGACCCTCCTCTTTCTCTCTCCTCCTAGCAGCACCACCTCCTCTCTCTCTCTTCTCCCCGCAGCACCGACTTAAAAAAAAAAAAAATTGCAAGTTCGGCGGACCAGTGCCGAACCTAGTTGTTTCGTTCATAGGTACCCGCTAAAAAATCCTCTTCTATTTGGTGGATGTCTGCCGAACGAAACAGCCACGTTCGGCAATGGTCCGCCGAACCTGTAACTTTTTTTTTTTCTAAAACGTTGGTGCTGCATGGAGAAGAGAGAGAAAGAGATAAGAGGGTGGTGCTGCAGAGAGAGAGAGAGGAGGGTTGGTGTTGCGTTGGAAGGGTGGTGTTGCGGCCTGCGAGGAGGTTGGCGAGCTGGGAGGGTGTTGTTGCAGGGAGGATGGTGCTGCGAGGAGCTCGGCGAGCTAGGAGGGTGGTGTTGAGGGGAGGTTGGTGTTGCGGGGAAGGTGGTGTTGCACTGGGAGGGTGGTGCTGCGAGGAGGTCGGCGAGCTGGGAAGGTGGTGCTGCGCTGGGAGAAGAGATGAGCCGGAGATGGGAAAGAGAAGCCGGAGAGATAGGAGCTCGACAAGGCACAGTTGGGAGGGGAGGGAGGAGATAGATGAGGTGTATTGGGGGAGGGCTTTAGGGTATTTTACAATGGTGCAAATGTGTAAAATCACTAATTAAGTGATTAGGGGTGTGCAAATAGCAGCTCTCAATAAAAAATGTATGGTTTTGTTTATTTATTAATATATTTTAAGAATGAACGGAGAGGTTGAGATCCAACATTGGGTTGGTGGGTGGTTTGAGAGCAATGGAGTTGAAATTAGCAACAGTTTTTGTGGGATGCGTGATGCATGATATCTTTGGGCTTTTTTTTTTTTTTTTTTACTTTGTTCTCTTTTTTTTTTTTTTCCTTTGAAATTTTGTGGGTTTTGGATGTAATTGGGGAAAATTTTTATCAAAAACATTGTATTCATTATTGAGCAATAAAAAGAAAAAAATAGTTTGGATTGAGACTTAGGAACTTTAATAAATTCATATTTTTCTGTCAAAATTTTCATTTTTAGATCTTAGTTTAACAAATTCCGATTTGGATATGTTGTTCCAAATATGAAATTTTGATTTGGGTTTGATGTTCTAGATTTGAAATTTCAACCTTGGTTTGTTGTTTTATATCTGAAATTTGATGGTCAACACATGGTCAAAAAATGGTCGACACATACTGCTACAATCACTTTAGATCATGCTGTAGCTAGTTCATCATATTCATCATTTTCTACATTTTTTCATATTTTTGTTAAAATCAATTTTTTGGTTGACAAAGTGTCGACCACGTGGCGACTTAGGGGTTGACAGAGTGTCGACATGTATATCAAGGGCATTTTTGTCCGAAAATGGGCCAAAGAGCCATAAAAGATAAAGATAGGAGAGAAAGGTTAAAAAAGATAGAGTTTTAAAAAAGGTTATTTAATGAAATTTCCCTATTATAAATTGTCACAGTTCTGCAAATGATATTCCTCATTTGAGTCAGTTTTTGGGCGTGGGCCTATCATGAGTTTGTTGGGCCTCCTGACTGCATTCTTCCGAACCTTGCTGAGGTCAGGATTGTGATTGCCTAGGGCCAGTTTGGAGTTAAGGTGTGGTGGGAAAAAGCTGCTGTGAGGTAAAGCTACTGTGTGGTGGGAAAAACTGTTGTGAGGTAAAGTGGATGAGTGTTTGGTAAACTGTGTTTTTAAAAGTGTTGTGAGTGGTAAAAACAACAGTAGAGTGTTTGGTAAATTTTGATGTAAAAGTGTTGTGGCTATATATAATGACCAAAATAGACATGATTTTATATCGTTTCATAAGTATAAATATTAGACATGATTTTATGACATATTAGAATTTAGAAATGGTATTTTTTTTTGGTTGGGAAAGAGGAAAAAACTAACATTGATAAAAATATTAGACATAATTAAAAATATTAGATATTAGGGATTGAATATTAGATATTAGATATTACCCATTAAAAATATTAAACAGTAATGCTACACTTACCACATTTTTATACCACAATTTCATACCATCTTACATGGCATTCATACATTGGACACTACAAATTAAAAAATAAAACCTAAAAAAGAAAAAAGAAATACATATCCAGTAAAATAATGACACATCAGGTGGGATACAAATGTGGGAAAAAAAATGTGGGACAACTAGCATTATTTGAATATTAAATATTAGGGATTGAAAATTAATGAGGGGTAGGGGCTGTCATTTCATAAATTGGGTGAGGACAATTTTGGAAGTCAGGGGTGTTTTCCCACACAACAGCTTTGGAAAGCACCTCCCTAGCTGCTTCCTCCCAACCCCCAAAACTGCTTTCCCCAACCCTTGTTTTTTAAAAAAGTTGCTTTTGGTTTTTTTATCAAATACCTCAAGTTGTATTGTGGTGGAAATAAGTTGCTTTTTTCCACCACACCTAAACCCCAAACTGGTCTTTAGTATTAAACATTAATACAGAGTGATAAAAAATTACAATATCATTTGTCACATAATAACATTAGCATACATTAATTAGCGTTTGATAAGTCGTATTTTTAAAGTGATGTGGGTATAAAAAGTAGTGTTTGAGTGTTAAATTTTAAGATTGAAGTGATGTGGTTATATATAATGACAAAAATGACCTAAAAAGTATAGAAGTTTTAATTGAAGAGCACAATACTTTCATACTCAAAAAATCTGCAACTCCAAACCAGCTAACAAATTGAAATTCGTTTGTATACGTTTGAGATTTAGTAGCAGATCACATATTAACTCATTAACTCAAAATAAAGTTTCATTTCTCAAAAAGTAAAAACCTTTACCAACCCGACAAAGGTCGGCTGCTACATAACATAGCATGGCCCACATGCTTTTAAGGAGTACCAACTGCTTTTTTGCTTTTATCCTCCAATAGCTAGCCCACCGACAATTGCTTATGTTATTGTAATTTGTGTGGTACACTTATTTGATCTAATCAAATAAGTGCTTTTAAACTTATTGCATGGTATATCAATCAAATTAACTGTTTACTATACACACATATAAAAAAATGCTAATTAAAAGGAAAAAAGTTAATAATAACCTAGTTTAAATTTTTGTGAAATATTTTTGCCAAGAATAATACATAATACAATAATACATAATGTAAAGTTCAGAAATGTTATTAGAATTTCAATAAAAAGAAATGTTAATTATTAGAAGTCCCAAGGCTTATGCTGTAAAAATCCCACACTGCTATTAGTTTTCATGCTGTAACCATTTTGCGCATTCATAATACTTAAGTTTGGACTCTGATGGAGGATGGACCCAATAGGACTGATGTATCTTGCGTTGCTCATTAAAGACGTACTCTCAGCTCCTTGTCACAAAAGAAAAGGCATATTGTCCAAAAAAAAACAAAAGGCAAGTCTTGAAGGCTATATATGTACTAATTAAATCCAATAACACTGGAAGTTTTTATGCATTAGTGGATTTCATTGTTCTTCTTTATTTGAAAAGGACCTCCATTCTTCTTTTCATGAGTTGGATTCCTTCATAATAGAAGAGAGAGAGAGAGAGAGCGATAATGCTGTGGCTAGCCTCTTTCAGATGTGGTAAGATATTTTGGTGTTTGGCCTTTGGTGGCTTCAAAAACCACATTTCCAGCTGCAGATAATTAACCGTGTGGGATCCACTGCATTTCTCAAAGACTTACAGTCAACGAAATTGAGCCATTCAATTATAATTTATAATCCTAAAAGCCTTTCATACTTCCTTACCTGGTTTTCCAACTTGAGCTATTTACATCTTAAACTACTTCATTGAAATCCTATCGATCCTTTGCAAAGAAGAGAAAAATGGCTGGAGCTTTGGTTGGAGAGGCTCTGCTCACTGCTTCCATCCAGGTGTTGTGTGACAGGATTGCTTCACGCGACTTCATCGACTTGTTTCAGAGGAAGAAGCTTGACGATTCACTCCTGAAGAAACTGGAGATCACACTGCTGGGCCTTTCTGCAGTGCTCAATGATGCAGAGGAGAAGCAAATTGTGAAACCTGCTGTGAGAGACTGGCTTGATGAGCTCAAACATGCTGTCTTAGATGCAGATGACTTACTGGATGAGATCAACACTGAAGCTTTGAGATGCAAGGTGGAAGCTGAATATGATCAGACCCACAAATTCACCAAGGTGTTGAACTTCCTCTCTACTTCTCTTAATCCTGTTTATCAAAGCATGAATGTTAAGATAAGAGAGTTGTTTGAAAGATTAGAACTCCTTGCAAAACAGAAAGGTGTCCTTGGTCTGAGAGAAGTTGTTGGGGGGAAGGTTTCACAGAGAACTCCAACAAGTTCCTTGGTTCATGAACCTTTTGTATATGGTAGGGATGGAGATAAAGAAAAGTTAGCAAAACTGTTGTTTTCAGATGATGCAAGCAGCAATGATGTATCTGTCATCACCATAGTCGGAATGGGCGGGGTTGGTAAGACAACCCTTGCTCGCTCCCTTTACAATGATGGCAACGTGAAAGAGTATTTTACTCTTAAATCTTGGGCTTGTGTTTCAGAAGACTTTGATGTGGTTAGGGTAACTAAAACCCTTCTTCAATCAGTCACTTCAAAGTCTTATGATATTATGGACTTGAATTTTCTTCAAGGTGAACTAAGGGAACAAGTAAGAGGAAAGAAATTTTTATTTGTATTGGATGACCTTTGGAATGAGAATTATATTGATTTGAATTGCCTCCAGGCTCCTTTTGCTTTTGGGGCTAGAGGAAGCAAGGTCCTTGTAACAACACGGAACGAAAATGTTGCATCTACTATCAACAATGTTCCTATTCAGTACTTGAAACCGTTGTCGCATGCAGATTGTTGGTTATTACTTGCAAAACATGCATTTGGAGATGAAACCCCTAGTGCACATCCAAACTTGGAAGAAATTGGCAAGCAAATTGCAGGTAAGTGCAATGGTTTGCCTTTAGCTGCAGAAACACTTGGAGGTTTGCTACGTTCCAAGAAGAAAGATATAGAGGAATGGAATAGCATATTAAATAGCAATATTTGGGAGCTACCGTACAATAAAAGTAATATTCTGCCGGCTCTGGGATTGAGCTACCATTATCTCCCGGCCCATTTAAAACAATGTTTTGTTTATTGTTCAATTTTTCCGAAGGACTATGAATTCAAGAAGGAAGATGTAGTTTTACTTTGGATGGCTGAAGGTTTAGTTCCACAAGATGAGAATGGGAGTAAGATGGAAGAGGTGGCTAAGGGATACTTTGATGAATTACTATCACGATCACTATTTCAAAATTCCAGCAAATCAAGTTTCACAATGCATGATCTTATTAATGACATGGCTGTGTTCATGGCTAAGGGATTTTGTTACAGGTTAGAAGGGAGGGAATCTCACGAAGTTCCCAAAACAAGTCGTCATTTATCATATGTTCAAGAAGAATTTGATACCGCTTCAAAATTTGAACCATTATTTAGGCTTAAGTGTTTGCGAACCTTCCTACCCTTAGATTTGAATTTATATTGGCCAAAGTTCGTAAGCAAAAGAGTTTCACATGATTTCTTGCCAACACAAAGATATCTACGAGTGCTATCATTATCAGGATATACCAATATCACTGAGTTACCTAATTCTATTGGTAATCTCATTCACTTGCGCTACTTGGATCTTTCCTTTACTGCAATCAAAAGGTTACCTGATATAGTGTGTTCTCTATGCAATTTACAGACATTGTTATTGTCAGATTGTTTCTCTCTCATCGAATTGCCTAGAGATATGAGAAAATTGCTGAATTTGCATCATCTTGATATCCGTGGAACTAACATAGAAGAGATGCCATTACAAATGGGTAGACTAAAAAGTTTGAGAACATTGACTGCATTTGTTGTTGGAAAGTCAAGTGGGTCAAGCCTTACAGAATTGAGGGAGTTACGGTATCTTCGGGGAAGCCTTTCTATTCGAAAGCTGCAAAATGTAGTTGATGCTACGGATGCCTTGCAGGCCAATTTGAAGGAAAAGAAAGATCTCAAGGAGATAGTGTTGGAATGGGGTAAGGATACTGATGATTCTGAAAAGGAGAGAGAAGTACTTGAAAAGCTCCATCCTCCCATAAATTTGGAGGAACTGACCATCAATTTTTATGGTGGAACCAGCTTCCCAAATTGGTTGGGAGACTCTTCATTTTCTCAAATACAATTCATGTGTCTAAGTGAATGTAGTTATTGTTATTCCTTGCCACCACTTGGGCAGCTACCTGCTCTCAAAGAGCTCACAATCGCTGCAATGGAATTTGTTAGGAAGATAGGTCTTGAGTTCTATGGCAATGGATCTTCATTTCAATCTCTGGAGAAGCTAGAGTTTAAGGAGATGCCAGAGTGGGAAGAATGGCTTCCAAGTGGAGGTCAATGCTCAGATTTTCCTCGTCTGCAAGAGCTGATTTTAAAGAAGTGTCCGAAGCTGAGAGGAAACTTGCCTAATCATCTTCCTTGCTTGAAAAAACTTTCAGTGGAGGAGTGTGTGGTTCTATACGAAAGGGCCACTACAACCCTTAACATGGACTACTTACAACAATATTCTTTTCAAAAATTGAGGTTGTTTGGTTCTTTTCAACAATATTCTTTTCATCTGTTATCATTAACAGAGTACATGTCATCTCTTGGGATCCTTGAGATTGGAAATTTTGTTGATATAGAGTGCTTGCCCAAGCAACTGGTGCATAGCAGCAATTGTGTTGTACGCTTGACTCTCAATAATTGTCCATCCTTGTTGTCGTTCCCTAGAGATGGTCTACCTTCTACCTTGGAAAATCTTACAATAGGAAATTGTAGGAGATTAGAATTCCTACCTCATGAGATGATGGCCAAATTGACATCGCTTTGGTATTTGGGTATATACAATAGCTGTGATTCACTGAGGTCCTTCCCGTTGGGCATTTTTCCCAAACTTAGCGAACTTAATATAATTGGCTGTGTGAATCTGGAATCCCTTTCCATTGAAGGAGTTCATGAAAATCTCAACACCCTGCGTATCTGGGAGTGTCCAAATCTGGTCTCTTTTCCCCACGGAGGATTGCCCACTCCCAACCTGTTCTCATTTTCAGTCAGTGGATGCCAGAATTTGAAGTCATTGCCCGAACGAATTCACACCCTCACCGCCCTTCAAGATTTGTCCATATGGAATCTTCCAAATGTTGTGTCAATTGCAGAAGGGGGTTTGCCTCCCAACCTACGTTCATTGGAAGTCAGAGATTGTGATAGACTGAGGCCTTCAGCGGAGTGGGGTTTGCAAGGACTTGTCGCCCTTCAAAGACTCGAGATTCATGGAACTGAGCATCTGTTGGAGACGTTGCTCAAGGAACAGCTGCTCCCTACCACTCTCAACACTCTTCTGATCTCTAAACAGAGTCTGAAATCTTTGAACGGAAAGGGACTTCAACACCTCACTTCTCTTCAAAGCCTACGAATTGAAGACTGTCCGAATCTCGAACGCCTGCCAGGAGAAGCACTTCAACACCTCACTTCTCTTCAAAGCCTACAAATTCGTGGCTGTCCGAGTCTCGAATCCCTGCCAGGAGAGGGTTTGCCAGCGTCTCTTTCTTTTCTTGAAATCTCCAGATGTTCTTCAACTCTGAAAAAAAGATACTGTGAAAATAAGACAGGAGAAGATTGGGGCAAGATAGCTCGCATTCCTTGCATACAGATAGATGAGGAAGTGATCATATGAGCTCTCACAAAAAGTTCTGGTTTTCATTTCACTCTCAACTCTAAAACCAGAGTCAGGTATGTACCTACCACCCCAACGCTTGTTTTATATCTGTTAAATGAG
This sequence comes from Dryas octopetala, assembly GCF_963921425.1. Classification (NCBI taxonomy): domain Eukaryota; kingdom Viridiplantae; phylum Streptophyta; class Magnoliopsida; order Rosales; family Rosaceae; genus Dryas; species Dryas octopetala. The sequence goes on along the minus strand of NC_141368.1, from coordinate 20,768,731 downwards.
AGCATATGCTTATTCATATTTTAATATTGTTTTCTTAGCTTTTGGGCTTCTCTTCTGCAGAGAGCTAGAGAACTAACTGTGGAACTGTAAAGATAATTTTTGGTTTTTGAATGGAGAGGATTGACCCAAGATTGCTCACATCCCCTGCACTGGTAATTATTTCCGAGTCTTTTGTAAAACCTGTCACATGCATCTGCATAAATTTCCATGGAAACCAAATGAGTGCTAGATAAAAGAAATCTTAATCTAATTTTAATATTTTTTTCAATAATATAATCACAAAACTTAAACAAAACAAAGTTGAAACATTGAACTGCGTGCTTGTGTTCTTCATTTCTTGGCCCCCCAAAATCACCAAAGTGCTTAATGTAAGCTGGCAATCTGTATTTTGAATTTTTCCTAACCTGTATATAACAGGTTAATTTTTTATTTGTGGTTGCTGCTTTCATGTTCATTTAGCAGTTTGCTAATTTATCTCTCAACTTTTCTGTTGCTAATATTTGTTGTCAGATTAAGAAAAGGGGTCATGAAGTGTTGTTACCATACCCTAAGGCTTAAGAAGAGGGCCAAAGTCATCCAATGAAACTTACTTGTAAGTCCTTTTGCAGTCTTATTATAATTTGAAGTTATTGGCTAATATATTTGAAAGAAATTGGGGTTTGTTTTCCTCATTTGGGTTTAATTTTAGCTTCACTGATATTAATTATTTTCTTTTACTCTTCTTTAATCAGTCCTGGTGGATGGCTTACAGATATGTGCTAAGAGAGATGTGAAGTTAGGAAGAAGAAAGGTACTAATTAAGAAGGTACTTGGATTAGACTTTGTCTGATTTGCAGCATCCTTTTCTTCTAATTTTTTATCTTTTTGGGCTATAAGCATTCACATTTTAATGTTTGGTTAATAGCTTTTTCCTTTGAGTGATGCAGAGACCAGGAGGATTGAAGGCCATGGGGAGCATGGAAAGCAACCCAGAATGATTCGAATTTGAATTTTGCTGAAGCAAAAGACAGTTTTCTCTGTGATCTCTATGGAAGAAGATAATGGAAGGATTTGAATTTCTTTTAACAAATGATTTTAAGCAAAATAATAAAGTTCAGTTACAACCCCCTCTGGTCAAGAGCCAATATGGAGGACAAGAGCTGAAAGAAACTTGCTGGTACAGCATGGAAACGTTGCTCAGAAACAGCTGCTTCCTACCACTCTCAACTCTCTTGAAATCTCTACACTGAATCTGAAATCTTTAATGGAAACGGACTTCAACATCTCACTTCTGTTCAAAAGCTAAATATTAGAAGGTGTGACCGTCACGATTTCCTGCCAGGAGTGGATTTTCCAACATCTCAAAGGCTAGATATTGATGAGTGCCCGACTCTGGAATTCCTGCCAGGAGAGGGTTTGCCAGCATCTCTTTCTGTTCTTCCTTGAAGTAAATATACCTTGAAAATAAAACGGCAGAAGATTGGAACAAGATAGCTGGCATTCCTTGCATAAAGATAGATAAGGAAGTGATTATATGAGCTCTCACAAAAAGTTCCAATTGTTATTTCACTCTCAACTACCTAATCAGGATCAGGTACCCATATGAGCTTGTTTTTTATTTTTATTTTTTTTATCTGTTAAATGAGAGCTATATGGGAAATAGGTAGTGTAGTCCAATATGGTGGATTCAATGCAGCTACTTTTCCGACAAAATACTTGTATATTTTCAAAATATATTTCGCTGCTTTTCCAAGAATTTACTTTCAAAGTATATTTTGTGTGTTCTTGTACAATCTTGGACTTGATACTGAGAATTAGGTTTAAGATGCTACAACAATTTCTTTTCATTAAAGCTATTGAAATCTTTTTATTTTTATTTTTATTCTCTAAGATCAATCTATCAATTCTAATTTCTTCTTCTTTGCATTTAGGATACTTGGTTGAGCTGAGATACATAAAATAGCTTTGAGAAGAAATAGGCTTTTCACAATTTGATGTGGAATAGAAGTGTAAGAAAACACATGAAGGTAAAGCTCTATGTATAATTTCTGAAATTTTGGTTTTAGCAAAAATTACAGTTGCCATTTACTATTTTTCTATAAGATTTTGGCAATTTTTTGAATCCTTTGTTTTATGGGCAGATATCAATATTGGGGATCTCTAAACCATGCTACTGTCTTCTAATATTTCAGTTTAAGGCTTTAGGGTACGTTATTTGAGGTGCTAGTTCTGAAATCATGATATAGAGTGGTCTTAAACTCTGAATGGACATTCGGTAATTCTTTCCAGTACATTATTCAATGAACTTTGTGTCATGCATGATGGAAGCTCCAAATTTTCTTGCCAATTTTCCTTATGAGGTTTTGTGGAGCTACCAGCTACTTTTCCAATATATTGTCAAAATATATTTCGCTGCTTTTCCAAGAATTTAAAAGTATGTAGCACTTCTCTTTAGTTGAACACTGCGGCAGATGAGCTTTACCTTAGTTGTTCGTTCTTTCTCATCAGCATTATTCCTAAAAGAACTGAAGATGGGATCTATGTTTTTTTATTTTTTTATTTTTTTTTTATGTTTTTCAAAGAGAGACAAACATTGATTTTATGATATAAAGAAAAGGTCCAGCTTGTCAAACTGGCATGCATAATAAAGTGAATAGCTCATGTATTTGATGATTCCAATTTCAGTCCAAACTCAAGCACCTAGATGCGTACAAAAACACCTATGTAGAAGTTCTGATAGTTCATTTTAAGTCTTCACACTTGATAATTGAATGTACATCATTTGGTGTCATCCCTTCTCTATATCTTGTTTATGTCTGTGTTTAATTGTTCCATGTCTGTCTTCTTGTACAATGTAAGACTTGTTAGTGGGAACTAATTTTTAGCTACAAGAACTAGGTTTCGTTAAAGCTGTTAATCAGCTTGCACGTTTTCTTCGATCAATCAGAACTTTCATCATCTTTACATCTGGGATATTGTTATGTAAGATTGTGGTCCTACAACTTGTACGACGACAATCTTACATAACGACAGTGAATTGTACGGTACAATTATTTGAATTCTTTCTTCTTAATAAGCAGAGGTCTGTTGGAGACCTCTAAACAGTGCTAACTTTGTCAGCTAATATTACATTTGATGCTTGAAGGGTATGTTATTTGTCAGCTAATACGAATATTGAGTGGTCTGAAACTCGGAATGGACTTTCAGCAATATTTTGATCCCTAATTTAATGAAATTTATGTCATGCATTAGGTCTAACGTGAAGGAAGCTCCAACATAGTTGTTTCGGCTGCATTTAGTGGATTTTTGTTGCTGTCATCTCTGTGGTACCCATCTCGCAAAGAACTCATTGCCTCTTGGATGGACTACAACTTGCAAACACTGCCCATTCCCACACTTTCAGGAGGAGGGTCTATTGGCTACCTCTCTTACCATCATTTCTCAAAACATTGGATAACAAGAGACTCCATGAATCTTCAAAGACTGAAAGAAACTTGTTGGTGCAGCTTGGAAAGCTCCAGAATGAATGAAGAATGGTAAAACAGTACATATGGCTGCCATTTGTATAGAATATTTATAAGAAACGTTCCAATTTACAAAGAACAAAGTTTTTTTTTGTCTACTTTCTCTTTACAGTTTGTGTTGACCAGTATTTCTTATAATTTATATGATCAACTGAATTTCTTATAATTAGATCTTCCTCTTCTGTATTTCCTCTCACTGATTGATTGTGCCTCTGGTCCTCTCCCTAAGTGCAATTGGGAGAAAAAAAAAAAAAGCATAACCAACAAACACATAAATATTTCGACACTCACCTGACTAAAGATCCGGCATATGAAATTCTATAATGACTGTAGGCATACAATGCCTTCACAGTCTTGACCATTGGATGAGATATATTTGATCCACATATTGTGGCTCACTCATATGACTTAAGATGTTCCTTTATCATTATTATTTCTCATTTTTTTCTTTGCTTGCTTTGCTCTTCTTCATTGTTCAAGATAACACATTCATCTTATAAAAATTGGCAAGACAATTAATTTATTCAAAGAGAAGTTCAGAGGATGGATGTACAAATCGAGGAAATCAGCCAAGATATCAAAATTTGATGAGATGAGATGACTTTTGTTTAGACATTTGTCTTTGAGAAATTGGCAAATTTGCTCTCGGGCTAAATAATAGCACCCTGTCTTTATTTTCTGTTACTTCTGAAAACTTCAAGTACAGAATATGAAAAATAAGTTCAAAATGTAATTAGGAAGAAGACAGACGGTGATGTCCAGGCTGGAAATGACATAAATTTAGGATGAGAATGTACAATTACAAAAAATTATGAGAATCGGGGTCAAAACCATTGCTCCAAATAAATTGAAAGTGATCGGGTCTAGAATCATAGATACTTGGCCAACCAAGGTAGCTCCTTGCTGTCCTTCAGTGCAAATGCCACATCGTCACTGAAACAGAGCCCATATAAACTCATATCAGATCAAGAAATGGTCCAAAGTTTTCTGATAAAACCTCGAAGTTCAAAGTAGCTTTCACTTTTGGGTTAGGGTTCAGGGGAATTGTAATAAAAATCAGTAGCTGCAGTTTTGGGAGAGAGGGATGAACCTATTGTGGTCGCGGTCTACCACAATAAGTTTATTATATGCAAAATGCTCCCTTAGACGTATAAATTGACAACTGGTATGATACAGTTAGTAAGATATGCAAAACTGGCGGAAAACCAAGTCTAATAATCAGTTGCTGCAAGGACTTGACACTTGAAGGGGAACAAACCTTGGAAAGTTGAGCTGCAACTTCTGCAACCTATGCTTTTCTCCTGATTGACATAAGATTATTCTGCATTCACCAAGCTTACAACTGCCAAAACAATAAAACCAAGAAATCATATATTCCTCCTGTTAAGATCAAATTATTTAGTATCATTTCCAGAAATTACCCTCTAAACGTTTTCACTATCTATTCTTTAAATAAGGCAATTGCAGACACAAATATTAGCCTGTTCCAAATAGTCACTACAGCCGCAATTGAAAACCAAGGACGTGAATTAAAGTAAAGCCATTTGACTTGCACCTTACACCCGCCTCAGAGAGAACATAAAAAGAAAAGAGGCCATCACTTAAACCAATATATTATATGCAAAAATGCAACAGCAATTAAAACACTTATTTTAAATGTCACCAAGGAAAATAGAATTGTATTTTCACCATTGTTTCCAAATGACATACCTACAAATAGGCTTAGATTAAGATAAAAACTTTGTCAAAACCTGAATCTTTTCTTAGTCAAAAGCCAAACACTCCCATGTTTAACAAGAAAAAAATAATGAACAGAAAAGATATATAGACTATGTTTCTCCATATGTATGTAGAAATTAATATTAAAACGCATCTTACCGAATTTTTAATAGTGTGTCATGTCCAGGAAATGATTCTCCGTTGCTTGTACAGAGACAGGAGATTGCCATTGCTAACTGCAATCCAAAATATAACTTCAATAAAAACACTATTGCATCGCAACTTAATTTTAAACTCCAGTAGTAGAAGTAAACAGTGAAGGGCATCAGAGAGAGTGGTAAAACAAAATCAAAATACTCTGGTTTCTACTTGAGATACACTATTGTGAGGGAGAATAGTATTTTATTAGTCATTACGTCAATTGACGTCAATGTTTCTTGCCTAATCATTATCCCCTTCTGTTTTAAATACTAAAATTTAAATACAAAAAAATCTGAATGCACCGAACAAAAATGTAAATACACAAATCATTCAGGGAAGCTTGAAAAGTTCACCTTTTCAAAAGTAGTTTCACCCATTACTGTTTTATAGAGTTCATGCACCATAGCAGTCAAAAAGATTTTGCTCAGTTTTGGACAAGTTTTCATCACCTGGAAAGGAAAAGAAAAGGAAGAATCAACATTAAAATATCTCTCAAGAAGGTAAAAAAAAATTATTTTTCATCTTACAGATGCAACATAATAAATAAAAGTAGTATTGAGTTAAATCTTATCTGTGCATAAATTCACCAAAAAAAAAAAAAAAAAAGGAGAAAAAAAACTTAAAACCAGCACCAGTGATTCAGTTGTTGCTTTATGTTAATTTTGCTCCTGTAAGCCATTTATTCACAAGCTATGTTCTTTACAAGAGTGGCAGCTATATAAGATTTAGAAAACGCCAACGGCCACCATTTTCATCTCTTTTGTAGGCACCATTAAAAATGTGCGGCCACCTTGATCTCATTTATCTCATGTTAGGATAGCAAATTATGCAGTAGTCACTGTTTTATTCAAGAGCTTCGGTTCCCTCTTCTAAGAAATAACTTCATTAAAATAAATGAAGTTTCAACTTTCAACAACAGATACATAAGTATTTATTATCAACATAAGATATAATTTGACTCACTTGAATATGAGGTGCCTGGAACATTTCTTGTATGGCTGCTTCAATCTCTGCCATACCAACAACTGTTTCTCCTGCAAAGTGGATACATAAAATGACAAGAAATGAAGCTTCAGAAACAAAAAAATAACACTTCAAACAAAGCAAGCACATATTTTTTAAGCTGCATGAGATGTTGGTGTTTTCTCATACCAATGCAGCAACAGAGTACATATTTGAAATTTCAGGTTACAAGAAAGAAGAAAAGTTAATAATTCTAATTCTTTGGTTTAAAGAAGAGCTTCATTTTGGAAAGCAATGAGAAAGCTATTGAATTAACTTAACAGGTTGCACGTGTCAAATGGACCAGAGAAGGATTAGGTATCAAAATTTAAATATTTGTAGATGAGGAATAACAAGCACTTACTAGTTCTATCTGGTGATAAAACAAAAATTGGTGGAGGCTCTCAGATAATGGGTGCTTCATTAAAAAGAAAAATGAAAAACAAAGAAAAACCACAGGAAAAAAAAAAACAAGAGATGTTCCATTTAGCATTTAAAGTAGATCTTCCATGAAACCTAGCTCTAATTATGGGATAGTTGATTTTTTTCCAATGAAAGGAAAAGTTAAATATGAGACCAAACTTGAACAAATTTACAATGCTTCAATATTTTAGACCATGATGTTAAAAAACAATGAAATTGGACATCACAAAGAAGGGTCAATACTCTGATCAAGTCCCAATATGGGGATGGTGGAGGGGAGAGGCATAGCCAGAATTTCCTTGAGCAAGAGCTGGTAATTTCTAGAACCAAATAATTCAAACTTCAACGCCCCACTGAACATCTAATATGGGCCTTTTATCTAAAATGGACGCACATCAAGACCGTACAAAGTAATTCAGATTTCAAACTCTTGCAAATGAATAGTTTACATATCTTCCCAGTTCCCAGTTTCTAGTAATCAATGAAAGAAGCCGTTTTCAAGTAGAAAGATAATAATCACAATAAGTAGTTTTTACTACCCCAATATCAAGTGATGAACATGGAAGTTTAAATACATTATCTCATGTTTTGTTGATGTGGTCAGGTGAAATGGGAAACCACGATTTAGAACTTGATTTGGACAAAATGAAGGCAGCCAGTCATAACAAATAGCTAAGAGAGTTCGAAGGTGTGAATATGATTAGAAGCAAAACATTCCCTTTTTTTTTTTGTGCTAAATAAATGAATACATTAACCAAGAGGGCAACGAAGAAGAAAAAAAAAACACAAGCCAAAACAGGCCATAAAACCAGCACAAAAGCCAGTCCACATGAAAAAACCCAGCTAACAACAAGCCAAAGCCAAAAACAAACAACAAGACCCAAACTAAACCAAACAAGCAGGCATGCAAGCCTAAAAAAAAATTACAACACACAAAGGAGCTAGACTACCTCACACGAAACAAAACAAGCAACATGACAAAGAGGACTAAGCTAAACAGCAAAGTAAACATTCCATTTTTGGGCAATTGCAAGACTGGTAGGAGAAGGCTTGGGACAATTGCTCTAAAAACTTACCAAACATGGTGATACAATTTAAACAGTTGTTTGAATCAATTAGATCATTCAAATCTAGTTTCCTAATTTAAAGGGGTTGTCCCCTCATTATTTCTTTACAGCATTTTGTGACGGAGTCCGTCTGGAAAATCAATTGTAGAAGTTTGTATACCTTGAGAAGCATTATTGGGAGCTGAGGTTAATTTCTTCAATTGATAATCCGTGATTTCTGCGGCACGCCTACATATCTCCAATGCACGACGGGCGTCTCCTGAAATTGCTGCTACCTGAATATGTGTTCAAATAATATCAAAGACGTGCACAGTGCGAGCATCCACTATGGCCAACTAATAGACAGAGAAACAAAAGTTAAAATTCATGATGAAACAAAATAAGATACAACTTACCTTTCTGGAAGCAAATTCTATAGCTTGTTTTTCAAATGCATTAATTTCTTTAAGGCGACTCGAAATGATTTCTTGCAGCTGCTGGTAATTATAGGGGCCAAAGTGGAGCCTTTGGATTCCCATACGACTTGAAATACAAGGAAGCAACTTCTCTGGAAGATCCATGGTATTGGCTATGCCTGAATATATATATTTATCACAAAGAGGTTAATGTTGCAGTCATCAACGATCTCATCATCGTCATCATTGTTTCTAGTAGAACCATTTTCCTTTTTCCTTTTCCCTTTTTTGGTATTCGAGAATCCCTTAAATCTCAGAAAAGAAACATCATTGTGTGCTAAAAGAATGCAATCATCATTCAATAAGGAAGGAGACACATTGAAGAGAAAAGTATACCTATTACAACTAATTTTGAGTGTGGCTTAGTAGGCAAGTCAAGAATGTTGTATAGAACCTGAAACCAAGAAGGGACTACAAGTATGAGAACTATGTATACTTAACAAATATTCATAGTAAAACTTTGCATATTTTATAAAACAAATGACTGGAATAGTTGTTAGCAAATATTCACATCACAAAATGCACAGGGTACCAACTGAGACAAATGGGTTACCGACTGGTTTCTAGTCACAAGAAGATCAAGTTCATCAATAAGAAGAATACAAGGCTTGTCATCTTCTTTGCCAATTTTCTTTCCATCAGAAAATCGCTCATTTAGCAAGTGAAGAGCCTTTTTCCAACCAACTCTGTACCCACTTAATGCTTCGTATATAACCTGTGCAAACACAAGGTGTATTACAGGGCTACAAAGGCATGCCATCATGATAAACATAGAGCATCAAATTTAAATGTAATTTTACCTGATAGATATTCTCTGGTGATGCCAACTTTAGACCATTTATCTCCACAAAACAGTAGGGTCTTATACTTCCTGCATCAACTTCAGACCTTAGATTCCTCATTACTGTCAAATACACTCATTGTCTGCAGTTATACAAAGATAATGGAAGGAATAAGTAAATTTCAGTTCATGCATGAAAAGTACATAAAATGAAATCTATAGGCAATCTGAATTAACACAGCTATCTGTTAATAAAAATAAATAAACAGATTGTACCTTGCCAGTTCCAGGAACGCCATGAATGTACAGACAATGTCCCAGACATTTATCATCAGAGATGGCACCTTTGATAAATGCAGTTATCTCCAACATTTCTCTACATAAAAGCAGGTCTACATGATTAAAACGTTAAAATAATGCACATCAAAGAAAACTTTGAATGGACTGATTCTAACATACTTATCCCTGCAAGGTAAAGACTTCGGCAGTGATGACAACAGAAGTGTTGCCTTTGCTCTCTCAAGAGCAGTCTGTTTGTGCATCTTACATGCTCTGGGATTTTCTTCATTCCTATCTTTTGAAGTCCCAAAAACCGCCCCTTCTGTGAATTCTCTACATACATAATTGGCAACTTTAATTTTGGGCAGAAAACAAACTAAAGCCACAAATATGAGATAGAAAGTAGTGGCCATACTGCAGCCAACTCATGACTTCGAGATGGTTTAGCTAGTATATTTTTGAGACTCTCCTCTTCATAGTCCATGTCTTCTTCTGCATCAAAGTCTGCGTCTCTGAAAAGTTTACAGTCTTCATCACTTCCAGCTTCATCATCGTCCTACCAAATGGTTAAAAACCCATTGATTTCAACTGAATTTTCACTCCACTTGGAATTTTGCAGAATTTCAAATACTGATTCTGATTTCATGAAATGCTTACCTCTTCACCATCATCAATTTCAGCGAGACACTTGAAATTGTGCCAATGGATATCATATTCATATTCACATAAAAAAACATCATCCCCTTCATTCGCTTTGGTATATTCCTTAGGGTTCATGACAAAACAATGTTGAAGAACAGATTCCATCTGTAAAAATATGAACTATTAACAGTTATGGACTTAAGGATGAAATGCTCTACCTCTTTCAACATAATACCTGATTCATAATTGAGATAATATGAAGCAACAAAACAAGAGTTCAAAATAATTTAACTATATAAATGCAAAGATGCTACAGAGTACTGAGGCAGAGAATGATGTTTTAAAAAAAGGCATGTATAACCTTTCATATGTGAAAATCCATGCAGCATTGCTCAATTTATAAAACTCATTCAACTCAATTAAACTAAGAATTAATCCTATTTCTTCAGATTTGGCTATATCACATGAAATGATACATATTTTTGTCAATTTCTTTTTGCTTCTTTTCTTTACCCTTATGCTAAACATATAACATGAATTCTTATTTTCTTAGTTGCTCTTTTTAATAATTCTAAGAATTGATTAGGAACAGAAATTCACATTCACATATACATCATTACTAACAGAAACAAAATAAAGAATTGAATACAAAAGGTATGATGTCACCATTTTTTGCATGTGATTCTGAGAAAATTATTCTAGCATGCAGGACAATCACTGTGTCCCATAATTGACAAATTTATTCAAACAGAAAAAGAACCTTTCTTTGAAATGAAACAATCATAGTTATGATCATTTCTTTGATAAGTAAATGAACAATTAAGATATATCATCTATCACCTCAATGTCAGAAAAAACATTTGTGCGATAAATCTCTCTCCTCAAATTATGTGGTTGTCTTCCGGCCGCAGTCTCTTCGGGAATTATATACCAACGTACCCGACACCAATGGCTACCATCCACTTCTTTCCATATACTGCACACCTCCAAAAAACAAAAATTAACAAAATCCAAATGCATTATAAACAAAACAACAAAAGCACACATCATTTCAAAATTAAATCAAAATAAACATCCACCTTTCGATGCGGGCAGCCAATAAATCACTGGAGAGAAGTTTCTCCGTCAAGGTTCTAACCCGTTTCTTCCCATTTGGAGGTGTTGGAAGCTGGACCTCTTTACCCAATTTGTGAGCCTCGCAAAACCCACAAATCCAATCTCCTTGAGGAACCTCTTTCAAAGGAGGTTTCAAGCATTTCAAATGGAACCCACCTAAACAATCATCACACTCAACCATCACAGCTTTTCCAGACTTAAAGCACACCCTGCATTCCTCCACTTCAACCACTTCATCATCAGAGCTTACATCCTCTCTCCTCTTCACATATACACCATCCCCAACCTCAAACTCACCCCCATCATACACCACCTTCTTGTAAAACACCTTTCTCTTCGATACCGCCCAACTCTTGTTGTTCTTCTCCAAATTCACATTTTTCAAAGCTGTAGACCGTGTAACCACCACCGTCTTCTCGCGGCCCCTCTTCCTCTTCTTTGTCTCCGATTGCTCCGGTGAGACGGGAGAGAATGCAAGTTCAACCTGGGTCAAATTTTCCTCCTCTTTATGCTTCTTCGACTTCTCACTCTTGTCAGCAGATTTTGGGTTTTCGCAATTTCCCCCATTTTTTCTTTCAACGTCGTCTTCGCCGAATCTGAATGCTCAAAATGTAGCAAGGCTCAGCGTGCCGATCGGCGAGGGTTGAGGCCTTGCGGAGTTGGAGGAGAGAGAGAAGACATTGTGGGTCTGCGGGTTTTGGCCGAATCATTTCGCAATTCACTGATCTTTGAGGTGTGGCACCATCATTCAACGTCTTCTTCTTTACCGAATCTTCCGAAAGCTTCTGAGGGGTCTCCTCCATGATTGTGCAGACGGAGGTACAGCGATGGCAAGCCTTAGGGTTTGAATGTATGTGAGTCAGTGAGGGCGGGAAAATATAAGAAATCAAGACAACACTCGCCTAAAGGCGATTGTATGTGATACTCGCTTCCACGTGGCAACAGAAAGTTAAAAGACAAAAATTTCTTCTTCCCCGTTTTACCCCTCTCGTCACTTTCCTAAACTTTTATTAACATTTAAAATTTTTTTTTTTTGAGAGTCAACATTTTAAGCTGATTATCAACTCTACCCAACGTTCTGTATTCTGTATATTCTCAGATGTATTATCAATTTCTTTGACACTGATTTTAATTACAATGCTGAAGTTCCCTCCAATGAATCGTTTTCACCTTGGTATTGCTCTGTTAGTTTTTTTCCTTTTTGTGGGATACGTGGATTTCCAAAAATTCAGAAAATCCTAAATATATGTTTTTCTATTGCCCTTTGATCATTAAGACCACATACCTCAATAAAACGAGGAAAAAAAATATGAAAGTTATAAGGCACCCCATAATGTGGCAGAAGAAGCAAAATTAGAAAAATATCAAATACAGAAGAAAAAAAAAAAAAAAAAAAGGAGATCTTAATTGAAGCTGTCTTTGGAAAAGAATCTGAATTGAGTAAAAAATAATATATGGGCTGGTTTTCTCTTTTATGCTTTTTAATTCTTGTGTTAACTACAGCACAATTACTTACAAAAAAAAAAAATCACCTACAAGGCTACAAACCAGTGAATTATGGTTTGTCTTAAAAATGCCAAAAAGCACATAAAAAGAAATCAGTAAATTATAGTTGTCGCAATTTAGGGTGGCAAACTATTTATTTGCATTTGAATTTTGAAATTGGGGTTTTGCTTCCGATTCAAGCATATTGGTTGTGGTTTTTCTGATAATTTTATTTTATGTCACCAATATATGTATGAGAGGTTGATTGATTCACAAGTTCCAATAAACATATTTCCAAAGCACCAATTGGTTAAAAAATAGGAAATTATATGCAGTTCATTTGTTTAAATGATTTTATGTTGCACTACCATTGTCTAACATATTTTGCATCAAATGGCTTAATTTGTATTTGTCAATAGTTAATTTGGGAATTTGTATTGATTGTTTTTGCTTTTTTTCCTACCAGTTTCTTTTACCTTTAGTTATACTAGCCTCTCTGTACTCGCTAACACGAGTGCGAATAGGCTCTTTTTTTTGTCCATAGGTGTAACGCTTATTTTTGTATACGTAATTTTCTTGCCATATTTTGATGTCTCTATACACCACATTAGTTTAAACTGATAGAAGATATTATTCAACTTCTTCTTTATGGCTTCTTAATAGAAGACATTGTTCAACTGTTTCTTTATGGCTTCTTGTTAATGTTATCTATTTCATAAAAAGTTTGTGTTAACGCGAGTGCGAATAGGCTCTTCTTATTGTGCAAGTGTTGATATTTTAACATGAATAGTGTGCTCAATACGGTTGGCATATTGCTCTTTTTATTGGACATATGTTAAATTCATTTGTATAAGTATCTCTAACAATTGGCAAATACGTATTCGGTAATCCAAATTTATAGAACTCCAATTTTTCTATTACGTAAATGTTGATTGTGTTTTTATAGTAAAATTTAACACTATTTTCAGTTACAAACTACCTATTTTTTGGTCACTTTCTTTTCTATTGCTCATATGAACATACATGCAACACAATCTTTTTTGTAATATAAACTTTTATTTTGAATAAAAATACATACACTACCAAGGAAAAGAAACGAACTAACAATGTCAATGTGAATAAAGAATTAAAAAAAAAAAAAAAAACATACCTAATAAATTTGAACGTAAAAGTAATACTTTAAATCGAGTTAACATAATAAATGGAATCCTATACATCCTACAGCCACCTCGCACAACATAATATATGAAATTGCTCTCAAGGTCCTCTCACAACTCCTTTACAAATTTTCAACATGGTCCCCCCTCCTTCCCCTGGTAGAGATCCTGTAAAAAAAAGAGAACTAAAAATCAACAATAATATTGTCTAAGAAGGCACACAGATTGCAACCATTTATCCCAAATATTCACATTTTCCCATTGCCGGTGAAGTTGTTGGTCCAGATAAAAGAATTTTCCAGGAAACAATAAAACCTGAAATAAAAGCCAAAATCCAGATAAACTGAAGAAAACAAATTCATAATTAAAAAAAATTCAAAGCAGAATAATAAAGCCCCAAAATTGCCCAAAACAACTAAGTGAATCAAAAGTTGATTAAATAGAAACCATTGTTGGAAATTATATGTTATAATATTCATTTTATATTATAATATTTAATTTCTAATATTGAATGAAAACTGAAAAGTGTTGTTAACAATCCAACAGTCACTTTCCTTTTGCCAAGCAGTGCCACATATTGCAGTAGTTGGTTGTGCCTCTTCACAAGGATATGTCTGATGCAAGAGTTGCATCTTTCTTTGTGAACAGCCACCGTGTGTATTGTTTAATGTTTAGTTGTGTTCTTTCACAAGCACCTCTTGAGTTCTATATAAACCCATGATGCTCTGTATTATTTATCAAGTAATTTTTTTAGTTTCTAGTCACTCTATTCTTCTCCTCCTATCATTTACTAAAGAGAGTACAAATATATAATTGGTTCGCTAGAGTTCAAAATTGTAGTGCTTCAATTTAGAATTATTGATTGTTGTATCCTGGGAGGATGGATGCCAAAAGAACTGCAAGCACAAGTGCAGGGGTGAAATTCTGTCTTTAGGACATTGCAATTTGCAAGCCTCAATCACAATCAGTTAGTATTTCTTTGTGTCTATTTTTTTCCTTTTACTTATTTAAAGTGTGTATACATTTTATTGTATTATTATTATTATCTATTTTGAAATTTCCTGTTATCAAATCCATATTTCTGATTAATGTTCCAACAACCATTACCTGGAAAAACCATAATCCAAATCACAAAAACCCAAAAAAATAGCTTCACAAAGGTACGTTGGTAATCATCTGACACTACTCTTAAATGGTAACAAATTTCTGAGATGAGAGATTGAGAGAGGAAGAAGTTGAAGTTGGGTAGAAATGGGAGGGACGAAGAAAATTGAAGACAACTACTGGCTATGACGTGGTTAGTGGGATAAGTGAGAGTGGTTTCTTTTCTTCCCTTCTTGATTAAACTGTGTCTTTTTGTTGGAATGAACGTGGCCATTTTTTCTTTGTTCTAATTGTTTTATGTCTTTTTAACATACTCTTGTTTTACCGTTTTTTCCCAAACAAAAATCTTTGAACCCTTCAAATGAAATACAACGATTACTAAATTAAATATCAGAATAACCATCAATTATCATAAGAGAATACCTCTGGCTTGTTGTGGACAATTGCTCTCGAAGCCATTCCTAAAATAAAAAAAAAAAAAAAAAAAAACACTTCTTTCTCTTCATTGTGGTTTGGTTCTTCTTAAGCTAGGATTCCATGAATGGAATCAAATCCTTTGCAGCCTCAATGAACAACAGACTTGACCTTGTTTCTGAAAGAAAAGCCTTTTACAATTTGCACTGCTCAATAGTGGACTTACCAACTTTCTAGCATTGAATCCAAAAGCAACAAAAAGTAAACAGTATCAATACAGAGTAATGGTTTCATAAAGTAATCATGTAACAGAGTTCTGGTTTTTTATTCAAATAAACTGTTATAAAAAATATGATTTATTTCTCCCTCATTATGTCCACCCAAAGTTTGATGCCTTTATCCTCAGAAAAACTGTAAAACATGCAGTGGTCTGAAAAAGGATTTGTTCCTCAGTTTATTGGTCCTTGGAAAAGAATTAATGCATCTACTGAAAGAATGCCTGATGTGGCTTGGAGCTATCATATGACAAAGTTTATTCGTTTATGCTAAAGAATGAAGAAAATTTGAAAACCAGAAAATGTGAGTAAGAGAAAACAGAGTCATGTGTTGTTGGTTGGTTGCTTGGCTTTCTTACACCAAATATAGAGCACCTTATCTGCAAGACTTAAGCTAAGGTTCCTCAAGGTATATTAAATCAAGGGTATCTTTGAAATTCACAAATTTAACCATTCTACTCCCCCTTCTCACTTTATTTATATAGATGTTAAGCCAAACTTGAAGCCTTTGTGGTACAATTGTACCACTGTCAGCAACCTGTCCTAAAAAAATAAAACAAAAATCAAATAAATTAACTTGGACCAACACCTTCATCTACGAACTACAAGTTGTATGTTTCTACAATCTATGTTTTCACGTTGTCATTTGTTTTCCTTTGCACATTGTTGTCCTTACTTTTCCCTGTGTACTTTGCTAATTTTCTACTTTCTATATCTTTGCTAAATTTATTCTCTGTGTTACTTTCTAAATAATTTTTCTCTTTGTTTTTCTATTTTTGATTAACAGTAGTTGTACTTACTCATTTGAAGAATTTGGAATCTTTGCTGGCATGCAGCCTAATAAGTTGGAGCTTCATATCAAACTTTGGGGTAATTTTATGTGAAATACAATTTTAAAGCTTATTTTAGATTTTTTATTTTTTTTTTAATTTAAGTCCTGATTGTATTTGAGAATCTTACTTGAACCCTCAAACATAAATCTATTTCTTATATTGAATGCACTTGATGTTCACAACAATTGGAGACCTGGTCGCCTCACAATAATGTCCTATACAATTTTAGAAGAAATTTATAGTCATACTGCAACTGTATTTCATGAAAGTGGCTAGCTAAACGAATGGAATAAAATATAGTAGAATATCATGTTAAATGAAATGACGATTAATCAGTAGGGGTGGCATTCGATCGGTTACCGAACCGAGAGTTCTCAACCGTCAACCGACCGAGGCCAGGCGGAATACCAACCTGCCAATCGCATTTGATCCAACGGTGGTCTGTTTTCGACTGTGTCGAAGGCGGTCAATAAACTTTGGAGGCGGTCGGAGTCAGAATAGAGGTTTGAGAGAGAAGAGAGAGATGCATACATAGACAGATCGAGAAGAAGAAGATGATGCGACTCACCCAGTCACTGTCGCAACCACTCCCCGGAGCTTCGCCGCTGCCAAGCCCGAGCTTACTGTCCAGTCATCCACCTTCGCGGAAGAAGAAGTATAGAAGAAGATATGAAGAAGAATACAAGAGCAAGAAGCAGTAGTAGCAGTAGTAGCAGGAGAAGAATAAGCAGTAGCAGCCAGCAACAGGAGAAGAAGAAGAAGAAGCATCAGCTGAAGAAGAAGAAGATGAAGCATGTCGCTCGGTATTGGTGTGCCGAAGGTTTGGGATTTCCAAACCTCCACCGACATGGGTCAGTTCGGTAGAGAACCGCCTCCGTCGATGGCAAATCCAACGGTTCGGTTGTTTCCTGTTGTTTCTTGGTGGGTGCCGGTTTGTTGGATCATTATGTTGCTAAAGCGATTCTTTCATTTAATTAATGTGGCATGTTAATAATTAGTAAACTATTGTAAAAACTTTTAGGAAGATTTAAAAGTTAGCATATATATATTTTTTTTAATTCAAAAGCTCTAAAACTATGTTGACGAACGCGTGTATGTGTTTTAACAAAACAGTGTCAAGCTCTCGGTACTGCAGTGCAAAGTTTTTTTTTCCCTATTTTCTACATGTTTTTTTATCATTTTTTTGTTGGGTCTTATTTGAGTGTATTTAGGCATGATTTAGTATGTTACTATGTTTTAGGGGATTTATAAAGTTAAGATTTAGAATTTTGATTTTTTTTTTTTTAAATTGTGTAAGTGTAACTGCACTGCAAATAAGTGCTACTGTAGTGCAGTATTGAGCGCTTGACACATTTTTTTTGTTTTTAAGCGTGAAAATCCACCGTATGGTGGTTTTTGAAGGGGTAAAGTATAGATTATGAGCTTTTTAGTTGAAAACCCTTAAATAATTCATATTGCACTGTTGACAAATAGTCATCATTGTTTAAGTTTGTATTTTTTGGTAACCGAGGGTGTCCTGGGTCAGTTTTCGCGCACCAAACTAATCCATTGGGCCGATCAAAGGCAGGCAATCCATGCCAGCCCTAGGAGATTCATAATGGATTTTACCTCCCTTGCTGCCTGGCTCAAAGGGTCGAAGTTTAAGTTAATCTTATGATTGAGTTTGTAGCTAGTGTGGAATTAATCAAAACCCTCTGCAGTGATTGTGTAATTGATAATTCCCTTCCATATATTCATCACAAGACCTTTCAAAAAAAAAAAAAAAACACCATACAAAATTCAAATAATTAACCATTGGCATATGAAGGTTTGATCCATGTATCAAAATAATTACAGTCAATTAATTTACTATCGGATATGAAAACTTTCCATTGTAAAATTTTAAATTATGTTGGTAGAATTGACACTACTATCAATTTATTAAATTTTTGATATTGTGTTCACAAAAAGAAATTGTCTCCATTATTTTGAAAATAATTGGTTTTACAAATGACCTACTAATTTTTCAAAGGGGTTTTTTTTTTTTTTTTTTTTTTTTAAGTCCAGTTGAAAAATAAGGCTGATAACTCAGTCCATTGTCACACCCCAATCTAGGATTAAGAGTAAATCTCATATTAAGGTGTGAATCACTCTCTAATTATAAAATTAACTCCTATAATCAAAATGTGACGGAGGAAAAAATATGATAAATAGAAATAAACTTCGTACTATTATTGTAACTATTTTTCTAGAAAAATTTCAGATTTTTCAATTTTAAACAAACTTCAATTTCCTTCGATTCTAACACCCCAATAAGTTCCAATGACTAAGAAATGATAAAATATAACTTGTTTGTCAATTAAAATCAAAGAAAACACAACCCAATAAATTAAAATTCATAAACCCAAAATCTGAAAATTGATCACTATACCCCAACACGAAACCTCCATTTCTCCTTCAATTCCTATATGTTTGTGATCCTATAAACTTCTCTAACCTCCATGTGAACCTCACCAAAACCAGAAAATTAATCAGCCTCAAATTAAATTCTAAAGAAAACAGAGGGTTAATGGAAAATCCATCTTAATTTACCTTCTTCTTCCTTTCCTTCTCTCTCTCTCTCTCTCTCTCTCTCTCTCTCTCTCTCTCTCTCTCTCTCTCTCTCTCTCTCTCTCTCTCTCGGTTTCTCTTTCTTTCCTTCATCTTCCTCTCTTCTTTTTCTCTATGTTTTCGGTTTAGTCTAAGTTGAGCTGCTCTAACTTTTGTTTAAAAATCCCAGCCTTATAATATCACACACACCACTGAACACACACACACACTCACTTTCTGCACCGCCCAGCCACCCTTCAACACCAATTACAAGCTTTCCTCCTAATGAAGGAAAGCTAGATTCTAAACCTGTCACGTCCAACCACTTCATTCATTTTTTTTTTTAACTAAATATGTATATATAATATAAATATAAACATAACGATAATTGTAATTGATATAATTAATTGAACAATTTTTATTTTACAAAAATCTAGGTTATTACACATTTACACCGACGCACTATAGTGCGCTCCCAGCCCAATCCACTTCAATGAAATGTGCACGACACAAAATCTACCGAGCACTCGACACCTTTCATAGAGTGCTCGGCAATTGCCACTGTGCAGCAGTAGCTATTTGAGTAGCATAAAAATAATACTTATAGATATACCTATATCTTTTCTTACATAAACATGTCAAAAACTAATGAAAGCAGCATAAAACACACAATTCAAGCTTGTAGAGTCACATCCACTTGTATTATAATATAAAAATGACTGTTACTAATTCACCCGTGTTAATAATTGTCACTGTTTGACAGCAGCAATTTGCCTAGTCTAAAAAAAACATACGCCAAGTGCTCGGCACAAAAAACACAGAAAAAGTTATTAAGTGGGCTTATTTGTCAAAAATTGGACCTATTTGTCATTGCAACATTTTATGTGGATTTATTTATCATTAAAGGCTGTAAAATGAACTTTAAAATCATTTACAATGTTTTAGGGTTTTTTTTTTAAGTCCATTTTTAAAAAGCTACTGTTCATACAGCCCACCTGTTATGAAATACTGTAGCAGTCTACTTTTTAAAAATCTACTATTCATACAGCCCACTCGGTCTACAATGTTTTTTTAAAATGCCACTTTTTTTCCTTCTTCAATTTTTTTTCTTCATTTCAGTGCCAATTGGTACACAAACTACCAAAAAAAAAAATTCATAATTTAGGTATTTTTCATTCCATAAACATGTTAAATAATAACCAACAAAAAATCAAGATGAGACATTCATAATCTTTTGCGTTTTAATAGTAAATTTAATTGTTACTATCAAATAGTAACATTTATTGCTACTATTCAATAGTAAGAATCACCTATTGCTACTGTCCGGCAGTGACAATTGTCATACCTCAAACCTGGCCTGGGCATGCGACAGAGGCACCTTCTCTGAGTATCCCGAGAGATTAATGCCAAACAAACCGGCGTTAGTCCCCCAAGACTCTCAGGAAGGGTTGAGCCTTTTTAATTTAAATGGATCGGGTTAGATCAGAGTACTCTTTATACAACATGATCTTTAAGGAAATAATAAGATAAAAAATAATAGTAATCAAAATATAGATTAACCAACTCGCTAAAGTGGAATAATTAAATCAATACCCCAGAAGGGAATTACCAAAATAAGTAAAACCCACAAAAGTTTACAAAATGATTAAACCAAATTATTATTGTTCAAAAGGGATTCCCAACATAAAACACACGTGGGAAAGTAAGAACCACTGAGATAACAAAAGACATGACAATAGAGACCTTGAGACACTCAACAAGAGAATTCAAGCTGCCCTTCAGTCAAGATCTCCTTCAAGAGGCAAATTTCGATAAGCAATAGAAAAGGAAACAAAACAAAGAAAGTAAGAGGTAAGCATCACATACGATTATAACTTCCCTCAGGCATCCCTCAGGAGACCTTGTTAGGTTTGAAAAACCTTTAAAAAATTTCCCTGTGAAAGATTGATTTCCAAAATCTCAAAACATTTCCACAAAATCGATTTAATTACTCAGTTGCAGCAGTATATGGTAAATATGCATAAAAACCCATAAATAATAATAACTCAAATGGTCGATATATATACATTAGGTACAACTACAGCCAACTATAATAAAAGAAAATAGCATCCATAGCTAGTGTGTTCTAGTAAACAGAAATAAGAACTCACAATTGAGAAACCGTATTTACTACCACCTGATCAATCATGGGTCCCGTTTCGCACAAGCACACGTAGCCATGTGTTAGCCTGGCTAGACTCACCATAATATACATATCAATTCTTCTAGAAGGTTTAGGGATTTGAACCCAAGGTCACGTACTACGCTACCCAAACTCTCAGACCAAAACACAATAATAATAGCATGTTATAACAGTTTAAAAACTACACATACACACACAAAGTCCATAGTCAGGAATGTAGGATAAATCCCCCTACCTAGAATCCAATGCTCTTCAAATATTCTCTTCCACAAGACTTCCACGTTCGCGCACGGTCCTATCTTGGCAAATTCTTCGTAATTAGACAATACGGCAACCCTTAACCTTTTAATAACTCGGCAACTAGGTAATACGATAGAAACACAATCGACAAGAGAAAACAAACTCTAAGTTAAAGATGATTAACAATAAGGGAGGACGGTATGACTTTTCCTTTAGTCACACGTTGCTAGTTTCTAGTCCTAGGTGGACTAAATTATACTCTTTAGAATTTTCTTAAGGGTTCACAAGTTTCAAATTTTATTTTAAAGTCAAACCAATTGATTATTTGCTTTTACTCAAAGTAATTCCTCAAAATAATTTAGATTAATCCAACTTAATTTCTGCAATAGAAACTTGCTAATCCTAGCATACTAATCACCTTTAATTAAACAAATAAGTCTCCAAAGATAAGGCTAGACATGCTTAATTAATAAATAAATCCTACTTAATTAATTTAAGCATGCATTCTAAAATTAAAGCCTAAAAATAAATAAATAAAACAGAAATATTAAAATACTTACCCGGTTGTAGACCTCCAAAGCTAGACTCCACTCCTAGGGTCTCCTCCTTGCACTCCCAAAACTTTAAATTATGAGAAGTTTATTCTCCTTTGGTATGTCTCTTCTTAGAGAGACTCCTAAATAAACAAAGAGTGAGCAACTCTAACTTTACTTGGTGGTTCAA
Source organism: Dryas octopetala (assembly GCF_963921425.1). Lineage (NCBI taxonomy): Eukaryota > Viridiplantae > Streptophyta > Magnoliopsida > Rosales > Rosaceae > Dryas > Dryas octopetala. Next base: position 20,746,562 of record NC_141368.1, on the reverse strand, counting down.
AAGAAAATGAGGGACAAAAGTCTCTATTTATAGGCATTAAAGGGTTGGAAGAAGTTGTAAATCTTTAATGTGTCACAAATTGCACTAGAAATGCTCAAAAGAATGCTGAAAATCGAACTGGGTTGGAGAAAAACCCACTGGTCGCACACAATGAGAGACGAAACGGGCGAGCTGACCCGGTTGGCAAAACACGCGGGTCAAATTAACCCGGATGAACAGTGTCCGGCATTTAAAGGAACATATAGTCTAGATCATCCGGGTTTAATGAGCTTCGACGCTCCAGATTAAAACGCGTGATCCGATCTAGTGAAACGCGCTCACAGAAGCTCACGTGAGCTCATTTACCTCTCGCCCAGTTAGCGCTGCGTCAGCAGGAGCGGTAACAAACGCGTTGCGTGTCAGTCCAGTCAGCAAACCAATTTAGTTATTTTCTTTTTCTATTTTTCTATTTTCTCCAAACTTCGTAAAATCACTAAAAATAGCTCGGACTCTAAATAATTCCCCGAAAATTCCTATGAACTCGTAGTAATTAATCCTAATTTCCTGTAACCTCAAAACAACAAATTGATCTCCAGAAAAATTAAAGAAAATTCACTTCAATGAATTTAATTCTCAAAAATTAATTCTAACTTGATAATCACCAAAATTACACGACATTTTTTGTAGTATTTTTCAAGTTTCCTTTTATCCTTACTTACAAGTAAGTAACATGTTATTTTGCTTAGGTTGTATTTGTGGTTTCTTTGATCTTCTTTTTCTTTTTTTATTTTCTTCTTATTTGATTTTTCTTCATCTTTTATCCTTCTTCATTATCAATCTTCGATCTTCTTCTTCTTCTTCTTCTTCTTCTTCTTCTTCTTCTTCTTCTTCTTCTTCTTCTTCATCTCATCTTTTTCTTCGATCTTTTTTTTTTTTTTTTTTAACACCAAGCCCTCCATGATTGTGGTTCTTGTTTTTCTTCCACATTTTTCTACCTGAGTAAGAGGTGATGAAACCATTGGTGTATATACCTCAAAAGAAAGTTGGTAATTATACATTTTTCTTGACCTGAGCGATAGGTATCTTCTTATTTTTCTTCTTTTGTTTTATATACCTGAGTCCAAGGTATTGGTGTTTGTATTTATATATTTTAGTGCTTGTATTGTGTTGAATTTGTTATATTTTTATTAGATATTTCTCTCATTTTTTTTTTACCCAAAGTGGAGGCTTACTGTGTTCCTTTTTTTTTTTTTATCTATATTATATGTATATTGGGTGTTTAATTTTTTTGTATTTGAGTGTTTATATGTTGATGTTCATAATTGATAACAATGTTTTGTTTTAAATTGGATGCATGAATCATGAAATTTCATCAATTAAAATATTCAAAATTAGGAGTAATAAATGCCTCAAATTATGAATATTTAAATATTGCTCAAATTGGAGCAACGACATCTTTTGTAAATATCCACAAATTCATGTCTAAGCTATTATCTCACGTGGAAAAAAAAAAAACCTCCACACACATTTATTTACATACTGGGCATACTCTAAAATGGGGTATTCAAAATAATGTTATATCTAAAATACCCTTAAGTGTTCATTAAACAAGAAAAGACATAAAGTAATTGAAAATTAAACCAATAAGCTTCCTAGCACAAGCACAACCACCATATAAAATACCTTCTAGTCATCTAAAACTAGCTAATAGCCCAAGTCAATGCACATGATCGAGCTATATAATCAAAGTTCATGCTTAACAGTGTGGAACCTACTGCAACTTTTGTTTACCATTTCCGGAAAGACCACCTATTTGTTCGTTTACCAGGTTCGCATTACCAAGGCAATTGCTATATAATCAAAGTCCATGCTTAAAAGACTCCCCACCGTTATCAACACGAATCTTTTTAATATTTGGATCAAATTGGGTTTCAACAAAAGCAAAAAAAGATTTGAGTAAGCCAGCAGTTTCAGATTTAAAACTATCAAATAAACCCATTGTTTGTACTATGAATTTCAAATGAAGAGGTCATTTGAGCCCAAAAGAGTTAGTAGGCCAAAGTCTGAAGCCCAGATTCAAGGCCCAAATCCCCAAGGCCCAAGTCTTTAGTAAGCTTGAATAATCCTGGCGAACAAAACTTCTTCTCAGCTACATCAAGCCGAGAAGATTAATAAAGGACTAAGCATATGAAGACACGTGTCTTAGAAAGCTGACAAGTACTGGATGACAGCTGTCATGGAAGGATAAGTACAAAGGCCCAAGCTTGCTCAGTACCCTACACGTGGGGTGATCCGAGTGCACTTTGTTTAGGGTTTTCAGAGCCCATTCAAGTATAAATAGAAAAGCTACGGCCAAAGAAAGGGCTCTCTCACAACACACACACAAAAACTCTCTGCAATTCGCATATTCCTGACAATGGCCTGACTCATTACTTCATTTTGTCTGCTTCTCGAACTTTTCAGAGTTTATTCTTCATTTAATTTTTAGTTATATATTAAGAATGGTGGTCTCTGATCCAATTTTGTGTATTTAATTGGTCCGAGTTTGCTTTTATTAGCATTTATTTCTTAGTTTGTCTTTAATTTCCTTCATTGAATGTATATCTCTCCTGATATTTGAACATCAATTAAAGCGGAGATTGGAATTGAATCATTTACATTTATTGCATCTTTTTGTTTCCATTTTTAGTTTATGTGTGGATTACTCGCTCAGACTTGGCTAGATTTTTGAAGAAGTTCACAATTCCTTGATCCGCTAGATCTAGAGTTTCTTCAGTTTTCTCTTAGTTTCTTATTCATTCAAGTTTGATTGATCATACACTTTATTGCACACACTATGGACACTTCTTGAGCAAGCATCAAAGCGTCAACAAACACTCATCAAGTATTAATAACACTTTAAAGTCCTGGAATGCCCAGGTAGTGAAAAGAATCCAGCGCGATCGTTTAGTTAGATGTCAATTTTCATTATCTTTCTTTTATTTTTATATCTCATTTAGGAACCGTTTGGCACTGCTTTTAGAATTGACAAAAGCGCTTTCAAATTAGTAAAAACGCTTTTGGTTGCAACACTACTTGGTGGCACACCCTTTATTTTCAGTACACCTGCATCCACATTTGCGTATGCTATGAGCTTAACGAATCCCAGCTTGACACGTGGTGGGAAGCATTTTTAGCCATAACACCCATGTGCAACGTGTGAAGTTATCAATAATCGTTAAAAAATAGCGAACTCCCGAATGGGTGGGAACCTATGGGAACCCATATGTCACAATAGAGTTCAAAAGGATGAGTACTAGAAATAGAACTTAAATGGTAATCTGGTTTGTCGAGCAAAAGGACAAGAATTACAAAATTTATTGGAATCAAATTAAAGAAATTGCAGGAAATTGTTTAGATAAAAATTTTAGACGAGCACTAAAAGGATGACCAAGCCGCTAATGCAACAAATCATTGGGAGGAGGTAAAGTTGAGAGAAACTGGAGAAGGTGAAGGAGATGAAGCAGCTGGTCTCATCACACCAAAAACATTAATACGCTCACAAAGCACTCAAGACTCATGTCTAACAAAAGCATGCACATTTTTATATATCCACAAAGCCTTTATAGTCACGCTATTTTAACCATATATCATCTACTGAACACAAGAAGTAGTCCCTGGCCAACAAAAAAAAACAAAAGAAAAAACAAAGAAGTAGTCGAAAGTGAGTTGAGAAGTTGTGGCACATTAGTAATTTTGTATCTTTTAAATGAATTAATTTTATTACCCTGTCCCAATTGAGTTGAAGGAGGCAATGGTAAAGTGGTAACATGCATTATTGTAAATATGATAGTTGTTATGTTTATTTATTCATTTTCATTTACTGGGAGAGGGATTATTTGAATTAACTTGAGATATATGTCACCCAACATTGATGAGATCGAGCAGTGTTTTCAGACGCAAAAACATGACGCGAGGCGTTTTAGTCGTAGAAGGCGAGGCGTAAGCCTCAACGCGTTAAGGCGTAAGCTTTTTAGGATATATTTTTTATAATAAAAAAATTATAAATATATATAAACATATATAAATAGGTAAATATATATAAGTATATATATAGAACATAAGACCAAACCCATGCTATAAGTATATATATAGAATATAAGTATATATATAATGCTTCCATAGACATAACATTGTTCTTGTAATTGATGAATGCAGATAATGGATCATGCTCCCTAAATATAATCTTAATTAAGTGAGATTTCACTATTCTCCCTCAGTCCCTTGGTTGACAGAAGGAAGTGTTTACTTCTGTTACCAATTACAAGGCTGAACCCTCGCGTATATATGAGTAAACATATATATAAATAGTTATATATAGGTAAATAGGTAAGTATATATATATATAAGTATATATATAGAACATAAAAAAATTAATATTTTAAAATGTTTTTGAATTAAAAAATAAATAAAAATTCTTCTACCTCCCTTCCCCCCCACCCCGCGCATCCCCCACCCCAAGGTCCCCAACCCAGCAGTCCAGCCAGTGGCGGATCCAGAAACCTTCTGTTATGGGGGCAAGATTAAGAAGCTCAAAAATATTTATCTTGGATAGGAAAAAACTCTTCAATATTAATGAACAAAAACTTCATTCATAGAAAATAGCACAATATTACAAATCATAATTGTCCACGACGGGTTTTCATACTTTGAAAACGCAACATTATAGCCTCATTATCAATACTATCAAATACATCTTTTTCAATGTACACAATCAAACTATCATTCATCCAATCATCTCCCATTCTGTTACGAAGTGGATTCTTTACAATCTTCATAGCTGAGAATGCTCTCTCCACTGAAGCAGTCGCAACTGGTAAAATCAAAGCCAATGTCAAAAGCAAGTACACTAATGAGTATGATTTGTCTCTCCCTGTTTCCACCATTTTTTTTGCTAGATTACCAATTCCTTTCACTTGAGAAAAGTCACCACTCATTCGCATGTCAGTAATATAAGTCCCAAGTTGATCTTCAAGTGCCAAGAGCTCTTTGTCAGAAAAATCATTCGGATACAATTGAGCAAGACGAAGTAGCTTTTGCTTGTCAAAAGCAGAGAAATAATTATCCGGACTCAAACATGCCAAACAAATAAGCAACTCTGTGTTTACCTCATTGAATCGATTATTTAATTCTTGAAGTTGCATATCAATGACAGTGTAAAGGAGCTCGAAACGATAATGGTGAAGGTTGGTAATTTCTTGCATTCCACGTCGTGATCTTCCTTGAGGAACAAATGCATCATCCATATTGGGAACATAAATATCATTCTTCACACAAAAAGAAGAGACTTTATCAAGCAAAGTATCTCATTCATGATCCCTCATGACTTGCAATTGTTGCTTGCATCCATTGACTAAGATCATAGCATGCACAATATCTTGATCTTTCTTTTGTAATGCTTGTGACAAATCATTTGTAATTCCCAATATAGTTTTCATCACAAATAGACAAAAAACAAAATTGAAAGAGTGCATAGACTCCATCAAAAGATTTGCCTCACCTTTTTGATCAACACTTAATCCATCCCCAACAATATCTTCAAGCACACCAGTTATAGAAGAGAACATAGAAATCATACTTAGCAAGGTACCATAATGTGAACCCCAACGTGTATCACCAGGACGTTTGACACTAGTTTCTTGATTTAGACCTTGCCCCGTTAGAATCTCATCATTTTGAATACCTTCCATAACTTCAAGTTGTTGTTTCTCTCTAAGTGAATCACGACGCTTGCATGAAGCCCCAACAACATTAGCCACTCTACTCACCAAGACAAAGAAAGTGGCAATTTGAATATGATTCTTTGCCACGGCTACAAGAGCTAGTTGAAGTTGATGTGCAAAACAATGAACATAAAAGGCACATGGATTTTCATTCAAGATAAGAGTTTTAAGGCCATTAAACTCACCTTGCATATTACTAGCTCCGTCATATCCTTGTCCTCGCAGCTTGGATATACTCAATCCATGTCTAGAGAATAATAGATCAACAGCCTCTTTTAATGAAAGTGCAGTTGTACTAGTAACATGTTGAATGCCCATAAACCTTTCAATTACTTGGCCTTTTTTGTCCACATATCGAAACACAACTGCCATTTGCTCCTTTATTGACACATCACGCGATTCATCAACCATAAGAGAAAATAATGCATCTCCAATATCACTAATAATAGCATTAATGACTTCAGTTGCAGCTGCATTTACAATCTCTTTCTGAATATCATGTGCGGTTAATTGTAGATTCCTAGGAGCATTCTCCAACACAACCGCCTTAATACTCTCATTATGATCAGCAAGAAATTGCAAGAGCTCAAGAAAATTTCCCCTATTTTTTGAAGTTCTTGTTTCATCATGGCCACGGAAAGAAAGACCTTGTCGCAATAAAAAACGAATGCAATCAAGTGTTGCAGTCATTTGCTTGCGATAGTCAGTACGAGATTTAGATGAGTGCTTGATGATAACTGATTCAATATGTTGCCTCTGATTCATTAGAGCTTGACAATCCAGAAAAGCAATATTATGATCGCTACCTGGGCCTCCAACATGAACTTGCAGTCTATCTTTTTTCTTCCAATTAGAGAAACCTTCACCAGTAAAGGCATCCGCACCCACTTGTTCAAAATTCGATTTAAAGAGATAGCAACAAAGACAAAATGCAGCATCTTTAGTTATACTATACTCCAACCAAGTAGGAAACTCATTAAACCAAAGAGGGCTAAAACGTCGTGCGTACCCTCTAAACATTGATTGTGGAAACGTATGATTTCTAGGTTGACACGGACCCTTTTGTAGATAAGCTCTTCGAACTTGATCTCGAATATTAGGATCATAATTCGACATTGGAGGTCGAAGTCCAGGGTCTGCAAGAAGGTTCGCCAAAATTGCATCTAGCTCACTTTGTTTTGAACTTTCAACTTCAATACTATCATTTGGTGTCAGAGAAGATGACGAACTCTCACCAAATTTTCTTTTAAATACTTCTCCATGACTGTTTCTGTTTGAAATTTAAATTAACAATTAACCAATTAACCCAAATACCCAATTAACAATTAACAATTAACCCAATTAACCAATTAACCCAAACCAATTAATCCAAATACTCAATTAATAATTAACAATTAACAATTAACCCAATTAACCCAAATACCCAAATACCCAATTAACAATTAACAATTAGCAATTAACCAATTAACCCAATTAACCCAAATACCCAATTAATCCAAATACCCAATTAACAATTAAGAATTAACAATTAACAATTAAACAAATTAACCCAAATACCCAATAACAAAACTAACCCAAATACTGAAATACCCAATTAATTAACAAACATAAAACTAATAACTAACCACTATAACCCAGGCAGGGGCGAATCTACTGAACCCAGGGGCGTCGGCGCGTCGCGACTCGGCGAGGGAGCAGGCGCAGCCGCGCAAGCGCAGCGGTAGTCCAGGGGCGATAGCAAGCCAGGGGCGACAGCGGTAGTCCAGGGGCCTCGCTTCGTCGTTCGGCAGCAAGCCAGCAAGCAGGCCAGCAAGCCAGCAAGGGGCGTCGGCGCGTCGAGTCACAAGGGAGAAGTGGCCAAGCAACCAAGCAGGCGTCGGCGCCGACGGCGAGCCGCGAGTGTAAAGGAGCAAGGGGCCAGGGGCAGGGGGCAGGGGGCAGGGGCGACACTGCGACAGGGGGTAGGGGCGAGTGGGCGACACTTCTTCAGTTATTTGGCTTCAGTCTTTCAGAATTCAGACTTTCCAAATTTTTGTCGTTCTGTGTGGCTGGTAGACTACCTCAAGACTTAGTTTAATTTACTTGCCAAAACGACGTCGTTTTGGCAAGTTTAGAATTAAAACAACCTATGCATCTCACGTGACAGACACCTTCATCTTCCTCAAATCTGTTCTTCATTTCTCTGGTTCTCTCTCAGCCATTTTCACAAACGCTAGCTTCTCTTGCCAGTTGCCCCTCTGCCTGCCAGTAACACCCAATCTTCATGGGGTCAAAAATTTCTCTTAAGCTCAGCATTTCTGGGTTCATGGGGTCAATTGACCCCATTGACCCCACTGTAGATCCGCCCCTGAGTCCAGCAGTATCCCCTCCTCGCCCCGACCCCCACCCCACCCCGCCCCACCCTATCACCCCTTCACCCTCACCCTCACCCAAGCCCAACCCAACCCCCTCCTCTTCACGCGTGGAACCAGGAGGCACTTCCAATCCTTCACGATCTCTTTGGGATGTCTTCTCCGATCTTCTTGGGGGAGAGACTACGCGGACCGATTGGGGGGGTGAGCGAACTGGCAGCGCCGACGTCGCCTCTGGTGACTCAGACGTAGACGTCCACCACCTGCGATGGGTTGAATTTTGGCGGCATGGGTTTTGCGCGACGGCGTACGCCTTCAACGCCTTGCCGTCGCGAGGCGTACGCCTTCAACGCCTTTCCGTCGCCTTTCAGTCGTTTTACACAATCCGGCGACGTCGTGCGCAATCGGCCGCCGCCTCGCCACGACTCGCGCCTTGAGGCGCGCCTGAAGCTCGCCTTTAAAAACACTGGATGAGAGTGATTGCTTAGTATTAAACATTCATATAGAGTGACCAAAAATTACAATATCATTAATTTGTCACAAATTAATAACATTTATTAATGACCTAGAACGCAAAGTCATGAAAAGGACGTACCCCTAAGAAGACTCATATTTTCGATCTTATTTCTATTTTATCAAGCACATTAGAAGAGCTCAAACCAAAAAACAAAAAACTACATTAAAAGAGCAAATGAAGATCAAGGACAAAATCATTATAGTTCCTTCTTTTTCCCTTATAGGACCTTCATAAGACTAAAATGTACTGAAAGAGAAGAGACCAAGTACACGATTGATGTACTACCTAATGCTATAAGCATTTTTATCACTGAAAATTTTATGGTACAAACTTGTATGACATATAAATACATTTTTAACTTTTCGATTTTGACGAGTTCTTTTTTCTATACTAAAGTATTGATTTGAGAACCCTTAATTAGATCGTTTGTAAGTCATATGAATTCATATCATAAATCAACTCTTCGATCACTATTAAATGCCTAGCATTTTTCTGAACATGATGACAAATTCATAAACCTTTTCTGAGTGTGGAATGATTTTGGCTACCGTCTCTCTCTCCATGCACCTCTTAGTCCAAGCTGAGAATTTTGGGCACTGATCTGCAACCTTAAAGTTCCCAAATTTCTCATAGGCAGGAAACCAACAGGTTAGAGGGATGGCTATGATGTCAACGAAACCAAAGGCATCTCCCCCAAAGAAATCCTTGTCTCCCAGAGCATCCTCTAGCTGCTTTATAATCTCTATGAAGTCCTTCTTGGCCACCTCTATCTCTTCTCCTTTGCTCTTCCATATATTGCTTCCGGCATCGAAAACCTTCATGCACACCATGAAAGTCAGACATGCATGCAAACACATAATGTTATGAGGGTAATCATTTATTACCATATATCTTACATGATTTATTGTGAAACTGAAAATGATAAAACTTCATAAAATGACACACTTTAAGGAGGTTCTAACCATTTGAATCATATTTTGAAAAGTTAATAAATTTTAACACTTTCAAGCAGCAAAATAATAGAACTACCCAACAAGTCAAGTTGGCCAAGGAGATGGTCGAAATCGTTGAATGTATATAACAATTTAGAGTTGAGAATGTCGAGATTGAAGTTGAGTTGGTTGAATGTATATAATTTATATGTGAAACAATTGGTTCAAAAATGCCCAAATTAAGAGTCGAAATTGTTAACTTTTTTTCAAAAAGTTTTCCAGAAAGAATTCACCTCATCAATAGTCTATTTAATTATATTACATGTTAGACTATTTGATAAGAACGAGTTATATTATATATAATTGAATTACACAAATGCGAGACTGTAGAAATTTCAGAAAATTAAAAGCGAAATCAAATTGATCGTGACCACAAAAGTATAAGAATTCATATTAATTTCTTACATATATGTGCATACATACATGTATAGCATATATTATTAATTATAAAAAATAAATAACCAACCTTTTTGTCAATGAAGTCGGCCCAGAACCTGGCTTGAGCTCGAGCATAAGGACAAGGTGGGAGGAGTGGTGGGGAAGACCAGGTTTCATCAATGTAACCAACTATGATTGTGGACTCACAGAGTGGCCGGTTTTTCATTGTGCAGTAGCACTGGCACCTTTGCATAAATTGGGTTTGATGTCAGCAGCAATTCACTCTTACCCCCAAACAAGTCCTCTGCTCTGTCTTCATGTTCAATGCCCTTCTCCTCCAATGCAATATTGACCCTCATGCAAAATGGGCTGACCCAGCAGTCCAAAATGACAACCTCTCCCTTTGACATCTTTTTGCTATATGAATATATATGACTTCTCTATCTTTGTGATCTCTTCTATAACTTTTTGTATCAAAATGAGTTATGGATTTGGAAATTTATAGAAAATGTGGTTCATAGGAGATGTAATTTTCGATGTTTATAGTGCCTATGGGGTCTTCTTGTTTTGCCCTTCGAAGAGAGGCTACACTCTTGTGATTTTCATTATTTAATATATGAATATATATGACAACCTTTCCCTTTGACATCTTTTTGCTATATGAATATACATGACTTCTCTCTCTTTGGAACACTTTGGAGACAATATATTAAGGCTTTGTCTTAGAGTACAGAGCATATACCAGCCGGCTCATAGGGGAGGTTTAGTAATTTAGACATGGAAAAAAAGAAAGTAATGTGTTTAGCATATATATATATATATTTGTTTAGCCAAAGTATATTTGAGAGTTGTGCATATATTTATATATATGGTGTGACTTTAATTATAGTAATAGTTGCAGTTTGGGCAGAGGCTCAATTGCTCAAAGGTTGGATTGTATGTTGTAGCACTTTTTTTTGGTCTGAAAGGGCTTTGAGGATTGAAATGCCACAACATGCATGCCGCTGCACTACTATGGCTAGCTATCCCACTCATGGAAATCATCTGGTCAAAAGGAATATATCCAACGGTTTGAACAAAGCAAAGCTCTACCTAGCGCATATCTCAAGTCTAAGAACCACGGCCGTGGATGGTAATACAAAGTAGCCTACTTGATACTTGATTTCGAGCCGCTGCACTACTTTAAGTAGGTGCGGCCCATTTGATTTTGATATTGGATAAAAACCCATTTATTTTCACGTCAGCAATTCACAATGTCTATTTTGCCTTTCAAGATAAAAAAATGGAAATAAATTGAAAATTGTTATAAAATAAAGAGAAATGTAAAGAACATAAGAGAGAATTGAGAAGGAATCAGAGTGTCTTTCTCATTCATATAAGACCTCTATTTATAGGCTTTTGGATGACCTGGGATAGACCCTTAAGGTCTCCTATTTTACAATGAACTGTACTCCTCTTAATTATCTATACAATTGCTCTAGATAATACATGAAAAACTATTAAACATGATAATGGACAGCCACATAATTAATGATATTTACAACACTCCCCTTTGGATGTCCATTGAATATGACAATTGTCTCATTAAAAACCTTACTAGCCAAAACCCTATGGGAAAAAGACTAGCTAAGGAAAATAGTACAATCTTCATGTGTTTCTGATAGCTAAGATAGGCGTGTGACACTGCCTCATTCAAACCTTGCCAGGAAAACCCAATGGGACAAAAACCTTGGATGAAGGAAAAAGAGTACAATGTTTGATGGCACGCTCCCCCTGATGTTGATATATTTCTCCAATCAATGAAGGTTGTCTCGTTAAAACCTTACTTTGAAAAAACCCAATGGGACAAAACCAAAGCGAAGGAAAAAGAGTGCAACTTTTGCAATATCACTGATACAATGTTGGATGCGCTTTGCCTCATTAAAACCTTGCTAGGAAAAACCCGGTGAGACAAAAACCTAGTCAAAGGAAAAAGAGTACAACACGCAAAATAGTTGGATACTTCCCTTCATAACAACAAGCTTTAATTTGACTGGCTCAATAATCCAGCAAATAATGATATCTCATATGCCATCTTCTAAAGAGTGGAGTTTGGCAATGCTTGTATGAACATGGCTTCCATACTATCAGGGGATATATGCTTGTGATCATATGTTGAAATTCTGTTGAGGTTTGAGCAATACTAACAAAATATAATTCCACTAAATAAAGTGGTTAGAAATAATTCTCTCTAAAAATAGATGAATTATTATGAAAATACTTTGAGAATTGGAAAATTTACATGACACAATCACTAATGCTATATTTGGTCTAATGCATTAATTGTGCTAAGTTGAATAAGGCATATTAAGATATGGTTCTTCTGGACCAAAGATCTTTCTTACATCTTCCTTAGGAAGCAAGTAATCATTCTTAGTGCTAATAAATTGAATAACCATTGGGCATAAGAATTTCACTAGTACAGTACTCGATCTGCAGCTCGAGACACTATTTTCATTTCCCAAGGTCATTTATATCAAATCCAATGTTCAAGCATTCAATAATCTTATGATCTCTTCAGGAGCCTTAATAAATTCATAACTTCTTTCAAAAGTTTGAATATGTTGCAACAATTTCTGAATTCGGGTTCTAATCAAAGTACTTAATAAGGCAATTTTGACCATATTCATAGTGTTATAGTTGAGTACATACTTTGAGCTTCAGGTTGTTTCAATCCTTCAAGGATTTGCTTCATGCACATAATATTTCATGGCACTTTTAATTTGGGATTTGACTTAGTAATTTGTCCAATCTCTTGTAGGAAATCGTTTATGGCGATATCTTTCAGGCATTTCTTAATTTTTAAAGGTTTTCTCCATATGCAATGAACACATTAAATTTACTAAATTTGTTAAAATACGGTTGCATCTATAACAGAAGAATATATAACCACAATCTCATGTTTCTTTAGAGAAACTTTGTGCTATTATAAATAGTGATTTTATTCACTTTATTGCAAACACTCTATAACCTTCTGGGTTAACATCTTTGGTGTTTGAACTATATGTTCTCATTATTCCACGTTAATAATGATGTTCAATTATACTGGAATTGCCTCTTTCCAGTTTGTCCAATCAGTTAATTTTGTCGACATTTATAGTAAACGTGGTTCCACATTATTATAGCCCGTGATGATTTCTAGTAGCTACTATAAACAAAATATATCATCATTATATTAACGATCTCACAATTCGCATTTGCATGCATTAGATATAAGTATATATATCTTTGTAATTGGTACACATGCCTCTTCAGGGGCTTTTATAGTCTTTTCAGAGACTGTCATCTATTCTAGGATGATTTGTGTACAAAATGTGGATCTTTAAATTTAATTAATTGGGCTTGTGTGGACCATTTCATATACTCTCCACTTCTTGGGAGCTAAACTTTGGAACCTATAGATTTGTCACGCTTCAGGCGTGCAATAAACTATTTTCCGCCAAATTGATGGACTATCATGTTAGGACATCAATCCATGTTGACATATTAAAACTTCTAATGTGACTTTGCAGTTTCGTTGTATATATATGCATCTAGCTTTCAAATAAATGCATTCACTAGATTTAAATTATCATTCATATCTCATTCTCATATTGAATGGTATGAAAAAGACTACTATGCATATTATGCTATTTCACGCCGTTCTTCAGGAACGGTCATTTCTCCCCCTAACGGCGGGAAAATTTTCTTAAGTACATATATAAAAATCAATAGAGTGAGTGGTTATACAAACTCAAATGCTTCTATAACTTCAGGTTATATAAAGACGAAACATAATTAGGTTTGCAATGCACATCTAGGTATATGAAACTTCTGGTTTCAAATAATTCTTCAGCATCTAACTTCAGGTTATAATAAGAAGTAATAAATTAATTATGAACAACTATGAACATATATGCCAATATGTTCTAAATTGAAGCTATGAAACTTTCAAGTTCATTAAAAAAAAAACATAAAATTTCAAGTTTCTATACAAAATATAAGTAGAACTTCAGGTTCTTAAATTTTGTTAAAGTATAGAACTACAAGCTCATATGAATAAAGGCTTCCGGCTTAATCTAAACTTAATGAAGAACTTCAGGTTCATAAGAAAAAATTATGGAGTTGTGAAAAATTTGAGTTCTAAATCATGGAATGATATATCAAAGAACTTCTGGTTCAATTTGATTCTATAACATAAAGCATGAAAATCAAGGAACTTCAGGTTCTGACTTGATTAAGTAATGCACATTGAACTACAAATTTTAATCAATTATAAGAACATTAGGTTCTATCACATCTCCAATTTTCATCCACTTCTGATAAAGAAACAAAAAGTTAAAGAACTTCAGGTTCTTATTTGACTGTTTAATGTAGAACTACATGTTCTGATCCTATTTTTCATGAACTTCAAATTTCTCAGGTTTTGAGTAAAACCAAGGAATAAGGAACTTCACTTTGTATACGTTAGAATATCAATTTCTTTATAAGTTTGATCTCACCATTCCGTGATACGAGGCATAAATACAATATAGATCAAAGATTTAGAACATCAGGTTCTATGTAAAGAAAATGATATAGCCAACTAGTGTACATAATGAAAAGGATTAATTACCAATGTACAACATCTAAATGTATAGATCTGAACTTCTGGTTCAATCAATATTGGTAAATTAAATACAAATAATATGTTCTTATGTATTCCCAAAATCTCAAATTTGGAGTAGGTTAGAACTTCGGGTTCTAAATATTTGCTTCTCAAAAGTCAAAACATGAACATCATGTCCACATTAACATATTTCTAAAACTTCAGGTTCCAGATTCAAAACATGGACTTCAATTTAATTTAAAATTTCTTAGTCTAAAATTTTTGAGCTTTGAACTTCACGTTCATATATATTTAGACTTTAAGTCCTTATTTCCTATATGTACCATGTTAGAACTTCTGCTTCTTAACAAGATTCATATATTTTGAACTTCATGCCAAAATAATTTGCTCAAAACTTCAAGGTTGAGGCTATAGTAATTAGAATTTCAAGTTCAAAATTATATCTATACTCGAAGCTTCAGGTTCGATGTTTAGGACAACAGGTCCATAAAAAGAATAATGCATATTTAAGAATTAAAATAAGGAAATAAATAGAGCGATTAAATTAAAGTAGAAATTGTAAAACATTGCATTAAAATAGACTATGGAAACTTCTGGTTCCAATAAAATGAATCAACAAACTTCGGGTCATGATTTATATATAGAGATTGAGAAACTTCAGGTTCTCATTTAGTTACACGATTGAATAAAGATTGAAGAACTTCGAGTCTTTAAAAAACAAGACACTTCAAGATTATGATTTGATCACATGATAAGAACCAAAGAACTTAGGGTCCTTATAAAAATGGAAGAACTTCATATCTTCGTATAATTATATGATTAATCAAAATCAAGGAGCTTCAAGTCCTAATATAATATATGATAATCATTGTGTATATCATATATAAAGCAAAACCAAGTGTATAGCAATATCAAGACATCAATGATCGAATATGTAGTATTTGCACTATCATCGAACGTGTACTCATATATAAAGCAAAACCGAGTGTATAGCAATATCAAGACATCAATGATCGAATATGTAGTATTTGCACTATCATCGAACATGTACTTCATTGCATATGGTTCCAATATTGACCAATCATCATGAAACTTCAGGTTTCAATTGGATTATATGATAAGGAACTTCAGACCCTTATAATAATTAAGATCAAAAGAACTTAAGTCTTTATAATGTTGAGAATAAGGAACTTCAGGCCCTTATCTCATTTACGTATGAATAAATAATATAGAACGGATAGTGAAATATAAACATAATTAAAATAATACTGAAATTAAAATTGCATAAGAAAAGTCATATAATATAATCATATTAATTATGAAACTTCAGGTTCATAATATTATGATCCATAAACTGTAGTTCATCAATTTTGATATATTCAAAACTTCGGGTTCGAAATTTTGGTACCCATTAGAACTATGGTTTTCAAAATAGGTATTGGAAACTTAAAACCTTTGTATGGATCAAGAAACTTCAGGTCCTTGTATGGGTCAAGGAACTTCAGGTCCTTGTATGTTAAGTAATAAGGAACTTTAATTGTATAACGTACAATTGAGGAACTTCAGGCCCTCCTTTTATTATTAGGAATTTAGGAACATATAGCGCTCATTTGATTGTACAAAAACTGAAGCACTTTGGCCCTTACTAGGCCCTCAATTTAATTTGATGATCAAAGAACATCTGGTCTTGATCACTTTTGTGATAATTAAGGATCTTCTTGCCCTTAATTGAATTTACGAGAATTAAGGAATTTCTGGCCCTTAATCAATCATACAAGGATTGAAGATCCTTTAGCCCTTAATTGATTTTCTTTGAATGAAGGAACTTTTAGTCCTCATATTAGTCGTGAGATTGCTCCGTTCTCTCTCCTTCGTTTTGAGAGTCGGTGGCGCAATCTCACCCGAAATGGGTGCTCCCCTGAGCTTTGTCTCAGATCTGAGGCTTTTGCCTCTTCCTTTTGCTTTTTCCTCCTTCCTCCTCCACCTATCTTTCAATCCCACTCCAAAACCTGAACAAATCCCCAACCTTATAATTGCTATGTTCCTCCATCAATTTCCCCTTGTTCCCCTTCTCCTCTGCCTCCTTCCTCCCCTCATGCCCTATATTCCCTCCTTCTCTACCTCTCCCTGCTTTGTTTCTCCTCCCCCTTTTCTGATTCGGCATCTTGTTTGGGCCTCTGCAGTGGCTTCTACTCAACGCGCGTTGCTGCAGATCAATTGGAAGGTGTGTAGAGTCGTTTCGACTCAGGTGCGCGCACCACCTCCTTCCACAATCGATTGTAACTTTTTCTTGGTTTCTCTTGCTATGGGTTTGTTTTGCTCACATGTGTTCTTCCAGAGGTGGCTGCAGTTTCTCAAGGATGTTGCTGTGTTGGTTGTTAACCTTTCTTTTGTGGGTGTTTCTCTCTTAGTTTGGTTCTGCATCTCTAGGGTGATCCGATTTGTTTACTGGTTTTGGAGTTGTTTGGAGGTTGTCATTTTGAATCCTTCTACCGGAGTTGGGCTGCTGGTTTCGTACTCATCTGTGGCGGCGTGGGTTTCACGACAGTGGCTACTGCTCCTAGGTTTAGGATTAGGTTTTATTTCAGTTGTTAACTAGAATTTATGCCCGCGCGTTGCTGCGGGTAACAACAAATGATAAAACTTTTTAAAGAGAGACGTGTTTGGTTTGTTAAGATGGTAATGACATGTTAAAAGAGTTATGAACATTGAAAATATAGTATGAGTTGTTGGCTGTCAGATCATTCAAAATATAAGTGCCTTTCATAGGCTGTGTTCAAATGTGGGTAAAGGCATGGCTGTTTGTTGTTTTAAGATATTGATCATATCTTAAAAGTGCAAACAGGTTTCAAAAAATATTACAATGCATGCGAGAAATCTCTGTCATTCTAAACAAAAGATAAAGGGATATGTAATTGTTGATTGTTCAAAAGAGGCATTTATGGTCATTCAGGAACGGGTCAAATTGTTCCTGGTGAGTCGCCCTCGTTTCTTTCTCATGAGGGGTGGTTTGTTGCAGGGGGAGATGATCAACATGTTCTTTTCCTTCTTTTGCTGTGGGGCTTTTGTCTCCTCTGTTGTCTTTTGTTGAGAGGATTTTTTCTGCTGTGCTGCATTTTTTGATGAGAATAGAAAGGGTTAGAAATTGGAAGATGTCAGGTTAAAATGAAAGAAAAAAAAGGAATGAACATCATATATTAATTGTGTTTTTTGTTTGTTTTGTGATTTGTTTTTAGGTAAAAGAAACTATATACCATTATTAAACGATGAGGATGAAAGAATGAATGTTAGAATTGAAGGTTGACTGCAATATGTATAACATGAAGCAAAATTAACAATGCATCTAAAAATATATGTTTGGTAATTTTCAAACATTCTCATATCTGACAATAAAGAACAAAATAAGGAAATATGTTAAATTGAGATATAGAAAGGAAGGAAAAAAATGTGGAGAAGAGCTATACAAACTAAAAGGAATGTATTGTAAGCTTTGTTTATTGGGAATGACAAAAGTGATATTGGTTTATAAAAAGATAATTGTATGTGAGATAAAAACTGTAGATAGTTCTTGAAAGTAACAAATTCAAATTCATGATGTTTTAATAAATGTAATTGAAAGTATGAGTGAATGGTGGATGCAGTAAAAATAGCAGTGGGATATCATATGATTTGTGAATTTGAGAGTATGAGTATGGATTATACCTGGCCGTGATTTTCGGTGTTTTTTTTTTTGAAGGCCATGAGAGGGATGTCATCTGAGCTCAAAATATCCTTCGTGGCTGTTGCATTTCCAGCTGTATCTCTGCTGATGATTTCTTCAATTGTTGCTTCTCTGTTGGAGATGGTTTTTGGAAGAACAGGAAAAAAAGGAATGCATGTTAGAATTCATAGAAATGTCTTATAACTTGAATAGTATTAGGATGAGGGGTTAGAGGTTTTACAAATTGGGTACCTCTTGAATTTTTTTCTCACGTTGGTCAGAGAAGTGAAAAGAGCCCTTTTTACTGCAGCTTTTTTGGGTGATGGGAGAATGGGGTATTTTCTGAAAGTCCTTGATGAACCAGAAAGTGTTTTTGGTGGAAATTTTTTTGAAGTAGGTGATGGAGTGGAAAGAAGATTTTTTTGGTTGATTTCTTCCATTGTATGCATAACCATTTGTTGATCGGTGGGAAGAGAGGGTTGTTCAAGGACTTGGGTTTCATCATCAAAAACAGCATGGATCAGAAGGTCATTTCTTTTGAAATCAGTTTTCATGCTGCCAAACCTGATTTGGAAATTTTTAGTTTGGCCTCTGAGTCGAAGTATATGATCTGGGAATTGATTCTGGTCATTAAAACCTTGTTCAACAACCAATCCGAAGCATGAGATTCCAAAGAGCTGCTCAGCGGGCTCTCCAATTGTGATAACACTGGTTGTGTTACTTGCATCTGCAATTGCAAAACTGACTTTGAACCTGCAATTTTAATGTGAGTTGCTATTGCTCAATTGAAGAATGTAAATTGCGAAAGTATAAGAAGGTTAAAGATATTTTATTATGTGGTATATAGATGTGTTTATTTTTTATTTGATTGATTGTAGTTGCAAAAATGTTATTAGGTTTCAAACTTGTGAGCATTGTATTTTGGTAATATTACATTTATTTCTTAAGAGAGATGAAGTGCATGCGCAAAAGTGATTATATACTTTCATTATTTAAGGTGTGTCTTAAGGAATTTGTTATTAATGAAAATAGGGATTATGGATGTGCATTATGCACGGTAAATATAAATTTTTTAAATGTGTAGCATGCATGCTATTTTTTAAGAATGTATGTCATGTACAGCTAACAATCATACACAGTGGTTATAGTCTATGAAGTATATAGTTTATAATTGTTTGGCAAAGGTAAAAACAAAGAAAAAGAAATTGGTTACAAAGGGATAGGAAGTGTGCTGAGGGTTCTGTGTCTTGGACAAATGAGTTCATCACTTTGAGGTGAAGGCTTGACCTGCTTGTGGCAAGTTGGACATGCTCTGTACCACCATCCAGCATTTGTGTTAAACCGTGTAATGGTTGCACGGCAGATAATCAGTTTGTCCTATAAGTTGTTGGAAATAAGTAGTTAGGGTATTGAAGAAGTTTAGATGAAATGAAAGATTTAAAATGGATGACTTGAGATATTTATTTTCATAAAGATGAGGAGAAATGATAATGATGATGCAATCAGGAAAATAGGCTGCTCAAGTAAATTATATGAACTCTATAACAAAAAATAAACAATCTGACAATGGTTGAACTGAGAGTAGATTTTGAGTTTTGGTCGTTTATGTTAACCGAGAGATATCTAGGGTTATAAAACGTTTAAATACAAAATAAGCTGAATAAAACTTTTGTTTAGCATATTATATGAAGTACCAAAGTAAATGGTTTTAGTTGTGTACAAATGTTTGAGTTTTTGGACAATGCCTAGAAAGTTTTTGGTATCAGTGAAAACAGTAAAAACAAATTGAATTAGTCTAAACATTTTCTGAATATTTATAATCATTTTATAGTTAATTGTGGAATAGAGGCTTTACAAAAATAGAAAAGGTGATTATGTGCTAAGTACGCTGGATAATTGTGATTATGTGATCTTATAGTTGATGCTGCATAATTATAAGCATGTATATTTAAGGTTTAATTTTGTGCAAATACGATGGATGATTGTAAGCATTTTATGTTTAAGTTGCTGATGTCTAAGTTATAGTTATTTTATAAGTATTTTAGTTGTTAGGTGGTAGTTAATTGATATGAATATTTATAGTTAATTGGTACACATAAGTTTGTGTAAACATTGTTTGGTAAAGTGGATTTGGTGCAAGTATAGGATGGTTAGTTTGATAAAGTTTGTATGGTGTAAGTGTTTGTTAGTTTGAAGATTGTTGCTAATTAGTATCTTAGAGCGGATATGTATTGTTGACAACCAGTATAAAGCAATGTAGTTAGGTTATGAGCAGACATTCAGAGACTTCATATTTCAGAAAGGGAAGGAGACATGTGAACACTGCTAAAGATGCCAAACCAGTAAAAGTTTGTAGGTTATTGTATTATGAAAGAGTATATTATAATAATAATGTGAAAAATGTGAAACTATTCAGATTATGTGGCTGATAAGGAAAAGAATAAAAAAAATGTAGATGGGTAATAGTAGTTTTTTGTGAATGTGGATTACCTTGTGCAGATCTGGATCAAGTATATTCAATTCTGCTATATCTACCTTTTTACTCTCTTTTAATTGTTGATAAGGAAGTTGTACCATTGCTGAAGGTGGGAGCACTTTGATGGCTACTGCATCGTCTTTGAAACTGAATTGTTGTTGTCAAAAATATTGAATTAGAGAGTTATATTACAAAAGTAGAATTGGTATATTGAAAAAGTTTTAAAAATGTTACGCAATCTTGTAGGATTCAAGTTCTGGTATTGGTGGATATATTGATGAAATACAGGGTTGAGTTGGTGCTGCTAAGAACAGGTTTTCCTGTGCATGGGTAAAAGAAAAATGAGAGAATTTTTGTAATGAATATTGGAGATGCAAATAATAGGAAGTTGGGAAAAGGTATGAGTTACCTTGATATTCTTTCACCTTGACGCTTGTGAAAACGATAAAAATTGGTGGTGGCAACTGTTCGATAGCAGCATGATCAAAGTTCTTTGCTGCATCGCTCCATAGCGTGACTCTAATTGTCTGATGGCTGAAAGAATAAATACAGGACAAAATGTTTTAATGGTGATTGTAAAAGTGTTAAATTTGTAAAGATTTGATTAATGGTTGTACCTGATGTTTTCTATATATACTTCACATTTGCTCTCCAACCTTGTCTTCTCAATCATCTTTTGTTCCAAATGTTGTATTACAGTTATGTGTCCCATCACATCTTCCAATACATGAAAAAATCATAGGCAGATGTTTAAAGTGCATAAGAGAAGTGTGTAATTATAATTTGAGTGGTGTAAGAGAATAAAAAAAATTAATGAAAATAATGGGAATAAATATGATTTGTGATCAGCACCTGTTAGAATTGTGGTTGTATTTATCCGTGTGGATAGTTGATTGTAATCCATGAGATGAAAACAGTGTGCCGGAATTTTTGGTTGAACAATTGTCAATTTCTTGAATATGGTTCTCTCGTTAAAAATGATAGCAGCAGCATGAGGAACGACTTTGTAGACTGATCTGCTCTTTATTGTGTGAAAGTAGCTGATGTCATAGGCAGCTCCAGATTGTATCTTTGGAGCAACACAATCATAGTCAATTTCTTTGACTGTTGCTTGAATTGCATCTCCCTTGATTTAGAAGAAAAATAAGCTTAGTTAATCATGGTAGAATTGCAACAATCAAGAGAACAGATAAATTTTAAAAATGCAGACACTAAATGAATCATGACATTCAAATATGAGAAAATGGAGCATAGAATTGATTGGTTTGTATGGGTTATCTACACAGTATACTAAGTTATACTCGTATTATATGAAGTTTGTTAGACTAATTATGATACATGTGGAGCATATGAATTTTGGCAATTGAACAAAGCTAGTATTTAGTATTAAAAAAAAAGTTGGTTAGATGAATATTTGATATCTGCAGACAATTTGCACAGGGATTGTGTAAGGTTTTTTTACCAGATAATTGTGGCTGCGAGGACTTGAAACAATTGTTTAAAGAAATCAATGAATGGCTGCAAATTGGGGAGATGGTAGATGTTTAAAAAAAAATTATATATATATATGATTTTTGCTATTTAAAAGGTTGAAATGGTGCTTTAATTATGTGTTGTAATTTTGATTTTAAAAAATGGGGGCTGGTAGCAACAGTTTAATTTTGTTTAGATATTTATATACTGTCAGGAGTATAAGGTGGTTGTCGGCAATATTGTTTTTGAGTATTGGTTTTTTCATATGTGATGGTTTGAAAAAAAAGATTGTTAGTCAGTTAATTTATATTTTTTTGGAGGAAAACAGTTTTGCAAGGTGTTTTTGCATTGAAAAATGGTGTTGGGAAAGTATGTTTGATCCACATGTAAGTCAAAATATTTTGTTTTCCAAAATTAGATTTATTTAAAGGAACAACAATATTAGTAAAATAAGTAATGGGGAGAGTTTATTTACCATTGCATCAACCAATATGCATTCTAAACCAGCGAATTGATGATCAGATCCAAAAACTTTTGGCCTCCGGGTCCTGCAAATCCGAACCCTAATTTTGAGTTTGTTCTGATGAGGTTGCAAGCTCCTGACTGGACTTATATTCATTGTATCAGAGGGCTGAAAACATAATATATTTTGTGTCAGTAAAAGAAGAAATAAATTTTTCTAAATAAGTATAGATATAAAATATATAGAGATGTTTAGGTATGCATAGAGAGAAGTTTAAACCTGAAACTAAATTTTGGAGAACGTCTTTATAGACAATGTTTTTAGTGTATTTATTTGGCATTTCTCCATTGTTGTCTATAATAATTTTAAGCCCTTCCCTTGATGTAACTCTAGATAATGCGACATACAGTTGGCCATGGGTGAAGACAGGCTGGGGAAGATATAAACCAACTATTTTAAGAGATTGTCCTTGGCTCTTATTTATGGTCATTGCATAGCTTGGTCTAATTGGGAATTGACGCCTTTTAAAAGTGAAAGGCCATTTTTTTTCTGTTGCTGTAAGGCTGATTCTAGGTATAAAGAATTTATGACCAATGTTGCTACCAGGTAGTATTTTTGCTTCAATAACTCTATCAGTCATTTGGGTTATGACCAATCTAGTTCCATTACATAGCCCTGAAGATTGGTTTAAGTTCCTTAATAACATGATGGGCATGCCTATTTTTAAAGTTAGACCATGTGGAGGCAAGCCATTGAATTCAAGCTGATTAAGGAATTCTGTGGGATACATTATGCTAAGATTTTCTAAATTTCTAGATGAGGAGCATAGAGAATAGAACTTAAATAAGTTCTGGCTTCTCCAGGTAATAAATCTATGGCATAGTTATTTATCTCAGTGACAGTAGAATTCTTAGGTGTAACAATGGCCCTTTCTCTTAAGTAAGCATAATTGTCAAAGTGGCTAAGAAAGTCTGGATATGTTGCTAAAAAAATTGAGTGAATTAGATCTGTGTATGACTCAATCAATAAATCTCCAGAAATTCTACCCAAGATACCTCTTCATCTGTTGGATCATTTATATCACATATTTGACCATCACCAATTTTGAGTATCCAAGTAGCAAAGTCTGCAAGTTTTGTTTTTTCCTGACTGTTTAACCCCTCCCTTGATAGCCTCATATTTTCTTTCAAACAAAAAATTTTGAAAGAGGGCCCTAAGTATGAACTGTTAAGAGTGGCATGTACTATTTCTTCCCTTGTTCCACCTGGAATAACTGGTAGTATTTGCCTAAAATCATCCCCCAGTAAAAAAGGTTTCCCACCAAATGGGACAGCCTGACCTGAATTATCTAAATGCGATAAAATATCGCATAGTGATTTGTCTAGTGCTTCAAAACAATCCCTATGATTCATAGGTGCTTCATCCCAAACAACTAAAGCAGCTTTTTCAATCAATTTAGCAAGATGAGTCTGTTTTTTTATTTGACATATGAAAGAATCAGTGAGATTGAGAGGAATTTGAAACCTAGAATGAGCTGTTATGCCTCCAGGTAACAGCAATGATGCAATATCTGATGAAGCAACAGCTAGAACAATTTGACCTTCAGATCTAATTTTATTAATAATTGTGTGCCACAAAAAAGTCTTTCCAGTTCCCCCATGCCCATAAACAAAAAACAAACCGGATTTTTTTTCATTTATGGCAGTGATAACAGAATCATACACCTGTCTTTGTTCTTTGTTGAGTTAAGTGATTAAAACAGAATGTTCATTGGCTAACTGATGAAGATCATAATTTAATTCTTCTCTTAACAATTTATTCCTAATTTGTAACATGCTTTGTTCATCAAGAATTGGAAGATTATGATCTTTCAAGCTGCTAGATGATGCATTAAACAGTAGCTCTAGCTCATAGAGAAGTGAATTTTTTAATTCAGATTGTTGCACAATGAGATTAGGCATACAAAATGTTTTTCTAAGATTATATAACATGTCATCACACATATTCTGCCAGTGAGCATCGAAAATGAGTGCAGGATTTGCTACATCACAAAACAAAATTATTCTAACAAATAATTGCCTTAATTCAGAGCATGATGCTGTGCTGACAACATTTTCTAAGGCCTCAATCCATTCTTTATCATCCCCTAACAGACCTAAAGACCTACATGCAGACTGATATGATGGGTGTTTAATGCCATTAAGAGTTTTTATATCATCAAAATCAAAGGCACATTTATGGGAATTTAAAAGCATTCTCAAGTAATATAATTCTCCAGCTGCAGGGTGTACATAGGCTATTCTACCTATACATTTGCCTTTTTTCCTAGGTGTCCAATTCTTACTGCGAGAATTCCATACAAATTTAGAAGGAAATTCTGAATAAGATAAGTTTCGTGCTTGAGGATAATTTTTGTTTGCTTGAAACCAACTGGTTAACATTGTATCCTGAATTGCTTCACGATTAAGAATCAAATCAAGTGATTGATCTTCACCGAAGATACATTTTGCTCTAAAGGCAGATGTATAGACAATCGTTCAATGGCAGGTTGTCTACAGTGAATAGGAAATTGAAATAATCTCCATGCAGCTTCATATGGTGATATATATCTACAATTAAGATAGGATAATATTTCATCCTGTGGCTTGTTTTCAATTATGACTCTAGCTCTATCTGAACCTTTGTTGATGTATTTAAATAAATATTTTATAAGCATTGATTGACAGCACAATTCAACATTTATATGAGCATTATACCTTAATAACAACTCTGAATTGTAAGGCACTATAAAACTGTTATCAACCTTAGTTCCATTTTTCAGCACAAATCTATCAAGATTATCACGACGCCAATATGTAGAAAAACCATTGGTTTCAAAAACAGTTTCACTTTTGTATTGCTTTGGGAAAAATTTAGAGCACTTTCCTCCTCGCATTCAAGGAGGATTAGGATTTAAATCACCACATGGACCATGGATCATGAACTGATCTACAATATGATAAAGTGTTGGATCCACAGTTTTGTCTGGCAATTCAGCTGAGATTATTGAGTCAATATCTGCTGCAGACAATGACTTGAAATTGTGTTCTAACCAAATGAGGAGATGACAATGAGGCAATCCTCTTTTTTGAAATTCAATAGTATGAACTTCTGTTTGATATGACAGACAGGAAAAAAACGACAGGATTAATTAATTTTGTATTTAAAAATGAAGAAAGTCAGTAAAGAACCAATTATCTTTGATGAAATTCACCTGCTGCAAGTGGTCCAAAAGGTTGTCCTGATTTGATGTACTAGCCATATCATTCAGTTTGATTTTGAACATTCTAGCAATGATGTCAGGCCTATCCTCTGGTTTGCAGCCAGGTTTTCTAAGAAGTTCTTGTAACGACCCGACCCAAATTTTCACTAGAAATTTAAATTTTTATTTAACTATGTTTTAAGAAAATTTTTTTAAAAGGATGTGGAATTGGATTTTAAAGATTTTGATATTTATTTGGAAAATAAAAAGGGTTTTGATTTAAAGTTTTGATTTATTTATTTTTGTTTTAAGTTGAGCTTGACCAAAAGTTGACTTTTAAAAAGAATGAGAATTCGATTTTGACTTCGGGTCCGTTAGATAGGTTTCGAACTCACGATTTCATAGACACGCGGCACGCGCCAATCCGCGTTACGGTTTGAAAGATTTAGGCGTTTAAAGTGAGGGGCAATGTTGTAAATTTATAAAAGTGGGTTTTAAAAATCAGATTTCCTCTCTCTAGATTTTTCCACAACTCTCTCTCTCTAGAACCTTCTCTCCCTTTCTATTTATCACCCCCCCCCCCGCACTCTCTCTCTCACTCTCGGTTTTCCTCTCCCCCGCACCCTCTCCCCTGCGCCCACCAGCCCCAGCCACCCCACTCATCATCACCGGCCACCTCTGGCCAGCCTCTGGCTCCGGCGAGTTCCCCCAGGCGCCGACCACCCCTCCGGCCTTCTCTCTCCCCGAGTTTTCTCTCTCCCCTTTTTCTCTGTGCGCGACCAGCTCAGCTTAGCCCAGCCCAGCCCGGTCAATTTCGGCCATTTCCCGACCAGCCCAGGCCACCGGCGAGCCTTCCCGACGCCGCCCATCTTCCCCGACGCCTTCTTCAGCCAGCCCAGCCCTCCCTGCGCGTCGGTTCTGCTCGAAAAGTCACACAGGGCCGTCGACTTTTCCCTCCATTTTCAGTCAAATTTCACCTCAAATCTTCGAGATTCTTGGTGGATTTTTCCGCTCTAGGCGAGACGACCGTGGTTCGTGACGATCCGGCGGAGGATCGAAGCTAGGGCTATCACTGTGAGTGGACTTTTGTTTTTAAAAGCATTTTAAATTTTATGAATTTATTTATTGATTATTTGAGTTTTGATTGAGACAAAATGAATGCGGGTGAATTCTTGGTTTTTTTAAATGTATTTATGAAGTTCCTTTGAATTAATTGTGTTGATAAATCTTGATTTTGATGTGGGGTTTGGTGGACGGAGTTGAATTTTGGGTTTTCAAATACTCTCGTATATAAGTTTTAAAACATAATTTCATTTGATGGTTTGTTTAAATTTATGGACCTTTTTGGAAAGAACTCTAGTTTCCTACTTAATCAATATGGCTCATTTATTACTTTGGGTTTTGATCGAAAAGAATTGATTAGATTTATGCCTATTGAATTTAAATTGAGCTATGTACGTCTATGGACTTAAAAGTTTTCCTTGGAAAAGTACAATTATTCTATTCTTGGTGGAAAAAGGATTTATTTGGTTTATGGAAAACTGGTTTTCGAACCACCCTTTGCAGTACCCTTCAGGTTATCAGATACATAGGTCTTTGGGACCCATCACGATGCACATATAGGCTTTGGGCCGTGTGTCGGGATGCTTCGCCCTTTGGGGGCTGCTCTGCGTGCACGTATGACCAGGATTTGCCTGCACGTGCTGATTTTATTCACACGTGTGTATGGCCAGGATATTGCCTGCACGTGTTGGATTCATTCCACGCGTGTGTATGGCCAGGATATTGCCTGCACGTGTTGGATTCATTCCACGCGTGTGTATGGCCAGGATATTGCCTGCACGTGTTGGATTACACTCCACGCGTGTGTATGGCCAGGATTATTCAGGGTATATAGCATGGTGGAGAATAAATTTGGTTATTTTCGGAAATTATCAAATATGTTTTTAAGTGAGGGATTTCTTTTGAATTCCATCAAGGTTGTTGTTACGATGTTTTTACGGTTCGGTTGTTTTAAGAAATTGTTTTCTTGAGAAAATATATATCGTTTTATGAGATTCTTTAAATTTAAATAAACTTTATGGTTTTAAACTGGGGGATTTCAGAGAGTGACGTGAGGTCTTAGTGTTAAATGTGGTTTTGAAGGATTTTCTGAAACAAGAAGTTTATTTTCATTTTCGTTTGCATTAAACTGTCCACTCACTGAGTTTGTCTCACGGATTATTTGTTTTGTCTTAAATTGTCCCCCCAGGTAGTAGATTTGGTGGAGGTCGAGCCAAACACGTCGAGGCAGTTGCAATCATCTCCTCAGTTGGACCTTGTAGGCGCCATTTAAATTTTGTAAAAATTCCTTGTAATAGATTAGCAGCTCTGATAACCACTCTACAAATTTTAAGTTGGATCTTCTGTGAAATTTGTTGGGTCTGAGACCCTTTTTGGTTGTGGTAGAGGTGGTTGCGGTTTAGAAGTGTTTTTAGCAGGTCTTGAAATTTTGGGTTAGTCCATTTTCAGGGGAGGTTCTGCCGAATTTTCGGTAGGATTTTCCTTGATTTTGGATTCCCGCAGGACCTCTCCGGGTCTCAGGGTGAAATCCGGGGGCGGTCCTGTCAACTTGGTATCAGAGCAATAGGTTTTAGATTCCTCAATTCTGCACTTAATGTGCATCCCCATTATTGATAAGAGTTTGGTTTTCATATAGGTATTATGCCTCCTCGACGACGTGGCCGACCACCGGGGACCCACCATAGGGTAGCAGAAGGTGTCGATGAGACGACACAAGTTTTCGAGCAGTCTATTGATAGGCTAGCTGAGGCAGTGACTACTGCTGTTCGCACTAGGGCTTTTCCTGAGGGAGAGTATAGCATTGAGCGTGCTCGTAAGTTGGGGGCCTCGAATTTCTCAGGTACTTCGGATCCCAGTGTAGCTAACGAGTGGATGATACAACTCGAGAGGATCTTCGAGGTTATGGGATGCCCCGATGACCGGAAGTTAGTCTTGGCTACTTTCCTGCTAGTGGGTGACGCTTATCACTGGTGGGATTCCGAGCGTTTAGGACTCACCGCGGCAGAGATCACTTGGGATAGATTTAGGAGAGTCTTTTACGAGAAGTACTATCCGCGGGTTTATTGTGATGAGAAGAGGGCCGAATTCCTGAGGCTTAGACAGGGATCTATGTCAGTAGTAGAGTATGAGAGGAAATTCACTGAGCTTTCCAGGTTTTGCCCAGCACTTGTGGCAGACGAGGCAGATAGATGTTCGAGATTTGAGGAGGGTCTGAGAGACTCTATTCGCACAGTGGTTACCGCAGCTAACCACTCTACTTTTAGTTCTTTGAGGGATGCTGCAATGAGGGTCGAAAGGTCTTTATCTGATCGGAGTAAAGGCGAGGCGAGGCGTCGTCATTTTCAGAGTACCTCGATGAGTGGCCCTAGTCAGGGACCATCCAAGAGAGGCAGTTTCAGTTCAGGTTCTTCAGGAAGTGGTGGTTTTAGAGGTGTTAGACATGACTCAGGAGGAAGCCGAGGTTCTGGACACAGTCATAGTTCCGGTTATCAGTCAGCGGGTAGCTCAGCTCGTAGCACAGCACGATTGAGTGGATCTCAGGGTAGTCGGATTCGTGGGACAGGCCATCCTCTGTGTAGTTCTTGCGGCAGGTATCATGATGGGATGTGTCATATGGGCAGCCCTGGGTGTTATCATTGTGGACAGACAGGCCATTTTATGAGGGAGTGCCCGATGCTACAACCGGGTGATGGAGGATCTTCGGGATCGGCCCCCCATCAGGGACAAACTTCAGGGGCCCAGAGTCAGGGGCAGAGAGCAGTGCAGACTGCGGGTGCTACGTCTAGTAGTGGAGCACAGTCTAGTCATGCTAGTAGAGGTGGAGGACAGCATAGGGGTCAGCCAGGACGCCCCAGAGCCCAGGGCAGAGTCTTCGCCATGACGCAGCAGGATGC
The DNA here is from genome assembly GCF_963921425.1 of Dryas octopetala. Taxonomy (NCBI): domain Eukaryota; kingdom Viridiplantae; phylum Streptophyta; class Magnoliopsida; order Rosales; family Rosaceae; genus Dryas; species Dryas octopetala. Next base: position 20,716,647 of record NC_141368.1, on the reverse strand, counting down.
TTTGGCTCCACCGGATGTCATCATGGGTACGTTATCCATCTCTGGGCATAATACAATATTTTTTATATAGACTATGGGGCACACACACACTTTGCGTATCACGTATTCTCGTTTTGATTGTCGATAAAAGATGAACTTTCTCGATTCGTGAGTTAGAGTGGTTTTCAAATGATTTAAAGGTTTTAAATTAATTTACTTCGTAATGATTTTATTCTTGAAAACTTTATTTAGAGTACCACATTTTCAAGTTTTTATTTTTGAGGCGTACTTAATTCATTTAAGTTTGTTGTGGAGGGTTGTTGAAAGGAGGTTTGATTTGATGGGCGATAAGAAGTTTGCAATTACAGTTCACTTAAATTTAAGTTTTCTACTAAATTTCGAGGACGAAATTTTTTAAGGGGGGAAGGTTGTAACGACCCGACCCAAATTTTCACTAGAAATTTAAATTTTTATTTAACTATGTTTTAAGAAAATTTTTTAAAAGGATGTGGAATTGGATTTTAAAGATTTTGATATTTATTTGGAAAATAAAAAGGGTTTTGATTTAAAGTTTTGATTTATTTATTTTTGTTTTAAGTTGAGCTTGACCAAAAGTTGACTTTTAAAAAGAATGAGAATTCGATTTTGACTTCGGGTCCGTTAGATAGGTTTCGAACTCACGATTTCATAGACACGCGGCACGCGCCAATCCGCGTTACGGTTTGAAAGATTTAGGCGTTTAAAGTGAGGGGCAATGTTGTAAATTTATAAAAGTGGGTTTTAAAAATCAGATTTCCTCTCTCTAGATTTTTCCACAACTCTCTCTCTCTAGAACCTTCTCTCCCTTTCTATTTATCACCCCCCCCCCCGCACTCTCTCTCTCACTCTCGGTTTTCCTCTCCCCCGCACCCTCTCCCCTGCGCCCACCAGCCCCAGCCACCCCACTCATCATCACCGGCCACCTCTGGCCAGCCTCTGGCTCCGGCGAGTTCCCCCAGGCGCCGACCACCCCTCCGGCCTTCTCTCTCCCCGAGTTTTCTCTCTCCCCTTTTTCTCTGTGCGCGACCAGCTCAGCTTAGCCCAGCCCAGCCCGGTCAATTTCGGCCATTTCCCGACCAGCCCAGGCCACCGGCGAGCCTTCCCGACGCCGCCCATCTTCCCCGACGCCTTCTTCAGCCAGCCCAGCCCTCCCTGCGCGTCGGTTCTGCTCGAAAAGTCACACAGGGCCGTCGACTTTTCCCTCCATTTTCAGTCAAATTTCACCTCAAATCTTCGAGATTCTTGGTGGATTTTTCCGCTCTAGGCGAGACGACCGTGGTTCGTGACGATCCGGCGGAGGATCGAAGCTAGGGCTATCACTGTGAGTGGACTTTTGTTTTTAAAAGCATTTTAAATTTTATGAATTTATTTATTGATTATTTGAGTTTTGATTGAGACAAAATGAATGCGGGTGAATTCTTGGTTTTTTTAAATGTATTTATGAAGTTCCTTTGAATTAATTGTGTTGATAAATCTTGATTTTGATGTGGGGTTTGGTGGACGGAGTTGAATTTTGGGTTTTCAAATACTCTCGTATATAAGTTTTAAAACATAATTTCATTTGATGGTTTGTTTAAATTTATGGACCTTTTTGGAAAGAACTCTAGTTTCCTACTTAATCAATATGGCTCATTTATTACTTTGGGTTTTGATCGAAAAGAATTGATTAGATTTATGCCTATTGAATTTAAATTGAGCTATGTACGTCTATGGATTTAAAAGTTTTCCTTGGAAAAGTACAATTATTCTATTCTTGGTGGAAAAAGGATTTATTTGGTTTATGGAAAACTGGTTTTCGAACCACCCTTTGCAGTACCCTTCAGGTTATCAGATACATAGGTCTTTGGGACCCATCACGATGCACATATAGGCTTTGGGCCGTGTGTCGGGATGCTTCGCCCTTTGGGGGCTGCTCTGCGTGCACGTATGACCAGGATTTGCCTGCACGTGCTGATTTTATTCACACGTGTGTATGGCCAGGATATTGCCTGCACGTGTTGGATTCATTCCACGCGTGTGTATGGCCAGGATATTGCCTGCACGTGTTGGATTACACTCCACGCGTGTGTATGGCCATGATTATTCAGGGTATATAGCATGGTGGAGAATAAATTTGGTTATTTTCGGAAATTATCAAATATGTTTTTAAGTGAGGGATTTCTTTTGAATTCCATCAAGGTTGTTGTTACGATGTTTTTACGGTTCGGTTGTTTTAAGAAATTGTTTTCTTGAGAAAATATATATCGTTTTATGAGATTCTTTAAATTTAAATAAACTTTATGGTTTTAAACTGGGGGATTTCAGAGAGTGACGTGAGGTCTTAGTGTTAAATGTGGTTTTGAAGGATTTTCTGAAACAAGAAGTTTATTTTCATTTTCGTTTGCATTAAACTGTCCACTCACTGAGTTTGTCTCACGGATTATTTGTTTTGTCTTAAATTGTCCCCCCAGGTAGTAGATTTGGTGGAGGTCGAGCCAAACACGTCGAGGCAGTTGCAATCATCTCCTCAGTTGGACCTTGTAGGCGCCATTTAAATTTTGTAAAAATTCCTTGTAATAGATTAGCAGCTCTGATAACCACTCTACAAATTTTAAGTTGGATCTTCTGTGAAATTTGTTGGGTCTGAGACCCTTTTTGGTTGTGGTAGAGGTGGTTGCGGTTTAGAAGTGTTTTTAGCAGGTCTTGAAATTTTGGGTTAGTCCATTTTCAGGGGAGGTTCTGCCGAATTTTCGGTAGGATTTTCCTTGATTTTGGATTCCCGCAGGACCTCTCCGGGTCTCAGGGTGAAATCCGGGGGCGGTCCTGTCAGTTCTCTAACAATTGCAGGCCACTTGACATTGGAAGTAAAAGTAATAAAAAGATCTGGATTGCCATAATGCCTACAAATTGCCATAGCATCTTGGTAATTATTAATCATATACCTAACACTTCCAGTGTGTGAGGTTGGCAATATAACCCGCTGTCCTAGATCATTGGCATTTGCATGACCCATTGAAATTGCATCATAAATGCCTTTATAAACTTCAGTTCTGAGATTTTTTTGATTTTTTCTAATGAAATCTAATTTATCCTCTTCAAGAGTTGCATAGGCATCCACTAAAAATTGTTGAAATAATCTACCACCTTTTAAGAGTGTACTAAATTCAAATTGTCTCTCCTGAATTTGATAGGCTATAAAGGCTCTCATAGGCACCCTTCCTGTTTTTGGCTGATGACCTTTAAAATCATGATTCCATTTAATATTAGGGCTATAACCATCTTCACCATGAGGAAATAAAATAGGATATTGTAAAGACATGAATTTTGGATTTAATTTTGTTATTCGTTTCAACTCTCCATTTTGATTTTCTATGACAATATCTCTGTTTGAATCAAAGAGACCAATATCTCCTACTATCAGACCAGCAATTTCATCAGATGTTGGGCTTTCATATTGTTTATCATGATCTAACTGCGTTCCCAATATTCTCACTTTGACATCAGTAATAGAATTGCTTTCTAATTTATCCCTGACTGTTCTAAAGAATTTCACCAAGTCATTTGATTGGTCAAACATTTTGATAAGGCCTTCAACAACTTTTGGATCAAGATTTGTATTATTTTGTTTACGATTAACTACATTAAGGCGATTTATAACTTCATTATAGGTATCATAGATATAGAGCTGGGCAAATTTTGGAGACTCGCCTTCCGGCGGTAACAATGACCCCATTAAATGATGAACCTGCCCACTAATTTTAAAAATGTAAGGACCTGGCTTATTGTTAATTGAATGATCAATTTTGGCTCCCATTGAAGTGAATGCAAACATAGAATTGTATGCCCTAATATTGTCCCTAAATATTGAGCTTCTTTGGCCTTTGCTTGGATCAAGTAAATTGTCTAAAAAATTAGGAGTTGGTTTGGTAATTGGAAGTTTAACTTTTCCTTGCAAACAACAAAGACTAAACAAAGGCTGTTTGTTTGTAGATTTTTTAGCAATGGATTCATCCAGCCAAAAAAGTGCATCACAGTAAATGCACTTATAATCTTTATCTCCAAAATCCACATATTTGTGAATCATTCCTATGGAAAGAATAAGTATGAAAGAAAGAAAGAGTATCAATGCATATCATCATTGATAGGACAATAATGTAGAAATGTTAAAATAAATTTTAATAAAAAATTTAACATACTTTGTCTTTTCTTCTGATAAAATGCTTGGCTCCTATAGCTGTGATTTGCAGTGTTTTCATTCAATGTGGAGCTCAGGGGTGGAAGTTCAGAATGAAAAACATTTAGATTACAGAATACAGTATCAGAATCAAAGTCCAATCGTTCCAAAGGGACCTGATGTGTAGTTGGCTGAATTGCATTAATATGCGTTAAAGTTGTATTTCTAATAGACTTGTGTTTTTTCCTATGAGTTGGAGAATTTAATTCACAGGCAGTGATAGAAAGAACATCACAAACATTTTCAGCGGCAACTTGCACACCAGTTGAAATATGAGGACAGTCAGCTTTGTCTAACATGAGAAATCTAGTACGAACCCTAGACTTTTTATCCATCACACTGAAAGAAAAAAGCCTGAAGCAATCAATAAATAGCTGGACGAAAAAAATACACACATATAAATAAATTGCAAATTTAAAAGAAGATATATATACAACAACCAATGAAAGCAAATTGATATTCATCCATGAGCAGAAGATATTTAACATGACGAATAACAGATGCACAGCGAACATATTTAAAAAACAGGTGGCAGAAGCTAACCTTTTGCGCAGGAAGATCAAATGCCACAACAGCGCAGCCTGAAGGTCAAGCTCAAACAACCAACACAACAGTACCTAGAAAACATACATATGAATGTTAAAAATCAAGCAATCAGATAAAAATAAAGCAAAACTTAGATATAAGACAAATAAAAGATCTAAAAAGTATAGACATAAAAGTATAAGGGAGGCAATTCAAATTGATTTATTTGAAAGGCAAACATTCAAAAAAATAAAAAGAATTAAAGTGCCGGTATAAATGTTCATATCTTTTTTGCCTAAAATGCAAAAAACATACTGATTTAGAATAAGAAAAAATGTTAAGCAAGATAAATAAGAATGGTTGATCGGAATATCTATGATATGAGAGAAAATCAGCAACGTATGTAGAAAGGAATATTTGATAACATTTAAACATTCTCATGTGTGCCAACATAAACCAAAGCAATGAAACCAGTTAAATTCAAACACACAAAGGCAGGAGAAAAAGGGCAGGCCGAAAAACAGAAAGGTAGTAACATAATCTAATGCCAACTGTAGTTAGTGTTCATTGTATGGAATAGGTAGATGCAATGAAGATATGCATACTCATGAAAGTTGATATCTATGTACCCAGCTATATAGCTAATAAAATTGGTAGTTAATTAATTTTGTCGCAGAACAGAGCTGATTATGCAAGAACTAAATTAAGAGAACAATTAAATAACTGCATAAACCCTTTTTTTTGATGGACTGTATAAATTTTTTTGAAGATAAACAATTCAAAACAGAACCTAGGACTGTGACGTAACAGAAAGAAAAAACAGCAAGCAAAGATCAAACATTGATAGGAAAAAACTGATAGGAATAAACAAAAGTCTATATTTCAAGATTTAACAATAAATGCAAGAACACACCCAGAGTAATGATATCGAAAATGCATACAGAGACCCAGCAAACACAGGCTAAGCAAACAGGAGCAGAATGATATGAAAAAATGAGATGAGAGAGAGATGAAACTTATCTGATAAGGAGCAGGTAGAAACGAAGGGACCGATCTGAATCACACCACCCGAAACACAAACGAACGGCAATCGAAGAGCCAGATCAAGCTGAAACAGTGAAGTTGTCAGTGAGATTTGACAAAAGAAAAAAGAAAAAAAAAAACCCTAAAAAACTTGTGGCTCACCTCTTCGATGCGATGAATTAATCCCATCATCTGCTTGAAATACTGAACCAGACCAACACATCAAAAGACAAAATAATCCAAACCAGATTGTTGATCCACTTCGAATCACAACCAGACGAATACATCAAGCTGGGATCAAAGCCCCCACAGCAGATGGTTCATCTGGTTGAAACATTAACCATGAACCCAGATAAAGCAAGAGAAAACGAATGACCACAAAGGACAGACCCATCTGTCCTATTCTCAGAATGGCAAACATATAAAAAAACAAAAAAAGGCTTGTGAGAGCAAACCGTAGAGAAACAAAGCAATGGCAGGGAATGTAAAAATTTCGAAACAATATGGGCTAGAACCAGACAGAGACGCAATGACAAAAAAGGGCCCAATGAAAGGCCAAAACTCAAAAGGCGAAGGATGTGAAAATTAAGGTTGCTAGAAGGGCAAAACCGAATTTTCACGATGAACAGGTTATGAACAGTGTGAACAGTAGCGACCAGATTGTGTTTTAGTATATAGAGAATTTTGGGCCATGTGCTCTATTGGGACTTCTATTGGGTCATGTATTTTGTCTAAAATTAGCCATAGTAAGAGAGAAATGTGGAATTGGACTCTACTGTTTTTGTAGAGTTTCACATCCTTGATTATTAAGCCTTTTTTATTGTACTTGCTACTTTTACCTTGATCTAATGGAATCTCATTTTCGACCAAAAAAAAAAAGATATTAGTTGTGAGATCAAACAACCTTAATCTCTTTTTTGGATCAAAAGATCCTGATCTTTCAATGATAATAATCACATATAGTAGAAAATTATGATTATACAATAAATAATTAAATCTACAATTATAAGAATTGTATAAATAGCAGTCATGATATCACCTTCCAGTAGCGAAAACAAGTTAGAGAGCATCACATATGTAGTAGAGGATCACTAAAGGAAGGAAATTCAAGGTCTGATCCACATAATAGTTTAATAGGAATAACGTTTTACTATAGCATAAAAGCAATAACACGCACTGGAAGCATTGAATATTGTATACATAGCCAAATCAAAAGAATCATTTACGTATGAAAAATGAATGATAATAGAATGATGGAATGATTAAAGTATATCAATAAAATCATATATATATATATGAGATGTATATATGAAGCACGTCCAAACTGTCCATACTGTAAGCATACAAACCGGAGATTAAATGCAATAAGATCATAGATATATTGATCATATATAAATTGTTATATCATCACTGCAGACTCGTGAAAGCAAAATCTCAATCAATGTTGAGAATAAGGACATATGCGGCATATATAAGCATGAAGGACAAAATCCAAACCTTTTAATCTAATAAATTAACCATGAGAAGTTGAAAATAATTAATAAAGTGCAATAAAGTAATGACACGTGAGATAGTATAAAAATGTGGTATAAGAATGTGGTAAGTATAAAAAAAGGTGCATACATATAAAGTTGCAGTACGTTATATGTTTCAAGAGATAAATAAAAGAATTGTCTTGAAGCATATATATCATACGAATTGAAACATCAAAAACATATTTTGACCAAGTGGAAATAAAATTTGTTTCAGCCAAAAAACATTAGGACTGAAGATGCGTATGAATTGTGTAGACCTTCATGCGTAACAGCCACATAACAAATCAAGTATTGAAGTCATGATAATCAATAACGATTAAAACATGCAACAATTAAAACTTAAGATAGATTCCCTTCGCACTTTTGTGCAATTGCGACATCATCATGGATTGGCATAATTAATCATATATAAATAAACAAAGCAGTATAATCTAAATGTAAACATATAAATAACATAAAACTCTAAGATCAAGAGTATTGGACATTAACAACTAGCTAGATTGCTCTATATGACTCTTAAATCCAAAAGGGTTATAGAGGAAGAAAGAAGAAGAAAATATATGGAGACTATCGTGCTGATAACGTGTTATAAAATAAAGAGAAATGTAGAGAACATAAGAGAGAATTGGGAGGAATCAGAGTGTCTTCCTCATTCACATAAGGCCTCTATTTATAAGCTCTTGGATGATCTGTGATAGATCCTTAAGGTCTCCTATTTTACAATGAATTGGACTCATCTTAATTATCTATACAATTGCTCTAGATAATACAGGAGATAAATATTAAACATGATAATAGACATCCACATAATTAATGATATTTACAACAAAATTCATAATTTATGGCATTTATTATTCTTAATTCATGATACATGCTCCAATTCAAAAAAAATATTATTAGAGCAATTATGAACATCATCGTATAAAAACCAAATACCAAAAACAAGTTAAACACACAATATCCACCTATTATATAGGGGAAAAAAAAAACCCAATATTCTCATATCTATTGCCCTTCTCTTCTTTCTTGCTTTGTTTTTTTTTTTTTTCCTTTTTCCTGATGCAAATTTGAGAATAAATTATAACATTAATTTCTTTTATAAAATCACAATACCCAACCCCTTTAATGTAATTTAAGATAGACAATTTAATTAAGGTTACTACAATTTATTCTGTACAGAAAAAAAAAAGGTTACTACAATTTATAATTTTTTATTATTTTTAATTTGCAAACATATATTTGTCATTTTAATTAGTTATAAAAGTATCAAATGTATGGTCAAAATATCTTTAAGAATATTGATTTATATTGTAAGAGAGAGTCCTTTGAAAATGAATAATTCAGTGATGAGAAAAATTGAATGAATAATTCAGTGCTTAGCATGAAAACATCTTTATTCATATTTAGTGGATGTGTACTTTGCATATAAATATGTGGGCACAGTATAATGTACCTACTGCATTCGCTAAAGACACCGAGCTATAAGCCTATAATATAAAAACAGAAAACACTTCTGTTTTTCCAAGTTGTTCAACTACTTCATTGAAATCCTATCGATCCTTTGCCAATAATCGAAGAGAAAAATTGCCTGACAAATTAAATACATGCATAGATGAAAAAAACCAAACATGAACACCAACAAGAGGAAGCTTCCTAGCAGCACCCACACCATGCATATGCTTAACCGTGTGGGACCTACTGCATTACCAAGGCAATTGCTATATAATCAATTGTAATATTATGTGTTTAATCAGCTATTTGAAAATTTAGTTAGAATATTGGTAAAAAAACAAAAGAAAATTTAGTTAGAATACCAAGTTGAGCTATTAAATTGTTGGGTCGATAATGGCCGGCTGCAAGAGGCCTTTGTTTAAGCGTTAATCAAATAAGAAAAGACAGAAAGTAATTACAAATTAGGCCAATAAGCTTCCTAGAACAAGCACATGCAACTAACAGCCCAATCGAGCTATATAATCCTAAAACACTTTCACAAACTCCCTCCTTCTGCTATTTGCAAAGTTAGAGAATACTTCTTTAAAATCATTTGCAAATTAAGAAGAGAAAAATGGCTGGAGCTTTGGTTGGAGAGGCTCTGCTCACTGCTTCCATCCAGGTGTTGTGTGACAGGATTGCTTCACGCGACTTCATTGACTTATTTCAGAGGAAGAAGCTCGATGATTCACTCCTGAAGAAACTGAAGATCACACTGCTGTCCCTTTCTGTAGTGCTCAATGATGCAGAGGAGAAGCAAATTGTGAAGCCTGCTGTGAGAGAGTGGCTTGATGAGCTCAAACATGCTGTCTTAGATGCAGATGACTTACTGGATGAGATCAACACTGAAGCTTTGAGATGCAAGGTGGAAGCTGAATATGATCAGACCCACAAATTCACCAAGGTGTTGAACTTCCTCTCTACTTCTCTTAATCCTGTTTATCAAAGCATGAATGTTAAGATAAGAGAGTTGTTTGAAAGATTAGAACTCCTTGCAAAACAGAAAGGTGTCCTTGGTCTGAGAGAAGTTGTTGGGGGGAAGGCTTCACAGAGAACTCCAACAACTTCCTTGGTTCATGAACCTTTTGTATATGGTAGGGATGGAGATAAAGAAAAGTTAGCAAAGCTGTTGTTTTCAGATGATGCAAGCAGCAATGATGTATCCGTCATCACCATAGTTGGAATGGGCGGAGTTGGTAAGACAACCCTTGCTCGGTCCCTTTACAATGATGGCAACGTGAAAGAGTATTTTACTCTTAAATCTTGGGCTTGTGTTTCAGAAGACTTTGATGTGGTTAGGGTAACTAAAACCCTTCTTCAATCAGTCACTTCAAAAAATTTTGATAATATTATGGACTTGAATCTTCTTCAAGTTCAACTACGAGAAGAAGTTAGGGCAAAGAAATTTTTATTTGTGTTGGATGACCTTTGGAATGAGAATTATATTGATTTGAATCGCCTCCAGGCTCCTTTTGCTTTTGGGGCAAGAGGAAGCAAGGTCCTTGTAACAACACGGAACGAAAACGTTGCATCTACCATCAACAATGTTCCAATTCAGTACTTGAAACCGTTGTCGGATGAAGATTGTTGGTTGTTACTTGCAAAACATGCATTTGGAGATGAAGCCCCTAGTGCACATCCAAACTTGGAAGAAATTGGCAAGCAAATTGCAGGTAAGTGCAATGGTTTGCCTTTAGCTGCAGAAACACTTGGAGGTTTGCTACGTTCCAAGAAGAAAGATTTAGAGGAATGGAATAGCATATTAAATAGCAATATTTGGGAGCTACCGTACAATAAAAGTAATATTCTGCCCGCTCTAGGATTGAGCTACCATGATCTCCCGGCCCATTTAAAACAGTGTTTTGTTTATTGTTCAATTTTTCCGAAGGACTATGAATTCAAGAAGGAAGACGTAGTTTTACTTTGGATGGCTGAAGGTTTAGTTCCACAAGATGAGAATGCGAGTAAGATGGAAGAGGTGGCTAAGAGATACTTTGATCAATTATTATCACGATCACTATTTCAAAATTCCAGCAAATCAAGTTTCACAATGCATGATCTTGTTAATGACATGGCTGTCTTCATGGCTAAGGGATTTTGTTGCAGGTTAGAAGGGAGGGAATCACATGAAGTTCCCAAAACAAGTCGTCATTTATCATATGTTCAAGAAGAATTTGATACCGCTTCAAAATTTGAGCCATTATACAAGCTTGAGTGTTTGCGGACCTTCCTACCCTTAAATTTGAGAACAGATTGGCCATATTTCATAAGCAAAAGAGTTTCACATGATTTTTTGCCAACACAAAGATGTCTACGAGTGCTGTCATTAGCAGAATATACCAATATCACTGAGTTACCTAATTCTATTGGTAATCTCATTCACTTGCGCTACTTAGATCTTTCCTCTACTGCAATCAAATTTTTACCTGATATAGTGTGTTCTCTATGCAATTTACAGACAATACTATTGTCAAATTGTTCCTCTCTCTCTGAACTGCCTAGAGATATGAGGAAATTAATTGATTTACGTCATCTTGATCTTCGTGGAACTAACATAATAGAGATGCCAGTGCAAATGGGTAGACTAAAAAGTTTGAGAACATTGACTGCATTTGTTGTTGCAAAGTCAAGTGGGTCAAGCCTTACAGAATTGAGGGAGTTACAGTATCTTCGGGGAAGCCTTTCTATTCAAAAGCTGCAAAATGTAGTTGATGCTATGGATGCCTCGCATGCCAATTTGAAGGAAAAGAATGATCTCAAGGAGATAGTGCTGGAATGGGGTGAGGACACCAATGATCCCCAAAATGAGAAAGATGTACTTGAGAGGCTCCAGCCTCCCATAAATTTAGAGAAGTTGACCATCAGATTTTATGGCGGAACTTGCTTCCCAAATTGGTTGGGAGACTCTTCTTATTCTCAAATACAATTTATGTGTCTCAGTGAATGTACGTATTGTTTGTCCTTGCCCCCACTTGGGCAGCTACCCGCACTGAAAGAGGTTTCTATAAAAGGGATGAAATTTCTTACGACTATCGGTGCTGAGTTCTATGGCAATGGGCCGTTTCAGTCTCTGGAGAAGCTAGAGTTTGAGGAGATGCTTGAATGGGAGGAATGGCAGCCAAGTGGAGGTGAATATCCAGATTTTCCTCGTCTCCAGGAGCTAATTTTATACAAGTGTCCGAAGCTGAGAGGAAACTTGCCTAATCATCTTCCTTGCTTGAAAACACTTTCAGTGGAGAAGTGTATGGTTCTATACGAAAGGGCCACTACAACCCTTAACATGGACTACTTACAACAATATTCTTTTGAAAAATTGAGGTTGGTTGGATGCCCGCATCTGTTATCATTACTAGGTCAGAGAACAGAGTATATGTCATCCTTGGAAATTTTGGACCTTTGAGATTGGAAATTTTGTTGATATAGAGTGCTTGCCCAAGCAACTGGTGCATAGCAGCAATTGTGTTGTACGCTTGACTCTCAATAATTGTCCATCCTTGTTGTCGTTCCCTAGAGATGGTCTACCTTCTACCTTGGAAAATCTTACAATAGGAAATTGTAGGAGATTAGAATTCCTACCTCATGAGATGATGGCCAAATTGACATCGCTTTGGTATTTGGGTATATACAATAGCTGTGATTCACTGAGGTCCTTCCCGTTGGGCATTTTTCCCAAACTTAGCCATCTTTCGATCACAGGTTGTGTGAATCTGGAATCCCTTTCCATTGAAGGAGTTGATGAAAATCTCAGCTACTTGAAAATCACTGAGTGTCCAAATCTGGTCTCTTTTCCCCACGGAGGATTGCCCACTCCCAACCTGAATACATTTTTTGTCTTTACATGCCAGAATTTGAAGTCATTGCCCGAACGAATTCACACCCTCACCGCCCTTCAAGATTTGTCCATATGGAATCTTCCAAATGTTGTGTCAATTGCAGAAGGGGGTTTGCCTCCCAACCTACGTCGTTTTGATATCTGGGGTTGTAACAACCTGTTGGAGACGTTGCTCAAGGAACAGCTGCTCCCTACAACTCTCAACACTCTCTGGATCTCTGACCTAAGACTGAAATCTTTGAACGGAAAGGGACTTCAACACCTCACTTCTCTTCAAAGGCTAGAAATCTATGATTGTCCGAGTCTCGAATCCCTGCCAGGAGAAGCACTTCAACACCTCACTTCTCTTCAAAGGCTAGAAATCCAAGGCTGTCCGAGTCTCGAATCCCTGCCAGGAGAGGGTTTGCCGGCGTCTCTTTCTTTTCTCGGAATCTACAGATGTTCTTCAAATCTGAAAAAAAGATACCGTGAAAATAAGATAGCTCACATTCCTTTCATAGAGATAGAAGAGGAAGTGATCATATGAGCTCTCACAAAAAGTTCTGGTTTTCATTTCACTCTCAACTCTAAAACCAGAGTCAGGTATGTACCTACCACCACAACGCTTGTTTTATATTTGTTAAATGAGAGCATAGGCTTATTCATATTTTAATATTGTTTTCTTAGCTTTTGGGCTTCACTTCTGCAGAGAGCTAGAGAACTAACTGTGGAACTGTAAAGATAATTGTTGGTCTTTGAATGGAGAGGATTGACCCAAGATTGCTCACATCCCCTGCACTGGTAATTATTTCCGAGTCTTTTGTAAAACCTGTCACATGTATCTGCAGAAACTTCCATGGAAACCAAATGAGTTTGAGATAAAAGAAATCTTAATCTAATTTTAATATTTTTTTCAATAATATAATCACAAAACTTAAACAAAACAAAATTGAAAAATTGAACTGTGTGCTTGTGTTCTTGAGTTCTTGGCCCCCCAAAATCACCAAAGTGCTTAATTTAAGCTGGCAATCTGTATTTTGAATTTTTCCTAACCTGTATATAACAAGTTAATTTTTGATTTGTGGTTGCTGCTTTCATGTTCATTTAGCAGTTTGCTAATTTATCTCTCAACTTTTTCTGTTGCTAATATTTGCTGTCAGATTAAGAAAAGGGGTCATGAAGTGTTGTTAACATACCCTAAGGCTTAAGAAGAGGGCCAAAGTTATCCAATGAAACTTAATTGTAAGTCCTTTTGCAGTCTTATTATAATGTGAAGTTATTGGCTAATATATTTGAAAGAAATTGGGGTTTGTTTTCCTCATTTGGGTTTAATTTTAGCTTCACTGATATTAATTATTTTCTTTTACTCTTCTTTAATCAGTCCTGGTGGATGGCTTACAGATATGTGCCAAGAGAGATGTGAAGTTAGGAAGAAGAAAGGTACTAATTAAGAAGGTACTTGGATTAGACTTTGTCTGATTTGCAGCATCCTTTTCTTCTAATTTTTTATTTTTTTGGGCTATAAGCATTCACATTTTTATGTTTGGTTAATAGCTTTTTCCTTTGAGTGATGCAGAGACCGGGAGGATTGAAGGGCATGGGGAGCATGGAAAGCAACCCAGAGTGATTAGAATTTAAATTTTGCTGAAGCAAAAGACAGTTTTCTCTGTGATCTCTATGGAAGAAGATAATGGAGGGATTTGAATTTCTTTTAACAAATGATTTTAAGCAAAATATTAAAGTTCAGTTACAACCCCCTCTGGTCAAGAGCCAATATGGAGGACAAGAGCTGAAAGAAACTTGCTGGTACAGCATGGAAACGTTGCTCAGAAACAGCTGCTTCCTACCACTCTCAACTCTGTTGAAATCTCTACACTGAATCTGAAATCTTTAATGGAAAGGGACTTCAACATCTCACTTCTGTTCAAAAGCTAAATATTAGAAGGTGTGACCGTCACGATTTCCTGCCAGGATTGGATTTTCCAGCATCTCAAAGGCTAGATATTGATGAGTGCCCGACTCTGGAATTCCTGCCAGGAGAGGGTTTGCCAGCATCTCTTTCTTTTCTTCCTTGAAGTAAATATACCTTGAAAATAAAACGGGAGAAGATTGGAACAAGATAGCTGGCATTCCTTGCATAAAGATAGATAAGGAAGTGATTATATGAGCTCTCACAAAAAGTTCCAATTGTCATTTCACTCTCGACTACCTAATCAGGATCAGGTACCCATATGAGCTTGTTTTTTATTTTTATTTTTTTTATCTGTTAAATGAGAGCTATATGGGAAATAGGTAGTGTAGTCCAATATGGTGGATTCAATGCAGCTACTTTTTCCGACAAAATACTTGTATATTTTCAAAATTTATTTCGCTGCTTTTCCAAGAATTTACTTTCAAAGTATATTTTGTGTGTTCTTGTACAATCTTGGACTTGATACTGGGAATTAGGTTTAAGATGCTACAACAATTTCTTTTCATTAAAGCTATTGAAATCTTCTTTTTTTTTTTTTAAATTCTCTAAGATCAATCTATCAATTCTAATTTCTTCTTCTTTGCATTTAGGATACTTGGTTGAGCTGAGATGCATAAAATAGCTTTGAGAAGAAATAGGCTTTTCACAATTTGATGTGGAATAGAAGTGTAAGAAAACACATGAAGGTAAAGCTCTATGTATAATTTCTGAAGGACTCTGAAATTTTGGCTTTAGCAAAAATTACAGTTGTCATTTACTATTTTTCTATAAGATTTTGGCAATTTTTTGAATCCTTTCTTGTTTTATGGGCAGATATCAATATTATTGGGGATCTCTAAACCGTGCTACTGTCTTCTAATATTTCACTTTGAGGCTTTAGGGTACGTTATTTGAGGTGCTAGTTCTGAAATCATGATATAGAGTGGTCTTAAACTCTGAATGGACATTCGGTAATTCTTTCCAGTACATTATTCAATGAACTTTGTGTCATGCATGAAGGAAGCTCCAAATTTTCTTGCCAATTTTCCTTATGAGGTTTTGTGGAGCTACCAGCTACTTTTCCAATATATTGTCAAAATATATTTCGCTGCTTTTCCAAGAATTTAAAAGTATGTAGCACTTCTCTTTAGTTGAACACTGCAGCAGATGAGCTTTACTTTAGTTGTTCTTTCTTTCTCATCACCATTATTCCTAAAAGAACAGAAGATGGGATCTCTTTTTTTTTTTTTTTTTTTTTTTCAAACGGAGACAAACATTGATTATATGATATAAAGAAAAGGTCCAGCTTGTCAAACTGGCATGCATAATAAAGTGAATAGCTCATGTATTTGATGATTCCAATTTCAGTCCAAACTCATGCACCTAGATGTGTACAAAAACACCTATGTAGAAGTACTGATTGTTCATTTTAAGTCTTAACACTTGATAATTGAATGTACATCATTTGGTGTCATCCCTTCTCTATATCTTGTTTATGTCTGTGTTTAATTGTTCCATGTCTGTCTTCTTGTACAATGTAAGACTTGTTAGTGGGAACTAATTTTTAGCTACAAGAACTAGGTTTCGTTAAAGCTGTTAATCAGCTTGCACGTTTTCTTCGATCAATCAGAATTTTCATTGTCTTTACATCTAGGATATTGTTATGTAAGATTGTGGTCCTACAACTTGTACGACCACAATCTTACATAACGACAGTGAATTGTACGGTACAATTATTTGAATTCTTTCTTCTTAATAGGCAGAGGTCTGTTTTGGAGACCTCTAAGCAGTGCTAACTTTGTTAGCTAATATTATATTTGATGCTTGAAGGGTATGTTATTTGTCAGCTAATACGAATATTAAGTGGTCTGAAACTCGGAATGGACTTTCAGCAATATTTTGATCCCTAATTTAATGAATTTTATGTCATGCCTTTGGTCTAACGTGAAGGAAGCTCCAACATTGTTGTTTCGGCTGCATTTAGTGGATTTTTGTTGCTGTCATCTCTGTGGTACCCATCTTGCAAAGAACTCATTGCCTCTTGGATGGACTACAACTTGCAAACACTGCCCACTCCCACACTTTCAGGAGGAGGGTCTATTTGGCTGCAAACACTGCCCTCTCTTACCATCATTTCTCAAAACATTGGATAACAAGAGAGTCCAGAATGAAAGAAACTTGTTGGTGCAGCTTGGAAAGCTCCAGAATGAATGAAGAATGGTAAAACAGATGGCTGCCATTTGTATAGAATATTTATAAGAAACGTTCCAATTTACAAAGAACAAAGTTTTTTTTTGTTTACTTTTTTCTTTACAGTTTGTGTTGACCAGTATTTCTTATAATTTATATGATCAAATGTGAATTTCTTATAATTAGATCTTCCTCTTCTGTATTTCCTCTCACTGATTGCTTGTGCCTCTGGTCCTCTCCCTAAGTGCAATTGGAAAAAAAAAAAAAAAAAAAAAAAAAGCATAACCAACAAACACATAAAGATTTTGTCACTCAAGTGACTAAAGATCCGGCATATCAAATTCTATAATAACTGCAGGCATACAATGCCTTCACAGTCTTGACCGTTGGATGAGATATATTTGATCCACATATTGTGGCTCACTCATATGACTTAAGATGTTCCTTTATCATTATTATTTCTCATTTCTTTCTTTCTTGGCTTTGCTCTTCTTCATTGTTCAAGATAACACATTCATCTTATAAAAATTCGCAAGACAATTAATTTATTGAAAGAGAAGTTCAGAGCATGGATGTACAAATCGAGGAAATCAGCCAAGATATCAAAATTTGGTGAGATGAGATGATTTTTGTTTACACATTTGTCTTTGAGAAATTGGCAAATTTGCTCTCGGGCTAAATAGTAGCACCATGTCTTTATTTTCTGTAATTTCTGAAAACTTCAAATACAGAATATGAAAAATAAGTTCAAAATGTAATTAGGAAGAAGGCAGACGGTGATGTCCAGGCTGAAAATGACATAAATTTATGACGAGAATGTACAATTACAACAAATGATGAGAATCGGGGTCAAAATCGTTGCTCCAAATAAATTGAAAATGATCGAGTCTAGAATCATAGATACTTGGCCAACCAAGGTAGCTCCTTGTTGTCCTTCAGTGCAAATGCCACATCGTCACTGAAACAGAGCCCATATAAACTTATATCAGATCAAGAAATGGTCAAAAGTTTTCTGATAAAACCTCAAAGTTCAAAGTAGCTTTCACTTTTGGGTTAGGGCTGAGGGGAATTCTAATAAAAATCAGTAGCTAGAGTTTTGGGAGAGAAGGATGAACCTATTGTGGTCGCGGTCTACCACAATAAGTTTATTATATGCAAGATGCTCCCTTAGACTTATAAATTGACAACTGGTATGATACAATTAGTAAGATATGCAAAACCGGCGGAAAACCAAGTCTAATCAGTTGCTGCAAGGACTTCACACTTGAAGGGGAACGAACCTTGGAAAGTTGAGCTGCAACTTCTGCAACCTGTGCTTTTCTCCTGATTGACATAAGATTATTCTACATTCACCAAGCTTACAACTGCCAAAACAATAAAACCAAGAAATCATGTATTCCATGTTAAGATCAAATTATTTAGTATCATTTCCAGAAATTACCCTCTAAACATTCTCACTATCTATTCTTTAAATAAGGCAATTGCAGACACAAATATTAGCCTGTTCCAAATAGTCACTACAGCCGCAATTGAAAACCAAGGACGTGAATTAAAGTAAAGCCATTTGACTTGCACCTTACACCCGCCTCAGAGAGAACATAAAAAGAAAAGAGGCCATCACTTAAACCAATATATTATATGCAAAAATGCAACAGCAACTAAAACACTTATTCTAAATGTCACCAAGGAAAATAGAATTGTATTTTCACCATTGTTTCCAAATGACATACCTACAAATAGGCTTAGATTAAGATAAAAACTTTGTCAAATCCTGAATCTTTTCTTAGTCAAAAGCCAAACACTCCCATGTTTAACAAGATAATAATGAACAGAAAAGATATATAGACTATATATGTTTCTCCATATGTATGTAGAAATTAACATTATAACGCATCTTACCCAATTTTTAATAGTGTGTCATGTCCAGGAAATGATTCTCCGTTGCTTGTACAGAGATAGGAGATTGCCATTGCTAACTGCAATCCAAAATATAACTTCAATAAAAACACTATTGCATCACAACTTAATTTTAAACCTCCAGTAGTAGAAGTAAACAGTGAAGGGCATCAGAGAGAGTGGTAAACCAAAATCAAAATACTTTGGTTTCTACTTGAGATACATATTGTGAGGGAGAATAGTAGTTTATTAGTCATTATGTCAATCGTCAATGTTTCTTGCCTAATCATTATCACCTTCTGTGTTAAATACTAAAATTTAAATACAAAAAAATCTGAATGCACCGAACAAAAATGTAAATACACAAATCATTCAGGGAAGCTTGAGAAGTTCACCTTTTCAAAAGTAGTTTCACCCATTCCTGTTTTATAGAGTTCATGCACCATAGCAGTCAAAAAGATTTTGCTCAGTTTTGGACAAGTTTTCATCACCTGGAAAGGAAAAGAAAAGGAAGAATCAACATTAATATATCTCTCAAGAAGGTAAAAAAAAATTATTTTCCATCATACAGATGCAACAAAATAAATAATAGTATTGAGTTAAATCTTATCTGTGCATAAATTCACCAAAAAAAAAAAAAAAAACAGGAGAAAAAAAACTTAAAACCAGCACCAGTGATTCAGTTGTTAATGCTTTATGTTAATTTCCTCCTGTAAGCCATTTATTCACAAGCTATGCTCTTTACAAGAGTGGCAGCTATATAAGATTTAGAAAACGCCAACGGCCACCATTTTCATCTCTTTTGTAGGCACCATTCAAAATGTGCGGCCATCTTGATCTCATTTATCTCATGTTAGGATAGCAAATTATGCGTAGTCACTGTTTTATTCAAGAGCTTTGGTTCCCTCTTCTAAGAAATAACTTCATTAAAATAAATGAAGTTTCAACTTTCAACAACAGATAAATAAGTATTTATTATCAACATAAGATATAATTTGACTCACTTGAATATGAGGTGCCTGGAACATTTCTTGTATGGCTGCTTCAACCTCTGCCATACCAACAACTGTTTCTCCTGCAAAGTGGATACATAAAATGACAAGAAATGAAGCTTCAGGAACAAAAAAATAACACTTCTAACAAAGCAAGCACATATTTTTTAAGCTACATGAGATGTTGGTGTTTTCTCATACCAATGCAGCAACAGAGTACATATTTGAAATTTCAGGTTACAAGAAAGAAGAAAAGTTAATAATTCTAATTCTTTGGTTTAAAGAAGAGCTTCATTTTGGAAAGCAATAAGAAAGCTATTGAATTAACTTAACAGGTTGCACATGTCAAATGGACCAGAGAAGGATTAGGTATCAAAATTTGAATATTTGTAGATGAGGAATAACAAGCACTTACTAGTTCTATCTGGTGATAAAACAAAAATTGGTGGAGACTCTCAGATAAAGGGTGCTTCATTAAAAAGAAAAATGAAAAACAAAGCAAAACCACAGGAAAAAAAAAAACAAGAGATGTTCCATTTAGTATTTAAAGTAGATCTTCCATGAAACCTAGCTCTAATTATGGGACAGTTGCTTTTTTTTTCCAATGAAAGGAAAAGTTAAATATCAGACCAAACTTGAACAAATTTACAATGCTTCAATATTTTAGACCATGATGTTAAAAACAATAAAATTGGACATCACAAAGAAGGGTCAATACTCTGATCAAGTCCCAATATGGGGATGGTGGAGGGGAGAGGCATAGCCAGAATTTCCTTGAGCAAGAGCTGGTATATTTCTAGAACCAAATAATTCAAACTTCAATGCCCCACTGAACATCTAATATGGGCCTTTTATCTAAAATGGACGCAAATCAAGACCGTACAAAGTAATTCAGATTTCTAACTCTTGCACATGAATAGTTTACATATCTTCCCAGTTCCCAGTTTCTAGTAATCAATGAAAGTAGCAGTTTTCAAGTAGAAAGATAATACAATAAGTAGTTTTTACTACCCCAATATCAAGTGATGATCATGGAAGTTTAAATACATTATCTCATGTTTTTTTGATGTGGTCAGGTGAAATGGGAAACCACGATTTAGAACTTGATTTGGACAAAATGAAGGCAGCCAGTCATAACAAATAGCTAAGAGAGTTCGAAAGTGTGAAGTATGATTAGAAGCAAAACATTCTCTCTTTTTTTTTTGGGTAAATAAATGAATACATGAACCAAGAGGACAACGAAGAAGAAAAAAAAAACACAAGCCAAAACAGGCCATAAAACCAGCACAAAAGCCAGTCCACGTGAAAAAACCCAGCTAACAACAAGCCAAAGCCAAAAACAAACAACAAGACCCAAACTAAACCAAACAAGCAGGCATGCAAGCCTAAAAAAAAATTACAACACACAAAGGAGCTAGACTACCTCACACGAAACAAAACAAGCAACATGACAAAGAGGACTAAGCTAAACAGCAAAGTGAACATTCCATTTTTGGGCAATTGCAAGACTGGTAGGAGAAGGCTTGGGACAATTGCTCTAAAAACTTACCAAACATGGTGATACAATTTAAACAGTCATTTGAATCAAGTAATGATCATTCAAATCTAGTTTCCTAATTTAAAGGGGTTGTCCCCTCATTATTTCTTTACAGCATTTTGTGACAGAGTCCGTCTGGAAAATCAATTGTAGAAGTTTGTATACCTTGAGAAGCATTATTGGGAGCTGAGGATAATTTCTTCAATTGATAATCCGTGATTTCTGCAGCACGCCTACATATCTCCAATGCACGACGGGCATCTCCTGAAATAGCTGCTACCTGAATATGTGTTCAAATAATATCAAAGACGTGCACAGTGCGAGCATCCACTATGGCCAACTAATAAACAGAGAAACAAAAGTTAAAATTCATGATGAAACAAATAAGATACAACTTACCTTTCTGGAAGCAAATTCTATAGCTTGTTTTTCAAATGCATTAATTCCTTTAAGGCAACTCGAAATGATTTCTTGAAGCTGCTGGTAATTATAGGGCCAAAGCGGAGCCTTTGGATTCCCATACTACTTGAAATACAAGGAAGCAACTTCTCTGGAAGATCCATGGTATTGGATATGCCTGAATATATATATTTATCACAAAGAGGTTAATGTTGCAGTCATCAACGATCTCATCATCGTCATCATTGTTTCTAGTAGAACCATTTTCCTTTTCCCTTTTTTGGTATTCGAGAATCCCTTAAATCTCAGAAAAGAAACATCATTATGTGCTAAAAGAATGCAATCATCATTCAATAAGGAAAGAGACACATTGAAGAGAAAAGTATACCTGTTACAACTAATTTTGAGTGTGGCTTAGTAGGCCAGTCAAGAATGTTGTATAGAACCTGAAACCAAGAAGGGACTACAAGTATGAGAACTATGTATACTTAACAAATATTCATAGTAAAACTTTGCATATTTTATAAAACAAATGACTGGAATAGTTGTTAGCAAATATTCACATCACAAAATGCACAGGGTACCAACTGAGACAAATGGGTTACCGACTGATTTCTAGTCACAAGAAGATCAAGTTCATCAATAAGAAGAATACAAGGCTTGTCATCTTCTTTGCCAATTTTCTTTCCATCAGAAAATTGCTCATTTAGCAAGTGAAGAGCCTTTTTCCAACCAACTCTGTACCCACTTAATGCTTCGTATATAACCTGTGCAAACACAAGGTGTATTACAGGGCTACAAAGGCATGCCATCAAGATAAACATAGAGCATCAAATTTAAATGTAATTTTACCTGATAGATATTCTCTGGTGATGCCAACTTTAGACCATTTATCTCCACAAAACAGTAGGGTCTTATACTTCCTGCATCAACTTCAGACCTTAGATTCCTCATTACTGTCAATACACTCATTGTCTGCAGCTATACAAAGATAATGGAAGGAATAAGTAAATTTCAGTTCATGCATGAAAAGTACATAAATGAAATCTATAGGCTATCTGAATTAACACAGCTATCTGTTAATAAAAGAAAAAAAAAAAGATTGTACCTTGCCAGTTCCAGGTACGCCAAATGTACAGACAATGTCCCAGACATTTATCATCAGAGATGGCACCTTTGATAAATGCAGTTATCTCCAACATTTCTCTACATAAAAGCAGGTCTACATGATTAAAATGTTAAAATAATGCACATCAAAGAAAACTTTTAATGGACTGATTCTAACATACTTACCCCTGCAAGGTAAAGACTTTGGCAGTGATGACAACAGAAGTGTTGCCTTTTCTCTCTCAAGAGCAGTCTGTTTGGCATCTTTACATGCTCTGGGATTTTCTTCATTCCTATCTTTTGAAGTCCAAAAAACCGCCCCTTCTGTGAATTCTGTACATACATAATTGACTACTTTAATTTTGGGCAGAAAACAAACTAAAGCCACAAATATGAGATAGAAACTAGTGGCCATACTGCAGCCAACTCATGAGTTCGAGATGGTTTAGCTAGTATATTTTTAAGACTCTCCTCTTCATAGTCCATGTCTTCTTCTGCATCAAAGTCTGCGTCTCTGAAAAGTTTCCAGTCTTCATCACTTCCAGCTTCATCATCATCCTACCAAATGGTTAAAAACCCATAGACTTCAACTGAATTTTCACTCCATTTGGAATTTTGCAGCATTTCAAATACTGATTCTGATTTCATGAAATGCTTACCTCTTCACCATCATCAATTTCAGCAAGACGCTTGAAACTGTGCCAATGGATATCATATTCATATTCACATAAAAAAACATCATCCCCTTCATTCGCTTTGGAATATTCCTTAGGGTTCATGACAAAACAATGTCGAAGAACAGATTCCATCTGTAAAAATATGAACTATTAACAGTTATGGACTTAAGGATGAAATGTTCTACCTCTTTTCAACATAATATCTGATTCATAATTGAGATAAGCAACAAAACAAGAGTTCAAAATAATTTAACTATATAAATGCAAAGATGCTACAGAGTACTGAGGCAGAGCATGATGTTTTCAAAAAAGGCATGTATAACCTTTCATATGTGAAAATCCATGCAGCATTGCTCAATTTATAAAACTCATTCAACTCCATTGAACTAAGAATTAATCCTATTTCTTCAGATTTGGCTATATCTCATGAACAATGATACATATTTTTGTCAATTTCTTTTTGCTTCTTTTTTTTTACCCTTATGCTAAACATATCACATGAATTCTTATTTTCTTAGTTGCTCTTTTTAATAATTCTAAGAATTGATTAGGAACAGAAATTCACATTCACATATACATCATTACTAACAGAAACAAAATAAAGAATTGAATACAAAAGGTATGATGTCCCATTTCTTGCATGTGATTCTGAGAAAATTATTCTTGCATGCAGGACAATCACTGTGTCCCATAATTGACAAATTTATTCAAACAGAAAAAGAACCTTTCTTTGAAATGAAACAATCATAGTTATAATCATTTCTTTGATAAGTAAATGAACAATTAAGATATATCATCTATCACCTCAATGTCAGAAAAATCATTTGTGCATAAATCTCTCTCCTCAAATTATGTGGTTGTCTTCCGGCCGCAGTCTCTTCAGGAATTACTACCATCCACTTCTTTCCAAATACTGCACACCACCAAAAAACAAAAATTAACAAAATCCAAATGCATAATAAACAAAACAACAAAAGCACACATCATTTCAAAATTAAATCAAAATAAACATCCACCTTTCGATGCGGGCAGCCAATAAATCACTGGAGAGAAGTTTCTCCCTCAAGGTTCTAACCCGTTTCTTCCCATGTGGTGGTGTTGGAAGCTGGACCTCTTTACCCAATTTGTGGGCCTCGCAAAACCCACAAATCCAATCTCCTTGAGGAACCTCTTTCAAAGGAGGTTTCAAGCATTTCAAATGGAACCCACCTAAACAATCATCACACTCAACCATCACAGCTTTTCCAGACTTAAAGCACACCCTGCATTCCTCCACTTCAACCACTTCATCATCAGAGCTTACATCCTCTCTCCTCTTCACATATACACCATCCCCAACCTCAAACTCACCCCCATCATACACCACCTTCTTGTAAAACACCTTTCTCTTCGATACCGCCCAACTCTTGTTCTTCTTCTCCAAATTCACATTTTTCAAAGCTGTAGACCGTGTAACCACCACCGTCTTCTCGCGGCCCCTCTTCCTCTTCTTTGTCTCCGATTGCTCCGATTGCTCCGGGTCAAATTTCCCTCCTCTTTATGCTTCTTCGACTTCTCACCCTTGTCAGCAGATTTTGGGGTTTTCGCAATTTCCCCCATTTTTTCTTTCAACGTCGTCTTTGCCGAATCTGAATGTTCAAAATGTAGCGAGGCTCAGCGTGCCGATCGGCGAGGGGTGAGGCCTTGCGGAGTTGGAGGAGAGACAGAAGACATTGTGGGTCTGCGGGTTTTGGCCGAATCATTTCGCAATTCACTGATTGATCTTTGAGGTGTGGCACCATCATTCAACGTCTTCTTCTTTACCGAATCTTCCGGAAGCTTCTGAGGGGTCTCCTCCATGATTGTGCAGACGGAGGTACAGCGATGGCAAGCCTTAGGGTTTGACTGTTACTCGCAATTCAAAGAGTGAGTCAGTGAGGGCGGGAAAATTTAAGAAATCAAGACAACACTCGCCTATAGGCGATTGTATATGATACTCGCTTCCACGTGGCAACAGAACATTAAAAGCCAAAAATTTCTTCTTTCCCGTTTTACCCCTCTCGTCACTTTCCTAAACTTTTATTAACATTTTTAATTTTTTTTTAGAGGTAACATTTTAAGCTGATTATCAGCTCTACAATCTCTACCCAGCGTTCTGTGTTCTCTATATTCTCAGATGTATTATCAATTTCTTTGACACAAATTTTAATTACAATGCTGAAGTTCCCTCCAATGAATTGTTTTCACCTTGGTATTGCTCTGTTAGTTTTTTTTTTCCTTTTTGTGGGATATGTGGGTTCCAAAAATTCAAAACATCCTAAATATATGTTTTTCTATTGCCATTTGATCATTAAGACCACATACCTCAATAAAACGAGGAAAAAAAAAATATTGAAGTTATAAGGCACCCCATAATGTGGCAGAAAAAGCAAAAATAGAAAAATATCAAATACAGAAAAAAAAAAAAAAAAGGAGATCTTACATATAAAGCTACCTTTGGAAAAGAGTCTGAATTGAGTAAAAAGTAATATACGGGCTGGTTTTCTTTTTTATGCTTTTTAATTCTTGTGTTAACTACAGCACAATTACTTACAAAAAAAAATCACCTACAAGGCTACAACCCAATGAATTATGGTTTGTGTTAAAAATGCAAAAAAGCACATAAAAAGAAATCAGTAAATTATAGTTGTCGCAATTTAGGGTGGCAAACTATTTATTTGCATTTGAATTTTGAAATTGGAGTTTTGCTTCCGATTCAAGCATATTGGTTGTGGTTTTTCTGATAGTTCTATTTTATGTCACCAATATATGTATGAGAGGTTGATTGATTCACAAGTTCCAATAAACATATTTCCAAATAGGTAATTTGGCACCAATTGGTAAAACAATAGGAAATTATATGCAATTCATTTGTTTAAATGATTTTATGTTGCACTACCATTGTCTAACATATTTTGCATCAAATGGCTTAATTTGTATTTGTCAATAGTTAATTTGGGAATTTGTATCGATTGTTTTTGCTTTTTTTCCTACCAGTTTCTTTTACCTTTAGTTATACTAGCCTCTCTATACTTGCTAACATGAGTGCGAATATGCTCTTTTTTTCGTCCATAGGTGTAACGCTTCTTTTTGTATACGTAATTTTCTTGCCATATTTTGATGTCTCTGGACACCACGCTAGTCTAAACTGATAGAAGACATTGTTCAACTGTTTCTTTATGACTTCTTAATAGAAGACATTGTTCAACTGTTTCTTTATGGCTTCTTGTTAATGTTATCTGTTTCATAAAAAGTTTGTGTTAACGCGCTCGAATGCGAATAGACTCTTCTTATTGCGCAGCGTTGATATTTTAATATCAATAGTGTGCTCAATACGGTTGGCATATTGCTCTTTTTATTGGACATATGTTAAATTCATTTGTATAAGTATCTCTAACAATTGGCAAATACGTATTCGGTAATCCAAATTTATAGAACTCCACTTTTTCTATTACATAAATGTTGATTTTGTTTTTATAGTAAATTTAACGCTATTTTCAGTTACAAACTACCTATTTTTTGGTCATTTTCTTTTCTATTGCTCATATGAACATACATGCAACACAATATTTTTTGTAATATAAACTTTTATTTTGAATAAAAATACATACACTACCAAGGAAAAGAAACAAACTAACAATGTCAATGTGAATAAAGAATTGAAAAAAAAAAATACCTAATAAATTTGAACGTAAAAGTAATACTTTAAATCGAGTTAACATAATAAATGGAATCCTATACATCCTACAGCCACCTCGCACAACATAATATATGAAATTGTTCTCGAGGTCCTCTCACAACTCCTTTACAAATTTTCAAATTGCTCTCGAAGCCATTCCTTAAAAAAAAAAAACAAAAAAAAAAAAAACAAAAACTTCTTTCTCTTCATTGTGGTTTGGTTCTTCTTAAGCTAGGATTCCATGAATGGAATCAAATCCTTTGCAGCCTCAATGAACAACAGACTTGACCTTGTTTATGAAAGAAAAGCCTTATAAAATTTGCACTGCTCAATAGTGGACTTACCAACTTTCTAGCATTGAATCCAAAAGCAACAAAAAGTAAACAGTATCAATACAGAGTAATGGTTTCATAAAGTAATCATGTAACAGAGTTCTGGTTTTTTATTCAAATAAACTGTTATAACAAATATGATTTATTTCTCCCTCATTATGTCCACCCAAAGTTTGATGCCTTTATCCTCAGAAAACTGTAAAACATGCAGTAGTCTGAAAAAGGATTTGTTCCTCAGTTTATTGGTCCTTGGAAAAGAATTAATGCATCTACTAAAAGAATGCCTGATGTGGCTTGGAGCTATCATATGACAAAGTTTATTCGTTTATGCTAAAGAATGAAGAAAATTTGAAAACCTGAAAATGTGAGTAATAGAAAACAGAGTCATGTGTTGTTGGTTGGTTGCTTGGCTTTCTTACACCAAATATAGAGCACCTTATCTGCAATATATAAGCTAAGGTTCCTCAAGGTAGAAGAAGTACGGTTATCTTGCCATTTATTGTTATGGTAAAAGTTCATCATTTACATGTGAGGGTTACTTAAACATAGTTAAACAAAAACTGCAAAATGAAAGAATAACCTTATAGTAGTTATGGACTGTGGCTGAACCCACATTCTTTTTATACCGTTGAGAGCAATTAAGAAGTGAAATTTGGCAGTAAAAAATGAAGACAATAAAATTGACAAAAGAAAATTAAAAAAGATAACAATACAAATGATTTTTCAGTTCCTTAATGCCAAAAGAAATAACACATTTCTCACCTGTGACGCAGACACCCCAAAAATTTGATTCTACCCAAAATCAAATCTCCTACATTAAAAAAAAAAAAAATCAAAACATGTAAACGATTGTCACCAGCAAGAAGAAACACTTACAACAAATAGAAAAGCAAAAAGAAAGAAGCAATGTAGATGACAAAGAAAGCATCTTTGCGTTTTTTACTTTGCATAATGGTAGAAAGAAAGATGCACTGATGCACAATGTGGGTTTTGAACTTCTGATCGTGCTTGATAGAACGTGTTCTGTTTTTTATTTTTATTTTTTATTGTCCTCATTTTAATATTACCGTTTTCTCCCTCTAAAAAAAACCTACTCTGTTTTAATAATTTTTGTTAAGCGGGGGTACTTGGACTTGTGGGTTATATAACTTATATCTCAGTTTTTCTCTATCTCTCATACTCTAGCACGTTCTTCCATCATCCAGGCCAACTTTGATTTTTGTTTGATTACCATTTTATCCTTAATTGTTAAATTATATTTTTTAAAATCAAGGGTATTTTTGCAATTCACAAATTTAACCATTCTACTCCCCCTTCTCACTTTTTTTTTTTTGGCCAGCCCCTTCTCACTTTATTTATATAGATTTTAACTTTTTAAGCCAAACTTGAAGCCTTTGTGGTACAATTGTACCACTGTCAGCAACCTATCCTAAAAAAATAAAACAAAAATCAAATAAATTAACTTTGACCAACACCTTCATCTACCAACTACAAGTTGTTGTATGTTTCTACAATCAATGTTTTCACGTTGTCATTTGTTTTCCTTTGCACATTGTTGTCCTTACTTTCCCCTTTGTACTTTGCTAATTTTCTACTTTCTATATCTCTGCTAAATTTATTCTCTATGTTACTTTCTAAATAGTTTTTCTCTTTGTTTTTCTATTTTTGATTGACAGTAGTTGCGGAAATTCTATACTCACTCATTTGAAGAATTTGGAATCTTTGTTGGCATGTAGCCTAATAAGTTGGAGCTTCATATCAAGCTTTGGGGTAATTTTATGTGAAATACAATTTTAAAGCTTATTTTAGATTTTTTTTTTTTTTTTTAAAAGTTAAGTCCTGATTGCATTTGAGAATCTTACTTGAACCCTCAAACATAAATCTATTTCTTATATTGAATGAATTTGATGTTCACAACAATTGGAGACCTGGTCGCCTCACACTAATGTCCTATACAATTTTAGAAGAAATTTATAGTCATACTGCAACTATATTTCATGAAAGTGGCTAGCTAAACGAATGTAATAAAAATATAGTAGAATATCATGTTAAATGAAATGACGATTATTAGGGGTGGCATTCGATCGGTTACCGAACCGAGAGCTCTCAACCGTCAACTGACCGAGGCTAGGCGGAATACCAACCTGCCAACCACATTCGATCCGACGGTGGTCTGTTTTCGACTATGTCAAAGGCGGTCAATAAACTTTGGAGGCAGTCGGAGTCAGAATAGAGGTTTGAGAGAGAAGAGAGAGATGCAGGGACGAGAGAGAGATGCATACATAGACAGATCGAGAAGAAGAAGATGCCACTCAGTGCCAGCCCTGAAAGGGGGCACCAAGTGCGACCGCCTAGGGTCCATCTTCAAGGGGGGCCCACAAATTTTTATTTATGTATATATTAATATATATATTAAAAAAAATAGTTATTTGGTCTATTTATAATGTCTTCGTTGTAACTAGGCATTTCTACTTATTGTGTTAGATCTGTAATTATCTAGTTTCTTTTTTTGGGCTTAGGCCTCCCTTTGTACAAGAAAACAAAAAAAACTAGGCCCTTCTAAGATATAAAGTTTGGGTTTTGCAACCTATTTTTCTTTGATTATTTGTTGAAAGCCACCTTTTTATTTCTTTTTATTTCCTTAATTTGTGTTTGGCCAACTTGCTTCATTTTTTCTTTGGCTTCTCACGTGAATCACAAGAGAACCAAGCCAACATCCTCATCTGCAGGGCAGCGGGTCCTTTTTGCCCTTAGGTTTACACCTTTTTTTTTTTAATCAAAAGTACATGCCTTCTTTCTGGAAAGTTGGATTTAAAGAGCATGTTTGCTTTGAATTGGTAAAGACGAATCTCTGCCTCTCCATATAGTCTTGTGGAAAACTGGTTTTTTTTTTTTTTTTTTTTTTTTTTTTTTTTTTTTTGTGTGTTCTCCACAGGTTCTTTCAATCTGAAAGAAATTAGAGAGGTCTCATTGAGACAAGAAGGTAATTAATGTTTGAGTATGTGTTTTTCCCTTTTAATTTTTCTCTTATATTCCTATAAATTATTATTTTTTCAATTAAAATTTCCTAATTGATTTCTTGATGTGATCGAAAATTTCGTAACTGATTTATTGTCAATTGTGACTTGTTTTGCAAAAGATTTTATTAGGGGCCCAATTTAGATTTCACCCCTGGGCCTTCCAAAAGTCAAGGGCGGCCCTGATGCGACTCACCCAATCACTGTCGCACCCACTCCCCGGAGCTTCGCCGCTGCCAAGCCCGAGCTTACTGTCCAGTCGTCCACCTTCAGGGAAGAAGAAGTATAGAAGAAGATATGAAGAAGAATAGAAGAGGAAGAAGCAGTAGTAGCAGGAGAAGAATAAGCAGTAGCAGCAGGAGAAGAATAAGCAGTAGCAGCTAGCAACAGGAGAAGAAGAAGAAGAAGCATCAGTTGAAGAAGAAGAAAATGAAGCATGTCGCTCGGTATCGGTGTGCCGAAGGTTTGGGATTTCCAAACCTCCACCGACATGGGTCAGTTCGGTAGAGAACCGCCTCCGTCGATGGGAAATTCGACGGTTCGGTTGTTTCCGATTGTTTCTCAGTCGGTGTCAGTTTGTCGGATCATTTTCCCACCCCTGACGATTATGTTGCTAAAGCGATTCTTTCATTTAATTAATGTGGCATGTTAATAATTAGTAAACTATTGTAAAAACTTTTAGGAAGACTTAAAAGTTAGCATATATATATTTTTCAATTCAAAAGCTCTAAAACTATGTTGACAAACGCGTGTCTGTGTTTTAACAAAACAATGTCAAGCTCTCAGTACTGCATTGCAAAATTTTTTTTTTCCTATTTTCTACATTTTTTTATCATTTTTTTGTTGTTGGGTCTTATTTGAGTGTATTTAGGCATGATTTGTGAGGTTAAGATTTAGAATTTTGATTTTTTAAAAAATTGTGTAAGTGTAACTGCACTGCAAATAAGTGCTACTGTAGTGCAGTATTGAGCGCTTGACACATTTTTTTGTTTTTAAGCATAAAAATCCTTCGTATGGTGGTTTTTGAACGGGTAAAGTATAGATAATGAGCTTTTTAGTTGAAACCCTTAAATAATTCATATTGCACTGTTGACAAATAGTCATCATCATTGTTTAAGTTTGTTTTTTTTGGTAATCGAGGGTGTCATGGGTCAACTTTCACGCACCAAACTAATCCATTGGGCTGATCAAAGGCAGGCAATCCACGCCAGTCCTAGGGGATTCACAATAGATTTTACCTCCCTTACTGTCTGGCTCCAAGGGTCGAAGTTTAAGTTAATCTTATGATTGAGTTTGTAGCTAGTGTGGAATTAATCAAAACCCTCTGTAGTGATTGTGTAATTGATAATTCCCTTTCAGATATTCATCACAAGACCTTTAAAAAAAAAAAAAAAAACACAATACAAAATTCAAATAATTAACCATTGGCATATGAAGTTTGATCCATGCATCAAAATAATTACAGTCAATTAATTTACTATCGGATATGAAAACTTTCGATTGTAAAATTTTAAATTATGTTGGTAGAATTGACACTGCTATCAATTTATTAAATTTTTTATATTGTGTTCACAAAAAGAAATTGTCTCCATTATTTTGAAAATAATTGGTTTTACAAATGACCTACTAATTTTTCAAAGGGTTTTTTTTTTTTTTTTTAAAGTCGAGTTGAAAAATAAGGCTGATAAACTCAGTCCATTGTCACACCCCAATCTAGGATTAAGAGTAAATCTCATATTAAGGTGTGAATCACCCTCTAATTATAAAATGAACTCCTATAATCAAAATGTGACGGAGGAAAAAATATGATAAATAGAAATAAACTTCGCACTATTATTGTAACTATTTTTCCAGAAAAATTTCAAATTTTCCAATTTCAAACTAACTTCAATTTCCTTCGATTCTAACACCCCAAATAAATTCTAATGACTAAGAAATGATGAAATATAACTTGTTTGTCAATTAAAATCGAAGAAAACGCAACCCAATAAATTAAAATTCATAAACCCAAAATCTGAAAATTGATCACTATACCCCAACACGAAACCTCCTTCACTTCTCCTTCAATTCCTATGTGTTTGTGATCCTATAAACTTCTCTAACCTCCATGTGAACCTCACCAAAACCAGAAAATTAATCACAATTCTAAAGAAAACAGAGGGTTCATGGAAATCCATCTTAATTTACCTTCTTCTTCCTTTCCTTCTCTTTATTTCTCCTTCTCTGTGCTCCTCTCTCTCTCTCTCTCTCAGTTTCTCTTTCTTTCCTTCATCTTCCTCTCTTCTTTTTCTCTCTGTTTTCGGTTTAGTCTAAGTTGAGCTGCTCTAACTTTTGTTTAAAAATCAGCCTTATAATATCACACACACCACCGAACACACACACACTCACTTTCTGCACCGCCCAGCCACCCTTCAACACCAATTACTAGCTTTCCTCCTAATGAAGGAAAGCTAGATTCTAAACCTATCACGTCCGGCCACTTCATTCATTTTTTTTAAGTAAAAATATATACATAATATAAATATAAACATAACTATAATTGTAATTGATATAATTAATTAAACAATTTTTATTTTACAAAAATCTAGGATATTACACATTTACACCCACGCACTATAGTGCGCTCCCAGTCCAATCCACTTTAAAGAAATGCGCACGACACATAATCTACCAAGCGCTTGACACCTTTCATAGAGTGCTCGGCAATTGCCACTGTGCAACCGTAGCTATTTGAGCTGCATAAAAATAATACTTAACGACGTTACTATAGCGCACTACAATGTTTTTTTAAAAATGCCACTTTTTTTCCTTCTTCAATTTTTTTTTCTTCATTTCAGTGCCAATTGGTACACAAACTACAAAAAAATCATAATTTAGATATTTTTTTCATTCCATAAACATGTTAAATAATAACCAACATAAAACACAAAAAATCAAGATGAGACATTCATAATCTTTTGCGTTTTAATAGTAAATATAATTGTTACTATTCGAAAGTAAGAATCACTTATTGCTACTGTCCGGCAGTGGCAATTATCATACCTCAAATCCCGGGCAAAATAAGTAAAACCCACAAAAGTTTACAAAATGATTAAACCAAATTATTATTGTTCAAAAGGGATTCCCAATATAAAACACACGTGGGAAAGTAAGAACCACTGAGATAGCAAAAGACATGACAATAGAGACCTTGAGACACCCGACAAGAGAATCCAAGTTGCGCACCCCTTCAGTCAAGATCTCCTTCAAGAAGCAAATTTGCATAAGCAATAGAAAAAGAAACAAAACAAAGAAAGTAAGGGGTAAACAGCACATACGATTATAGCTTCCCTCAGGCTTCCCTCAGGGGACCCTGCTAGGTTTGAAAAACCTTTACAAACATTTCCCTATGAAAGATTGATTCCCAAAAACATTTCCACAAAATCGATTTAACACCTCAGTTGCAGCAGTATATGATAAATATGCAAAAAAACCCATAAATAATAATAACTCAAATGGTCGATATACATTAGGTACGACTACAACCAGCTAAATAAAAGAAAATAGCATCCATAGCGAGAATGCCCTAGTAAACAGAAATAGGAACTCACAATTGAGAAACAATATTTACTGCCACCTGATCAATCATGGGTTCCCGTTTCGCACAAGCACACGTAGCCACGTGTTAGCCTGGCTAGACTCACCATAATATACATATCAATTCTTCTAGAAGGTTTAGGGATTTGAACCCAATGTCACGCACTACGCTACCCAAACTCTTAGACCAAAACACAATAATAATAGCATGTTATAACAATTTAAAAACTACACATACACACACAAAGTCCATAGTCAGGAATGTAGGATAAATCGCTCTACCTAAAATCTAATGCTCTTCAAGTATTCTCTTCCACAAGACTTCCACGTTCGCGCACGGTCCTATCTTGGCAAATTCTTCGTAACTAGACAATACGGCAACCTTAACCTTCTAATAACTCGGCAACTGGGTAATACGATAGAAACACAATCGACAAGAGAAAACAAACTCTAAGTTAGGGATGATTAACAATAAGGGAAGACGATATGATTTTTCCTTTAGTCACACGTCGCTAGTTTCTAGTCCTAGGTGGACTAAATTCTACTCTTTAGAATTTTCTTAAGGGTTCACAAGTTTCAAGTTTTATTTTAAAGTCAAACCAATTGACTATTTGCTTTTACTCAAAGTAATTCCTCAAAATAATTTAGATTAATCCAACTTAATTTCTGCAATAGAAACTTGCTAATCCTATCATGCTAATCACCTTTAATTAAACAAATAAGTCTCCAAAGATAAGGCTAGGCATGCTTAATTAATCTAAGCATGCATCTTAAAATTAAAGCCTAAAAATAAATAAATAAAATAGAAATATTAAAATACTTATCCAGTTGTAGACCTACAAAGCTAAACTCCACTCCTAGGGTCTCCTTCTTGCACTCCCAAAACTTTAAATTATGAGAAGTTTATTCTCCTTTGATATGTCTCTTCTTAGAGAGACTCCCAAATAAACAAAGGGTTGGAAGAAGTCGTAAAGGGTTGGAAGAAGTCGTAAATCTTCAATGTGCCACAAATTGCACTAGAAATGCTCAAAAGAAGGCTGAAAATCGAACTGGGTTGGAGAAAAACCCACGGGTCGCACACAATGAAAGACGAAACGGGCGGGCTGACCCGGTTGGCAGAACACGCGGGTCAAATTGACCCGGATGAACAGTGTCCGACATTTAAAGGAACGGACAGTCTAGATCGTCCGGGTTTAATGAGCTTCGACACTCCAGATTAAAACGCGGGATCCGATCTGGTGAAACGCGCTCACAGAAGCTCACGTGAGCTCATCTGCCTCTCGCCCAATCAGTGCCGCGTCAACAGGAGCGGTACCAAACGCGTTGCGTGTCAGTCGAGTTAGCAAACCAATTTAGTTATTTTCTTTTTTCTATTTTTCTATTTTCTCTAAACTTTGTAAAATCACCAAAAATAGCTCGAGACTCTAAATAATTCCCCGGAAATTCCTACGAACTCGTAGTAAATAATCATAATTTCTCGTAACCTCAAAACAACAAATTGATCTCCAGAAAAATTAAAGAAAATTCAACTCTAATGAATTTAATTCTCAAAAATTAATTTCAACTTGATAATCACCAAAATTACACTCAAGTATACTAGAGCTCAACTCTAAACCTCTAATGATACAAGTTAGTCATCCAAAAGACAAAGGAACCCCCATTTCCTTTAAGAAAACTTTCGTTTTCTAAGTACAAAAGAAATTCGAAAACATGTGTAAACACACGAAAGTTTTCTTAAAGGAAACCCCATTTCCTTTAAGAAAACTTTTGTTTTCTAAGTACAAAAGAAACTCGAAAACATGTGTCAACACACGATAGGATTGGAAAAATTCAAGGTGTTACAACAATCAAGTATTGTTTTTGTTGGATAGTTAATAAATTAGAAAATATAATTTTAACTTAATACAATCCTTGTGAAAGCATAAACAACTAAATAAATTATAAACCTACGACACAATTACAACAAACTAAAACATAATCACAATTCCGTTGAAAAAGAAAAATAACTTGAAACTTTCAGATATAACTTGAAACTTGTTATACTAAACAATTGATTTACCATCAATTGATTTACCATCAATATCAAAATTAGTTCATGGTTTTCAAATTCATTGAATATGGCGGTGAAGTGAAACAGCCCAAAAGTGTAGGCTAAAGGGTAATTTATTTTGCATGTTGAAACTTTGATTATTAGACTCTTGCAACCAGCTATGGATCTTGACTCTGTCATGCAAGCAAATGATTCTGCAACAACTTTCTCAGACTGCAAGAGACAATTGAATGGAAAATATTTAATTAAGAGAAAGTAAAGAAACTACTAAGAATATCAAGAGAGATCAAGTTTTACTTCTTTTTAACCAAGGTATTAAATTTCGTTTTTTTAGGGTTCCGAAATCGAAACACATATTCAATAATTTTTCGTGAAGTTTTCGTCGAAATTTACCGAAATTTATCGAAATTTTTCGTGTCAGCAATTAATTATTTTCTATTTTCTATTTTCTCCAACTTCGAAAATTCACCAAAAATAACTCAAGACTCCAAATAATTCACTGAAAAATCCTACGGACTCGTATTGATGAGTACTAATTTCCTATGACCTCAAAAATGTCAAATTTCTTTCAGAAAAATTATGAAAAATCCTACTCTCATAATTTAATTTTTAAAAAAATAATAATCGCCAAATTTTTGAATTTTCCTTTTCTAAAATTCATTTCCACACAACTAAGCTCTAGAACCACAACCAAAGGTCTAAGTTAGTTAAAATAAACTTAAGGAAATTTCTAATTCCTTTAAACAAACCTTAAAACAAGTTTGAAAAATTTTAAGTAACAAAATTACCATATGCCAAAATTT
This sequence comes from Dryas octopetala, assembly GCF_963921425.1. Taxonomy (NCBI): domain Eukaryota; kingdom Viridiplantae; phylum Streptophyta; class Magnoliopsida; order Rosales; family Rosaceae; genus Dryas; species Dryas octopetala. Next base: position 20,679,807 of record NC_141368.1, on the reverse strand, counting down.
GGGTTGTTACACTCAGTGAAGACAAAACTTGGCTCGGTGAGAGGCATGGGAAAAAAAGGAAGGAAAGAAAAAAAAAAAAAATTGAAGAGAGAGGCATGGGGAAAAAAAAAAAAAAAGAGAAAAAGGGAGGAGGGGGTTTTGGGGCCTTTGGGTAATTGGAAAAAAAAAAAAGTTTGGGGTTTCGTTCAGTTATTTTAAACCCTAAACTCTAATACATTTCTATATAAGAAAATAATTAAAAATATCCTTAAAGGTCTAAAACCTAATATCCTAAAGAATAGATATAGGGTTTTGTGACGCTCCAAACCCCCGAGCTAGAAGATTCGGGTGCGCCACAGTGCCACACTAACCATTCAGCCCAAGATGAAATTACCAAGCTCAGCAACTCGCATCTAGAACCGAACAATCAATGTAAAGCTGAGTTTAAAAACAAAATACCGGGTTGGATCAGAATGCAAATTACACAGCGAAATAAATAAATCAAATACTTTGATTAAAAACAAACCCCCAAAGATTACATAAATAAATAGTAACCTTGTGCAACGGTTTCGAATATTAATGAGCTGAAGTAAATACAAAACTCTTTACAAATAAAAGAGCAAAACCACTTCTGAATTACCAATTGTCATATCTTCTCCACGCTGCTTCCTCAGTATTACTTAACCTGCAAAACCAACCGTTGCACCGTTGAATAATGCATCGGGTTAAAGAACAAACCCGGTAAGCTTTTGTAAGCTCGTATGAGTGAAACGACTCACACCCACAACCACAAACTAACAGTGGCACATCTCCAAGTGTTCCTGTACCCAACGTGGTACCAATACTAACCATTAATCTCCAAAATTAATCATCTCACTTATATGGCCAATCCAAATTGGCCAACTACCAATATCAACAATCTCACGACCGATCCAACGTAAAAATGAAGTGGAAGAGAGAGTGACCATCTCTGATTGTAAACCTAGCCAATTGCTACACATACCTCATGCACATTTGTACGATGACAACAACCACATACAATGGCCCACAATAATGTCTGAGCTACCTGCCACATCATACAATCACACTGGTATCTCAACCTACCCAATTCACTTGTTACTCTCAGGTCGTGTCAAACCACAATATCTTGATCAACCGGTACATTATCTCAAATCCGGTCAACACGGTCATCCCAAGAAATTCTCAAATCACAATTAGCCTATCTGGCCCAACAATCTATCCTCGAATCACAGGATAATACAATAACATCAATAAATTCATCTTGCAATTTAAATGCCTAATCACAACTATTAACCTCAATAGTTCATAACATAAAAACCAATTAATCATATGGGTTCAAAATATTCCCGGAATGACAAACAAGATTCCAATCCTAGAATTATACCAAATTCTAGCATATAAGCAATTAACTGAAAATAACACAGTTAAATAACACAAAATAAATACACAGTTCTACCCACTAAATAAATACACTGTTCACCCACCTCGATTCTGTGCATCCTAAACCACCACGAGTACTTCACCACATCACCACCTCTGCGGGCGAAGGAAAACCAAAAACCAACTCACTAAGAGAGAGAACATAGAGAAAACTGAAAGAGAGAGCTGCGGAAGAGAAATGAAACAGAAAAGAAAAATTGGGGGGCTATTTATAGCAAAATTGCCGAGCTCTCGCCGGACTGTAGAGCGCTCGCCACCACGCCGAGCGATCGGTGGTGGCTGCCGAGCCCTCGGTGATGCATTCCACAGGGTTCCACCGTTTTCTCTTGCCACTAGCTTCTGCCACATGTCAGCATCCTAGCCGTTTGATCAAAATGGAGCAACGGCCGAAATTCCTTAACTTCAAAAATTAACCAAAAACACTTCGGGACTCATAAAAATAACCCGAAAAATACTACGTACTTGTAAAAATGAATACAAACTTCCTATTGGTTCACAAAAAACTTTTGATCTCCAAATCTTTGGAAATCAAACACCAAAATTTTCCAGAGCCTCACAGGTTTAATGTATAGATTGTAGAGTATAAAGAGTATTAGGGTATATAGAGTATATAGAGTATTAGGGTTTAGATTTTAGTGTATAATTAAATTATAGAATATAAAGAATATACTAATTTTATTTATTCATTATACTAATTTTATTTAACAGTATTTGCTTCAGCGTGCATTATATTCACCTTATATCACATGAAACCTACTATATAATTTGGTTTCTTCAATGTTTTTTTTATCAATTTAGTAGATAATATGTTTAATAAACATATGTTAAAGTTTCATTAAAAATTTCCATATTTTAATTGCAATTTCCGTCGTTTTCGTCTAATTTTTGTCAAAATTTAAAAAATTTCAAAATTTCCATCAAAACTTCCGTCGAAATTTTCTTGAAATCCGAAATTTAATTCCTTGTTTATAACCTATTGAAAGTCGTTTTGCATAATCATTGGCCACATGCTGCTTCTATGTGCCACTAACTGTATCAATTATCCTAAAAAATTCAAAGCATGTGTTCACAGTGCATGCAAAAATTATATACATGATACAACAAATATATTGCTCATCTTTAATCCAAAAGGACAAATAGATTGTGTACCAAAAAAAAAAAAAAACAAATAGATTGCTTATTGTTGGTTTCGGTAGTACATCAATCTAAAAAAATAACTGAATAAATTGCTTTCAATCTAAAGAAACAGGTAAGGATTACAACGAGGAATGAGAAATAATTAATCACATGAATCTTTATCACATCCTCTCTTTTCCATCCTAGAGGATTATAGACAACAATAACCTACAAAATTTAATACATCAACAAATAATTCTACTTCTTAGTCAACACATAAACATGGCAGAGATTAAATGTCATCATCAAATAGAAATTAACCCAAATCATTTAATTTTTCAAATAAACTCTCAAAATCCTAAAATAAACTTTCAAATAAAATTTGGAAAATTTACGGGGTCACACAAAATTCTTGAAAATTGACAAGCAAGACAATGAGGAAAAGAAAGCCCATGATCAGAATCGAGTTGATTCGTCGCCGAGTTCGCTAGAAAACTGGCTGGAAAGCCACTAGCTGGCTTTTTGGCTTCGATTCACCCCCGTGGCTAGGTGGATGGGCAATCAGAGGGTACCTTCGTGTTTAGAATGATGAGAGGAACAAAAACAGATAGGTCTCATGCCTCGTTGTGGCCGAAAGAAGAAGATCGCAACAAGAGTTGAATCTCGATTTTCACATCGTTCTGTCACCATTGGTGACTGGATGGACGATCGGAGACCATGGGAAGGAAGAAAAGGAAGAGGCGAGCATGGGGTGGTGGGTCTGGCCGCCATCCATGGCTGGACGGCGATGCATCGAGGAGAGAGAAAGAGTGACGATGAAGAGAAAGGACGCGTGAGTGAGAAGAGAGAAATGAGAGAGTGAGTGGTAGAGAGATGGAGGGAAAGATGGAGAAGGAAAATAAATTAAAACGTGGACCAAAAAAATTAAAATGTGGATCGAAAGAAAATAAAGTAAACCAGCTGGGAAGCCCAATTAAGATGGACTTTAGAGGAATTAGGTGGCCCAAACTGGGGTTATTAATAATTATCTATTTTTTTAATTTCCTCCGCAATGCTTTGACATCAACATCTAAAGTTATATATATATATAGGACAATGAACCTATATAAACTAAGTGTGATACACTACCCATAAGTGAGGAATATACCACATTAATTAATTGGCTGATCTAAAAATTAACTGTTAACCAATTTAGTTAAGTCAATAATTATTTTTACCTCCTGGTATTTTATGCTAATGTATGATATAAAATGCATATACAAAGTTGAATGTTTATTATAATTTAACACTTTATAAAAAAATTATAGGAACAAGAAGTTGTGCATACAAAACTTGCACAAACGACTAGTGGATCATGAACAAAATCGTCATTGAGAATGACGACTCTCATTGAGTTCTAAAGAACATTAGGCCTACTTGGCACGATGACAGGAACCAAACAATGTTAGAAGAAAGAGGAAAAAAAATGGGTGGAAATTTGGAACTAAACAACGATGTGGGTTGTGGGGAGTGGGAACGTTTGTTGGGTTTAACATCTCCCAACTGATCTTCAATTATATTTTTCCAAATCTTTTGGGCTGTTGTTTTTTGGGTACTTTACCTAAAATGCCAAAATGATAAAGAAATTTAGTCCACAGTCTACTCGGCCCAATATTTAACTTCCAGGACAAATTTCTTACCGAGCACTCAAAACACGTGCATCTGCAATCCAATCACGTGCATCTACAATCTAAACACGTGCATCTACATCCTAAAAACTGCATATGCATGCTCAAAATACCCAAAAAAGTGCATATGCATGCAACTCCAACATTAAATGCTCAAAAAAGCTGTAGATGTAGATGCAGATGCAAATGCATGATGCATCTGCATATGCCGAACCCTTAGAAGCTTTTTTTACACTGCCGACCATGCGCACGCAGAATAGAATGTTCTTTGACTTAATTTTGTTTGTACGTAGATAGATTTTCACTAAAAAACATTATGTTTTTTTGTCCTTGGGAGTAATTTATTATTGTTTTTTTTTTACCTTTACGTCCTCAGTTAATGCATAATGTCATCACTAGTTTATTTTTTTAAGTGAGTTAGTTTTAAGATTTTCAAAATATAATCTTACTCCCCTGTCTCTCTTTATATATATGGATATATTACTAAAGCGATTCAGTCCAAAGGCGACCAATAGAGTCCAATGTTCCCTATAAAACCCCACACGACATTAACCTTCGTCAATTAAAGATTGAAGACATTCGACCCAAGGAAAACTAACCCATTTGGGGTTATGCCTCTAATGAGTGTGAGATTTGTAACACCATTGAGCACTGCAGAAGCCATATATGATCAATTTGAATTTTTTTTAAAACAAAACCACAAAGGAATCTTGAATTTCACTTGCCAAGTTCTATGAGTTGAAGGCTACAATAATCAAATTTTTTAAATTTAAATAATTTTTAATTTTTAAAGATAAACTTACTCAGCAAGGAAGGTACCTAGGTAAGAGAAGACGATGATAAATGCATGCAGTTCTAGAAAGAGGGCTTGATTTTTTGAAAAGATGATTTTTAAAGAGTGATTTAGAATGAACGGTTCTGATTATTAAGGACGTAGTTTTAATTGATTAGTATGAAATCAGCACACAAGAGATTAGTAGAGAATCCAAATCTATAGAAGACCATATGGATGCTTAACCGTGTGGGATCCACTGCATTACCAAAACAATTTCTAGGCTTCTAGCTAGTCGTCCCTCATTCAAAGACTCAAAGTCAATAAGAAATTGAGCTATAGAATTAATTAATCTTAAAAGACTTCTTGTTTTTCCAAATAATTAGAATACTACTATATTGAAACCAAGTTGAGCTATTAAATTTGCTGCGTCAATAATGGGCAGTTGCATGCTGCCTTTGTTTAAGTGTTGAGCTAATTAGAAATACATCCATTTCGGGAGACCCAATTTGATATTAGCCCTTTTTTTTTTTTTTTTTTGAGAAATTAGATATACACCCATTTTTGAATTTGCCATGTAGGATTATCCATTTTCTGCAGAAAATTCATTTTGTGATTTTCTCTTTTCCCATTTGAATTGAAAAAAGGTAAATTTTATTTTTGTCAATTAATGCCTTATTTCAAGGTATTATCAAGGAATGAAATTTCGAAAATTTTGGCGAAATTTTTTTTTTTTTGGGTCTTGAAATTTTATCACGTATCCGACTATCTTTCCTAATTATTTCGGCGAAATTTGAACGCGCTCCAAGCACGTTCTTGTTAAATTTCGCTGTCATTTACACACTCACACTCCAGCCCCATTTTCATCTCAGATCTCCAGTCGCCAGCAGTCGTCGGAGACGGTAGATTGGAGGGTGATTGGGGAGGGGGGAGGGAGGAGAGAGAAGAGAGAGAAAAGATCTGGGAGAGAGAAAAGATCGGGGAGGGAGAGGAGGAAGAGAAGAAGGAAGGAGGAAGGAAGAGATCAGGGAGGGAGAGGGACAAGAGAGAAGACTGTGTGCGCAGGGCTGGGAGAGAGAAATGAGAGGGAAGAGGAAGAGAGAGTCACGGGCAAGGAGGAAAATGAAGGAAAGAAAAAAAAATGAAAAAAAAGGAAAGAAAAAAAAAAGGCTTTAGGGTTAATTGGGGTTTGGGGCCTTTAGACAATTGGACAATTGGAAAGAAAAAAAAAAGGTTTGGGGTTTCGTTTGGGATTTGGTTTGGCTCTTTTGGGGTTTTATTTAGTTATTTTCAAACCCTAAACCCTAATACATTTCTATATAAAAAAAATTGAAAATACCCTAAAAGGTATAAATCCTAATATCTTATACTATATCCTAAAGAATATAGAGTATATAGAGTATATAGAGTTTAGTGCATAGATTATAAAGTATAAAGAGCATTAGGGTATATAGAGTATTAGGGTATATAGAGTATATAGGGTTTAGTATTAGGGTTAGTGTATAGATTATAGAGTATAATAAATATACTAATTTTATTTATTCATTATATATTCTAATTTTATTTCACAGTATTTTCCTCCAGCGCGCATTATATTCATCTTATATCACATGAAACCTATTATATAATTTGGTTTCTTCAAATTTTTTTTATCAATGTAAGCCTGCAGTTTCAGATTTAAAACTATCAAATAAACCCATCGTTTGTACTATGAATTTCAAATGAAGAGGTCATTTGAGCCCAAAAGAGTTAGTAGGCCAAAGTCTGAAGCCCAAATTCAAGGCCCAAATCCGCAAGGCCCAAGTCTTTAGTAAGCTTGAATAATCCTGGCAAACAAAACTTCTTCCTCAGCTACATCAAGCCGAGAAGATTAATAAAAGGACTAAGCATATGAAGACATGTGTATTAGAAAGCTGACAAGTACTGGATGACAGCTGTCATGGAAGGATAAGTACAAGGGTCCAGGCTTGCTCAGTACCCTGCACGTAGGGTGATCCGAGTGCACTTTGTTTAAGGTTTTCAGAGCCCATTCAAGTATAAATAGAAAAGCTACAGCCAAAAAAAGGGCTCTCTCACAACACACACACAAAAACTCTATGCAATTCGCATATTCCTGACAATGGGGCCTGACTCATTACTTCATTTTGTCTGCTCCTCGAACTTTTCAGAGTTTATTCTTCATTTAATTTTTAGTTATATATTAAGAATGGTGGTCTCTGATCCAATTTTGTGTATTTAATTGGTCCGGGTTTGCTTTTATTAGCATTTATTTCTTATTTTGGCTTTAATTTCCCTCATTTAATGTATATATCTCCTAATATTTGAACATCAATTAAAGCGGAGATTGGAATTGAATCATTTACATTTCTTGCATCTTTTTGTTTCCATTTTTAGTTTATGTGTGGATTACTTGCTCAGACTTGGCTAGATTTGTGAAGAAGTTCACAATTACTTGATCGGCTAGATCTAGAGTTTCTTTAGTTTTCTTCAGATTTATTTTCTTAGTTTCTTATTCATTCAAGTGTGATTGATCATACACTTTATTGCACACACTATGGACACTTCCTGAGCAAACATCAAAGCATCAATGAACACTCATCAAGTATTAAAAGCACTTTAAAGTCCTAAAATGCCTAGGCAGTAAAAACAATCCAGCGCGATCGTTTAGTTAGAAGTCAATTTTCATTATCTTTCTTTTATTTTTATATCTCATTTAGTTACATCGTTTGATCTTACACCACTTTGAGATCTATATTGTATTTGTTCCAAGTGCAACACTACTTGGTGGCACACCCTTTATTTTCAGTATACCTGCATCCAGATTTGCACATGCTATGAGCTAAACGAATCCCGGCTTGACAAGTGGCAGGAAGCATTTTTAGCCATAACACCCATGTGCGACGTGTGAAGTCATCAATAATCGTTAAAAAATAGCGAACTCCCGAATGGGTGGGAACCTATGGGAACCCATATGTCACAGTAGAGTTCAAAAGGATGAGTACTAGAAATAGAACTTAAATGGTAATCTGGTTTGTTGAGCAAAAGGACAAGAATTACAAAATTTATTGGAATCAAATTAAAGAAATTGCAGGAAATTGTTTATATAAAAATTTTAGACGAGCACTAAAAAGATGATCAAGCCGCTAATGCCACAAATCATTGGGAGGAGGTAAAGTTGAGAGAAATTGGAGAAGGTGAAGGAGATGAAGCAGCTGGTCTCATCACACCAAAAACATTAATACGCTCACAAAGTACTCAATCAAGACTCAAGTCTAACAAAAACATGCACATTTTTATATATCCACAAAGCCTTTATAGTCACGCTATTTTAACCAGATATCATCTACTGAACACAAGAAGTAGTCCCTGGCCAACAAAAAAAACAAAAGAAAAAACAAAGAAGTAGTCGAAAGTGAGTTGAGAAGTTGTGGCACAATAGTAATTTTGTATCTTTTAAAGGAATTAATTTTATTACCTTGTTCCAATTGAGTTGAAGGAGGCAATGGTAAAGTGGTAACATTATTGTAAACATGATAGTTATTATGTTTATTTATTCATTTTCATTTACTGGGAGAGGGATTATTTGAATTAACTTGATATATATGTCACCCAACATTGATGAGAGTGATTGCTTAGTATTAAACATTCATATAGAGTGACCACATATTACAATATCATTAATTTGTCACAAATTAATAACATTTATTAATGAGCTAGAACGCAAAGTCATGAAAAGGACGTACCCCTAAGAAGACTCATATTTTCGATCTTATTTCTATTTTATCAAGGACAATAGAAGAGCTCAAACCAAAAAACAAAAAACTACATTAAAAGAGCAAATGAAGATCAAGGACAAATTATTATTGTTCCTTATTCTTTTTCCCATATGCAGGGAGTGACGAAGCAGGACCTAAGGACCTACATAAGCCAAAATGTACTGGAAGAGAAGAGACCAAGTACACGATTGATGTACTACCTAATGCTATAAGCATTTTTATCACTGAAAATTTTATGGTACAAACTTGTATGACATACAAATACATTTTTAACTTTTAGATTTTTACGAGTTCTTTTTTCTATACTAGAGTATTGATTTGAGAACCCTTAATTAGATTGTAAGTCATATGAATTCGTACCATAAATCAACTCTTCGATCACTATTCAATGCCTAGCATTTTTCTGAACATGATGACAAATTCATAAACCTTTTCTGAGTCTGGAATGATTTTGGCTACTGTCTCTCTCTCCATGCACCTCTTAATCCAAGCTGAGAATTTTGGGCAGTGATCTGCAACCTTAAAGTTCCCAAATTTCTCATAGGCAGGAAACCAACAGGTTAGAGGGATGGCTATGATGTCAACGAAACCAAAGGCATCTCCCCCAAAGAAATCCTTGTCTCCCAGAGCACCCTCTAGCTGCTTTATAATCTCTATGAAGTCCTTCTTGGCCACCTCTATCTCTTCTCCTTTGCTCTTCCATATATTGCTTCCGGCATCGAAAACCTTCATGCACGCCATGAAAGTCAGACATGCATGCAAACACATAATGTTATGAGGGTAATCATTTATTACCATATATCTTACATGATATATTGTGAAACTGAAAATGATAAAACTTCATAAAATGACACATTTTAATGAGGTTCTAACCATTTTGAATCATGTTTTGAAAAGTTAAAAATTTTAACTCTTTCAGGCAGCAAAATAATAGAACTACCCAACAAGTCGAGTTGGCCAAGGAGATGGTCGAAATGGTTGAGTGTATATAACAATTGAGAGATGAGAATAATATGCCCAAATTAAGAGTCGAAATTGTTAACTTTTTTTTCAAAAAGTTTTCAAGTACTAAGAATTCACCTCATCAATAGTCTATTTAATTATATAACAGGTTAGACTATTTGATAAGAATGAGTTATATTATATATAATTGAATTACAGATCGAAATGCTAGACTGTAGAAATTTCAGAAAATTAAAAGCTAAATCAAATTGATCATGACCACAAAAGTATAAGAATTCATATTAATTTCTTACATATATGTGCATACATACATGTATAGCATATATTATTAATTATAAAAAATAAATAACCAACCTTTTTGTCAATGAAGTCGGCCCAGGACCTGGCTTGAGCTCGAGCATAAGGACAAGGTGGGAGGAGTGGTGGGGAAGACCAGGTTTCATCAATGTAACCAACTATGATTGTGGACTCACAGAGTGGTTTTTCATTGTGCAGGAGCACTGGCACCTTTGCATATACTGGGTTTGATGTCAGCAGCAATTCACTCTTACCCCCAAACAAGTCCTCTGCTCTGTCTTCATGTTCAATGCCCTTCTCCTCCAACGCAATTTTGACCCTCATGCAAAATGGGCTGACCCAGCAATCCAAAATGACAACCTTTCCCTTTGACATTTTTTAGCTATATGAATATGTATCACTTCTCTCTTTGTGATCTCTTCTATAACTTGTTGTATCAAAATGAGTTATGGATTTAGAAATTTATAGAAAGTGTGGTTCATAGGAGATGTAATTTTCGATGTTTGTGATGCCTATGGGGTCTTCTTGTTTTGCCCTTCGAAGAGGGGCTACACTCTTGTGATTTTCATTATTTAATATATGTTCACTAGCATGGCCAAAAAAAATATATATATGTTCACTAGGGTTGTGTAGTTGGAACACTTTGGAGACAACTAAGGCTTTGTCTTAGAGTACAGAGCATATACCAGCCGGCTCATAGGGGAGGTTTAGTAATTTAGACATGCAAACAAGAAATTAATGTGTTTAGCATATATATATATATATTTGTTTAGCCAAAGTATATTTTAGAGTTATGCATATATTTATATATATGGTGTGACTTTAATTATAGTAATAGTTGCAGTTTGGGCAGAGGCTCAATTGCTCAAAGGTTGGATTGTATGTTGTAGCACTCTTTTTTTGTCTGAAAGGGCTTTGAGGATTGAAATGCCACAACATGCATGCCGCTGCACTTCTATGGCTAGCTATCCCACTCATGGAAATCATCTGGTCAAAAGGAATATATCCAACGGTTTGAACAAAGCAAAGCTCTACCTGGCGCATATCTCAAGTCTAAGAACCACGGCCGTTGGATGGTAATACAAAGTAGGTGCGGCCCATTTGATTTTGATATTGGATAAAAAACCCATTTAACATAAAATTTGAGAATAAAATTATAACATAATTATAAGTTATAACATAAAATTATAACATGAAGCCAATCAATATGGTTTGTATTGACTTGGGCCATCCGGTCCTTGCGGCTTGTGGATAGGGATGAACTTCATTAGAGACTGAGTCACATGGTAGGAAGAAGAAAAAAGATGAAAAAAATAATAAGCCGAGCAAGGAAGAAGAAAAGAAGAAAATGGTGTTAGACTTAAGAGAGCTGGAGACAGTGGGGGAGGAGAGAACGGTGTGGAGCCAAGGGGGAGGGAAGGGTAAGTGTCTATTTTCTGATTTAATTTTTATATAAAAAAAAAGGCTAAATTTTAATTTAGACACTCAACTATAGGGGGTATTTCAACTGCATTTATCATCTACAAAATCATTAAAAAACATACTCCATCTAAAATCTAAATTGAAATAAATGAATTTTTCTTCATCTTTTCCTTTTTTACCCCTCTCCACCTGCCATTCTCTCTCTCTTCCCTCTCTTCAGCTAACTGGCCCTCCCAGCCCAACCCCTCCTGACCCCACCCTCACCACAACCTTCCCGACCCCAATTAACTATAACTCGTGGGGGGATGGCCGGCACCAGGGGACCCGTCAATGGCCTTGGGCCGTCGGGAAATGGCCGGCCTTGGCTGGGTTGAGGTGCGCACAGGGATGGAGTCGCGTGGGAGAGCAGAGGGAAGAGAGGGATGGTCAGGGGAGAGAGAGGAGCTACGGGCTGGTGGCTGGTGGTGTTGCGCCGACTGGGCTTGGTTGGAGTTGGCCTGGTCACGACTAGACTGTGCGAAATCACACGAGAGAGAAGGAAGACATGAGGAAGAAGAAGAAAAATGAGAGAGCGAGCGAGAGAGAGAGAGAGAGAGAGAGCCTCAGGTAAGTGGAAGGGGAGGGTTCGGTGGGTGGGGATGGGGGTGGCGGTGGGGGTGGGGTCGAGAGGGGCTAGGTTGGGAGGGTTGGCTGGAGAGAGGGAAAAGAGAAAGAGTGGGAGGTGGAGAAGGGTCAAAATTAAAAGAAGAAGAAAAATTCATTTTTTCAATTTAGATTTTAGATAAGGTATATATTTTTATGATTTTGTAAATGATAAATGCAGTTGAAATACCCCCTATAATTTAGTGTCTAAATTAAACGTTAGCCTAAAAAAAAAAAACAAGTGTAAAGATATGATTTGTCTATAAAATTTGGAGTGGACATGGAGGTGCACCCAGTGAGTGGATCCAGGTATTTCCCATTTTCCCCACCCAATAGTTCTTATGCACATAATTGAGCCAATAAGTCTTTTTTTTTTTTTTTTCATTTTTTTAGTACAAAAGAGGGCTTAAGCTATCAAAAGGTGCACGAAGCCCAACAAAATAAAACTAATAAGTGCTTTTTTTTTTTGGCCAATAATAAGTGCTTTTCTTTATAGAAAATTAGGATTAAATATTAAATATCAATAGTTTTTTAGCAAAGCAGTAAGACACTAATTTTTTTTTTTTTTTCAATTTAGGTACTAACCTAAAGCAAGACATTTTTTATTAAGTCACAAATCGGTTTGTTATACAGTTGTAACTGTTTCAAATTCATAAAATTTCAAAATTTATAAGGATATAATGTTTTTGATTTAGGCCGGCTTGAGGGATGAAATCCTATAATCCAGAGACTAAACATTAAAGTTCAAGTCTTGCAAATATTGAAAAAACAACAAATCAATAAAAAACTTATGACTATTAGACAGTTACAGCTCGGTATAACCATATTTTTTTAAATTGGTACCTAAACTGAAATTTAGTATCTAAAGTGAAATGACATAAATATTTTAGTAGTAAAAATGCAAAAAAAAATGCAATTTAGTACCTAACGTCAACGGATTTTTTTCTTTATTTACATGTATCTTATTCATTGTTATATACAAAAACTTAATTTCTTTTATAAAATCACAATACCCAACTCCTTTAATGTAATTTAAGATAGACAATTTAATTAAGGTTACTACAATTTATTCTGTACAAAAAAAAAAAGTTACTACAATTTATAGTTTTTTATTATTTTTAATTTGCAAACATTAAAGGTAAGAGAGAGTATTTTGAAAATGAATAAAAGTATAAAATGTATGGTCTAAATATCTTTAAGAATATTTGATTTATATTGTAAGAGAGAGTATTTTGAAAATGAATAATTCAGTGCTTAGCATGAAAACATCTTTATATCATATTTAGTGGATGTGTGCTTTGCATATGCATATGCATATGTGGGCACAGAATAATAAACCCACTGCATTCGCTAAAGACACCGAGCTATAATATAAAAACAGAAAACACTTATGCTTTTCCAAGTTGTTCAACTACTTCATTGAAATCCTATCGATCCTTTGCCAATAATCGAAGAGAAAAATTGCCTGACAAATTAAATACATGCATAGATGAAAAAAACCAAACATGAACACCAACAAGAGGAAGCTTCCTAGCAGCACCCACACCATGCATATGCTTAACCGTGTGGGACCTACTGCATTACCAAGGCAATTGCTATATAATCAATTGTAATCTTATGTGTTTGATCGGCTATTTGAAAAATTGGTTAGAATACTATTAAATTGAGCTATTACCAAGGCAATGCATTGCCAAGTTGAGCTATTAAATTGCTGGGTCAATAATGGCCAGCTGCAAGAGGCCTTAGTTTAAGCGTTAATCAAATAAGAAAAGACAGAAAGTAATTAAAAATTAGGCCAATAAGCTTCCTAGCACAAGCACAACCACCATATAAAACATTTTCTAGTCATCTACAAGACTACAACTAACAGCCCAAGTCAGTGTACTTGATCGAGCTATATAATCCTAAAACACTTTCACAAACTCCCCCCTTCTGCTATTTGCAAAAGTTAGAGAATACTTCTTTGAAATCATTTGCAAATTAAGAAGAGAAAAATGGCTGGAGCTTTGGTTGGAGAGGCTCTGCTCACTGCTTCCATCCAGGTGTTGTGTGACAGGATTGCTTCACGCAACTTCATCGACTTGTTTCAGAGGAAGAAGCTCGACGATTCACTCCTGAAGAAACTGGAGATCACACTGCTTGGCCTTTCTGCAGTGCTCAATGATGCAGAGGAGAAGCAAATTGTGAACCCTGCTGTGAGAAAGTGGCTTGATGAGGTCAAACATGCTGTCTTAGATGCAGATGACTTGCTGGATGAGATCAACACTGAGGCTTTGAGATGCAAGGTGGAAGCTGAATATGCTCAGACCCACAAATTCACCAAGGTGTTGAACTTCCTCTCTACTTCTCTTAATCCTGTTTATCAAAGCATGAATGTTAAGATAAGAGAGTTGTTTGAAAGATTAGAACTCCTTGCAAAACAGAAAGGTGTCCTTGGTCTGAGAGAAGTTGTTGGGGGGAAGGTTTCACAGAGAATTCCAACAACTTCCTTGGTTCATGAACCTTTTGTATATGGTAGGGATGGAGATAAAGAAAAGTTAGCAAAACTGTTGTTTTCAGATGATGCAAGCAGCAATGATGTGTCTGTCATCACCATAGTCGGAATGGGCGGGGTTGGTAAGACAACCCTTGCTCGGTCCCTTTACAATGATGGCAACGTGAAAGAGTATTTTACTCTTAAATCTTGGGCTTGTGTTTCAGAAGATTTTGATGTGGTTAGGGTAACTAAAACCCTTCTTCAGGAAGTCACTTCAAAGTCTTATGATATTATGGACTTGAATTTTCTTCAAGGTGAACTAAGGGAACAAGTAAGAGGAAAGAAATTTTTATTTGTATTGGATGACCTTTGGAATGAGAATTATATTGATTTGAATTGCCTCCAGGCTCCTTTTGCTTTTGGGGCAAGAGGAAGCAAGGTCCTTGTAACAACACGGAACGAAAATGTTGCATCTACCATCAACAATGTTCCTATTCAGTACTTGAAACCATTGTCGCATGAAGATTGTTGGTTGTTACTTGCAAAACATGCATTTGGAGATGAAACCCCTAGTGCACATCCAAACTTGGAAGAAATTGGCAAGCAAATTGCAGGTAAGTGCAATGGTTTGCCTTTAGCTGCAGAAACACTTGGAGGTTTGCTACGTTCCAAGAAGAAAGATTTAGAAGAATGGAATAGCATATTAAATAGCAATATTTGGGAGCTACCCTACAATAAAAGTAATATTCTTCCTGCTTTAGGATTGAGCTACCATTATCTCCCGGCCCATTTAAAACAATGTTTTGTTTATTGTTCAATTTTTCCGAAGGACTATGAATTCAAGAAGGAAGACGTAGTTTTACTTTGGATGGCTGAAGGTTTAGTTCCACAAGATGAGAATGCGAGTAAAATGGAAGAGGTGGCTAAGAGATACTTTGATCAATTATTATCACGATCACTATTTCAAAATTCCAGCAAATCAAGTTTCACAATGCATGATCTTGTTAATGACATGGCTGTCTTCATGGCCAAGGGATTTTGTTGCAGGTTAGAAGGGAGGGAATCACATGAAGTTCCCAAAACAAGTCGTCATTTATCATATGTTCAAGAAGCATTTGATACCGCTTCAAAATTTGAGCCATTATACAGGCTTAAGTGTTTGCGGACCTTCCTACCCATAAATTTGAGAACATATTGGCGACAATATTATGTAAGCAAAAGAGTTTCACATGAATTCTTGCCAACACAAAGATGTTTGCGGGTGCTGTCATTATCAAGATATATCAATATCAGTGAATTACCTAATTCTCTTGGTAATCTCATTCACTTATGCTACTTGGATCTTTCTTCTACTGCAATCAAAAGGTTACCTGATATAGTGTGTTCTCTATGCAATTTACAGACAATACTATTGTCATATTGTTCCTCTCTCAATGAATTGCCTAGAGATATGAGTAAATTAATTAATTTACGTCATCTTGATCTTCGTGGAACTAGAATAAAAGAGATGCCATTGCAAATGGGTAGACTAAAAAGTTTGAGAACATTGACTGCATTTGTTGTTGGAAAGTCAAGTGGGTCAAGCCTTACAGAGATGAGGGAGTTACGGTATCTTTGGGGAAGCCTTTCTATTCGAAAGCTGCAAAATGTAGTTGATGTTATGGATGCATTGCAGGCCAATTTGAAGGAAAAGAAAGATCTCAAGGAGTTGGTGTTGGAATGGGGTGAGGACACCAATGATCCCCAAAATGAGAGAGATGTACTTGAGAGGCTCCAACCTCCCATAAATTTAGAGAAGTTGACCATCAGATTTTATGGTGGAACTTGCTTCCCAAATTGGTTGGGAGACTCTTCCTATTCTCAAATACAATTCATGTGTCTCAGTGATTGTAGTTATTGTTTGTCCTTGCCACCACTTGGGAAGCTACCCGCTCTCAAAGAGCTTTCTATAAAAAGGATGAAATTTCTTACGACTATCGGTGCTGAGTTCTATGGCAATGGGTCTTCTCTAATATTTCAGCCGTTTCAATCTCTGGAGAAGCTAGAGTTTGAGGAGATGCTTGAATGGGAGGAATGGCAGCCAAGTGGAGGTGAATATCCAGATTTTCCTCGTCTCCAGGAGCTAATTTTAAACAAGTGTCCGAAGCTGAGAGGAAACTTGCCTAATCATCTTCCTTGCTTGGAAACACTTTCAGTGGAGGAGTGTGTGGTTCTATACGAAAGGGCCACTACAACCCTTAACATGGACTGCTTACAACAATGTTCTTTTGAAGAATTGAGCTTGGTTGGATGCCCGCATCTGTTATCATTACTAGGTCAGAGAACAGAGTACATGTCATCTCTTCGGAACCTTGAGATTCGAAATTTTGTTGATATAGAGTGCTTGCCCAAGCAACTGGTGCATAGCAGCAATTGTGTTGTACGCTTGACTCTCAAGAATTGTCCATCCCTGTTGTCGTTCCCTAGAGATGGTCTACCTACTACGTTGAAAACACTTCATATAACAAATTGTAGGAGATTAGAATTCCTACCTCATGAGATGATGGCCAAATTGACATCGCTTCGGGATTTGTACTTACATGACAGCTGTGATTCACTGAGGTCCTTCCCGTTGGGCATTTTTCCCAAACTTAGCCATCTTTTAATAAGGGGCTGTGTGAATCTGGAATCCCTTTCCATTGAAGGAGTTGATGAAAATCTCAACATCTTGCAAATCAGGGAGTGTCCAAATCTGGTCTCTTTTCCCCACGGAGGATTGCCCACTCCCAACCTGAATACATTTATAGTCGGTGGATGCAAGAATTTGAAGTCATTGCCCGAACGAATTCACACCCTCACCGCCCTTCAAGATTTGTACATACGGAATCTTCCAAATGTTGTGTCAATTGCAGAAGGGGGTTTGCCTCCCAACCTACGTTCATTGGAAGTTTCTGATTGTGACAGACTGAGGCCTTCAGCGGAGTGGGGTTTGCAAGGACTTGTCTCCCTTCAAAGACTCAAGATTCAAGGAACTGAGCATCTGTTGGAGACGTTGCTCAAGGAACAGCTGCTCCCTACCACTCTCAACACTCTTCTGATCTCTAAACAGAGTCTGAAATCTTTGAACGGAAAGGGACTTCAACACCTCACTTCTCTTCAAAGCCTAGTAATCTATGACTGTCCGAGTCTCGAATCCCTGCCAGGAGAGGGTTTGCCGGTGTCTCTTTCTCTTCTCGGAATCCACAGATGTTCTTCAACTCTGAAAAAAAGATACTGTGAAAATAAGACAGGAGAAGATTGGGGCAAGATAGCTCGCATTCCTTGCATACAGGTAGATGAGGAAGTGATCATATGAGCTCTCACAAAAAGTTCTGGTTTTCATTTCACTCTCAACTCTAAAACTAGAGTCGGGTATGTACCTACCACCCCACCGCTTGTTTTTCATCCATACTTTAATATTGTTTTCTGAGCTTTAGGCCTTCACTTCTGCAGAGAGCTAGAGAACTAACTGTGGAACTGCAAAGATAATTGTTGGTCTTTGAATGGAGAGGATTGACCCAAGATTGCTCACATCCCCTGCATTGGCCCTTACAATTTATCTGATTTTCATTCAGGTACCTCTTCTATTTTTAATTCTGCTACTTAAGTACTTTGATCTTTCAAATTCTTCCTTAATGGGATAGTTTACTCTACATAGATTGGACCAAGATAGTTTACTGTGAAAATAAGACAAGAGAAGATTGGGCCAAGATTATGCGCTTTCATTTCACCCTCAAGTCTCCAATCAATGTCAGGTATGTGATTTAATCCAATATTGTGGAGCAAGTAGCTACTTTTTTCCCTTCAAAATATTCATATATTTTAAAAATATATTTCGCTGGATATTTTAAAACCAATGTTATCCCCTGTATATTGTTTGAAGACAGAATTTAACACTTAGATCATATCATTCATTATTTCTTATCAATATTATAATATTGGTAATTATTTCCGAGTCTTTTGTAAAACCTGTCACATGCATCTGCAGAAACTTCCATGGAAACCAAATGAGTTTGAGATAAAAGAAATCTTAATCTAATTTTAATATTTTTTTCAATAATATAATCACAAAACTTAAACAAAACAAAGTTGAAAAATTGAACTGTGTGCTTGTGTTCTTGAGTTCTTGGCCCCACAAAATCACCAAAGTGCTTAATTTAAGCTGGCAATCTGTATTTTGAATTTTTCCTAACCTGTATATAACAAGTTAATTTTTGATTTGTGGTTGCTGCTTTCATGTTCATTTAGCAGTTTGCTAATTTATCTCTCAACTTTTCTGTTGCTAATATTTGCTGTCAGATTAAGAAAAGGGGTCATGAAGTGTTGTTAACATACCCTAAGGCTTAAGAAGAGGGCCAAAGTCATCCAATGAAACTTACTTGTAAGTCCTTTTGCAGTCTTATTATAATTTGAAGTTATTGGCTAATATATTTGAAAGAAATTGGGGTTTGTTTTCTCATTTGAGTTTAATTTTAGCTTCACTGATATTAATTATTTTCTTTTACTCTTCTTTAATCAGTCCTGGTGGATGGCTTACAGATATGTGCCAAGAGAGATGTGAAGTTAGGAAGAAGAAAGGTACTAATTAAGAAGGTACTTGGATTAGACTTTGTCTGATTTGCAGCATCCTTTTCTTCTAATTTTTTATTTTTTTGGGCTATAAGCATTCACATTTTTATGTTTGGTTAATAGCTTTTTCCTTTGAGTGATGCAGAGACCAGGAGGATTGAAGGCCATGGGGAGCATGGAAAGCAACCCAGAGTGTTTCGAATTTGAATTTTGCTGAAGCAAAAGACAGTTTTCTCTGTGACTCTATGGAAGAAGATAATGGAGGACAAGAGCCAATATGGAGGACAAGAGCTGAAAGAAACTTGCTGATACAGCATGGAAACGTTGCTCAGAAACAGCTGCTTCCTACCACTCTCAACTCTCTTGAAATCTCTCCACTGAATCTGAAATCTTTAATGGAAAGGGACTTCAACATCTCACTTCTGTTCAAAAGCTAAATATTAGAAGGTGTGACCGTCACGATTTCCTGCCAGGAGTGGATTTTCCAGCATCTCAAAGGCTAGATATTGATGAGTGCCCGACTCTGGAATTCCTGCCAGGAGAGGGTTTTCCAGCATCTCTTTCTTTTCTTCCTTGAAGTAAATATACCTTGAAAATAAAACGGGAGAAGATTGGAACAAGATAGCTGGCATTCCTTGCATAAAGATAGATAAGGAAGTGATTATATGAGCTCTCACAAAAAGTTCCAATTGTCATTTCACTCTCAACTACCTAATCAGGATCAGGTACCCATATGAGCTTGTTTTTTATTTTTATTTTTTTTATCTGTTAAATGAGAGCTATATGGGAAATAGGTAGTGTAGTCCAATATGGTGGATTCAATGCAGCTACTTTTTCCAACAAAATACTTGTATATTTTCAAAATATATTTCGCTGCTTTTCCAAGAATTTACTTTCAAAGTATATTTTGTGTGTTCTTGTACAATCTTGGACTTGATACTGGGAATTAGGTTTGCAACAATTTCTTTTCAATAAAGCTATTGAAATCTTTTTTTTTTTTTTTTTTTTTTTTATTCTCTAAGATCAATCTATCAATTCTAATTTCTTCTTCTTTGCATTTAGGATACTTGGTTGAGCTGAGATACATAAAATAGCTTTGAGAAGACATAGGCTTTTCACAATTTGATGTGGAATAGAAGTGTAAGAAAACACATGAAGGTAAAGCTCTATGTATAATTTCTGAAGGACTCTGAAATTTTGGCTTTAGCAAAAATTACAGTTGCCATTTACTATTTTTCTATAAGATTTTGGCCATTCTTTAAATCCTTTCTTGTTTTATGGGCAGATATCAATATTGGGGGTCTCTAAACCATGCAACTGTCTTCTAATATTACACTTTGAGGCTTTAGGGTACGTTATTTGAGGTGCTAGTTCTGAAATCATGATATAGAGTGGTCTTAAACTCTGAATGGACATTCGGTAATTCTTTCCAGTACATTATTCAATGAACTTTGTGTCATGCATGAAGGAAGCTTCAAATTTTCTTGCCAATTTTCCTTATGAGGTTTTGTGGAGCTACCAGCTACTTTTCCAATATATTGTCAAAATATATTTTGCTGCTTTTCCAAGAATTTAAAAGTATGTAGCACTTCTCTTTAGTTGATCACTGTGGCAGATGAACTTTACTTTAGTTGTTCTTTCTTTCTCATCAGCATTACTCCTAAAAGAACTGAAGATGGGATCTCTCTTTCTTTTTTTTACATTGATTATATGATATAAAGAAAAGGTCCAGATTGTCAAACTGGCATGCATAATAAAGTGAATAGCTCATGTAATTTGATGATTCCAATTTCAGTCCAAACTCAAGCACCTAGATGTGTACAAAAACACCTATGTAGAAGTTCTGATGGTTCATTTTAAGCCTTAACACTTGATAATTGAATGTACATCATTTGGTGTCATCCCTTCTCTATATCTTGTTTATGTCTGTGTTTAATTGTTCCATGTCTGTCTTCTTGTACAATGTAATACTTGTTAGTGGGAACTAATTTTTAGCTACAAGAACTAGGTTTCGTTAAAGCTGTTAATCAGTTTGCACGTTTTCTTCGATCAATCAGAATTTTCATCATCTTTGCATTAGGATATTGTTATGTAAGATTGTGGTCCTACAACTTGTACGACCACAATTTTACATAACGACAGTGAATTGTACGGTACAATTATTTGAATTCTTTCTTCTTAATAGGCAGAGGTCTGTTTTGGAGACCTCTAAGCAGTGCTAACTTTGTCAGCTAATATTACATTTGATGCTTGAAGGGTTTGTTATTTGTCAGCTAATACGAATATTGAGTGGTCTGAAATTCGGAATGGACTTTCAGCAATATTTCGATCCCTTATTTAATGAATTTTATGTCATGCATAGGTCTAACGTGAAGGAAGCTCCAACATTGTTTTTGGGCTGCAATTAGTGGATTTTTGTTGCTGTCGTCTCTGTGGTACCCATCTCGCAAAGAACTCATTGCCTCTTGGATGGACTATAACTTGCAAACACTGCCCACTCCCACACTTTCAAGAGGAGGGTCTTTTGGCTACCACTCCTACCTCTCTTACCATCATTTCTCAAAACATTGGATAACAAGAGATCCTCCATGAATCTTCAAATATGTAGTGATTTGTGAGTGCCTCAGTTTACAGTCAATTCCAGAAGGTGTCGAAAGAAAGGTGCCAAAGGGTGAAAGGAGACGACTGGTCCAAGACTGCTCATATCCCCTGCATTGGCATTGATGGGAACTTGATTTCATTTACTATATCTAAGACAAATACACCAGCCTTGTCCTTACAATCATCTAATTTTTAATCAGGTACCTCTTCTATTGTTAATTCTGATACTTAAATCACTTTAATAGCTTTGCCCTTGTTAATTTT
This sequence comes from Dryas octopetala, assembly GCF_963921425.1. Classification (NCBI taxonomy): domain Eukaryota; kingdom Viridiplantae; phylum Streptophyta; class Magnoliopsida; order Rosales; family Rosaceae; genus Dryas; species Dryas octopetala. The sequence continues at coordinate 20,657,784 of NC_141368.1, read as the reverse complement.
TTCTTTCCTCTCATTCCAATTCTTTTCTTAAAGTCCAGTGTTGCCAAAGAAGAGTTTGTAGGTATGCAGGTCTGTCTTAAGTGCTTTATGCAGATCCACATTGTTTTTTTATTCTTCCATTTGAGTATCAGATACAATCTTAGTGATGGTTATGAGATTTTAATGTCTAATATGACAGGATTCCAATTCTCATAAAATGGGGCTTCAGCATTATTAGTGGTTTGATTATCCGTTCATTAGTTGGTGGAGTGAAATTTGCTAGCAGACTCTGTTTTTGAATTCCCTGTAGCAGCAGAAAAAAAATACATTTGGAAACTTTGACACCAAAGAATCATCCAGAGATTCTTATACATAAGTCCTTTTGTGATGCTTATAATTTGAAGTTATTGGCTAATATATTTGAAAGAAATTGGATTTATTTTCCCCAACTGCCTTAGTTTTAGCTTATATGATATTGATCTTTTATTCTCTCCTTTTGTTTGGGTGGGTGCTAATTGGTCAGTCCTGGTGCATGAAGTTAGGAAGAAGAAAGGCACTGTCCGATTGCGGCATTCACATTTTCTTATATGGTTTGTTGATTTTTTGTTTGGGTAATGCAGAAAAGGGAGCATGGAAAGCGACTTAGAATGGAAGATGTAATTCATACTGAATTTTGCTGAAGCAAAAGACAGTTTTCTCTATTCTCAATGGAAGAAGATAATGGAGTGGTGGCTTTTCGATTGAAAAATTATAGGCTTTTCAATGAATTTTGCTAATGGAGTTGTTTCAAGCAAAATATTAGAGATCAGTTACAAGCCCCATAAAATGAAGAAGCAAATCTGGACAACATCTCTGCCAATGTGACTGAAAGAAGAATGGTAAAACAGTACAGCTGCCATTTGTATAGAATATTTATAAGAAACGTTGCAATTTACAAAGAACATAGTTTTTTTTTTGGTTTACTTTTCTCTTTACAGTTTGTGTTGACCAGTATTTCTTATAATTTATATGATCAACCGTGATTTCATATAATTAGATCTTCCTCTTCTGTATTTCCTCTCACTGATTGATTGTGCCTCTGGTCCTCTCCATAAGTACAATTGGGGGAAAAAAATAAAAGCATACCCAATAAACACAAAGATTTCGACACTCACGTGACTAAAGATCTGGCATATCACCTGCCACATATAATGTGGTTCACTCATGTGACTTGAGATGTTCCTTTATCATTATCATTTCTCATTTCTTTCTTTGTTTGCTTTGCTCTTCTTCATTGTTCAAGATAACACATTCGTCTTATAAAAATTGGCAAGACAATTAATTTATTGAAAGAGAAATTCAGAGGATGGATGTACAAATCGAGGAAATCAGCCAAGATATCAAAATTCGGTGAGATGAGATGATTTTTGTTTACACATTTGTCTTTGAGAAATTGGCAAATTTGCTCCCGGGCTAAATAGTAGCACCCTGTCTTTATTTTCTGTCAGAACTTCTGAAAACTTCAAATACATAATACGATAAATAAGTTTAAACTATAATTAGAAGAAGACAAAGACGGTGATGTCCAGCCTGGACATGACATAAATTTATGACGAGAAAGTACAAGTACAACAAATGATGAGAATCAGGGTCAAAACCGTTGCTCCAAATAAATTGAAAATGATCGAGTCTAGAATCATAGATACTTGGCCAACCAAGGTAGCTCCTTGCTGTCCTTCAGTGCAAATGCCACATCGTCACTGAAACAGAGCCCATATAAACTCATATCAGATCAAGAAATGGTCCAAAGTTTTCTGATAAAACCTCAAATTTCAAAGTAGCTTTCACTTTTGGATTAGGGTTGAGGGGAATTCTAATAAAAATCGGTAGCTGCAGTTTTGGGAGAGAGGGATGAACCTATTGTGGTCGCGGTATAACACAATAAGTTCAGTATATGCAAGATGCTCCCTTAGATGTATAAATTGACAACTGGTATGATACAATTAGTAAGATATGCAAAACCGGTGGAAAACCAAGTCTAATAATCAGTTGCTGCAAGGACTTGACACTTGAAGGGGAACAAACCTTGGAAAGTTGAGCTGCAACTTCTGCAACCTATGCTTTTCTCCTGATTGACATAAGATTATTCTGCATTCACCAAGCTTACAACTGCCAAAACAATAAAACCAAGAAATCATATTATTTAGTATCATTTCCAGAAATTACCCTCTAAGCGTTCTCACTATATCTATTCTTTAAATAAAATATTAGCCTGTTCCAAATACTCACTACAGCCACAATTGAAAACCAAGGACGTGAATTAAAGTAAAGCCATTTAACTTGCACCTTACATCCACCTCAGAGAGAAAATAAAATGAAAAGGGACCATCACTTAAAGTCTTGAACCAATATATTATATGCAAAATTGCAAAAGCAATTAAAACACTTATCTTACATGTCACCAAGGAAAATAGAATTCTACTTTCACCATTGTTTCCAAATGACATACCTACAAATAGGCTTAGATTAAGATAACAACTTTGTAAAATCCCAAATGTTTTCTTAGTCAAAAGCCAAACACAGTGCAGTTTTTCAAGGCCAAAACACTCCCATTTAACAAGACAAAAAGAATTAACAGAAAAGATAAATAGACTACGTTTCTCCATATATATATATATAGAAATTAATATTATAACGCATCTTACCCAATTTTTAATAGTGTGTCATGTCCAGGAAATGATTCTCCGTTACTTGTACAGAGACAAGAGATTGCCATTGCTAACTGCAATCCAAAACATAACTTCAATAAAAACACTATTGCATCACAACTTAATTTTAAACCTCCAGTAGTAGAAGTAAACAGTGAAGGGCACCAGAGAAAGTGGTAAACCAAAATCAAAATACTCTGGCTTCTACTTGAGATGCACTGTTGGGAAGGAGAATAGTATTTTATTGGTCATCATGTCAATCGTCAAAGTTTCTTGTCTAATAATTATCACCTTCTGTGTTAAATACTAAAATTTAATACAAAGAATTCTGAATGCGCCGAACAAAAAAGTAAATACACAAATCATCAGGGAAGCTTGAGAAGTTCACCTTTTCGAAAGTAGTTTCACCCATTCCTGTTTTATAGAGTTCATGCACCATAGCAGTCAAAAAGATTTTGCTCAGTTTTGAACAAGTTTTCATCACCTGTAAAGGAAAAGAAAAGGAAGAATGAACATTAATATATATCTCAAGAAAGTATAAAAATTAATTTCCATGTTCCAGATGCAACATAATAAATAAAACTTCATTTCACCCCAAAAAAACTAGAAATGACTGGGGCTAGAAACTTAATAAAGTAGTATTGAGTTAAATCTTATCTGTGCACAAATTCACCCAAAAAAAAAAAAAAAAGGAGAAAAAAACTTGAAACCAGCACCATTGATTCAGTTTTTAATGATTTCAGATAATTTGCTCCTGTAAGCCATTTATTCACAAGCTATGTTCCTTACAAGAGTGGCAGCTACATAAGATATAAAAAACGCCAATTGCCACCACTTTTGCAATGCTGGAAGATCAATTCTTAACTGCCACCATTTTCATCTCTTTTTTCAGCACCATTAAAAATGTGCGGCCATCTCGATCTCCATTTATCTAATGTTAGGATAGCATATTATGCAATAGTCACTGTTTATTCAAGAGCATTGGTTCCCTCTTCTGAGAAATAACATAACATTAAAATAAATGAAGTTTCAACTTTCAACCACAGATAAAATAAGTATATTTATTATCAACATAAGATATAATTTGACTCACTTGAATATGAGGTGCCTGGAACATTTCTTGTATGGCTGCTTCAACCTCTGCCATACCAACAAGTGTTTCTCCTGCAAAGTGGATACATAAAATGACACGAAATGAAGCTGCAGGAACAAGAAAATAACACTTCTAACAAGCAAGCACATATTTTTGAAGCTACATGAGATGTTGGTGTTTTCTCATACCAATGCAGCAACAGAGTACATATTTGAAACTTCAGGTTACAAGAAAGAAGAAAAGTTAATAATTCTAATTCTTTGGTTTAAAGAAGAGCTTCATTTGTAAAGCAATGAGAAAGCTATTGAATTAACTTAACAGGCAGGCAAAAAAAAAGAATTCAAGTAAAAATTGCTGTGTATTGATGGAAAAGAAATTGCATGTGTCAAATGGACTAGAGAATGATTAGGTATCAAAATTTGAATATTTGTAGATGAGGAATAATAAGCACTTACTAGTTCTATGTGGTGATAAAACAAAAATTGGTGGAGATTTTCAGATAAAATGGTACAAAACCACACAAAAAAAAAAAAAAAAAAAAGGGATGTTCCATTTGGTATTTAAAGTAGATCTTCCATGAAACTAGCTCTAATCATAGGACAGTTGATTTTTTTTTTTTTTTTCCAATGAAAGGAAAAGTTCAATTTTTTTTTTCTTCCTTTTTTGAGAAGAAAGGAAAAGTTAAATAGGAGACCAAACTTGAACAAATTTACAATGCTTCAATATTTTAGACCATGGTGTTAAAAAAATATGAGATTGGACACACAAAGGGTCAATACTCTGAGAAAGTCCCAATATGGGGATGGTGGAGGGGAGAGGCATAGCCAGAATTTCCTTGAGCAAGAGCTGGTATATTTCTAGAAGCAAATAATTCAAACTTCAATGCCCCACTGAACACCTAATATGAGCCTTTTATCTAAAATGGACGAAAATCATGACTGTACAAAGTAATTCAGATTTCTAACTCTTGCACATGAATAGTTTATATCTTCCCAGTTCTAGTAATCATTGGAAGAAGCGGTTTTCAAGTAGAAAGGTAATAATCACAATAAGTAGTCTTTACTACCCCACTATCAAGTGATGATCATGGAAGTTTAAATACAATCATCTCATGTTTTGTTGATGTGGTCAGGTGAAATGGGAAACTACGATTTAGAACTGGATTTGGACAAAATGAAGGCAACCGGTCATAATAAATAGGCTAACAATAGCTAACAGAGTTTGAAGGTGTGAAATATGATTAGAAGCAAAACATTCTCTTTTTTTGTTTTTTTGTTTTTTTTTGGTAAACAAATGAATACATTAACCAAGAGGACAAAAAACAAGGACAAGCCAAAACAGGCCATAAAACCAGCACAAAAGCCAGTCCACGTGGAAAAAACCCAGCTAACAACAAGCCAAAGCCAAAAACAAACAACATGACCCAAACTAAACCAAACAAGCAGGCATGCAACCCTAAAAAAAATTACAACACACAAAGGAGCTAGACTAGCTCACACGAAACAAAAGAAGCAACATGACAAACAGGACTAAACTAAACAGCAAAATGTACATCCCATTTTTGGGCAATTGCAAGACTGGTAGGAGAAGGCTTGGGGCAATTGCACTAAAAACTTACCAAACATGGTGATACAATTTAAACAGTCGTTTGAATCAAGTAATGATCATTCAAATCTAGTTTCCTAATTTACAGCATTTTGTGATGGAGTCGGTCTGGAAAATCAGTTGTCAAAGTTTGTATACCTTGAGAAGCATTATTGGGAGCTGAGGTTAATTTCTTTAATTGATAATCTGTGATTTCTGCGGCACGCCTACATATCTCCAATGCACGACGGGCATCTCCTGAAATAGCTGCTACCTGAATATGTGTTCAAATAATATCAAAGACGTACACAGTGCGAGCATCCACTATGGCCAACTAATAAAGAGAGAAACAAAAGTTAAAATTCATGATGAAACAGATAAGATACAACTTACCTTTCTGGAAGCAAATTCTTTAGCTTGTTTTTCAAATGCATTAATTCCTTTAAGGTGACTCGAAATGATTTCTTGAAGCTGCTGGTAATTATAGGGACCAAAGCGGAGCCTTTGGATTCCCATACGACTTGAAATACAAGGAAGCAACTTCTCTGAAAGATCCATGGTATTGGCTATGCCTGAATATATATATCACAAAGAGGTTAATGTTGCAGTCATCAATGATCTCATCATCGTCATCATTGTTTCTAGTAGAACCATTTTCCTTTTTCCTTTTTTGGTATTCAAGAATCCCTTAATCTCAGAAAAGAAACATCATTGTGTGCTGAAAGAATGCAATCATCATTCAATAAGGAAGGAGACCTATTGAAGAGAAAAGTATACCTATTACAACTAAATTTGAGTGTGGCTTATTAGGCCAGTCAAGAATGTTGTAAAGAACCTGAAACCAAGAAGGGACTACAAGTATGAGAACTATGTATACTTAACAAATATTCATAGTAAAACTTTGCATATTTTATATAACACATGACTGGAATAGTTGTTAGCAAATTCACATCCCAAAATGCACAGGGTACCAACTGAGAAAATGGGTTACCGATTGGTTTCTAATCACAAGAAGATCAAGTTCATCAATAAGAAGAATACAAGGCTTGTCATCTCCTTTGCCAATTTTCTTTCCATCAGAAAATCGCTCATTTAGCAAGTGAAGAGCCTTTTTCGAACTAACTCTGTACCCACTTAATGCTTCGTATATAACCTGTGCAAACACAAGGGTATTACAGGGCTACAATGGCATGCCATCATGATAAGCATAGAGCATCAAATTTAAATGTAATTTTACCTGATAGATATTCTCTGGTGATGCCAACTTTAGACCATTTATCTCCACAAAACAGTAGGGTCTTATACCTCCTGCATCAACTTCAGACCTTAGATTCCTCATTACTATCAATACACTCATTCTCTGCAGTTATACAAAGATAATGGAAGGAATAAGTAAATTTCAGTTCATGCAAGAAAAGTACAAAAATGAAATCTATAGACTATCTGAATCAACGTAGCTATCTGTCAATAAACAAAATCAACAGATTTTACCTTGCCAGTTCCAGGAACGCCATGAATGTACAGAAAACATCCCAGACATTTATCATCAGAGATGGCACCTTTGATAAATGCAATTATCTCCAACATTTCTCTACATAAAAGCAGGTCTACATGATTAAAATGTTAAAATAATGCACATCAAAGAAAACTTTTAATGGACTGATTCTCACATACTTATCCCTGCAAGGTAAAGACTTTGGCAATGATGACAACAGAAGTGTTGCCTTTGCTCTCTCAAGAGCAGTCTGTTTGTGGCATCTTACATGCTCTGGGATTTTCTTCATTCCTATCTTTTGAAGTCCAAAAAACCGCCCCTTCCGTGAATTCTGTACATACATAATTGACTACTTTAATTTTGGGCAGAAAAAAAACTAAAACCACAAATATGAGAACGAAAGTAGTGTCCATACTGCAGCCAACTCATGAGTTCGAGATGGTTTATCTAGTATATTTTTGACGCTCTCCTCTTCATAGTCCATGTCTTCTTCTGCATCAAAGTCTACTTCTCTGCAAAGTTTCCAGTCTTCATCACTTCCAGCTTCATCATCATCCTACCAAATGGTTAAAAACCCATAAATTTAGACTGAATTTTTACTCCATCTGGAATTTTGCAGAATTTCCAAATACTGATTCTGATTTCATGAAAGGCTTACCTCTTCACCATCATCAATTTCAGCAAGACGCTTGAAACTGTGCCAATGGATATTCATATTCACATAAAAAAACATCATCTCCTTCATTTGCTTTGGCATATTCCTTAGGGTTCATGACAAAACAATGTCGAAGAACAGATTCCATCTGTGAAAATATGAATTAGCACAGTTATGAACTTAAGGATGAAAAGTTCTACCTCTTTTCAACATAATATCTTATTCATAATCGAGAGAATATTAATCATCAAAACAATAGTTCAAAATAATTTAACTATATAAATGAAAAGATGCTACAGAGAATGATGTTTTAAAGAGAAATGGCATGTATAACCTTTCATATGTGAAAATCCATGCATCATCGCCCAATTTATAAAACTCATGCAGACTCAACTCCATTGAGAACTAAGAATTAATCCTATTTCTTCAGGTTTGGCTATATCACATGAACAATGATACATATTTTTGTCAATTTCTTTTTGCTTCTTTTTGTTTTACCCTTATGCCAAACATATCCCATAAATTTTTCGTTTTCTTCTTTTTTTTAGTTGCTCTTTTTAACAATTTTAAGAATTTATTAGCGACAGAAATTCACATTCACATATACATCATTACTAAGAGAAACAAAATAAACAATTGAATAGAACAAGTAGGATGTCACCATTTCTTACATGTGATTCTGACAAAATTATTCTTTCATGCAGGACAATCACTGTGTCCCATAATTGAAAAATTTATTCAAACCTTTCTCTGAAATGAAACAATCATAGTTATAATCATTTCTTCGATAAGTAAATGAACAATTAGGATATATTATCTATCACCTCAATGTCAGCAAAATCATTTGTGCGATAAATCTCTCTCCTCAAATTATGTGGTTGTCTTCCTGCTGCAGTCTCTTCGGGAATTATATACCAACGTACCCAACACCAATAGCTACCATCCACTTCTTTCCATATACTGCACACCTCCAAAAACAAAAATTACCAAAATCCAAATGCATTATAACCAAAACAACAAAAGCACACATCATTTCAAAATTAAATCAAAATAAACATCCACCTCTTGATGCGGGCAGCCCATAGATCGCTGGAGAGAAGCTTCTCCCTCAACGTTCTAACCCGTTTCTTCCCATGTGGAGGTGTTGGAAGCTTGACCTCTTTACCCAATTTGTGAGCCTGGCAAAACCCGCAAATCCAATCTCCTTGAGGAACCCCTTTCAAAGGAGGTTTCAAGCATTTCAAATGAAACCCACCTAAACAATCATCACACTCAACCATCACAGCTTTCCCAGACTTAAAGCACACCCTGCATTCCTCCACTACAACCACTTCATCATCAGAGCTTGCATCATCTCTCCTGTTCACATATACATCATCCCCAACCTCAAACTCTCCCCCACCATACACCACCTTTTTGTAAAGCACCTTTCTCTTCGATACCGCCCAACTCTTGTTCTTCTTCTCGAAATTCACAGTTTTCGAAGCTGTAGACGGTATAACCACCACCGTCTTCTAGCGGGCCCTCTTCCTCTTCTTTGTCTCCGATTGCTCCGGTGACACGGGAGAGAATGCAAGTTCAACCTGGGTCAAATTTCCCTCCTCTTTATGCTTCTTCGACTTCTCACCCTTGTCAGCAGATTTTGGGGTTTTCGCAATTTCCACCATTTTTTCTTTCAACGTCGTCTTTGCCGAATCTGAATGTTCAAAATGTAGCGAGGCTCGGCGTGCCGATCGGCGAGGGGTGAGGCCTTGTGGAGTTGGAGGAGAGAGAAAAGGCATTGTGGGTCTGCGGGTTTTGGCCCAATCATTTCGCAATTCACTGATTGATCTTTGAGGTGTGGCACCATCATTCAACATCTTCTTCTTTACCGAATCTTCCGAAAGCTTCTGAGGGGTCTCCGCCATGATTGTACAGACGGAGGTACAGCGATGGCAACCAAGCCTTAGGGTTTGACTGTTACTCGCAATTCAAAGAGTGAGTCAGTGAGGACGGGAAAATGTAAGAAACCAAGACAGCACTCGCCTAAAGGCGATTGTATATGATACTCGCTTCCACGTGGCAACAGAACTTTAAAAGCCAAAAATTTCTTCTTTCCCGTTTTACCCCTCTCGTCACTTTCATAAACTTTTGGCTTATTCATACCATTGCCCCCTGTAAGATACACTTTTTTTCACTTTGCCCCCTGAAACTTAAATCCTCTCAGTTTGCCACCTGAACTTCGCAAAGTTGTTGCAAAAGACCCTATGCCGTTAACTCTGTCAATTTTTCCGTTAAAATAGCTGACATGGCACCTATATGGCATGAGTGAGACCATTTTTTAGTTATGTAAGATCCATGTAGACAAGTAAAATTATAAAAAATTGACATAGATCTTATTATTTTTAGTTTAAAAATTCTTTTTTTTGTCCACATGGATTTTACATAACTAAAAAAGGGTCTCACTCATACCATATAGGTGTCACATCAGCTATTTTAACGGAAAAATTGACAGAGTTAACGGCATGGGGTCTTTTGCAATAACTTTGTGAAGTTCAGGTGGCAAACTGAGAGGATTTAAGTTTCAGGGGACAAAATGAAAAAAAGTGTATCTTACAGGGGGCAATAGTGTAAATAAGCCTAAACTTTTATTAACATTTTAAATTTTTTTTGAGAGGTAACATTTTAAGCTGATTATTAACTCTACAGTCTGTAGCCAGCGTTCTGTTCTGTGTTCTCTATATTCTCAGATGTATTATCAATTTCTTTGACACTAATTTTAATTACAATGCTGAAGTTCCCTCCAATGAATCAATGAATTGTTTTCACCTTGGTATTGCTTGTTAGTTTTTTTCCTTTTTGTGGGATATGTGGGTTTTCAAAAAAGCTTAATTATCGATTTACTATTCAAAACTGTAACTCATTCTCACTTTGCCACCTGAAAGTTTTTTTGTCCCATTTTACCTTGTTCCGTCAATAATTCCGTTAAAAATGATGACCTGGCCGTTAATGCAGACGTGGTGCGCTGGATGTGCGCCACGTGTCACATATTTTCTTATATTTTCTGATTTTTTTTATTTTCCTATTTTTATAAACTTTGAAAATTAATTAAAAATAACTCTGAACTTAGAAAAATACACAGAAAATTCCTATTGACTTGTCTTGACTAGTACTAATTTATTATGGGGTCAAAATACCAATTTTCCCTCTAAAAATTTTCAGAAAATTTGGAAAGTCCAAATTTATTTCTAGAAAATTAAAATACTCTTGACTCTTTGGAAATTCATAGGATAATCTCCCGAACTCCAAAAAGTATGAGGTCTGCACCGTTAGTCTTATAAAAACTAACAATACATTTCTCGTGAACACTTACTACCCAAAAGACTTCTCGATCTTAGAGGAAAATAAATTTCCCTATAAAATAAATTCTAGAAAAATTCTAGAATTTCTGTAAAGTCTCGAAATAATTCTCTAAAACAGGCTTTTGGTAATTTCCAAAATATTTTTGAGAATTTGTCCAAGAGTTTACGAAAATTCTAGAATTTATTTAATAGAGGGAAATTTATTTTAATTTTTTAGAAATAAATTTGGACTTTCTAATTTTTTTTTTTGGAAGTTTTACAGGGCAAATTGGTAATTTAACCTGATAGTAAATTAGTGCTAGTCAAGACGAGTCCGTCCGAATTTTTCGTGTATTTTTCTGAGTTCGGAGCTATTTTTAATTAGTTTTTAAAGTTTATAAAAATTAAAAAAAATCCAAAAATAAAAGCAAAGATGTGACACGTGGCGCACATCCAGCGCGCCACGTCAGCATTAACTTCCAGGTCATCATTTTTAACCGAATTGTTGACGAAACAAGGTAAAATGGGACACGAATGTAAGTTACAGGTGGTAATTTGGGACAAAAAAACTTTCAGGTGGCAAGTGGGAATGAGTTACAGTTTTGGGTGGTAAATCGATAATTAAGCCTTTCCAAAAATTCAGAAAATCCTAAATACATGTTTTTCTATTGCCATTTGATCATTAAGACCACATACCTCAATAAAACGAGGAAAAAAAAATATGGAAGTTATAAGCAAGGTGTTAAATTTTACCGAAAATTTCAATTTTTGGGGTGTCGAAATCCAAACCCAAATTTGTTAAATTTTCGGGATAATTTCGTTGAAATTATCGAAATTTCGCCGAAATCCTCGAAATTTTGCCGAAATTTTCGACCGTGAGATCTGGTTTTGGGTTTTGGAAGGCTGGGTTTTTGGAGAAAAATGGAGAAGTGGCAGGGGCGGCAGGGGGGAGATCGAGGGAAAAAGAGGGGGTGGCGGCAAGGCGGCAAGGCGGCAGGGGGAGATCGAGGGAGAGAGAGGTACGGGGCGACGGCAGGAGGAGATGCAGAGAGAAAGGATGAAGAAGAACTTAAGAAGAAAAAACAGGGGAGTTGCTGGAGCCTCGGGGGAAAAGAAAGGAAAGGGAAAGGAAGGAAAGGAAAAGAAAAGAAAAAAAGAAAAGGAAGGAAAGAAAAAAAAGAAAAAAAAAAGAAAAGGAAGGAAAGAAAAATAAGAAAAAAAAGAAAAATAAAAAGAAAAAAAAGGAAAAATAAAAAATAAAAAAGAGAAAAAAATTAAAAGGTTTAGGGTTGATTGGGGTTTGGGGCCTTTGGGTAATTGTAAAGAAAAAAATGGTTTGGGGTTTCGTTTAGTTGTTTTTAAATCCTAAACTAGTAAACTCTAATATATTTCTATATAAAAAATAATTTAAGATACCCTAAAGGGCCTAAACCCTAATATCATATACCATATCCTAAACAATATAGAATATAGATTAAAAAATATATAGGGTTTAGTGTACATATTATAGAGTATAGATAATATACTAATTTCATTTATTCATTATACTAATTTTATTTAACAGTATTTGTCTTCAGCGTGCATTATATTTATCTTATATCACATGAAACCTACTATATAATTTGGTTTCTTCAATATTTTTTATCAATTTAGTAGATAATATGATAAATAAACATATGGTAAAGTTTCATTCAAAATTTCCGTATTTTGATAGCAATTTCCGTCATTTCCGTCTAATTTTTGTCAAAATTTAAAAATCTTTGAAATTTTCGTCGAAATTTCCATCAAAATTTCCTCGAAACCCGAAATTTTATTCCTTGGTTATAAGGCACCCCATAATGTGGCAGAAAAAGCAAAAATAGAAAAATATCAAATACAGAAGAAAAAAAAAAAAAAGGGAGATCTTACATATGAAGCTACCTTTGGAAAAGAGTCTGAATTGAGTAAAAAGTAATATATGGGCTGGTTTTCTTTTTTGTGCTTTTTAATTATTGTGTTAACTACAGGCTACAGCACAATTACTTACAAAAAACAAAAAAAAATCACCTACAAGGCTACAAACTAGTGAATTATGGTTTGTGTTAAAAATGCGAAAAAGCACATAAAAAGAAATCAGTAAATTATAGTTGTCGCAATTAAGGGTGGCAAACTATTTATTTGCATTTGAATTTTGAAATTGGGGTTTTGCTTCCGATTCAAGCATATTGGTTGTGGTTTTTCTGATAGTTTTATTTTATGTCACCAATATATGTATAAGAGGTTGATTGATTCACAAGTTCCAATAAACATATTTCCAAATAGGTAATTTGGCACCAATTGGTTAAAAAATAGGAAATTATATGCAATTCATTTGTTTAAATGATTTTATGTTGCACTACCATTGTCTAACATATTTTGCATCAAATGGCTTAATTGGTATTTGTCAATAGTTAATTTGGGAATTTGTATCGATAGTTTTTGCTTTTTTTCCTACCAGTTTCTTTTACCTTTAGTTATACTAGCCTCTCCGTACTTGCTAACGCGAGTGCGAATAGGCTCTTTTTTTCGTCCATAAATGTAACGCTTCTTTATGTATACGTAATTTTCTTGCCATATTTTGATGTCTCTGGACACCACGTTAGTCTAAACTAATAGAAGATATTGTTCAACTTCTTCTTTATGGCTTCTTAATAGAAGACATTGTTCGACTGTTTCTTTATGGCTTCTTGTTAATGTTATCTGTTTCATAAAAAGTCTGTGTTAACGCGAATGCGAATAGGCTCTTTTTATTGCGCAAGCGTTCATATTTTAATATGAATAGTGTGCTCAATACGGTTGGCATATTGCTCTTTTTATTGGACATATATTAAATTCATTTGTATAAGTATCTCTAACAATTGACAAATACGTATTCGGTAATCCAATTTTATAGAACTCTATTTTTTCCATTACGTAAATGTTGATTGTGGTTTTATAATAAAGGGATTAATACCATTTTGCTCCCCAGACTATTACACTTGTATCAGTTTGCTCCCCAGACTTCTAATTTGAAAAATTAAGGACTCTGACTTTTTCAATTTTGCCAATTGAGGTTCTTCCGTCAATTTACACATTTTTTATCCAAATCTTTGAGGGCAAAATGGTCCCTTCCATTTATATTTTATCATTTTTTCCTCATGCATCATTTTTCATCTTTTATTTCTCGCTAAATTCTGGTTGATCATCTCGACATTTTAGATGAAAAATGTATAAATTGACGGAATAACCTTAATTGACAAAATTGAAAAAGTCAGGGTCCTTAATTTTCCAAATTAGAAGTCTGGGGAGCAAACTGATACATGTGTAATAGCCTGAGGAGCAAAATGACATTAATCCCTATAGTAAATTGTTTTCAGTTATAAACTACATATTCATTGGTCATTTTCTTTTCTATTGCTCATATGAACATACATGCAACACAATCTTTTTTGTAATATAAACTTTTATTTTGAATAAAAATACATACACTACCAAGGAAAAGAAACAAACTAACAATGTCAATGTGAATAAAGAATTTTTTTAATGAAAAACATACCTAATAAATTTGAACGTAAAAGTAATACTTTAAATCGAGTTAACATAATAAATGGAATCCTATACATCCTACAGCCACCTCGCACGACATAATATATGAAATTGCTCTCGAGGTCGTCTCACAACTCCTTTACAAATTTTCAACACGCAGTTTCCCCCCTCCTTCCCCTGGTAGAGAGACCCTGTAGAAAAAGAGAACTAAAAATTCAACAATAATATTGTCTAAGAAGGCACACAGATTGCAACCATTTATCCCAAATATTCACATTTTCCCATTGCCGGTGAAGTTGTTGGTCCAGATAAACGAATTTTCCAAGAAACAATAAAACCTGAAATAAAAGCCAAAATCCAGATAAAACAAATTCATAATTAAAAAAAATTCAAAGCAGAATAATAAAGCCCCAAAATTGCCCAAAACAACTAAGTGAATTAATCAAAAGTTGATTAAACATAAACCATTACCTAGAAAAACCATAATCCAAATCACAAAAACCCAATAAAATAGCTTCACAAAGGTTGGTAATCATCTGACACTACTCTTAAATGGTAACAAATTTCTGAGATGAGAGAGGAAGAAGTTGAAGTTGGGTAGAAATGGGAGGGACGAAGAAAATTGAAGACAACTAGTGGCTATAACTGTGTCTTCTTTGTTCTTTGTTTTACCGTTTTTCCCCAAACAAAATCTTTGAACCCAAGGTGCCTGAAAATGAAATACAACGATTACTAAATTAAGTATCAGAATAACCATCAATTATCATAAGAGAATACCTCTGGCTTGTTGGGGACAATTGCTCTCGAAGCCATTGCTTAAAAAAAAAAAAAAAAAAAACTTCTTTCTCTTCATTGTGGTTTGGTTCTTCTTAAGCTAGGATTCCATGAACGGAACCAAATCATTTGCAGCCTCAATGAACAACAGACTTGACCTTGTTTCTGAAAGAAAAGCCTTTTACAATTTGCACTGCTCAATAGTGGACTTACCAACTTTCTAGCATTGAATCCAAAAGCAACAAAAAGTAAACAGTATCAATACAGAGTAATGGTTTCATAAAGTAATCATGTAACAGAGTTCTGGTTTTTTATTCAAATAAACTGTTATAACAAATATGATTTATTTCTCCCTCATTATGTCCACCCAAAGTTTGATGCCTTTATCCTCAGAAAACTGTAAAACATGCAGTAGTCTGAAAAAGGATTTGTTCCTCAGTTTATTGGTCCTTGGAAAAGAATTAATGCATCTACCGAAAGAATGCCTGATATGGCTTGGAGCTATCATATGACAAAGTTTATTCGTTTATGCTAAAGAATGAAGAAAATTTGAAAACCTGAAAATGTGAGTAAGAGAAAACAGAGTCATGTGTTGTTGGTTGGTTGCTTGGCTTTCTTACACCAAATATAGAGCACCTTATCTGCAAGACTTAAGCTAAGGTTCCTCCAGGTAGAAGAACGGTTATCTTGCCATTTATTGTTATGGTAAAAGTTCATCATTTACATGTGAGGGTTACTTAAACATAGTTAAACAAAAACTGCAAAATGAAAGAATAACCTTAGAGTAGTTATGGACTGTGGCTGAACCCACGTTCTTTTTATACCGTTGAGAACAATTAAGATGTGAAATCTGGCAGTAAAAAATGAAGACAATAAAATTGACAAAAGAAAATTAAAAAAGATAAACAATACAAATGATTTTTCAGTTCCTTAATGCCAAAAGAAATAACACATTTCTCACCTGTGACGCAAACACCCCAAAAATTTGATTCTACCCAAAATCAAATCTCCTACATAAAATTAAAAAAAAAAAAAGGTAATCAAAACATGTAAACGATTGTCACCAGCAAGAAGAAACACTTGCAACCAAGGAGTGTAATTTCGATTTCGAGGAAATTTTCGATGGAAATTTCGACGGAAATTTTCGATGGAAATTTCGACGGAAATTTTCGAGGAAATTTCGATTAAAATTTCGATTTCGATAAAATTAGACAAAAACGACGGAAATTACTATCAAAATACGGAAATTTTGAATGAAACTTGACCATATGTTTATTTAACATATTATTTACTACATAGATAAAAAATATTGAAGAAACCAAATTATATAGTAAGTTTCATGTGATATAAGGTAAATATAATACGCGCTGGATGCAAATACTATTAGAAAAATGAGTCACTGATTAATAATTATATAAATAACACCTCATACCCTAAACCCTAAACTATATACCCTCTATATACCATATATCATGTAAGGCTATAACCCTCCATATACCCTATACCATGTAAGGCTATACCCTCTATATACCCTATAAGGCTATTCTCTCTATATACCCTATACCGTATATTATTAAATTTACTTAACCCTACCTTCTAAACCATAAACCATCAACAATAAACCACTCCCTAAACCCTAAATTATATTAAACTTATATACTTACAAACTTATATAAAATTATAAACTTAAATACTCCATAGTGTTATTTAGTTTATAAACTTATATCAAATTACTAAACCCATATTATAGTTTTTATAAAAAAAAAAAAAAAAAAAAAAGAAATTGTCGTAGCAGTAATGTTGGGGAGGGTTGGGAAATGTTAAAAATGCCGTAGCAGTAATTAATATTATATGCCAAATCAAATTTGGCAAAGCAGCAAACTAGGCTAACTAATCTAATAATTAATTAATTAATCTAATAATAATGGCTACAAAGTGCTGTTAGTTATAACATGATTTAAAATTTTAAAGTTGCATTCTACAGTAAAAGTCAGTCTACAATCCATAAGTCCATAACTAAACTATATTGGTTCCGGATCAAGGAAGCCCAAGTCCAAGACACAATCCAATCCATTCCGATCGGGATTTGGAAAAAAAATGAAAAATAAAAAAAGCAACTTAAAGTCTTAAACAAGACAAGAGGAGGAGGAGGACTGGAAGTCTGGAAGACACAGGAAGAGGACCGGCGAATCAGAGGAAAAGAGTGTGATAGCATGGTATAGCATAGGATCTAACTGATGGATACTCTTGGACCCTACATAGCGATGCTCAGATACTTGAAAGGAGTTGTGGGTGGATCTGGGACTGGACCCAAAAATCTTCCATACAACATCGGCGAAGCCTATCCCTCTGCTTGGGGCTCTTGGACTCACTTCCGGGGCACCTCCAAGGTCGGTCACCTTCTCTTTTTGTCTGTGTTTTATGATTTTATCATGGATTCGAAATTTCGCCAAATTGCGCCGAAATTTGGGTGAAATTTCGCCAAATTTCGCCGAAATTTAGGTGAAATTTCGCCGAAAATTTACAAAAATACATTTGTGGCAGCTTCGAAATTTTGGCCGAAATTTAAGCGAAATTTCGGCGAAATTTTTGAAATTTCGCCGAAAAATTACCGAAAATTAAAGGTAGTGTGATAAAATTTCGGGATCCCTAAAAAACGAAAATTTCGCCGAAATTTTCGAAATTTCACTCCTTGCTTGCAACAAATAGAACGCGTTTTGTTTTTTATTTTTATTTTTTATTAAATCAAGGGTATTTTTGAAATTCACAAATTTAACCATTCTACTCCCCCTTCTCACTTTATTTATATAGATTTTAAGCCAAACTTGAAGCCTTTGTGGTACAATTGTACCACTGTCAGCAACCTGTCCTAAAAAAATAAAACAAAAATCAAATAAATTAACTTTGACCAACACCTTTATCTACCAACTACAAGTTGCTGTATGTTTCTACAATCTGTGTTTTCACGTTGTCATTTGTTTTCCTTTGCACATTGTTGTCCTTACTTTTCCCTTTGTACTTTGCTAATTTTCTACTTTCTATATCTTTGCTAAATTTATTCTCTATGTTACTTTCTAAATAGTTCTTCTCTTTGTTTTTCTATTTTTGATTGACAGTAGTTGTACTCACTCATTTGAAGAATTTAGAATCTTTGTTGGCATGCAGCCTAATAAGTTGGAGCTTCATATCAAACTTTGGGGTAATTTTATGTGAAATACAATTTTAAAGCTTATTTTAGATTTTTTTTTTTTAAATTTAAGTCCTGATTGTATTTGAGAATCTTACTTGAACCCTCAAACATAAATCTATTTCTTATATTGAATGAACTTGATGTTCACAACAATTGTAGACCTGGTCGCCTAACACTAATGTCATACTGCAACTGTATTTCATGAAAGTGGCTAGCTAAACGAATGTAATAAAATATAGTAGAATATCATGTTAAACGAAATGACGATTAATAAGGGGTGGCATTCGATCGGTTACCGAACCGAGAGCTCTCAACCGTCAACCGACCGAGGCCAGGCGGAATACCAACCTGCCAATCGCATTTGATCCAACGGTGGTCTGTTTTCGACTGTGTCGAAGGCGGTCAATAAACTTTGGAGGCGGTCAGAGTCAGAATAGAGGTTTGAGAGAGAAGAGAGAGATGCATACATAGACAGATCGAGAAGAAGATGATGCGACTCACCCAGTCACTGTCGCAACCACTCCCCGGAGCTTCGCCGCTGCCAAGCCCGAGCTTACTGTCCAGTCATCCACCTTCGCGGAAGAAGAAGTATAGAAGAAGATATGAAGAAGAATACAAGAGCAAGAAGCAGTAGTAGCAGGAGAAGAATAAGCAGTAGCAGCCAGCAACAGGAGAAGAAGAAGAAGAAGCATCAGCTGAAGAAGAAGAAGATGAAGCATGTCGCTCGGTATTGGTGTGCCGAAGGTTTGGGATTTCCAAACCTCCACCGACATGGGTCAGTTCGGTAGAGAACCGCCTCCGTCGATGGCAAATCCAACGGTTCGGTTGTTTCCTGTTGTTTCTTGGTGGGTGCCGGTTTGTTGGATCATTATGTTGCTAAAGCGATTCTTTCATTTAATTAATGTGGCATGTTAATAATTAGTAAACCATTGTAAAAACTTTTAGGAAGATATAAAAGTTAGCATATATATTTTTTTTTTAATTCAAAAGCTCTAAAACTACGTTGACAAACGCGCGTATGTGTTTTAACAAAACAGTGTTAAGCTCTCGGTACTGCAGTGCAAATTTTTTTTTTCCCTATTTTTTACATGTTTTTTTATCATTTTTTTGTTGGGTCTTATTTGAGTGTATTTAGGCATGATTTAGTATGTTACTATGTTTTAGGAGATTTATAAAGTTAAGATTTAGAATTTTGATTTTTTTTTAAAAATTGTGTAAGTGTAACTGCACTGCAAATAAGTGCTACTGTAGTGCAGTATTGAGCGCTTGACACATTTTTTTGTTTTTAAGCGTGAAAATCCACCGTATGGTGATTTTTGAAGGGGTAAAGTATAGATTATGGGCTTTTTAGTTGAAAACCGTTAAATAATTCATATTGCATTGTTGACAAATAGTCATCATTGTTTTAAGTTTGTATTTTTTGGTAACCGAGGGTATCCTGGGTCAGCTTTCGCGTACCAAACTAATCCATTGGGCCGATCAAAGGCAGGCAATCCATGCCAGCCCTAGGGGATTCACAATGGATTTTAACTCCCTTGCTGCCTGGCTCCAAGGGTCGAAGTTTAAGTTAATCTTATGATTGAGTTTGTAGCTAGTGTAGAATTAATCAAAACCCTCTGCAGTGATTGTGTAATTGATAATTCCCTTCCAGATATTCATCACAAGACCTTTCAAAAAAAAAAAAAAACACCATACAAAATTCAAATAATTAACCATTGGCATATGAAGGTTTGATCCATGCATCAAAATAATTACAGTCAATTAATTTACTATCGGATATGAAAACTTTCGATTGTAAAATTTTAAATTATGTTGGTAGAATTGACACTACTATCAATTTATTAAATTTTTTATATTGTGTTCACAAAAAGAAATTGTCTCCATTATTTCGAAAATAATTGGTTTTACAAATGACCTACTAATTTTTTAAAGGGGTTTTTTTTTTTTTTTTAAGTCCAGTTGAAAAATAAGGTTGATAACTCAGTCCATTGTCACACCCCAATCTAGGATTAAGAGTAAATCTCATATTAAGGTGTGAATCACCCTCTAATTATAAAATTAACTACTATAATCAAAATGTGACGGAGGAAAAAATATGATAAATAGAAATAAACTTCGTACTATTATTGTAACTATTTTTCCAGAAAGATTTCAGATTTTTCAATTTCAAACCAACTTCAATTTCCTTCGATTCTAACACCCCAATAAGTTCCAATGACTAAGAAATGATAAAATATAACTTATTTGTCAATTAAAATCAAAGAAAACACAACCCAATAAATTAAAATTCATAAACCCAAAATCTGAAAATTGATCACTATACCCCA
The DNA here is from genome assembly GCF_963921425.1 of Dryas octopetala. NCBI lineage: Eukaryota > Viridiplantae > Streptophyta > Magnoliopsida > Rosales > Rosaceae > Dryas > Dryas octopetala. The sequence continues at coordinate 20,637,137 of NC_141368.1, read as the reverse complement.
ACACGAAACCTCCTTCATTTCTCCTTCAATTCCTATGTGTTTGTGATCCTATAAACTTCTCTAACCTCCATGTGAACCTCACCAAAACCAGAAAATTAATCAACCTCAAATTAAATTCTAAAGAAAACAGAGGGTTAATGGAAAATCCATCTTAATTTACCTTCTCTCTCTCTCTCTCTCTTCTTTTTCTCTATGTTTTCGGTTTAGTCTAAGTTGAGCTGCTCTAACTTTTGTTTAAAAATCCCAGCCTTATAATATCACACACACTCACTTTCTGCACCGCCCAGCCACCCTTCAACACCAATTACAAGCTTTCCTCCTAATGAAGGAAAGCTAGATTCTAAACCTATCACGTCCAGCCACTTCATTCATTTTTTTTTTTTAACTAAATATGTATACATAATATAAATATAAACATAACGATAATTGTAATTGATATAATTAATTGAACAATTTTTATTTTACAAAAATCTAGGTTATTACACATTTACACCCACGCACTATAGTGCGCTCCCAGCCCAATCCACTTCAATGAAATGTGCACGACATAAAATCTACCGAGTGCTCGACACCTTTCATAGAGTGCTCGGCAATTGCCACTGTGCAACAGTAGCTATTTGAGTAGCATAAAAATAATACTTATAGATATACCTATATCTTTTCTTATATAAACATGTCAAAAACTAATGAAAGCAGTATAAAACACACAATTCAAGCTTGTGGAGTCACATCCACTTGTATTATAATGTAAAAATAACTGTTACTAATTCACCCGTGTTAATAATTGTCACTGTTTGACAGCAGCAATTTGCCTAATCTAAAAAAAACATATGCCAAGTGCTCGGCACAAAAAACACAGAAAAAGTTATTAAGTGGGCTTATTTGTCAAAAATTGGACCTATTTGTCATTGCAATATTTTATGTGGATTTATTTATCATTAAAGGCTGTAAAATGAACTTTAAAATCATTTACAATTTTTTAGGGTTTTTTTTTAAAGTCTATTTTTAAAAAGCTACTGTTCATACAACCCACCCACTATGAAATACTGTAGCAGTCCACTTTTTAAAAATCTACTATTCATACAGCCCACCCGCTACAGTATTTCACTGTAGTGGCCCACTTTTAAAAAATCGGTGCTGCAGTAACGATGTTACTATAGCGAACTACAATGTTTTTTAAAAATGCCACTTTTTTTCCTTCTTCAATTTTTTTTTTCTTCATTTCAGTGCCAATTGGTACACAAACTACCCAAAAAAAAAAAATCATAATTTAGGTATTTTTCATTCCATAAATATGTTAAATAATAACCAACAAAAAATCAAGATGAGACATTCATAATCTTTTGCGTTTTAATAGTAAATTTAATTGTTACTATCAAATAGTAACATTTATTGCTACTATTCAATAGTAAGAATCACCTATTGTTACTGTCCGGCAGTGACAATTGTCATACCTCAAACCCTGGGCATGCGACAGAGGCACCCTCTCTGAGTATCCCGAGAGATTAATGCCAAACAAACCGGCGTTAGTCCCCCAAGACTCTCAGGAAGGGTTGAGCCTTTTTAATTTAAATGGATCGGGTTAGATCAGAGTACTCTTTATACAACATGATCTTTAAGGAAATAATAAGATAAAAAATAATAGTAATCAAAATATAGATTAACCAACTCGCTAAAGTGGAATAATTAAATCAATACCCCAGAAGGGAATTACCAAAATAAGTAAAACCCACAAAAGTTTACAAAATGATTAAACCAAATTATTATTGTTCAAAAGGGATTCTCAACATAAAACACACGTGGGAAAGTAAGAACCACTGAGATAACAAAAGACATGACAATAGAGACCTTGAGACACTCGACAAGAGAATCCAAGCTACGCACCCTTTCAGTCAAGATCTCTTTCAAGAGGCAAATTTCCATAAGCAATGGAAAAGGAAACAAAACAAAGAAAGTAAAAGGTAAGCATCACATACGATTATAACTTCCCTCAGGCGTCCCTCAGGAGACCCTGCTAGGTTTGAAAAACCTTTAAAAAATTTCCCTGTGAAAGATTGATTTCCAAAATCCCAAAACATTTCCACAAAATCGATTTAATTACTCAGTTGCAGCAGTATATGGTAAATATGCATAAAAACCCATAAATAATAATAACTCAAATGGTCAATATATATACATTAGGTACAACTACAGCCAACTATAATAAAAGAAAATAGCATCCATAGCTAGTGTGTTCTAGTAAACAGAAATAAGAACTCGCAATTGAGAAACCGTATTTACTACCACCTGATCAATCATGGGTCCCGTTTCGCACAAGCACACATAGCCATGTGTTAGCCTGGCTAGACTCACCATAATATACATATCAATTCTTTTAGAAGGTTTAGGGATTTGAACCCAAGGTCACGTACTACGCTACCCAAACTCTCAGACCAAAACACAATAATAATAGCATGTTATAACAGTTTAAAAACTACACATACACACACAAAGTCCATAGTCAGGAATGTAGGATAAATCCCCCTACCTAGAATCAAATGCTCTTCAAATATTCTCTTCCACAAGACTTCCACGTTTTCGCACGGTCCTATCTTGGCAAATTCTTCGTAATTAGACAATACGTACGGCAACCCTTAACCTTTTAATAACTCGGCAACTAGGTAATACGATAGAAACACAATCGACAAGAGAAAACAAACTCTAAGTTAAAGATGATTAACAATAAGGGAAGACGGTATGACTTTTCCTTTAGTCACACGTCGCTAGTTTCTAGTCCTAGGTGGACTAAATTCTACTCTTTAGAATTTTCTTAAGGGTTCACAAGTTTCAAGTTTTTTTTTTAAAGTCAAACCAATTGATTATTTGCTTTTACTCAAAGTAATTCCTCAAAATAATTTAGATTAATCCAACATAATTTCTGCAATAGAAACTTGCTATCCTAGCATACTAATCACCTTTAATTAAACAAATAAGTCTCCAAAGATAAGGCTAGATATGCTTAATTAATAAATAAATCCTACTTAATTAATCTAAGCATGCATTCTAAAATTAAAGCCTAAAAATAAATAAATAAAACAGAAATATTAAAATACTTACCCGGTTGTAGACCTCCAAAGCTAGACTCCACTCCTAGGGTCTCCTCCTTGCACTCCCAAAACTTTAAATTATGAGAAGTTTATTCTCCTTTGGTATGCCTCTTCTTAGAGAGACTCCTAAATAAACAAAGAGTGAGCAACTCTAACTTCACTTGGTGGTGCAAGAGAAAATGAGGGACAAAGGTCTCTATTTATAGGCATTAGAGGGTTGGAAGAAGTTGTAAATCTTCAATGTGCCACAAATTGCATTAGAAATGCTCAAAAGAAGGCTGAAAATCGAATTGGGTTGGAGAAAAACCCACTGGTCGCACACAATGAGAGACGAAACGGGTGGGCTGACCCGGTTGACAAAACACGCGGGTCAAATTAACCCGGATGAATAGTGTCCGACATTTAAAGGAACAGATAGTCTAGATCGTCCGGGTTTAATGAGCTTCGACGCTCCAGATTAAAACGCGTGATCCGATCTAGTGAAACGCGCTCACAGAAGCTCACGTGAGCTCATCTACCTCTCACCCACTGCATCAGTGGGAGCGGTACCAAACGCGTTGCGTGTCAGTCCAGTCAGCAAACCAATTTAGTTATTTTCTTTTTCTATTTTTCTATTTTCTCCAAACTTCATAAAATCACTAAAAATAGCTCGGGACTCTATATAATTCCCCAAAAATTCCTATGAACTCGTAGTAATTAATCCTAATTTCCTGTAACCTCAAAACAACAAATTGATCTCCAGAAAAATTAAAGAAAATTCACTCCAATGAATTTAATTCTCAAAAATTAATTCCAATTTGATAACCACCAAAATTACACGACATTTTTTGCAGTGTTTTTCAAGTTTCCTTTTATCCTTACTTACAAGTAAGTAACGTGTTATTTTGCTTAGGTTGTATTTGTGGTTTCTTTGATCTTCTTTTTCTTTTTTTATTTTCTTCTTATTTGATTTTTCTTCATCTTTTATCCTTCTTCATCATCAATCTTCGATCTTCTTCTTCTTCTTCATCTCATCTTTTTCTTCGATTTTTTTTTTTTTAACACCAAGCCCTCCATGATTGTGGTTCTTGTTTTTCTTCCACATTTTTCTACCTAAGTAAGAGGTGATGAAACCATTGGTGTATATACCTCAAAAGGAAGTTGGTAATTATACATTTTTCTTGACCTGAGCGATAGGTATCTTCTTATTTTTCTTCTTTTGTTTTATATACCTGAGTCCAAGGTATTGGTGTTTGTATTTATATATTTTAGTGCTTGTATTGTGTTGGATTTGTTATATTTTTATTAGATATTTCTCTCATTTTTTTTACCCAAAGTGGAGGCTTACTGCGTTCCTTTTTTTTTTTTTATCTATATTATATGTATATTGGGTGTTTAATTTTTTTGTATTTGAGTGTTTATATGTTGATGTTCATAATTGATAACAATGTTTTGTTTTGAATTGGATGCATGAATCATGAAATTTCATCAATTAAAATATTCAAAATTAGGAGTAATAAATGCCTCAAATTATGGATATTTAAATATTGCATGCTCAAATTGGAGCAATGACATCTTTTGTAAATATCCACAAATTCATGTCTAAGCTATTATCTCACGTGGAAAAAAAAAACCCCCACACACATTTATTTACATACTGGGCATACTCTAAAATGGGGTACAAAATAATGTTATATCTAAAATACCCTTAAGTGTTCATTAAACAAGAAAAGACATAAAGTAATTGAAAATTAGACCAATAAGCTTCCTAGCACAAGCACAACCACCATATAAAATACCTTCTAGTCATCTAAAACTAGCTAATAGCCCAAGTCAATGCACATGATCAAGCTATATAATCAAAGTTCATGCTTAACAGTGTGGAACTTACTGCAACTTTTGTTTACCATTTCTGGAAAGACCACCTATTTGTTCGTTTACCAGGTTCGCATTACCAAGGCAATTGCTATATAATCAAAGTCCATGCTTAAAAGACTCCCCACCGTTATCAACACGAATCTTTTTAATATTTGGATCGAATTGGGTTTCAACAAAAGCAAAAAAAGATTTGAGTAAGCCTGCAGTTTCAGATTTAAAACTATCAAATAAACTCATTGTTTGTACTATGAATTTCAAATGAAGAGGTCATTTGAGCCCAAAAGAGTTAGTAGGCCAAAGTCTGAAGCCCAGATTCAAGGCCCAAATCCCCAAGGCCCAAGTCTTTAGTAAGCTTGAATAATCCTGGCGAACAAAACTTCTTCTTAGCTACATCAAGCCGAGAAGATTAATAAAGGACTAAGCATATGAAGACACGTGTCTTCGAAAGCTGACAAGTACTGGATGACAGCTGTCATGGAAGGATAAGTACAAAGGCCCAAGCTTGCTCAGTACCCTACACGTGGGGTGATCCAAGTGCACTTTGTTTAGGGTTTTCAGAGCCCATTCAAGTATAAATAGAAAAGATACGGCCAAAGAAAGGGCTCTCTCACAACACACACACACAAAAACTCTCTGCAATTCGCATATTCCTGACAATGGCCTGACTCATTACTTCATTTTGTCTGCTTCTCGAACTTTTCAGAGTTTATTCTTCATTTAATTTTTAGTTATATATTAAGAATGGTGGTCTCTCTGATCCAATTTTGTGTATTTAATTGGTCCGAGTTTGCTTTTATTAGCATTTATTTCTTAGTTTGGCTTTAATTTCCTTCATTGAATGTATATCTCTCCTGATATTTGAACATCAATTAAAGCGGAGATTTGAATTGAATCATTTACATTTATTGCATCTTTTTGTTTCCATTTTTAGTTTATGTGTGGATTACTCGCTCAAACTTGGCTACATTTTTGAAGAAGTTCACAATTCCTTGATCGGCTAGATCCAGAGTTTCTTCAGTTTTCTCTTAATTTCTTATTCATTCAAGTTTGATTAATCATACACTTTATTGCACACACTATGGACACTTCTTAAGCAAGCATCAAAGCGTCAACAAACACTCATCAAGTATTAATAACACTTTAAAGTCCTGGAATGCCCAGGTAGTGAAAAGAATCCAGCGCGATCGTTTAGTTAGAAGTCAATTTTCATTATCTTTCTTTTATTTTTATATCTCATTTAGGAACCGTTTGGCACTGCTTTTAGAATTGACAAAAGCGCTTTCAAATTAGTAAAAACGCTTTTGGTTGCAACACTACTTGGTGGCACACCCTTTATTTTCAGTACACTTGCATCCAGATTTGCGTATGCTATGAGCTTAACGAATCCCGGCTTGACACGTGGTGGGAAGCATTTTTAGCCATAACACCCATGTGCAACGTGTGAAGTACGTTATCAATAATCGTTAAAAAACAGCGAACTCTCGAATGGGTGGCAACCTATGGGAACCCATATGTCACAATAGAGTTCAAGAGGATGAGTACTAGAAATAGAACTTAAATGTTAATCTGGTTTGTCGAGCAAAAGGACAAGTATTACAAAATTTATTGGAATCAAATTAAAGAAATTGCAGGAAATTGTTTAGATAAAAATTTTAGACGAGCACTAAAAGGATGACCAAGCCGCTAATGCAACAAATCATTGGGAGGAGGTAAAGTTGAGAGAAACTGGAGAAGGTGGAGGAGATGAAGCAGCTAGTCTCATCACACCAAAAACATTAATACGCTCACAAAGTACTCAAGACTCATGTCTAACAAAAGCATGCACATTTTTATATATCCACAAAGCCTTTATAGTCACGCTATTTTAACCATATATCATCTACTGAACACAAGAAGTAGTCCCTGGCCAACAAAAAAAAAAACAAAAGAAAAAACAAAGAAGTAGTCGAAAGTGAGTTGAGAAATTGTGGCACAATAGTAATTTTGTATCTTTTAAATGAATTAATTTTATTACCTTGTCCCAATTGAGTTGAAGGAGGCAATGGTAAAGTGGTAACATGCATTATTGTAAATATGATAGTTGTTATGTTTATTTATTCATTTTCATTTACTGGGAGAGGGATTATTTGAATTAACTTGAGATATATGTCACCCAACATTGATGAGAGTGATTGCTTAGTATAAACATTCATATAGAGTGACCAAAAATTACAATATCATTAATTTGTCACAAATTAATAACATTTATTAATGAGCTAGAACGCAAAGTCATGAAAAGGACGTACCCCTAAGAAGACTCATATTTTCGATCTTATTTCTATTTTATCAAGTACAATAGAAGAGCTCAAACCAAAAAACAAAAAACTACATTAAAAGAGCAAATGAAGATCAAGGACAAATTCTTATTGTTCCTTATTCTTTTTCCCATATGCAGGGAGTGACAGAAGCAGGACCTAAGGACCTTCATAAGACCAAAATGTACTGGAAGAGAAGAGACCAAGTACACGATTGATGTACTACCTAATGCTATAAGCATTTTTATCACTGAAAATTTTATGGTACAAACTTGTATGACATACAAATACATTTTTAATTAACTTTTAGATTTTGATGAGTTCTTTTTTCTATACTAAAGTATTGATTTGAGAACCCTTAATTAGATTTTTTGTAAGTCATATGAATTCATACCATAAATCAACTCTTCGATCACTATTCAATGCCTAGCATTTTTCTGAACATGATGACAAATTCATAAACCTTTTCTGAGTCTGGAATGATTTTGGCTACTGTCTTTCTCTCCATGCACCTCTTAATCCAAGCTGAGAATTTTGGGCAGTGATCTGCAACCTTAAAGTTCCCAAATTTCTCATAGGCAGGAAACCAACAGGTTAGAGGGATGGCTATGATGTCAACGAAACCAAAGGCATCTCCCCCAAAGAAATCCTTGTCTCCCAGAGCACCCTCTAGCTGCTTTATAATCTCTATGAAGTCCTTCTTGGCCACCTCTAGCTATCTCTTCTCCTTTGCTCTTCCATATATTGCTTCCGGCATCGAAAACCTTCATGCACACCATGAGAGTCAGACATGCATGCAGACACATAATGTTATGAGGGTAATCATTTATTACCATATATCTTACATGATATATTGTGAAACTGAAAATGATAAAACTTCATAAAATGACACACTTTAATGAGGTTCTAACCATTTGAATCATATTTTGAAAAGTTAATAAATTTTAACCCTTTCAGGCAGCAAAATAATAGAACTACCCAACAAGTCAAGTTGGCCAAGGAGATGGTCGAAATCGTTGAATGTATATAACAATTTAGAGTTGAGAATGTCGAGATTGAAGTTGAGTTGGTTGAATGTATATAATTTATATGTGAAACAATTGGTTCAAAAATGCCCAAATTAAGAGTTGAAATTGTTAACTTTTTTCAAAAAGTTTTCCAGAAACAATTCACCTCATCAATAGTCTATTTAATTATATTACATGTTAGACTATTTGATAAGAACGAGTTATATTATATATAATTGAATTACACAAATGCGAGACTGTAGAAATTTCAGAAAATTAAAAGCTAAATCAAATTGATCGTGACCACAAAAGTATAAGAATTCATATTAATTTCTTACATATATGTGCCTACATACATGTATAGCATATATTATTAATTATAAAAAATAAATAACCAACCTTTTTGTCAATGAAGTCGGCCCAGAACCTGGCTTGAGCTCGAGCATAAGGACAAGGTGGGAGGAGTGGTGGGGAAGACCAGGTTTCATCAATGTAACCAACTATGATTGTGGACTCACAGAGTGGTTTTTCATTGTGCAGCAGCACTGGCACCTTTGCATAAATTGGGTTTGATGTCAGCAGCAATTCACTCTTACCCCCAAGCAAGTCCTCTGCTCTGTCTTCATGTTCAATGCCCTTCTCCTCCAACGCAATTTTGACCCTCATGCAAAATGGGCTGACCCAGCAGTCCAAAAGACAACCTTTCCCTTTGACATCTTTTAGCTATATGATTATGTATCACTTCTCTCTTTGTGATCTCTTCTATAACTTGTTGTATCAAAATGAGTTATGGATTTGGAAATTTATAGAAAATGTGATTCATAGGAGATGTAATTTTCGATGTTTGTAATGCATATGGGGTCTTAGTTTTGCCCTTCGAAGAGAGGCTACACTCTTGTGATTTTCATTATTTAATATATGTTCACTAGGGTTGTGTAGTTGGAACACTTTGGACAACTAAGGCTTTGTCTTAGAGTACAGAGTATATATATACCAGCCGGCTCATAGGGGAGGTTTAGTAATTTAGACATGGAAACAAGAAATTAATGTGTATGCTATATATATATATATAAGGAAATTACAGATTTGGTCCACTTATTTTACACTTAGTTCAATTTTGGTCCACGATTTTTTTTAAGTTCTGTTTTGGTCCACTAATTGTTTCACTTGTTTAATAAAGGTCCAGATTTGTGACTTTAAATCCTTTGGGTTGTGTTTTCTTCAATTATAATTGAAGTATAAGTTATATTTCATCATTTCTTAGTCATAGAAACCAATTTGGAGTATTAGAATCTAAGATAATTGATATTGGGTAAAATTTGAAAAATTGGCAGTTTCGGGTACCCTACTTTGGGGTCAATTATCTTGATTTTTAGAACTCTAATTTGAATGATCTTTACATGGTTGTAAAGAAGAGATGCATAGCTTTTAAACAAGTATATGTTTACTGAATTTGGGTGAGATTTGATAGGGTAAAAGGCAGGCTAAATTTGAGAAAACAAATCTGGACCTTTATTGAACAAGTGGAACAATTAGTGGACCAAAACAGAACTTAAAAAAGATTGTGGACCAAAATTGAACTAAGTATAAAATAAGTAGACTAAATCTGTAATTTCCTCTATATATATATATTTGTTTAGCCAAAGTATATTTTAGAGTTATGCATATATTTATATATATGGTGTGACTTTAATTATAGTAATAGTTGCAGTTTGGGCAGAGGCTCAATTGCTAAAGGTTGGATTGTATGTTGTAGCACTTTTTTTTTGTCTGAAAGGGCTTTAAGGATTGAAATGCCACAACATGCATACCGCTGCACTACTATGGCTAGCTATCCCACTCATGGAAATCATCTGGTCAAAAGGAATATATCCAACGGTTATGGTTTGAACAAGCAAATTAAGCTCTACCTGGCGCATATCTCAAGTCTAAGAACCACGGCCGTTGGATGGTAATACAAAGTAGGTGCGGCCCATTGCTTTTGATATTGGATAAAAAACCCATTTATTTTCAAGTCAGCAATTCACAATTGCCTTTCAAGATAAAAAAAATAGAAATAAATTGAAAATTCATAATTTATGGCATTTATTAAGGTCCATTGATTTTAACTACTAAATTTTAATAATTTGTTAGTTTATGTATCAAAATTAAATAACATTTTAGATTAGGTACTAATTGAAAAGTCAAACAAATAAATAAAATAAAAGATATTATAATTTACAAATATTACATCACATGCCACTACAATAAAAAAAATAAAAATAATATTACATCACAAATATTACATTAATTTATACTATATTGTATTTAAAAAAAAATCAATTCAGTCACAACTTAACTGTGACTGTCTTGGTAAATTGAAAGAGACAACTCACACCACTATATTATGTATTATTTTGAGTAAAAATATTGTTTTGACCTCTATTTATACTATATTAAAATATAATTTCTCTAAAACAAATTCAATTAAGTCACAACTTAATTGTGACTGTCTCACAACTTAGATGTGACTGTCGTTCAGTCACAACTAAATTTGAAGTTGTGAGTGTCGTACAGTCACAACTAAATGTGAAATTGAGACTACATTAACAAATTTTCAAGATAATATAAAAGCCTCAAGGGCAATTTTGTCAAAACCTTATAAATTTTAACTAACATCCATCATATATTCATATGTAGGGCAAAGGACAAAAATGTCAAATGGAAAAGGCTCAAATCAAAGGGCCAATACGTTTGTGATCCAATCTAAAAAACTATATTTAAATTTAGTAGTTCAATTGAAATATTATATGGTCTTCATGCTATACCAAAAAATTATTAAGATTTAGTATTTAATCCTAATTTTCTACATTTATTATTCTTAATTCATGATACATGCTCCAATTCAAAAAAATATTATTTGAGCAATTATGAACATCATCATATTAAAACCAAATACCATAAACAAGTTAAACACACAATATCCACCTATTAGATAGGAAAAAAAAAAAACCCAATATTCTCATATCTATTGCCCTTTTCTTCTTCCTTGCTTTGTTTTTTTTTTTTTTTCCTTTTTCCTGATGCAAATTTGAGAATAAAATTATAACATAAAGTGCAACCTAATGAAGCCAGTCAATATAGTTTGTATTGACTTGGGCCATCCGGTCCTTGCGGCTTGTGGATAGGGATGAACTTCATTAGAGACTAAGTCACATGGTAGGAAGAAGAAAAAAAATGAAAAAAAGAACAAGCCAAGCAAGGAAGAAGAAAAGAAGAAAATGGTGTTAGACTTAAGAGAGCTGGAGATAGTGAGGGAGGAGTAGGGCTGCCCATTGGTTTGGTATTTACCGAACCGATCGACTACCGACCGAAATTTTTTAGTTTGGTAAATCGATTTTAACAAGCCGAAAATCGAAAATCCGAAACCAAAAAATTACCGAAAAAGTTGGTTTGGTTTTGGTAAAAACCGAAAAAAGTTGGTAAACCGACCGATTACCGAAAATTATGACCGAAAGCAACTGAATCGATTATTACCGAAAAAATCGAAATATATACCGAAAAATCCGAAACAATTACCGAAATTTAGTTATATATATATTTATATGTAATATTATTACATTAATAATTTAATATGGTTAGTATATGGTTATATATATTTATATGTAATATTATTACATTAATAATTTAATATGGTTAGTATATATAGTTTATAGTTTATATAGTATGTAGTTTATAATACCATATAGTTTATATAAATATATAGTTTATAACTTTACTAACTTTATATATTTATATAGTATATAGTATAAAGTATAAACTACTTATATAATAATGTTTTAATATATAATTTTAGTTATACTTATACCCTATATAATAAAATTACTAATTAGTATATAGTTTTAGACTTTTTGACAAGACCGCCCCCGGATTCCACCCCGAAACCCGGAGAGGTCCTGCGGGAATCCAAATTCAAGGAAAATCCTACCGAAAATTCGGCAGAACCTCCCCTGAAAATGGACTAACCCAGAAACTTCAATACCTGTTAAAAACACTTCTAAACCGCAACCACCTCTACCACAACCAAAAAGGGTCTCGGACCCAACAAATTTCACAGAGAATCCAACTTAAAATTTAAAGTGGTTATCAGAGCCTCTAATCTATTACAAAGAATTTTTACAAAAATTAAAAGGCGCCTACTGGTCCGAGAAGGAATAGAGATGTAACCGCCTCGACGTGATTGGCTCGACCTCCACCAAAGCTACTACCTGGGGGACAATTTTAGACAAAACAAGAAAACGGTGAGATAGGCTCAGTGAGTGGACAAATTTATGGAAATAAAAACAAAAGTAAATTTCTTTTTCAGAAAATCCTTCAAAACCACATGTAGTTCAAAGACCTCACGTCACTCTTTGAAATCCCCCAATTTTAAAATCATTTCCAAACTTTAAGAGAGTTATAAAACTAATGAGAGTCAAAGCAAAGATAAATCAAAACTCATTTCTCAAAAGCCACTCATCTAAATAAACAAAGTCATAGTAATAATAAAATCGAAATCATTATAAAACTCGAAACGTAGTTCTCTCTTAAAATCCACATTTAAACTCTTGAAAATACAAATTTCATGTTCCACCATGCTATATACCCTGAATAATCCTGGCCATACACCTGTGCGGAATTTCTGCATCGCACAGGCAGGCAATATCCTGGCCATACACACGCGTGGAGTGAATCCAACACGTGCAGGCAATATCCTGGCCATACACACGCGTGGAGTGAAATCCAACACGTGCAGGCAATATCCTGGCCATACACACGCGTGGAGTGAAATCCAACACGTGCAGGCAATATCCTGGCCATACACACGTGTGAATAAATCAGCACGTGCAGGCAATATCCTGGCCATACACACGTGTGAATAAATCAGCACGTGCAGGCAATCCTGGTCATACACACGTGTGAATAAATCAGCACGTGCAGGCAATATCATGGCCATACACACGTGTGAATAAATCAGCACGTGCAGGCAATCCTGGTCATACGTGCACGCAGAGCAGCCCCCAAAGGGCAAAGCATCCCGACACACGGCCCAAAGCCTATATGTGTGCCGTGATGGGTCCCAAAGACCTATGTATCTGATAATCTGGAGGGTACTGCAAGAGTGGTTTGAAAACCATCGTTCATAGCCAAACATAAATCTTTTTCCCACTGAGAGAAATATCATTGAAAACCCTTTTACGAATTTAAATCCATAGGCCCAAAAATGTAATATTCAAATTAAATTTAAACTTCATGAGTCAAATCCAAACTTTTCGATAAAACCAAAAATATTAAACAAACCATGTGTGTAAAATAAAGAACCAAATTTCCTTTCCAAGATTCAACAGCTCTGAAAAATCAACCTGTAAAATCATGTTTTAAACTCACTCGTGAAAGTATTTGAAAACTGAAATTCATCGCCATTGATCAAATCCCAAATCAAATCAAGATATTATGCATAGTAGAACTAATTTATAAGATGTGCAAAACAATTCGGAAAACGAAAGTTCACTCACATATATTACTTCTAAATCAAACTTAATTAACCAAAATAAAAACACCAATTTCATAAATCATTTAAGGAAAACAAAGGTCCACTCACAGTGAGAATCCTAGCTCCGTTCCTCCGCCGAATCGTTTCGGGCTGCAGTCGTCTCGCCTATAAAATAGACAATTACCGAAATACAATTAGTTCCGCCTCAAGACACTTAAACGTAGATGTATGTATAAAACCTAAGCGTCCCACCCGACTCCCATTCTAGCTCGACGATTCCCAACCTCCACTCGTAGACCCAAAACTCCTACATAAACACTCCGGAAGCTCTCCGGCTCAGCCTAACCAAAAACGTCATAACCAAGATCAATAATTCACTCCACAATTGCCCACAATTATTCCTTTATTTACGAATGACAGCGGGGGTTCGGACTCACTGCAGGAGCCGTCCAAAGTGGCTGCCCTAACTCCAAATTCAACCAAGAAATGCCTAATTCCTCAAACCCGCTCAATCCTTCAATCTTAAACCACAATTGGGGTTCCTAGGAATAAAATTTATTATTTAAAACGACAAAAACAGCCCTCTAGTCCGAAAATTAAAGAACAACCCGAAATGGCTTCAAAACCCAGAAATTTCCAATTCCTATGTACTCGAAATTAATCAACATCAATTAGGAAAAATGAAAACCGGAAGGAAGAGGAAGAAATCTCACCAAAAATACGGATGAAATGGGCTGAGATTTGGCCGGAAATCCAGCGAGCAGTGGCGGCGGGCTGGGCTTCCTCTGGCCTCGTTCTCGCGCGTGTGGGAGCTGGGCTGGCTGGAGGAGGGTCGGGCCGAGCTGATCGGCCGACGGGGGAGGTCGCCGGTGGTCGGGGTCGATGGAACAGCCGCCGAAAGTGGCTGGTTTGGCTGGGTTGGCCGCGCGCAGAGGAGAGAGAAGAGAGAGAGAACTCGGGGAGAGAGGAGGCCGAGGAGGTGGTCGGCGCCTGGGGGGAAAGCTCGCCGGAGCCAGAGGCCAGGTCGGCGCCTGGTGGTCGACGGCGAGGTGAGTGGGGGTGGCTGAGGCTGGTGCGCGCAGAGGAGAGGGTGCGAGGGTGGAGTGAAGACAGGGAGAGAGAGGGTGCGGGGAGAGAGAGATATAAAGAAGAGAGAGAAAGTTCTAGAGAGAGAGAGAAGGTTCTAGAAAATCTGACTTTTAAACCCCAATTCGTCATTTTACGAAATTGCCCCTCGCTTCAAACGCTCATATCTTTCAAACTGTAACTCGGATCGAAGCGTGCTACGTGTCTATGAACTCGGGGGATCGAAACCTATCTAACGGACCCAAAGTCAAAGTCGAAAACCCATTTATTTTAAAAGTCAACTTTGGGTCAAGCTTAAATTAAAACAAAAATAAATATTTAAATCAAAACCCTTTTTATTTTCCAAATAAATCTCATAATCTTTAAAATGCAATTCCACACCTTAAAAAAATCTCTTAAAAACATAGTTAAATAAAAATTTAAATTTCTAGTGAAAATTTGGGTCGGGTCGTTACACTTTTAGTTATAACTTATAGTTTTAGACACTTAACCTTATATATTTTATTCTCTATAGTCTATACATTTTACCTTATATCATAAACTTAAAACTTGAAAGTTAAATACACTAACTTTGCCAAAAAAATACACTAAACTCTATTAAATATCTTATACACTATAATTAAAAGTTAAAACTTAAAACCCAATTAAGCATACAATTCTAATTTCTAAACACTAAACTCTATACACTAAGTCTATTATTATTTATTAATTGCTCTATAATGTTATATATACCTAACATTGTTTATGTATATAATATATCAGGGCCCTTTTAATAAGGGATCCCTCATTTAGTGTTAAATGAGGGATCACCCTGTGGGGCCCACACGAGTCATTTTGTGTTGATTCGAACTGTCCATTTTTTACATCTCCATTAATAGATAATGTATGCAAAAAATCAGCCAAATCAAAAATCGTTTACTCGTTTGATTAAGCAGTCAAAGTTTAGGTGTTCATAGAGGAACTTGTTGTTCGTTCATTTGTTTTAAACTTTGACCGTTTAATAAAACTAGTAAACGATTTCCGATTCAGCTGGTTTTTTGCAAGCATGATCTATCAATGGAGTTGTAAAAAATAGACGGTTCGGATCAACACAAAATGACCCTTGTGGGCCCCACAGGGTGATCCCTCATTTAATACTAAATGAGGGATCCCTTATTGAAAGGGCCCTGATAATATATATAATTATATATAAAGTTATAAAGTAATAAATTAGTTAGTACTTAGTAGTTACTATAGTTTAATAGTATATAGTTTATAATACTATAAGACTATAATTTATATATTTGATAGTATATATTTTATATAATTTATAATATATAGTTTATAATACTATAAGACTATAGTTTATATATTTGATAGTATATAGTTTATATAATTTATAGTATATAGTTTATAATACTATAATTATATATGTAACATATATAACATATAACAAAGTATTATAGTCTTAGTAGTTATAAACTAGTTAGTAGTTTTTTTTTTTTTTTCCATGAAACTAGAGTTAGTAGTTATATAAAGTTATAACTTATAAGCTTAAATTGTTAATACCCTAATCCTAATGTTTTTATTTTATTTTTCCAAACCTCAATCTAAACCCTATTATTTATGTTAATATCTTAATACCTATCATTATTTATGTATGTATAATTATATATAAACTAGTTTTTTTTTTTAATTTTCCCAAACCCCAACCAAATCCCAATTTGCCCAAACCCCAATCAAAACCCCATTAAACAAAACAGTAAAATGTGAGATCCCGTATTTTTACAATATTTTATTTTGGGGAATTTATTCGAAAAATAAAAAGATTTTGGATTAATTTTAATTTTTGTTTTAAATTAGGTTTGACCCAAAATTGACTTTTTGTTATATTGGGCTTTTGGTTTCGAACTTAGACTCGTTGGATAGGTCTCGAACTCACGAGTCCGTAGACTCGAACCGTACATTCATCGGAGTTACGGATTGAGAGTTATGGGCGTTTGAAGTGAAGGGCAGTTTTGTAATTTTGTGACTTAGGGTTTAATGAGTATAAAAGCTTCATTTTCAGACTTTTTCCCTCATTTTTCTCTCCCAGCCGTCACCCTCACCCTCACTCTCTCTTTTTCTCTGTTCTCTCACCCTATCTTCTCTCCTTTGCGCCGGGCGCCACCACCCAAAGCCAGAGACCCAAACACCTCGCCCATCTCCGCCGACGAGATTTTCTACAACGGCCAGATCAGGCCCGTCTACCCTCTCTTCAACTCCTCCGACACGACGCCTACACCGAATCAGAAACAACGTCGTCTGCCGCTGAGAATGCTGATAATCGAAGAGGAGCGCGAAACGGCATCGTCGTGCTCGTCCTCCTCCGAGGCCGACGACCTCGAGAACCTCTCGCCCGGCACCTACTGCGTGTGGAACCCCAAGGCCTCGCTCGCGCGCGGCGGCTTCAACAAGAGCAACTCCACCGGCTCCTCCAAGGCCACCACCCAAAGCCAGCGCCATCGTGGGGGAGGTACGCCGCTGAGATCCGGGACCCGGGCATGAAAAGCCGGTGGATTTTGATCTGGGTTTTGGTCTCTGTTGTGTATGGGTTTTGATGTCCTCTGTGTGTGGGTATTTCGAAAATACCGAAATATACCGAAATCTGAAGGATCCAAAAAATGCCGAAATCCGAAAAAATCGATTCGGAAATCGGCATCAAAACTAGATTACCGAAATTTTTGGTAATCGAATCGGTAGGGCCATTTACCGATTCGATCCGACCGATGGGCAGCCCTAGGGAGGAGAGAAGGTGTGGAGCCAAGGGGGAGGGAAGGGTAAGTGTCTATTTTCTGATTTAATTTTTATAAAAAAAAAAAAGGCTAAAGTTCAATTTAGACACTCAATTATAGGGGATATTTCAACTGCATTTATCATCTCCAAAATCATTAAAAAAACAAACCCTATCTAAAATCTAAATTGAAAAAAATGAATTTTTCTTCATCTTTTCCTTTTTTACCCCTCTCCACCTCCCATTCTCTCTCTCTTCCCTTTCTCCGGCTAACCCTCCCAGCCCAGCTCTTCCTGACCCCACCCTCACCACAACCTTCCCGACCCCAACTATAACTCGTGGGGGGATGGCCGGCACCAGGGGACCCGCCGGTGGCCTTGGGCCGCTGGGAAATGGTCGGCCTTGGCTGGGCTGAGGTGCGCACATGGAGGGAGTCGTGTGAGAGAGGAAAGGGAAGAGAGGGATGGTTGAGGGGAGAGAGAGGAGCTACGGGCTGGTGGCTGGTGGTGCTACGCCTGCTAGGCTTGGCCAGAGTTGGCCTAGTCACGGTCAGACTGTGCGAAATCACTCGAGAGAGAAGGGAGACACGGGGAAGAAGAAGAAGAAAAATGAGAGAGAGAGAGAGAGAGAGAGAGAGAGAGAGAGAGACTCGGGTAAGTGGAAGGGGAGGGTCCGGTGGGTTATGGTGGGGTGGGGTGAGGTGTGGGTGGGGTCGGGAGGGGCTAGGTTGGGAGGGTTGGCTAGAGAGAGGGAAGAGAGAGAGAGAGAGAGTGGGAGGTGGAGAGGGGTAAAAAAGGAAAAGAAGAAGAAAAATTCATTTTTTCAATTTAGATTTTAGATGGGGTATATTTTTTTATGATTTTGTAAATGATGAATGCAGTTGAAATATCTCTTATAATTTAGTGTTTAAATTAAACTTTAGCCTAAAAAAAATACAGGTGTAAAGATATGATTTGTCTATAAAATTTGGAGTGGAAATGGAGGTGCACGCTGGGAGTGGATCCAAGTATTTCCCATTTTCCCCACCCAATAGTTCTGATGCATATAATTGAGCTAATAAGTGTTTTTTTTTTTTTTTTCATTTTTTTTGGTACAAAAGAAGGCTTAAGCCCATCAAAAGGTGCAAGAAGCCCAACAAAATAAAACTAATAAGTGCTTTTTTTTTTTTAGCAAAGCAGCAAGACACAATTTTTTTTTTTTTTAAAGTTTAGTTACTAACTAGAGCAAGACATTTGTTATTAGGTCACAACTTTGCTATACAATTGTAACTGTTTCAAATTCATAAAATTTCAAAATTTATAAGGGTATAATGTTTTTTATTTAGGCCGGCTTGAGAGATGAAGTCTTATAACTCAGAGACTAAACATTAAAGTTTAAGTCTTGCAAATATTGAAAAAACAACAAATCAATAAAAAAGTTATAACTGTTAGACAGTCACAGCTCAGTATAACCATATTATTTAAAGTTGGTACCCAAACTGAAATTTAGTATCTAAAGTGAAATGACATAAATATTTTAGTAGTAAAAATGAAAAAACATTGCAATTTAGTACCTAAAGTCAACATATTTTTTTTCTTTATTTACATGTATCTTATTCATTGTTATATACAAAAACTTAATTTCTTTTATAAAATCACAATACCCAACTCCTTTAATGTAATTTAAGATAGACAATTTAATTAAAGTTACTACAATTTATTCTGTACAAAAAAAAAAAAAGTTACTACAATTTATAGTTTTTTATTATTTTTAATTTGCAAACATATATTTGTCATTTTAATGAGTTATAAAAGCATCAAATGTATGGTCTAAATATCTTTAAGAATATTGATTTATATTGTAAGAGAGAGTACTTTGAAAATGAATAATTCAGTGATGAGAAAAATTGAATGAATAATTCAGTGCTTAGCATGAAAACATCTTTATATCATATTTAGTGGATGTGTACTTTGCATATAAATATGTGGGCACAGTATAATGGACCCACTGCATTCGCTGAAGACACCGAGCTATAATATAAAAACAGAAAACACTTCTGTTTTTCCAGGTTGGTCAACTACTTCATTGAAATCCTATCGATCCTTTGCTAATAATCGAAGAGAAAAGTTGCCTGACAAATTAAATATATGCATAGATGAAAAAAACCAAACATGAACACCAACAAGAGGAAGCTTCCTAGCAGCACCCACACCATGCTTATGCTTAACCGTGTGGGACCTACTGCATTACCAAGGCAATTGCTATATAATCAATTGTAATCTTTATGTGTTTGATCAGCTATTTGAAAATTTAGTTAGAATACTACTTCATTGGAAACCAAGTTGAGCTATTAAATTGTTGGGTCAATAATGGCCAGCTGCAAGAGGCCTTTGTTTAAGCGTTAATCAAATAAGAAAAGACAGAAAGTAATTAAAAATTAGGCCAATAAGCTTCCTAGAACAAGCACATGCAACTAACAGCCCAAGTCAGTGTACTTGATCGAGCTATATAATCCTAAAACACTTTCACAAATTCCCCCCTTCTGCTATTTGCAAAAGTTAGAGAATACTTCTTTCAAATCATTTGCAAATTAAGAAGAGAAAAATGGCTGGAGCTTTGGTTGGAGAGGCTCTGCTCACTGCTTCCATCCAGGTGTTGTGTGACAGGATTGCTTCACGCGACTTCATCGACTTGTTTCAGAGGAAGAAGCTTGACGATTCACTCCTGAAGAAACTGGAGATCACACTGCTGGGCCTTTCTGCAGTGCTCAATGATGCAGAGGAGAAGCAAATTGTGAACACAGCTGTGAGAAAGTGGCTTGATGAGGTCAAACATGCTGTCTTAGATGCAGATGACTTGCTGGATGAGATCAACACTGAAGCTTTGAGATGCAAGGTGGAAGCTGAATATGATGAGACCCACAAATTCACCAAGGTGTGGAACTTCCTCTCTCCTTTTATTAATCCTTCTTGTCAAGGCATAAATGCTAAGATAAAAGAGTTATTTGAAAGATTAGAACACCTTGCAAAACAAAAAAGTGTCCTTGGTCTGACAGAAGTTGTTGGAGGGAATAAGGCTTTACAAAGACCTCCAACAACTTCCTTGGTCGATGAATCTTGTGTGTATGGTAGGGATGGAGATAAAAAAAAGTTAGCAAAGCTGTTGTTTTCTGATGATGCAAGCATCAATGATGTATCTATCATCACCATAGTTGGTATGGGTGGGCTTGGCAAGACAACTCTTGCTCAGCTCCTTTACAACGATGACAAAGTAAAAAAGTTTTTCACTCTTAAAGCTTGGGCTTGTGTTTCAGAAGATTTTGATGTTGTTAGGGTAACTAAAACCCTTCTTCAATCAGTCACTTCAAAACCTTGTGATAATATTACAGACTTAAATCTTCTTCAAATTCAGCTAAGAGAAGAATTGAGGGGAAAGAAATTTTTATTCGTGTTGGATGACCTTTGGAATGAGAACTATGATGATTGGAATCTTCTACATGCTCCTTTTACATTAGGGGCAAGGGGAAGTAAGGTTATCATAACAACACGGAACAAAAGTGTTGCATCTATGATCTGCACTGAACCTATTCACTATTTGAAACAATTGTCAAATGAATATTGTTGGTCACTTCTTTCAAAACATGCATTGGGAAATGAAAGCCCAAGTGAACATGCAAACTTGGTAGGAATTGGTAAAAGAATTGCACGCAAGTGCAATGGTTTGCCTTTAGCTGCAAAAACACTCGGTGGTCTCTTACGTTGCACGAGAGATTCTAAGGAGTGGAGTATCATATTGCATAGCAATATTTGGGAGCTACCACACAATAAAAGTAATATTCTTCCAGCCCTAAAATTGAGTTACCATTATCTCCCATCTCAATTAAAACAATGCTTTGTTTATTGTTCAGTTTTTCCAAAGGACTATGAATTCAAAAAGGAAGATGTAGTTTTACTTTGGATGGCGGAAGGTTTAATTCCACAAGTTGTGAATGGGATTAGTGTGGAAGAGGTGGCTAATAAATACTTTGACGAATTATTATCACGGTCACTATTTCAAAAATCAAGGAAATCGAGTTTCACAATGCACGATCTTATTAATGACTTGGCTGTGTTCATGGCTAGGGAATTTTGCATCAGACTGGAAGGGAGCAAATCACAAGAGGTTCCTAAAAGAGTTCGTCATTTATCATATATGCAAACAGAATTTGACACCACTCCAAACTTTGAGCAAATATATGGGTTTAATTGTTTGCGGACCTTTGTACCTATGTCTTTAAGACCTTATAACAGTAAATGGGAATCTCGCTATATAAGTAAAAAGGTTCCACAAGATTTGCTGCCAGCACTAAGATGTTTGCGAGTCTTATCTTTATCAAAATACAAAAATATCAGTGAATTACCTAATTCTATTGGTAATCTCATTCATTTGCGCTATTTAGATCTTTCCTCTACTGCAATAAAAAAGTTACCTAATATAGTGTGTTCTCTATGCAATTTAGAGACATTACTATTGTCAAATTGTACCTCTCTCATTGAATTGCCTGTAGATATGAGGAAATTGATTAACTTGCGTCATCTTGATATTCATGAAACAAAAATAGACCAGATGCCATTACAAATGGGTAGACTAAAAAGTTTGAGAATATTGACTGCATTTGTTGTTGGCAATTCAACTGGGTCAAGCCTTACAGAATTGAGGGAGTTACCGCATCTTGGAGGAAACCTTTCTATTCGAAAGCTGCAAAATGTAGTTGATGTTATGGATGCCTTGCAGGCCAATTTGAAGGAAAAGAAAGATCTCAAGGAGTTGGTGTTGGAATGGGGTGAGGACACCAATGATCCCCAAAATGAGAGAGATGTACTTGAGAGGCTCCAGCCTCCCATAAATTTAGAGAAGTTGACCATCAGATTTTATGGTGGAACTTGCTTCCCAAATTGGTTGGGAGACTCTTCCTATTCTCAAATACAATTCATGTGTCTCAGTGAATGTAGTTATTGTTTGTCCTTGCCACCACTTGGGAAGCTACCCGCTCTCAAAGAGCTTTCTATAAAAAGGATGAAATTTCTTACGACTATCGGTGCTGAGTTCTATGGCAATGGGTCTTCTCTAATATTTCAGCCGTTTCAGTCTCTGGAGAAGCTAGAGTTTGAGGAGATGCTTGAATGGGAGGAATGGCAGCCAAGTGGAGGTGAATATCCAGATTTTCCTCGTCTCCAGGAGCTAATTTTAAACAAGTGTCCGAAGCTAAGAGGAAACTTGCCTAATCATCTTCCTTGCTTGAAAAAACTTTCAGTGGAGGAGTGTGTGGCTCTATACGAAAGGGCCACTACAACCCTTAACATGGACTACTTACAACAATATTCTTTTGAAGAATTGAGGTTGGTTGGATGCCCGCATCTGTTATCATTACTAGGTCAGAGAACAGAGTACATGTCATCTCTTGGGAAACTTGCGATTGGAAATTTTGTTGATATAGAGTGCTTGCCCAAGCAACTGGTGCATAGCAGCAATTGTCTTCTATATTTGTATCTCGATAATTGTCCATCCCTGTTGTCGTTCCCTAGAGATGGTCTACCTTCTACCTTGGAAAATCTTAAAATAGGAAATTGTACGAGATTAGAATTCCTACCTCATGAGATGATGGCCAAATTGACATCGCTTTGGAAATTGTACTTATACCACAGCTGTGATTCACTGAGGTCCTTCCCGTTGGGCATTTTTCCCAAACTTAGAAGTCTTATTATCGAAGGTTGTGTGAATCTGGAATCCCTTTCCATTGAAGGAGTTGATGAAAATCTAAACTACTTGAATATCTCGGAGTGTCCAAATCTGGTCTCTTTTCCCCACGGAGGATTGCCCACTCCAAACCTGATTCGATTTAGAGTCACTGGATGCGAGAATTTGAAGTCATTGCCCGAACGAATTCACACCCTCACCGCCCTTCAATATTTGTACATATGGAATCTTCCAAATGTTGTGTCAATTGCAGAAGGGGGTTTGCCTCCCAACCTACGAACATTTCGTATCTCCGGAACTGAGCATCTGTTGGAGACGTTGCTCAAGGAACAGCTGCTCCCTACCACTCTCAACACTCTTCAGATCTTTAAACAGAGTCTGAAATCTTTGAACGGAAAGGGACTTCAACACCTCACTTCTCTTCAAAGGCTACAAATTTATAACTGTCCGAATCTCGAATTCCTGCCAGAAGAGGGTTTGCCGGCATCTCTATCTTTTCTGAGCATCAAGAGTTGTTCTTCCCTGAAGAAAAGATACTTTGAAAATAAGACGGGAGAAGATTGGGCCAAGATAGCTCGCATTTCTTGCATACAAATAGATGGGGGAGAAGTGATCATATGAGCTCTCACAAAAAGTGTCGTTTTCATTTCCCTCTCAACTCCCAAATCTGAATCAGGTACCAATATGAGCTTTTTTTCATTTCACTTTCTGTTAAATGTGTTTTGAAATATATTTTGCTGCTTTTCCAGGACTTTATTTATATCCACTGTAAGGCTGTAAAGTGTTTGAAGAGAGAATTTAATGCGTAGATTATATATTTATATCTTGCCTAAATTAATAAGTACTGTACATTTCAGAGAAATTAAAACTATATATATAAAAATTAATGCATACTGAGTGGAAAAGCACAATATGATTTATTTATTGTTTCAGGCTGCCATGTCATTGAATATTTCTTATCTATATATTACGGCAGAAGCAATGATGAAATGAAAGGATTGGCCCAGTATTGCTCACATCCCCTGCATTGGCACTGGTGGAAACTTATTTTCAATTTTCAATCAGGTACCTCTTTTACTGTTAATTCTTTTTTCAATTTTTTTTTTTTTTTTAGCTCAATGAATTTTGATAAAGAAGAGTTTCTCTGTAGGTATGCAAGTTTGTCTATTTAGTTCTATATGCAGGTCCATGGCATTGTTCATTTATTCTTTCATTTGAGTTTCAAGATGCAATTAATGACGATTATGAGATTTTAATGTGTAATATGACAGGATTTCAATTCTCTTAAAATGGGGCTTTAACCACATTACTGATTGTGATTATCCCAAAGTTACTTGGTGGAGTGAAATTTGCTACCATACAAGCTCTGTTTTGGAATTCCCTATAGCAGCACAAAAGCATGTGGAAACATTGGCCCCGAGTAGCTTACAATTTAGCTGTGATTCACTGAGGTCCTTCCCGTTGGGCATTTTTCCCAAACTTTGCCGTCTTTATATCATAGGTTGTGTGAATCTGGAATCCCTTTCCATTGAAGGAGTTGATGAAAATCTCAACTACTTGCAAATCAGGGAGTGTCCAAATCTGATCTCTTTTCCCCATGGAGGATTGCCCACTCCCAACCTGAATACATTTTTTGTCTGTATATGCCAGAATTTGAAGTCATTGCCCGAACGAATTCACACCCTCACCGCCCTTCAATATTTGTACATATGGAATCTTCCAAATGTTGTGTCAATTGAAAAAGGGGGTTTGCCTCCCAACCTACGTAGATTTTCAGTCCAATATTGTGACAGACTGAGGCCTTCAGCGGAGTGGGGTTTGCAAGGACTTGTCTCCCTTCAAAGACTCCAGATTCAAGGAACTGAGCATCTGTTGGAGACGTTGCTCAAGGAACAGCTGCTCCCTACAACTCTCAGCACTCTCTGGATCTCTGACCTAAGCCTGAAATCTTTGAACGGAAAGGGACTTCAACACCTCACTTCTCTTCAAAGCCTACAAATCTATTACTGTCCGAATCTCGAACGCCTGCCAGGAGAGGGTTTGCCGGCGTCTCTTTCTTTTCTGAGAATCCACAAAACTCTGAAAAAAAGATACTGTGAAAATAAGACAGGAGAAGATTGGGGCAAGATAGCTCGCATTCCTTGCATAAAGATAGATGGGGAAGTGATCATATGAGCTCTCACAAAAAGTTATGGTTTTCATTTCACTCTCAACTCTAAAACCAGAGTCAGGTATGTACCACCCCACCGCTTGTTTTATATCCATATTTTAATATTGTTTTCTGAGCTTTTGGGCTTCACTTCTGCAGAGAGCTAGAGAACTAACTGTGGAACTGTAAAGATAATTGTTGGTCTTTGAAAGGAGAGGATTGACCCAAGATTGCTCACATTCCCTGTCCTTACAATTTATCTGATTTTCATTCAGGTACCTCTTCTATTTTTAATTCTGCTACTTAATTACTTTGATCTTTTGAATTCTTCCTTAATGGGATAGTTTACTCTACATAGATTGGACCAAGATAGTTTACTGTGAAAATAAGACGAGAGAAGATTGGGCCAAGATCATGCGCTTTCATTTCACCCTCAAGTCTCCAATCAATGTCAGGTATGTGAATTTAATCCAATATTGTGGAGCAAGTAGCTACTTTTTTCCCTTCAAAATACTCATATATTTTAAAAATATATTTCGCTGGATATTTTAAAACCAATGTTATCCCCTGTATATTGTTTGAAGACAGAATTTAACGCTTAGATCATATCATTCATTATTTCTTATCAATATTAGCATTATAATATTGGTAATTATTCCCGTCACATGCATCTGCAGAAACTTCCATGGAAACCAAATGAGTGCGAGATAAAATAAATCAGTCCTGGTACTAAGAGATATGTGAAGTTAGGAAGAAGAAAGGTACTAATTAAGAAGGTACTTGGATTGGACTTTGTCTGATTTGCAGCATCCTTTTTTTTTTTTTTTTTTGGCTATAAGCATTCACATTTTCATGTTTGGTTAATAGCTTTTTCCTTTGAGTGATGCAGAGACCAGGAGGATTGAAGGCCGTCGGGAGCATGGAAAGCAACCCAGAATGATTCGAATTTGAATTTTGCAGAAGACAGTTTTCTCTGTGATCTCTAAGGAAGAAGATAATGGAGGGATTTGAATTTCTTTTAACAAATGATTTTAAGCAAAATATCAAAGTTCAGTTACAACCCCCTCTGGTCAAGAGCCAATATGGAGGACAAGAGCTGAAAGAAACTTGCTGGTACAGCATGGAAAAGTTGCTCAGAAGCAGCTGCTTCCTACCACTCTCAACTCTCTTGAAATCTCTACACTGAATCTGAAATCTTTAATGGAAAGGAACTTCAACGTATCACTTCTGTTCAAAAGCTAAATATTAGAAGGTGTGACAGTCACGATTTCCTGCCAGGAGTGGGTTTGCCAGCATCTCAAAGGCTAGATACTGCCCGAATCTGGAATTCCTGCCAGGAGAGGGTTTGCCAGCATCTCTTTCTTTTCTGAGAATCTACAAATGTTCTTCCTTGAAGTAAATATACCTTGAAAATAAAACGGGAGAAGATTGGGACAAGATAGCTGGCATTCCTTGCATAAAGATAGATAAGGAAGTGATTATATGAGCTCTCACAAAAAGTTCCGGTTGTCATTTCACTCTCAACTCCCTAATCAGGATCAGGTACCCATATGAGCTTGTTTTTTATTTTTCTTTGTTTCATCTGTTAAATGAGAGCTATATGGGAAATCGGTTGTGTAGTCCAATATGGTGGATTCAATGCAGCTACTTTTTCCGGAAAAATACTTGTATATTTTCAAAATATATTTCGCTGCTTTTCCAAGAATTTACAAGTATGTAGCACTTCTCTTCAAAAGCTAGAATTTATGTGATGCATTATTAAACTAGTTATATGTTCCCTCCTCAAATTCAATGGAAAGTGTTCCACTTAAAACAGAAAGATGGGAAATTTAAGCCACCCTATAACTGTCTCCTATCTGTTTTAGACAGTTGATTTCATAGTCGAAATGCATAGACTCGTTTAGCTGAAAATTGAAATTTAAACTTCAAAAATTGATTTCAAATCTTCGTTGAAGTTTAGACTTCAAACAATGAAAACAAAACAAACACATCATGGATTGCCCAAGTTGTATGTTCAAATAAGTCTATGTTGTTTACTACAACTGAACCACTACTCATAAATTTGATATTCCAATTTCAGCATAACCTCAAGGAACTAGATGTGTGCTCAAACACCTATGCAGAAAATTTGATGCTTCATTTAAGGCTTTAACACACTTGATAAATGATAATTGAATACATATCCTTTGGTGCCATCACCTTGACTTTATCTTTTTTATGTAGTTTGCATATCAATTAGCTAGGTCCCTTTTAATTGTCCAATTTCTGTGTTCTTGTACAATCTTGGACTTCATACTGGGAATTAGGTTTAAGAAGCTGCAACAATTTCTTTTCATTAAAGCTATTCAAATCACTTTTTTTTTTTTCTTTCTCTAAGATCAATCTATCAATTCTATTTTCTTCTTCTTTGCAGTTAGGATACCTGGTTGAGCTGAGATACATAAAATAGCTTTGAGAAGAAACAGGCTTTTCACAAATTGATGTGGAATAGAAGTGTAAGAAAACACATGAAGGTAAAGCTCTATGTATAATTTCTGAAGGACTCTGAAATTTTGGCTTTAGCAAAAATTACAGTTGTCATTTACTATTTCTCTATAAGATTTTGGCCATTTTTTGAATCCTTTCTTGTTTTATGGGCAGATATCAATATTGGGGGTCTCTAAACCATGCTACTGTCTTCTAATATTACACTTTGAGGCTTTAGGGTACATTATTTGAGGTGCAAGTTCTGAAATCATGATATAGAGTGGTCTTAAACTCTGAATGGACATTCGGTAATTCTTTCCAGTACATTATTCAATGAACTTTGTGTCATGCATGAAGGAAGCTCCAAATTTTCTTGCCAATTTTCCTTATGAGGTTTTGTGGAGCTACCAGTTACTTTTCCAATATATTGTCAAAATATATTTCGCTGCTTTTCCAAGAATTTAAAAGTATGTAGCACTTCTCTTTAGTTGATCACTGCGGCAGATGAGCTTTACTTTAGTTGTTCTTTCTTTCTCATCAGCATTATTCCTAAAAGAACTGAAGATGGGATCTCTCTTCTTTTTTTATGTTTTTCAAAGAGAGAGACAAACATTGATTATATGATATAAAGAAAAGGTCCAGATTGTCAAACTGGCATGCTTAATAAAGTGAATAGCTCATGTATTTGATGATTCCAATTTCAGTCCAAACTCAAGCACCTAGATGTGTACAAAAACACCTATGTAGAAGTTCTGATGGTTCATTTTAAGTCTTAACACTGGATAATTGAATATACATCATTTGGTGTCATCCCTTCTCTGTATCTTGTTTATGTCTGTTTAATTGTTCCATGTCTGTCTTCTTGTACAATGTAAGACTTGTTAGTGGGAACTAATTTTTAGCTAAAAGAACTAGGTTTCGTTAAAGCTTTTAATCAGTTTGCACGTTTTCTTCAATCAATCAGAATTTTCATCATCTTTGCATTTAGGATATTGTTATGTAAGATTGTGGTCCTACAACTTGTACGACCACAATCTTAAATAACGACAGTGAATTGTACGGTACAAGTATTTGAATTCTTTCTTCTTAATAGGCAGAGGTCTGTTTTGGAGACCTCTAAGCAGTGCTAACTTTGTCAGCTAATATTACATTTGATGCTTGAAGGGTATGTTATTTGTCAGCTAATACGAATATTGAGTGGTCTGAAATTCAGAATGGACTTTCAGCAATATTTCGATCCCTTATTTAATGAATTTTATGTCATGCATAGGTCTAACGTGAAGGAAGCTCCAACATTGTTGTTTGGGCTGCAATTAGTGGATTTTTGTTGCTGTCGTCTCTGTGGTACCCATCTCGCAAAGAACTCATTGCCTCTTGGATGGACTACAACTTGCAAACACAGCCCACTCCCACACTTTCAAGAGGAGGGTCTATTGGCTACCACTCCTACCTCTCTTACCATCATTTCTCAAAACATTGGGTAACAAGAGACTCCATGAATCTTCAAAGACGTAGTGATTTGTGAGTGCCTCATTTTACAGTCAATTCCAGAAGGTGTCGAAATAAAGGTGCCAAAGGGTGAAAGGAGACGCCTGGCCCAAGACTGCTCATATCCCCTGCATTGGCATTGATGGGTACTTAATTTCATTAACTATATCTAAGACAAATGCACCAGCCTTGTCCTTATGATCATCTAAGTTTTAATCAGGTACCTCTTCTATTGTTAATTCTGATACTTAATCACTTTTATAGCTTTGCCCTTGTTAATTTTTTCTTTCCTCTCATTCCAATTCTTTAATTAAAGTCCAGTCTTGCCAAAGAAGAGTTTGTAGGTATGCAGGTTTGTCTTAAGTGCTTTATGCAGATCTACATTGTTTATTTATTCTTTCATTTGAGTATCAGATACAATCTTAGTGATGGTTATGAGATTTTAATGTCTAATATGACAGGATTCCAATTCTCATAAAATGGGGCTTTAACATTATTAGTGGTTTGATTATCTGTTCATTACTTGGTGGAGTGAAATTTGCTAGCAGACTCTGTTTTTGAATTCCCTAGAGATGGTCTACCTACTACGTTGAAATCACTTGATATAAAAAATTGTAGGAGATTAGAATTCCTACCTCATGAGATGATGGCCAAATAGACATCGCTTCTAATATTGTCGATACACGACAGCTGTGATTCACTGAGGTCCTTCCCGTTGGGCATTTTTCCCAAACTTAGCCATCTTTTAATAAGGGGCTGTTTGAATCTGGAATCCCTTTCCATTGAAGGAGTTGATGAAAATCTCAGCTACTTGGATATCTGGGAGTGTCCAAATCTGGTCTCTTTTCCCCACGGAGGATTGCCCACTCCCAACCTGAATACATTTTTAGTCAGTGGATGCCAGAATTTGAAGTCATTGCCCGAACGAATTCACACCCTCACCGCCCTTCAATATTTGTGCATATCCCATCTTCCAAATGTTGTGTCAATTGCAGAAGGGGGTTTGCCTCCCAACCTACATTCATTTGCAGTATATGATTAGAATTCCTATAATAAGAAATTGTAGGAGAATAGAATTCCTACCTCATGAGATGAGGAAGTGATCATATGGGTTTAATTTTAGCTTCACTGGACGGAAAGGGACTTCAACACCTCACTTCTCTTCAAAGGCTAGAAATCCAAGACTGTCCGAATCTCGAATCCCTGCCAGGAGAGGGTTTGCCAGCATCTCTTTCTTTTCTCAGAATCCACAGATGTTCTTCAACTCTGAAAAAAAGATTCTGTGAAAATAAGACAGGAGAAGATTGGGGCAAGATAGCTCGCATTCCTTGTATAAAGATAGATGAGGAAGTGATCATATGAGCTCTCACAAAAAGTTTCGGTTTTCATTTCCCTCTCAACTCCCAAATCTGAATCAGGTACCAATATGAGCTTTTTTTCATTTCACTTTCTGTTAAATATGTTTTTAAATATATTTTGCTGCTTTTCCAGGACTTTATATCCCCTGTAAGGCTGTAAAGTGTTTGAAGAGAGAATTTAATGCGTAGATTATATCTTGCCTAAATTAATAAGTACTGTACATTTCAGAGAAATTAAAATTATATATATAAAAATTAATGCATACTGAGTGGAGAAGCACAATATGATTTATTTATTGTTTCAGGCTGCCATGTCATTGAATATTTCTTATCTATATATTACGGCAGAAGCAATGATGAAATGAAAGGATTGGCCCAGTATTGCTCACATCCCCTGCATTGGCACTGGTGGAAACTTATTTTCAATTTTCAATCAGGTACCTCTTCTACTGTTAATTCTTTTATCTTTTTTTTCAATTATTTTTTTTCTTTTTTAGCTCAATGAATTTTGATAAAGAAGAGTTTCTCTGTAGGTATGCAAGTTTGTCTATTTAGTTCTATATGCAGGTCCATGGCATTGTTCATTTATTCTTTCATTTGAGTTTCAAGATGCAATTAATGACGATTATGAGATTTTAATGTGTAATATGACAGGATTTCAATTATCTTAAAATGGGGCTTTAACCACATTACCGATTGTGATTATCCCAAAGTTACTTGGTGGAGTGAAATTTGCTACCAGACGAGCTCTGTTTTGGAATTCCCTATAGCAGCACAAAAGAATACATGTGGAAACATTGGCCCGGAGTAGCTTACAATTTAGCTCTTATACTAAAAAGGTAACATGTTATTAATATTTGATTGTGGCACTCTATTAACATCATTTTTTGAACTGCATGCTTGTGTTCTCGGCCCCCTCCAATCACCAAAATGCTTAACTTAAGCTGGTGATCTGTGTTTTGAATAAGTAGTTAAATTGTGAAAGCTGGTTACCACTTTCATGTTATCCATGACACCTTGCATTTGTAATTCTAGCTATTAGAAGTGATAATAGATATCTATTTACACCTTGCATCAAATTACAAAGTTATGGTGTTCAAGTTGTGAATTATTTTATTTTTCTTTTGGTTGAATGGATTCTTTGCCATTTCAAGTGGACTTTTGTTGCAGTCTTTCTCCGTTGATATGACCCTCTTTCCAGTATGTTGAACCATGTAGTCACAACTTAAGTCCTTTCTAAACTCTCAGATTCTGAATTAATATTTCTCTACCAGCCTTTGACAATAAATTTTGCTTCCATCCTTTAATCTTCTGCCAAACACAACCCTTTAGAACCTCAACTGTAAAAAGAATTTATTGATAAGGAGATACAAGGGGACAATGTGCTGGGACTGACTTTATTCAACTATGCTATCCCTTCATTTATATCTCTTTATTTTAATTTTTTTTGCTAAGCTTTTTTCACTACATGTGAGGAGAATGTGCTGGGACTGACTTATCTATGGGCTTCACTAATGCAGAAAATTGGTATCTTTGAATGGTTCTCTTGCATGACAATCTCTGCTCACATCCCCTGCATTGGCATTGAAGATTGCCCAAGTTGTATGTTCAAATAAATCTATGTAGTTAACTATTTTGATTTCCACAAAATATGCAACCGAACCATCCAAGCTGCTATGTCATTGATTGTTTCCGGTGAAATCAGGTAAGATTGCTTGTTGGGGATTCAGCCCTCCTTGATACCAAGAAATAAATAAATAAATAAATAAGGTAAGATTGCATCAGGTTAAAATGGCATTAATACTAAATTTCAGAGAGTTTAATTTCCATGATAAAATGTGAAAAAGAAAGGGGAAAAAAAACAATAGAAGGCTTTTGCAAAATCTGTCATATATATCATGTATCTGCAGAAATTTCTCTTTTAACTATCTAACCTTATCAGGAGACTCAAGACAATGTGCTGGGACTGACTTTAATGGGGCCTTCCTTGGTGCAGAAGTTAGCTTACATCAATCAGTACGTAGCCCGTGAATGGTGCAATGGCATGAATGTGATTTCTGTATGGGTAGAGGTAACCCATGGACGATTTTTCTCATGCTAAAGTGGTTAATTTGGATATGGTGGTGTCCTTTCACATTTTGTTTCAGTTTTTCTGTCATCTTCAAGTTAGTGCAGATATGTTTATGTACAAACACAACAGTCCTAGATGAGTGTAAAGTGGTAATAGATCTTTAGTTGAACACTGTAGATGAGCTTTAATATGTATATATGTATATATATATTTTTTTTTTCTTTTTTTTATGTCTCTTTCATCATCAATATATCTAAACTAACTGAAAGAAGGGATCTCTATTTCCTATACTGTCGAGAGAGAGAGAGAGAGAGAGAGAGAGAGAGAGAGAGAGAGAGAGAGAGATTATATTGATAATATAAAGAGAAGGCTCTTGTTATCACGCATAATGAAATGAATAGCTCATATATATTTTATGATTCTGATTTGAGTCTAAACTCAAGGAATTCTAAATGTGTGCTCAAACACCTATGCAGAAAAATTGATGCTTCATTTTATATAAGCTTTGACACTTGATAAATGAACACGCATCCTTTGATGTCATCACCTTGACTTTTATCTTCTTTATGTACTTTCATATCAATTAGGCCCCTTTTAATTGTTCCATTTCTCTCTTCTTGTACAATCTAGGACTTGTTAATGGGAATTAATTTGAAGAAGCTGCAACACTTTGGTTACAATAATTAAAGCTATTCAAATCAGTTTGCTTGTTTTCTAAGATCAATCTACCAATTGTAATTTCTTCATCTTTGCATTTAGGAGTATCTTGTTGAGCTGGAGATATAAAAGGAAAGAACTTCAGTTTACATCCACATTGAATGACTTTGAGAAGTAACAGGCTTTTTTCACAATTTGATGTGATAGCAAACACATGAAGGTATAATTTCTTAACGACATTGAAATTTTGCCTTTAGCAAGAATTGCGGTTGCCATTTACTATTGTTATATGAGATTTGGTCATTCAAATTCTTTGAATTCCTTCTTGTTTTATGGGCAGATATGAGATATCAATGTTGGGGACCTCTAAACATGATACTGCTTGCTAATATTACACTTTGAGGCAAGAATGGTACGTTTTTTGAGGTGCTAGTTCTGAAATCGTTCTATTATACAATGGTCTTAAACTCTGGATGGACTCTGTCTCTGAGTAATACTTTGGAGTACCTTATTTGATGAACTTTTTGTCATGCATTAGGTCAAACATAAAGGAAACTCCAAAGTTTCTTGCCAATTGTCCATTTGAGGTTTTGCAGAGGAATGCAGGTTCCATGACAGCAATAATTTAGATTGGATCAGCTGATTGAATATCTTTGTTCACTTGGAAACCAACTTAAATTGGAGCTTGAAGACTTCTTTATACTTCCAATTGTTTATTAATGACAGTTTCTGTGGTTTTCTGGACATCATGTTCAACTGCCTTGTACTTTAGTCATAATATAACAGGAACCATGTAAATGCATAGTGCATTTGTAGTTGTACCTGTTAGAACTGATTCTAGACATCTGGTGTGCAAGTTGTGGATTCTTTTATTTTTCTTTTGGTCTAGTGGATTCTTTCCCATTTTAAGTGGACTTTTGTTGCGGTCTTCCTTCGTTGATGTAACCCTGTTGCCAGTAGTCTTCTATTCTCTTCTGCCTTTTTTTGTACTTTTAAATATTTATCTTTTATTTTTCATTATGTGATTAACTAAATTTTTCTCATTTGTATCACCTTATTTCTTATTGGGGCTGGTCCATTACTGACTTCCAAGAGGATGTTGATCACAATTTATAACCTTTCTAAAATCTAATATTCTGAATTAGTAGTCTTTTTACCGGACAACATGTCTTCTCTTTAGAGAGCTTTTCGTTTGCAAGGTTTATTCACATGTCATTTATAGAGGAGGGTTTAACATTGGGCAAATTATACAAAATTACCTCAACTAACCACCCTTGTTCACTTGAGTACTCCAATAAAAAAAAGTTGCTCAGAGGTACCTCAATTATTGATTTTGCACACACAGGTACCTCCGTCAACTTTTCCGTCTGAAAACCGTTGACTGCCTACGTGGCGCGCTGACATGGTTTTTAAAAAATGCCACGTGGATAAAAAAATAATAAAAAATTAAATAAACTTTAAAAAATTGAAATAATGATTAAGAAAACTAAAAATAAAAATAAAAACCCAATAATTAAATTAATAAAAAAAAGAGCTGAGAAGAACCCAGCAACCTCGCATCCCCAATCCTTCCTCCCTCCGCCTCCCCCCGTCGGCCACCCAACCCACCCACCTCCCTCCCCCTCTACGGCCACCAGCTCCACCCCTCCCCTTCCCTTCCCTTCCCTTCCCTACCACCTTCACTGTAGATCGCGTCGGCCACCCAATCTCCCACTTCACAATGACACTGACCAACAACAAAACCCAACCTCTCCTTCTGACCCATCAGAGTTCTTCGAATTCTCCACAGACCCCAAATGGGTATTCACCCATTGACACCGTTCTTTTCTACGGAAAATCCATTCCTTACGCAGAACCCATTTCCATTCCGATCCGAAAGCCTCAAATCAACGACCCATTTTGCTCCAGATCTGAATCTTTGAGATTTTCACACACCTTCAATTCTCACTCGCATTTCTCACCAGCTCGTTCCGACTTTCTCCGGTCGCCGTTGAGCAATTCGCAGAAGCACAAGGCGTTGATGAGGGGGTGCAGCAGTAGGGTAGGGAAGGGGTGGGCAGAAAGCAGAGAGGAAGAGAGAGAAATTGACAGAGGAAGAGAGAGAAAAAGAGGAATGGAGGGAGAGATGAAGAGAGAGAGGGTGGGTCGGCAGCGTGGTGGTTGGGGTCGGCGGCAAGGTGGCTGGGGTCGGAGGGGTGGGTCTCGGAAGGAGGGGTGGGCGGCGGAGGGAGGTTGTAAGCTAGCCTGCAACTCCATTTTTTTTCTTTATTTTTTTGTTTTTTTGTTTTTTTGAGCTTTTAATTTTTTTAGTTTTTTTAAATAATTATTTCATTTTTTATTATTTTTTGTTCACGTGGCATTTTTTTAAAAGTATGTGTGTGTGCCACGTAGGCAATTAACGTCAGGCCTAACGGAAAAGTTGACGGAGGTACCTGGGTGTGCAAAATTAGTAATTAAGGTACCTCTGAGCAACTTTTTTTTATTGGGATACTCAAGTGAACAAGGGTGGTTAGTTGAGGTACTTTTGTATAATTTGCCCTTTAACATTTTATATGCCTTTTCGTTTTTCTACAAAAAAAGAAAAAGAAAATAAAAAGTGGAGA
The DNA here is from genome assembly GCF_963921425.1 of Dryas octopetala. Taxonomy (NCBI): domain Eukaryota; kingdom Viridiplantae; phylum Streptophyta; class Magnoliopsida; order Rosales; family Rosaceae; genus Dryas; species Dryas octopetala. Next base: position 20,601,036 of record NC_141368.1, on the reverse strand, counting down.
AAGGTTTACCTAGTAAAGTTCAATTGACATTGATGGGCCATCATATATGGACCGGATCCTACATCGAGAAGAGGCCTCTTCCTTAATGGGCTGAGAAGGAGTTGGACTATCCACATTCAATAGAGAGCTTGCTGAATAAGATCCCAAGCCTCCCAATAGTCACTCTTGACTGAATACCGACCATTCTTATTATAGCGCCAAATTATTAATTTGTTTTTATTCGGGGAGGACGGGGATTGAACATAGGTATAGGGTGTAATTCTATAACCATTTCAATTGGAGTACCCAAATAATACTATTATAGTGTCAAATTCAAAAGTTATGTCTCACATTAGCCACAAGCGGAATAGACAAAACACACTACTTCAACTAGATCAAAAATATTCTAAATTTAGTTCAGTGACATCTCAATGTCTCAATGTTGTAGAAAATGTGTGCTCTAAAGTGAATCGTGAATGGAACTAAGGATAACATTTCGTGTAGTCGTTCATCAACCACACCCATGAAATGACGAATGACACCTTATAGCTATATAAGAGGAGAGTATAAATAGATTAAGGTTGTTATCCACCACGCATATATATCTTCGTTGATAGTTCTTAAACTCTTCATGATCGGAAGGATCATTATCTGGGTAATAATATATTCAAGAGAGATCAAAATAGTGTTGAAAAAAACCCTCATTGGATTAATCATAAGGAAATTACAGATTTAGTCTATTTATTTTCTAGCTAGTTCAATTTTGATCCACGGTCTTTTTTAAGTTCTGTTTTGATCCACTAATTGTTTCACTTGTTCAATAAAGGTCCAGATTTGTTTTCTTAAATTTGGCACGCCTTTTACCCTATCAAATCTCACTCAAATTCAACAAACATATACTTGTTTTAAAGCTATGCATCTCCTCTTTACAACCATATAAAAATAATTCAAATCGGAGTTCTAAAACTCAAGATAATTAACCCCAAAGTAAGGTACCCGAAACATCCAATTTTTCCCAAAATTTTTTCAGATTTTTCAAACTTCACCCAACTTCAATTCTCTTCGATTATAATACTCCAAATTAGCTCCTATAACTAAGAAATGATGAAATACAACTTATAATTCAATTATAATTGAAGAAAACACAAACCAAATAATTTAAAATCATAAACCCTAAAACTAAAATTTCAAACTGGACCTTTATTAAATAAGTGAAACAATTAGTAGACCAAAACAGAACTTAAAAATGATCGTGCACTAAAATTGAACTAGGTATAAAATAAGTGAACCAAATTGAACTAGGTATACAAATATTATAATATGCAGCATAAAGTAATAATTAAATTTTTTCTTATCAAACTCATAACCTAGGATGTGATAACATACAAGTATAGAATTCAATACATGAACTAAGATAAAAGAATACCTGCTTTTGTTCATCAATGGAGCTATACTTGTTCATGGTGGCTTACTTCAACCTTTAAATTCACCTTTAGCACCACAAGTGTCATGCCTCTAAGAATTATCTACAAGAATGCAATCCGACCAAGGTAGATGAGAGTGAAGATCGAAAGTGATAGCTCACAATCAAAATTCTTCTCTCTTATGTATGGCCGGCTATGTATGTGAGAGGGTTGGCTTTCTTTTCTGCTTTTTTACAAACTCTCAAGAAAGTGAAAGAACATACTTTAAAAGTTTGAATCTTAGGTGGACTCTCACTTACTCTTACCCAGGATAAATAACACTTATTTATAGTGTAAGTAGGAAAACAAAATTTCCTAACAATCTTATTGTTGGCCAGCCATGTAGGGTGAGAATGGGTTGTTGGGATATTTCATTTTATTTATTAATTATCCTAATTAAAATGCCAAGTTAAATTTGGTTGATCAGACTTTGGTTATTAGTTTTATCCAATTAAAACTAATTTACCAAGTCAATATCCCAATTATTTATATACATATATAATTAATATTTTCAAAATATAAATATCTAATATATATTATTTTGGGCTTTGCATAAAATGCAATTGACTTGGACTTTCCATGAATGCAATTTGCTTGGGCTTTGCATGAATACAACTAGTTTGGGCTTTGCATGAATGCAACTAGCTTGAGTTTGCTTAAGTGAGACTTAAATATTAAGTATAAAACTAAGCCCAAATCTAATTTGAACCGTAGTTAATTATTCTTAATAATTAATTTCTACCTAATTAATTAATTATTTCTTATGGCAGTGGAATTTAACGTTTTCTATTAGAAATGTTTTTAAAATACAAATAATTAATAAATTATATTGAATTAATTAATTCTTTAATTCACAAGTCATGAGTGACACTTAGCACCGTATCATGACTGCCTAGAATAATCAAAATATCGGTGAAACTATTCAATTATAATCCTATTGTAATATATCATTTTGTCATACAATAACCCTGAACATAAACAATAGGGCATGTAAACTCTTTATTAATCCCCTGTAAATGCTCACATGTCTAGACGTCTTCTAACTGATGTTGTCAAATCTTATAATTTGAAAAGACATTTCTCAAATTATAATATAATGTTATGGCCGGCTAGAGTCTCCAGGACAGCTATTATAGAATGTCATTTAGGTTATCGACTTCTTTATGGAATGAGACAGATCCCTTATAGTACAACCATGATCTTTCGTACATGAATCACTAGACTCGAGCTATACGTACTCCAAGTCCCTGTCTCGATTATGGGTATATTGTATAGTCAAAGTTTAGTCACGCATGCACAACGTAACCCATAGTGTATCTTGTCAAAGGATTATTTACGACATTATAATTAAGGATTATTGTTTGACATGTCGTAAACTTCCATACAAAAAATTCCTTCAACAGTCGTGTTTAGAAAACTTAATTCTGATTAATTACCCACTTGTCTATTATAGTGTCAATCTACACAAATGATCTAAGACTGATCATTCACCTTGAAGGTGCTGATATAACAAGTACTTATACATAATCATATGTGTCCAATATGTGATTCGTTGATCAAGAACATTTTTAGAAAATAAGAGTTAAGGAGTAAAGGTCTCAAAATTCTAATATTTGTTTGAATGCTTTCTCCTTACCTTAATATCCATGAATATTTTATATATTGGTTCAGTATTCACATATATTGATGTATGCATAAAATAAACATTGCCCTTTTATTTATTTATTTATTGAATTCCTAAATTGACATTTAGGGCATACATCTAACACATAGCTCTTAAGCTTGCTCAATTGGGGAGACAATCAGTCCGAGATTGTGCATGCGAGGGACATCAAGGCAAGAGCATGGGTGCCTATTGAGTTATAGGTCCCAGAACTGATCAAACTAAATAATATCCTGGTATAGGGTTAAACAATCATCAATCAAGATCTCATGAGGTTGTAGAAGATTCCAACAAACCTTCTAACCAGAGACACTAAGATAGTCTTGTATTTCTAATTACTACACATTAGTGATACAATACACATTTTTCGAGGTAGAGTTTAGTGAAAAGGAATGCAAAGACATATGAGTGGTCAATCGGGGATCTATCACCTAACCTTATGAGGAAGAAAAGTTTGTCCTATGAGATTGATCTAATGTGAGTCAAAGATTTCGCCCAAAGCACATGGTGAGATGTGTTTGCCTCAAAATCTCAACAGCCACGTGTCGTCTAAGTCGCAGATCAAGGAAACCATTTCTCCAAATTTTACGTTGGGCATGCCAGTATGCGGCCGCGAGGCCAAGCATACAAGTGATAGGGTTGCACGAAATTGACTTCCGGTCAGGCAACCATTGACCGATGAAGAAACATCTCTCAATTGCAAAGGTTCTGACACCTTGGCTACAAGGACTTAGGGTAGTGTGGCCGAGGTTGGTGTGATGGTAATACGATGAGTGAATGTGAATGTGAATGTGCGAGTGGTGGGTGCAAAATCGAAGTCTAACAAATGACAATTAACTGTAAAAACAAAATCAAAACACAAGCAATTTGCACATTTTTAGGTTGCAGATGCATTATTTTTTATTGCAGTTGCATTTTTTAGGTTGCAGATGTATATTTTAGGTTGTAGATACAACTTGTAGATGGAGGTTGCAGATGCAAGTTAGGTTGCAGATGCATTTTTTATATTGCAATTGCTTTTTTTTTAGGTACGTTGCAAATGTTTTTTTTAGGTTGCAGATGCATGTTTTAGGTTACAAAAACAACTAGTAGATGAAGCTTTCAGATGCAGCCAAGCGTTTGGCAAGTACCACCGAGCACTCGATGGACAGTTTGAGCTTCTATTTAATTTTTGGGCCGGCTGAAGTTTGAGTTAAATTTTCTCTCATTGGTTTTGATTTTAAAATCTATAGAATCTATCAAAATTCAAGAGAATTGGCTAGAATTCTCATGGAATTTGTTATATGTAAAAAATGCATTCAAATCCATTAAAATCCTTCACTTAATGAAATCCATGACTTTTTTAGGACACCTAGATTTCATTGGAATCCATTAAAATCTGAGTTGGGGACACCTTGATTTCTTTGGATTCCATTAAAATCTGAGTTAGGGACACCTAGATTTTATTGGACATTTAAAATCCAATGAAATCTAAGTTGGGGACATCCCCCTAAAACTAGGGGTGTGCAAAAATACCGAAAAACCGAGTTTCGAACCAAACCAAACCAAACCAATTGTGGTCTGGTTTTTTTTTTTTTTTTTTTTTTTTTTTTTTTTTTTTTTTTTTGGGATAACAAACCAAACCAAACCAAACCAATGATGAGCGGTTTGGTTTTGGTTTTCAATTTTGAAATTTTCGATTTTAACCGAACCAAACTACCACTTATAATATATATTCATTTTTATATAGGAAAAATTCTAGCAAAAGAACTATAACTATACCCTTATTTTTAGTTGAGGATTCCATTTTCATTTTGTTTCAATTGAAGACTATTATTTTTCAAGTGTTTAAATCAAGGATATTCCGTCAACTTTGTCAAATTTTTCATTAAAAACTGGTCACGTGACTCACACGTGACCAATTTGCAGGGGCATTTATGTTTTTTTTGTGCATTTAAAAAATATTATAAAAAACTAAACTAAAATAATTATAAAATATGAAAAAAAAAAAAAAAGGTGGGAATTGAAACCCAGCCACACCAACCTCACCCCCCAGCCACCACCGACCCACCCTCACTCTCAGCTACCACTGTCGACTCATCTTCCACCACCGGTGACTTCCCCTCCACCGGCGACTCCCCCTTCCACTGGCCATCCCTCTTCCCTATCAGCCCAGCCCCGCCCCTTTCCTCTCCCTCTCAGACTCAACTTTCTCTCTCAACTCTCTCTGCCTCCATCTCTCACCACCTCCCACCACCTACAACCTGCCGACTCCATGCAACCTGAGAGTAAAAAACATCTCCCTCCATCTCCCTCCATCTCCCACCACCGCCACCCCCTGCAACATGCCGACCCGGCCCTCCCCCTTCCCCCACCCAGCTTCGCCCCTCCCCCCACCACCTAGCCCGACCCTCTCTCATCTCTCTCTGCCCCTCTCCTTTCTCTTTCCCTGCCCTTCCCCTTCCCCTAACCTATCCCTGTCACGCCCCCCCCACCCAGCCCCGGGCCCGTCGCACCCAGCCCCGACCCCGCCCCATCCCCATCCCCATGTCGCCTTTATCTCTCACTTTTTTTGTTTTCTCTCTCTGTCTCTGTCTCTCTCTCTCTCTCTCCGATTTGGACGGGTCGGGCTAGGTGGTGGGGGAGGGGAAGGGAGGGGCGGGGCTGGGAGGGGGAAGAGGGAAGGGTGGGGCTGGGTGGGGGAATGGGGAGGGCCGGGTCGGCATGCTGCAGGGGGTGGCGGTGATGGGAGATGAAGGGAGATGTTTTTTTTTATTTTTTACTTTTTAAAATTCATTAGTTTTATTTTTTAATATATTTTTAGGAGATATTACTTTTTTGTCCTTATAAATTAGTCACGTGACCCTTACGTGAACAATTTTAACATAATTTTTAACAGAAGTGACGAAATATCCTTGATTGAAACACTTGAAAAATAATAGTCCTTAATTGAAGTAAAGTGAAAACGAGATTCTCAACTGAAAATAGGGGTATAGTAATAGTCATTTTGCTAAAATTTTTCTTTTTATATATTAATTTGTTTATATATGATTTTAATATCTATTATAGAGTAAACCAAATTTCCTATTATAGTTTATATATGTTTGTATATGTTTATTATAGTTTATATACTTTATAATTTATTTAATATATAGTTTATACTAGTATATAGTTTATACATATTATAATTTAGGCTTAATTACAAATACACCCACCAACTATATGACATATTTCAGATTGGTTCATGAACAAAAAATTATTTCAGATTAGTAGATTAACTAGTAGAAATTTACAAATTACCACATCCGTTACAAATTTCGTTAATAAGAACGTTAAATGCCAGTGTAGACAGTACTGACATGGATTTTTTAAATGATGTGGATACTAAATTTAAACCACATGGATTAATGATCTCATATTTAATTATATTTTTAAAGGGTTTAAAAGTTTTGTTAGTTTTTATTTTTATTTTTTTTAATCAATATGACATTATTAATACATGTGGAGCAAATTTGGTGTCCACATAATTCAAAAAATCCACGTCATCGTTGTCCAAAGTGGCATTTAACTATCGTTTTTGATGAAATTCATAATGGATGTGCTATTTTGTAGTTTTGTATTAGTTAGTGAACCAATTTGAAATAATTTTTTGTTCATGGACCAATCTGAAATATCACTTATAGTTGGTGGGTACATTTTGTAATTGAGTTTATAATTTATATATGTTTGTATATGTTTATTATAGTTTATAGTAAAGTTTATAGGTTTATAGTATATGTTTATACAACAATGCTCTAAAACTAACTTGTTAGTAATTTAATACAAAACTAACTACCATGTTGGGCCCACTGCACAATGTAATTTCAAAATCCGAACCGTATATTTTTTAGGCCTTACTTCAAAGATCATTCCTGTAAAAAATCTTCAAAATCGGAAGTCATTTAGTCATTTGATTATAATAACAACTATTTCTATGCTTTTATCAAAAATACTGATCGTTTATTTATTTGATCTCAATTAGATTACTACATGATTTTCGATTTAGTTAATTTTTTGCAATGATGATCTTTGAAATATGGCCTAAATAATTGATGGTTCGGATTATGAGATTAGTGATGTGGTGGGCTCAAAAACATGGTTAGCTTCGTATTAACTTGCTAACTGGTTAGCTTTAGAGCACTCCTCTATGTTTATATATGTTTGTATATGTTTATAGTATAGTTTATACTTTATAGGATTAGTACGTAATTTATAGTTTGTATATACTATACTAGGGTGTATATATACTAAAACAATTATAGTTAAAAGATATATGGTTTAGGGTATAGAATATAATAGTATAAGTAGTTGGTATAAAATATACTACTATATGGTATATAAGTATATGCGATAAGATATAAGGTATATGGTATATCATTTAGGATATATCAATTATTATCTGATTTTCGAATAACCGAATCAATCGATATTCTCAATTAACCAAACCAGTCGGTTTTGGACTAGACTTGCTTTAGTTTTAGTTCTCAAATTGACCGTTTCAAAAATATTGATTTGGTTAAGGTTATTTTTTGTAGTTCGGTTTTTCCAACCATGCACACCCGTACCTAAAACACCCTATATTAAATTGGAACCATTAAGATTTGAAAGACAAGTTCCGAACTCCCAAGTAACTTTGATTTTGGCTACGAGGATTTGTTTTGAGAGCTAATCTGCAGGTTGGCTAAGCAACAGAGAAGAGACAAGAACCATTTCATTCCACGCCTAAACCTCCACCCCCGCCGGCGCCGCAACCTCCAGCCATCACGCCACTATTACGACGGTTTGTTTCTTCTTTCTATTTTCTCTTTTATTTTCCGTCGAGAATTTTGCATCTAAAATTCATTGAAGGGAACCTCTGAGAAACCGTTTGCCTCTCTTGGAAATTGAAGGGAGAGCCAAGTGTACCTAGAATCCATGGTTGATTTTAGCAGAATACAATTCCTTAAGTTTTATTTTAGTCTTTTATTTTCTTCTTTAAATCCTCCAACCTATGAAATTCTTTAATATCAGTAAAACTAATATTTCTTCTTTGAAACTTCCGTAATCTACTATGAAAATACTTTAGCATTAACTGGGTTTTGGTTTCTGAAACCAAATTAGTATTGCTTGGTTGACATTTCAAAATGGGTCAATTGCTTTTAAGTGAATAATTCCTTTTGTTATTAATGTCCGTTCAATATTGTTTTTTTTGTGCTGCAGAAAGTTTCTCAAATCATTTTAGTTGAGCTTTTGGGAAGGCTTTGTTTCTAGGAGTGGACAGACAGACATTTATTGTTGGCTTCAGTGTAGGCAGTCTGGTTGAGGTCCTCAACATGGTGAGCCTCATTGTCATCACAATTATTGTTGTTATTGTTATTGGGTCCTCTCAGTCAGATATGATTATGCTGCTCTTTGTGTTTTTATTCTCAGGAAGTGTTCAGGAGGGCCATACTGCAACCTGGCCCACCTGAAAGTTTTGCCCTGCAGACAGTTCAAGAAGTTATAAAACCTCAGGTAGCCACTATAGATCCCTCAGGTTCAGGATTAAGCTTACTTAACTTTATTATGTGGTACCAAAAAATAAAACTAAACGATGATAAGCTAAGTTTTCGTGTAAATTTTATGGCTTTACTTATTAAACACAAATATGATTTTAAGTGTCTTTCCTGTCTCCTACATTTGGATATGTATTTTGGTTACCTTTGTCTATAAGGCTCCAATCCGATTTTGTCCATTAGCCTTTCACTTGCTGCAATGGTTGATCCTTGGCGGGTGGGATTTATCATAGCATTACTTTCTTCCCATATATCTTGATTTTACATGATGACATGTATTATGACCGTGATACATATAAAGACGAGTCAAATATTTGAATCTTTCTCTTTTTGATGGAGTCATTTAGTCAATTCTAATGGGGCAATTGTTTTGTTCATGACAGAAACAGACAAAGTTAGTCCAAGATGAGAATCAATTGTTAGAAAATATCCTCCGGACATTGCTTCAGGAACTGGTGGTATGTTTTTCTTTCTGGTACTTGTTCAGAGAATATTTTGACTGTTTGATTGTATCGTGAAGTATACTGTATTTTTAAATTATTCTTATTGCATATGAAGGGAAGATTTTGTTACACCTTTTAAAAGGATCATGTTTCTTTTTACATTTTCATAGTAAAGACAGTGTATCATATTTGAGTTAAAATGGTGACTTTTATGTAGTGTGTTTTTCCAATAAAAAATTTTGTGTGTTTAAGTGTTTTATGTTTTGTCTTATTATTATTAATATAAGCCAGTGGTGATTTATCTTTCCAATCTTTACTTCCTCATGTCTATATTATTGGCTACCTCAGAATTATAATACAACAATATCTTCTGTAGCTTCTTCATGATATTTTTGCTTTTATTTGTTGTGAATAATAGATCGGTGAAGAAAACCAATCAATACATTTTCTATCAAAATCTTGGGTTTCAAGTGCATGCATGAACTGATTCTTCCAATTTGCTTCATACTTCATGATTTAAATGGTCACCATCCTGAATCCTCATATGGGTCTCCTCTCATTTCCATATCTGAAGAGTTTGCACAACCTGCAGAAATCTTCAATAATATGCCTCATCTCTGTTTGCTGTCCTTAATTTCCTATACACCTCTACCTCTTTCAATACCAAACATGGCTCTAATATCACTTTGATGCATTAGAGAAGATATTCAACCAAGAGTAGCAGATTACAGTAAAAGACAGTGAAATAATTAAATTTAATATGCTAATCTAGGTTCAAGAGTCAATATGACTTTCATTCATTAGATGGAAAAATTTGTTTACATTTAAAGGGCCTTTTATAATTTATACTAAGTTTCTAGCAAGCCTACTATCTCTTTCCTTTACTTACATTTTTATTAAATCTTGCCATCCAAGTTCATTATAAGGTCACATGTTGATCACATGGCTTTTGTGATGACTTGTAATTAGCTATTTGTTAGAGTAATAACATACATATGACAGCAAAATACACATGAGAAAAATCTGAAGGCTAGAATTCTAATAACTCACTAATCCAAGAGTACTTGTGGGCACTTGGGTTTAAAAACTTTCCTAGATGCCCTGCATCACATGCATATGATTTGAATTTGAAAATCAAAAGTCACATTAATAATGACAGGGATATTTCAACTTGGCTTTGTAAGTGGAGCATTTTGCAATTTGAAGTTGGATGTGGCAAGTTTACTTTTGTTTTAACCCAGAAAACAAATGAATAAATGAAAACTAACATAAATACTTAATTTCCCCATTAGCTTCAATATTTTACATTTTAGATATCAACACACAGCAGTTCATCTCTAATGTGTTTCTTTTTCTTTGAAATTTTATGTTTAGTAGCTTGATATTTGCATTGCATATATTTTTACAGGCTTCTTCAGTACAGTCTGGCGTGCAGATAATGCAGTATGGTCAATCAATTGATGATGGAGAAACTACCCGGGGACATATTCCACGTCTCCTTGGTCTGTACATGTCCTTGTTCAGAATCTTTTGTCAAGCTCTTAGTTGTGTATTGAATGCTCCTGACTTCCTTTTTCCATGAAACATATCTTCTTTTCTTACCTTTTTTTATTTTTTATTTTCTGTAATCTTCAGTACCTTTCTGCAAGAATTAATGTTCTTACACTTAAGGAGATAAGGAAGATATTGTGTAGCTTTTGAAACAGTAATATAAAGAATTTCCTAGGGTGGTGTGTTGGAGGTGCAGTATGAATTAATTTGGCGGGCTTCTTGTGGCATACTTGCATAGATCCTAAAAATCTCTTATGATAAATTTGTATTTGTGCTTTTACTGTTTGGGTTTTGTCTTTTGACATTTAGATCATGCCTTTCTCGGCCTTTTGGCTGAGTGTTTTGACATTTAGATCGCACCTAACATATTCATGAGAAAATTCAGTGACTTTTGATTTTCAATTGTAGAACTGTATATCCTGTAATATAGAACAGCAAGCGTAGATCAGCTCTTTGGGTTACAAAAGCCATTCAATAGCTAAATGTTTGTCAAATTTACAGTTTAAAGGGTAGAAGGGGCATTATTATTATTTTAATAATTATTTATTTATTTATTTTGGTGAATGGGTAGAAGGGGTATTATTAGAGGTATGGTTTAGGGATTTATTTTTTGTGGGAAAGGTTTGAGTTGGGGGCTGTTCTGGGGCTTTGAACAGGCGTATGACATTCAAAGAAAAAATAAATGGCTAGTTTGATGTATCTTGGTGGTACTTAATGGTAGGTTGAATTGGGGTTCTCAATAGCAGGAACTCAGGGGTTTCATGAGTCCCAGACATGTTTTGATTGCGGCTGGGTATGAGTGAAATATGCAGAAGATTCATAGGGATAACGAAGAAAATTAATGAGTCTTGTAGCCTCCATATTATCACACTCTCTCTCTCTCCATCTCTCTCTCTCTCTCTCTCTCTCTCTCTCTCTCTCTATCTATCTATATATATATAAATATGTACATATATATATCTGTAACAGTTCTTTTTATTTTTTTTATTTTACCAGACATTGTGTTGTATCTTTGTGAGAAAGAGCACGTTGAAGGCGGCATGATATTTCAGTTGTTGGAAGACTTAACAGAAATGTCTACTATGAGAAACTGCAAAGATGTTTTTGGTTATATAGAGAGTAAACAAGATATATTAGGAAAGGTTTGTCTTTTGATCGTCATAAGGTTTCTTTTTCCTTCTTTCAATTCTTTTACTTCCTATCTCTTTTCATTCTTGTTTTTGTTTTTGTTTTTGTTTTTGTTTTTTTAATTATATGGATTCACAACATGCAGCAAGAGCTTTTTGCTCGAGGAAAACTTGTGATGTTGAGAACATGCAACCAACTTCTACGTCGTCTATCAAAGGTGGTGTCATTACTCATACTAGTCATTATCGGTTTCAAAATCCATTATTTTTTCTTAATTTTCCCTACATTGTGATTTTTAATTTTTGTCTTACAAATACTAGAAATTGTACATGTATGCCATTTACGAAGTCACATTTAAAGCTGATTTAATTATGTTTATAAAATTCTTAATTAACTGGTGCTCTGTTTAATCTGTGATGTATTCAAAACTTTGTGACGGTAGGTGCATATTGTGCATAATTTGAGGATAATGCATTCTGTTACAATGTTTTAGAAAGAAGGTTCTTTCATCCTATCGTATTTCTCACATTGCTGCAGAATGTAAAGTTGGCATTGATTTAATATTCAAACCTTATTAAATTTATTAGTTGCCTTCAATATTCTTGTTGCTATGCTCTATCTTCCAGATTTCAATTTTCTGTTCATAAATCGAAATTACCACTGTTGGAATTTACTGTATGTGGCATACTGCTGATTGAAGAGGGGAAATTTGCCTTCATTAAAACCCCAATTAAATAGATTAAAGGGTTTGATAAATGCAAAAGGTATTTGTTCACAAAAAAATCTTTAAAATTTAGTGAGGGAACTCTTTCGAAAAACACCAAAAGGGGCAGCATAACTGGCATACACAAGTAGTGCAAACAAACATATATTTTAAATTTTTGTTTCAATCTGGTTTGATTGATCATGATCTATGAATGGTGTAATAGAAATTGGTTGGTTAGAGATAAATTTCTATTTTGAAAACCTATGGCTAAAGCTACAAGTGTATCAACATTGAAGTAGTTTTGGTTCAATGATAATAAGTGTCCATGGTAGTAACAAAAGGGAAGGAAGATAGTGTTAATCATATTTTTGGTATTGTCCTCCCATAATGCAAATATGAGTTAGGCTGTTCAATTTTTTGGAGTAGTGTGGGTTTGTCCTCAGAAGACTACTTCTTGCTGGTAGAAAATTACTTGGGCATTGTACCAAAAAAAGATAAAGAAAATTACTTGGGTATTGGACCAATAAAAAGGTGATTATGCTCTGCTGGTGTGCGGTATTGGCTTCTTTGTGGATTTTTGGTTGGAAATATAAACTTTGCTGGTGTGCGGTAATTGAAAAATATGGTGTTAACTCATGCTGATACCTTTCTTTCTTTTGAATTATGAAACAATAATATTTATTTAAAAATAAGGGCTTTAACTATACATCTGATAGTTCAGTATTTGACAAAACTGTAACCATATTGATAATTAATTTTAATTTGCAAAAATTATTGTGATAAATTTTTTTTTGTGCTGATATCTTGGAACTTGACTTATAGGCAAATGATGTGGTCTTTTGTGGACGAATTCTAATGTTTCTGGCACACTTTTTTCCGTTATCTGAGCGCTCAGGTACTTGTTTGTCGTCAACCCTGGACTTTACGTGTACTTATTTGCTTTTGTTTGGTATTCAAGTTGCTCTTCTGGTTGATGCTTGCAGCTGTGAATATCAAAGGAGTTTTTAACACATCAAACGAAACAAAATATGAGAAAGATCCCCCTGATGGTACATCCTTTCTGAACAGTTGCATGATATCTTAACTTTGATGTCGTTATATATATCTAGTTTGTTCAACTTTGCTTGTGACTATAGGTCTCTTAAGAATATTTTAGTCTGTTTACAATTTTCAGAAATTTCCATCGATTTCAACTTCTACAAGACCTTCTGGAGTTTACAGGTAAATTATGTCACTTCACAGCATGATTTAATGACAAAGAAAATTTAGAAAATTAAATAATTTCTACTTTTCTTCAACCATTTTCTTGTCATTCTGTTCAAAAAGCAAATTTTTAAATATAAATTTTGAAATAGTAGTAGAGCTACTCATTCATGATAGTAAGATAAGAACTTGTTCAAAACATCCTTTTTACCAGTGTTAAAGTGTTTACTGTCACATTGAAATTTCATTCTACCATTTGCGTTCTCAAACCCACCAACACCAATAAGGGGATAGAAGATATACCCTTCCACCCTATCGTTGACATCTCAATAATTATAGATGTTGGTAATCTTGGGTACTGTTTGAAATCTGAGGCAAAAAGCTTCATTTTCCAATACTCCTAAAAAAGGCCCACTGAAATTTTGGTATCGACCAAAATTTCTGGAAATTTTGTAGTTAGAAATGCAGTAACAGCAAGGCTGATGATAATGGTAGCTGAGACAAGAAGTCTGCTGATGATGATGAAGAGTGGGTAGCAACCACATTGAAACAAGCTCTACCTTTGTTTTGATATGCTAGAGTAAGATACATTATGCTTCTCTTTGTGATGCGATCTTGTGTGAGAAGTGCAAAAGAGAGTGAATGAAGTGGCGAGATAGCAAGAGCAGATAACCTTGTAAACAAGGAGTATCCCCTCTCTTGTTGCTCTATAGGACTTGGTTATATTAAATGTAAATAAAACATCAGAAATGTGGTTGTGAATTTTGTGGTTGCTAATTGAATCATCTGTATTTGTTAATTAGGATGAGCATATCTTTTATTTTGGCACTGCCCAATTACTAACAGTACCGTTGTTATTACTAACAGTGGTGTTAGTTAAGTGGGGAAAGAAATATTGTCAATGACTCTTTCAATTGCCACTGTCGTTGCCCTTCTCATGGCAATGTAAATAACTTTACTGTAAATGTTTTTATTTGGTTTAGCATTCAAGAAACTGTAAATTGGGACTTTAGACCACCATTTATGCCAGTCAAACAATGGGTTTTCTTTTTTCGCTAATAAAATCAGATAATAAGAAGAGATATGTGTTACAAATGCTGGATGTGCTTTGTTGATCTTTCCAGAAACGCCTTATTATTCTTTCATTAATAGTATTGACTTCTAGTCTACTGCAAAAGTTATACAATGAAGGATGTGCTTTGTTAATTGTAAAAAATGGGTTTATTGTAGGGAGAGAGAGAGAGAGTTAAGGTGGTGACATTTTTATATTGATTGGTTTCAAGGTCATATGTCCAGTGGCACACATTATTGTTGATATACTATTTTATGAAGTTTACATGTTTAATTGATGCATTATTTATTGTTTTAGCATTTCCTATTCATTCAAACTTTTCTTGTTTTAAGAAAATTTCTGTCATTTTTGTTGTTTTTTACCGATATTTTTACCATTAACATTCCGTAATTCTAGACTACCAATTTTCCACCGACACCATCATTTTCATCTTTGGTTGTCAGCAGGTGGGCTAATCTTTCAAATAGTTTAAGCTTCAAATTTTATCAAATATCTGTCAGCTGCAGTTATCACTCATTATGTCAGAGATCTCAAATATGCTATAATGTTAATTGCTCTTTGGAATGCTTGTAAAGCAGAACTTTAAAGCCTCAGTCTGGAGTTGTTTCAGTTAACTTGGATAGATGGCATCTTTGAAGAGGTTCTCAAATAAAATTTGCTGAGAAACTTGTGTGGTTGGATTTTCAGGAAAATTTTTGTAACCCTGCTTCCTTAACTCTTGCTCCAACCAAGTGGCAGAAATTTACGTCCAGTCTAATGGTATTACAGTTGTCTCCTGATAAGTTTTCTTTGTGTTTATCTTGATGGTATGACAGTTTCTCTTTCTTCTTTTAAAACAGAAAAAAAGAAAAAAAAGCAGTTTCTCTTTCTCTTTTTCATTATTCATATAAAATATGCTTTTCTTGAATTTCTTGTTTAGGTTGTCCTGAATACCTTTGAAGCTCAACCATTAAGTGATGAAGAGGGAGATGCCAACAATTTGCAGGAGGAATCGACAACTTTCAGCATAAAGTATCTTACAAGCAGTAAACTGATGGGTTTGGAGGTTAGAAATGCTGGAAAGGGTTGTACCTATATTTTTCTTTTTGGTAGACCATTATTATGATTTCAAAAGTTTTTATTTGTTTCTTTCTTTCCTGGTGGGTTCAGTTGAAGGATCCGAGTTTCCGACGCCACATTCTTATGCAGTGCCTCATATTGTTCGATTATCTGAAGGTAGCAATTTAGAAGGTCTTAATTGTAATTATCATACCTCCCTTAACTTTGGGGCCAGTTTTAATGTCCTTCCTCGACCTCCAATTTGATCAATGTTTTCTCTAAATCTTGATAGTACTATAAAGTGGTAAATGTTCTGACCGACTCTTATTTGCTTGCAGGCCCCAGGAAAAAGTGAAAAAGATTTGCCTTCTGAAAGCATGGTTAGTGCTGTAATGATGTCTTTTTAAGTTTGATAAACTTTTTTTTTCTTTCCCTTTTTTAACTTAAATATGAAAAAAAAGAAGAAGATAACTTTCCATATCTGGTGCTATGTTCAGAAAGAAAATTTAGGTGGATGGATTTGTTTGTAGTACAAAACATCAGCATAAAATTGGGAAATTGAATGTTAAAACCACATATATGTTTGAAAGTGTGTGTATGAAATTTGGGAAGATTGAGACTCCTTACATGTGTTATGTATTTTTTTTTTTTTAATCTCCAAATCTTACAAGGATGGGTTAAAGTAGTGCAAATTTTTCTGAGCACTTTCTATAACTTTGTATCAGTGTGCTGTACTTGTTGAATTATGAATGTAATTATGAATGTACTCCAAATCCAGGCATCTGCATCAGTTTTGTGTGGAGTTGAGTGATTTCTCTAATTTCCCTCATGAAATTTGATGAGTTCATTGTATTCTTTTGATATCAAAAGCATATGATAGTCACTGGGAAAGTAAATTGGTACTCTTTGCTGCTATGCACAAAAGTTGATTGCTTACCGAATGAGTGAACATCGCCTGGGTTTTGGTTAAGCAAGAAAGTTGAATGAGTTAGTTTAGCATGCCTTTTGCTCTTATATTCATTTGGACATTGTTAGATGCATACAGTTGTTTATGAGTATTGATATTATAAAGTTGGCTTTAATATATATGCACTGTATTATAAAGTTTGCTAAACAACATTTCCTTGAAAATTTCAGAAAGAAGAAATAAAATCTTGCGAGGAGCGTGTGAAAAAGCTGCTTGAAATGACCCCACCCAAGGGGGAAGATTTTCTTCATAAAATTGAGCATATATTAGAGCGTGAAAAGAATTGGGTGAGAGTGTTTTCTCTCTTCCCCTCTGCAATTGGGTGTGATTGTTGTCGAGCCTAATCTGGGTTTAATTGTGCTTAGGTATGGTGGAAACGTGATGGTTGTCCACCATTTGAGAAGCAGCCAATAGAGAAGAAAGTGGTCCAAGATGGCGCCAAAAAGCGGTATGTAAAATTTTACTTTTCTGTAAGGTCCTAAAATGAATATGGGAAGAGGATAGAAAGGAAATTCATCCTTTCTTTTCTTGCCTGTTACACGATTCTGCTTTAGTTATTTCATGTGGCCATAGTACTTCTGTTTGTGGGTAGTAGGATTTGCCTCCTATGTATGCTTTCGACAACTAGACTCTAAAAGACCATCAATGTTGAAAGGCGTTTATTTTCTTTTACAAAATTTTAGGGCAAAATGAAGTTCATACATGTTGAAAGTTCCACCTAAATCAGGCAAATGCCTTTTGCATTTTGTTCTTCTTTTAGTATTTTTTTCGTATAAAAGATATCTTGGCACAATAATTTGTGGTTGGTATTTCCATGTGGCAGTGACAGTGAGAGGATATTTATGTCAGTACCTGTAGAAAATAGAAATATCGATATGGATGGATATATCAACAAAATTTGCAGAAACAACTGAATTAATTGGAAACATAGAAATTTGCATGAAACTTCAGGAAATACTAAATCAATTAATAATTAATCAATTTTAACATGTAAATTTCATAAAGTAGCATTCATGATAAATATATGACACGGATAATGAATACAGTGCATGCCACTACCACTGGCACATGTATGTTCTTGAAATTTATATTTTGGTGCGTGAAAACTTATTAATTCCATTGAGATTCTAAGAATGATTGAGTATAAGCATCCTTATGGGCGAATTAATATTTTTCTTATTTTTTTACACAGCAGACATGACAATTTATTTTTAAATTACCTATGTGTCCATACCTAGTATATTTACTACAAAATGGTTTATTAGGATATGTCTTTTCTGAAACCTTTTCAAAATTTCAAACTAACTTGGAGTAATGTCCACCACAAAAAGCTTTTCAAAATATCTTGGCAACTCACAGTAATGCTAAAATATTGGTATTAGGCGGATATTTTCATCCTTTGAACTAGATATAGGAGGCTTTTGAGAGTCTTTCTGTGCTTCCAGATTCAGTTCTTTGTAACCAATTTAAAGACCCAAGTAAGGTTATTATCTTTTATTATATGATGAATACCCCCTCATTATTTTGCTCTGTCAATATGCTGAAGGGTCCAGTTATATATAATGGTAGGTTACAGTGTTGTAAACTCCTTTTATACTGGTGTGGTATCAATGAAAAATCTTCTTGGAAGAGAACAAATACAGAACCGATGAAGCAACCCTTGTTTTGCTTTTTTTTTTTTTTTTTTTTCCTATTTTCTTTTCCTAATTAATGTATCTCTCCCATTAAGATTAAGCCATAAATGCCATTATTGTTTTGAAATGCTTGGATGAGGTTTAGAATTAGTGGAAAATGCATTGACTATAAAACCGTTTATAGAAAGTCAGAAACCACTAAAACAAAGTTATAATCTGCATGTAGCGGAAAATTCAATTCAATTGGGACTTTTCATATTGTCCTGATTCAGTAATATGTATGCAATTAATTTTTGCTCCATAGTGTCATGCTCACATACCCATGCTTACAAATTAAAATTTGGGAATGTCCATCTTGTTTTGTTTGACAATTGACACATATTGAATTTTTTATTTTTCTAAATTCACCAGTAGGCCGAGGTGGAGACTGGGAAATAAAGAACTCTCTCAGTTGTGGAAGTGGGCAGATCAGAATCCGGTATGCATGATTTCAGTTAATCTGTATTGCAAGCTTATTGATTATGATATGATTACTGTATAAGTTCTAGCTTCAACATGAAAACCGTTCTCAACTTAAGTGTTTTGAATTATTTATTAGTTTTGGAAACCTAAAATATTTCACAAGCCTTCAAAACAAGCTGATTCTATATGGTTAAATATTCAAGACATGAGATTTGATATATTTTCATAAGTAGAATGGAAGGTGTTCTGTCACCAAAATTTATTATTCTTTTGTTACTTAAAAAAAAAAAAAATTAAGAGCAGTTTGCTGATTCTTCAAACCAAATTTTTAATCTGAATTAGTACAGTTACTCTTATAGGAGAACGGAGAACTGTTGTGTTAATATATGACAGTTTTATTAGGGAACTCTGCACATTTGGAGATATGGAACACCATAGATGCAGAAAGTTAGTGCTACAAGACATATCTTGTTGATTGCAACTAAGCAAATGAAGTTTAGATTCATTCTAGAAATAAAATTGAAAGAACTCAACAAGGGACCAAATATGTGTTTTTAAATATGGTTTATGTCTCTGTACTTCCTTTCTTTGGCTCTCTTAGCTACAAAATGGACAGACATGCATGACCTGCAGAGGAAAACCATATTGAATTTGGAAAGCATAGTAGAGATTAATTTTTGCCATCATCAGTTCAACTCTTATTATAAAGATGAAAAATGATTTAGAGTTCAAGTCAGTGGGGAAGAAACATATTTGCTTTCAGTAATGTCAACCATAACACTAATTTATATATTTATGCTATTATTTTTCGCTCAAGAGTTTTGTTGACATGTCCAGAATGCTTTGACTGATCCTCAACGTGTGCGAACACCTGCCATCACTGAGTACTGGAAACCCTTGGCTGAAGATGTAAGCATCCTGATTTGCTTTTCAATGTCCAACTAAATCTTTTCTTTTTCTTTTTTTGTCTTTTTTATCCCTTCTGATGTTATGAGATTTTCTTTCTCCATACCTGTATATTAAACATAAAGTTCATTTCTTGGAATGACAGATGGATCCAACAGCTGGAATAGAACCTGATTATCACCACAAAAATAACAGAGTGAGTTTTGCTTCATAGAACTTCATATTCAATTTTGGGAGTATTGCTACTAAGAGGGACCTAGACTGATTCAATGAACTTTCTAACAATGACTCACCCAGTATTTCTCATGACATGCTTTGGCAAGATAAATTTTTTGAATCGTTGGGGTATAGTGTCCATGGTGGGAATCTCTGCAACCACTTCTCTAAGAAAGCTAGATTCCTTTTGCCCAAGTTTTTAACCCACCTAACAACCGAGGATGAGATACTCAATTAACTAGGTGATCCTGCTCTCCTTTGCCTGCTGAGCTACTCCCTCCCACAAAAAATAAATAAAATAAAAAATCCCTCGTAAGCTTCTTAATCTTATTTGCTGCCTTGATAGGCATTCGAACTACCATTAAAATAAATGATCATGTTTGTCCTACAACCCTACCTATCAATAAAAGAAACGTTCATCTCTTCATAGCTTTCTGGAAAAATTACTAAATATAAAACGTTTGGGTCTTTCTTGAATGGGGCATCTGTTTGTTTCGGTAGTGACATGAGACTCAATTTTGCTATTGTCTTTTAAATTAGTGCATTGAATATCAAAATTTTGTCATAAAAAATTTGTTGGATTATGTGTCATCTGAGTTTATATATGAACTCTAACTAATTGTGAGCTTCTGATATTTATCAAAAAAGAAATAAAAATAGCATTTTTAAACCTTATTAATAAATTTGAGTATTTTTAAACATTATATTTCATAACTGTAGTTTGCAAGTCTTAAAAACAAAAGGGTGTATAGAAGTGCTAACTGGGCACCTAAACTAGAAGACAAAGATGTAGTCCATTGAAACAAATTAAATAAAGGTTATGTGGAATATTAACTAAAACCTACTTTCGATGCAATTATTAGTTTATTGGCAGTTAAATGGAATTCCATGGAGGGCTACCTTTCTAAGTAGGCCACTACTATCTCGCCTAGTATATTTACTAAAATGTTTTCTTTCCTAGTATTGAAGGCGAGATATATAGACTACTATTGCACCAAAACTGGAAAGTATATGGTTTTTCCTGGTCCAATAAACAAACAAAGAAAAAGGAAAAGAAAACTCCTTGCGATATTTCTGCATAGTAAGTGAACAAAATAGCATAATTGCACCACTGATATTGAAATAGGCAATTTCACCACAGATATTGAATTAGGCAATTTGGCTTGTTAGTCAAGTCAAAGTGTCATGATCTAGATGATACACCAAGCTGTCAGCTAGTTGCTAATTTGTACATTTGAGTGGCACTTTTTCATTGCTAACATATAAGGGTTATTTATTGACTAGTTTGCACTGTTCAAATGTTCCACCATGTGTTTGGATGTGTATTACTCATGCTTATTAATATTTTGAAGTCATTGGAATTGTCGAGACTAGCCTTCCGCTTAAAAGTTGATTTTATTCTATCCAAAAGTAAATTTTAATTATGCAGGTTTATTGCTGGAAAGGTCTTCGATTTTCAGCTAGACAAGACTTGGAAGGATTTTCTAGAGTATGATTAATATTAAAACTTACTGTGGTGATATTTATAATGTATCATTAATTTTATTCACGGAGTTTCACACCATTCATGTGGATTTAATTTCAGTTTACTGACCATGGTATTGAAGGAGTAGTGCCTATGGAACTTTTGCCACCTGATGGGCGGTCTAAATACCAAACTAAACCAAATGACAGGTCTAAGCGTGCTAAAAAGGAAGATACAAAGGGTGCTCATCAAGTTGAAGAAAATCAGGTATAATTGACTGTGTTGGATTTCCAGTATTTGATTCCCGTAGAAGGTTGAACATGTAAGTGACAATTTAAAAGAAACAAAAATAATTTCCGATGAGATTTTGAAAGAAACTTCCTTTGTTGCCTTCACATAACCCCCAATAGCATCCAGGTGCTTGGCACTCAACTTAGTCAAAGTCAAGTATTGTGTCAAAGTGATTGTTTCTGATTTTTTTTTTTTTTTTTTTTTAAGTGAAGAAAAGGTTATTTGAATATCAACTTTTCTTTCCTTTGTGTGTGATTAGGATTTGGGGGCAGGAAAGGCTGTCATTTGTTCTACCTTCTCAGCTATAACACTATTCTTGTGTTAATTGGATTAAGGAAGAATAAAATCTTACATTAGATGTGACTTTTGTTTTGACAGATAATACGGGATACTTTAGCATATCTTTTGTATACTTTGTTGTTATTGTCATACTGTCTACCTTTTGTCTAGGAGTCTGGATCTCTGCTTATTTATTTATTTTTTTGGCATTGATCTTGTGTTTATGTCTAAAACTACACTATATTAGACTTCCATTTAATTATGAGAAATTTGCACATTTACCACTATAGGGGGTGTGTGCAATTACAACCCAAACAAATTTTTTTTACTAATTGCCGTCTAGACTTTGCGTCGTGTAGCAATGTGCCACCTCCGTCACATTCCGTCAATTCTTCTTTAGTAATATCATATACAAGAATTTTTTTAAAAAAATCTCATATATTTATTTACAACTACTAATTTTAAAAATTTAATATAAAAATTAAAACCAAACCTTCACCTTCCACACCTAGCCCATCCCCTCTCTCCAACACAGATGTTCCCTCCCCAACACCGGCGAATCTGCACTGTACCCCTCCCCTCCCCTCTTGATCCTCTCTTTTTCTCTTTCCCCTCTCTTCTTTCTTCCTCTCTCCGTTTTTGGTTTGTGGATTTATGTTTTTGGAGGGGTTTTTGAGGCTGGGTTGTTGAATGTGGTGGTGGGGTGTGAAGAAGCCTGCAAGTGCGTGATCCCACTTGCCGCTGCATTGCCCCAATCCGGGCCCACCCCAACATCCCCACGCTTCCCTACGCGCCTCTCCACTGCAAGACTTGCTCCACCATCTTCAATGTGCTGAGGTAAACAACCTTGGTCTTTGTGGGTTACCTTTGAAAAGTTGCAGTAGCAGCTTTGGAGGTGGCTGTGGTGGAGATGGTGAGGGAGAGAGACAGAGGGAAGGAGGGAGGAAGAGGGAAAGAAAGAGTGGTGGGAGGCTTGGTTTGGTTTATGATTTAGATCTGCATTGAGAGAGAGAAAGAGAGAGGAAGAGGGAAAGAAAGATTGAAAGAGAGAGAATGAGATAGAAGAAAAAAGAGAAGGAAGGTGACAGTGGTGATCGGAGGGGAGGGCTAGGTGGTGGTGAGGTGCAATCGGGTGGGGGGTTGGGGTTACTGGCTGGGTTGTTTCTTCATTCTTAATTTTTTATTTGGTTAAGCAATAAAATAATATTTTTATTAAAGAAAAATTAGTGGGGAAAAAATTAAAGGTTTTTAATTTCATATAAGGGCAAAATAGGGAGTTTGAAGAAAAAATTGTCTAATTTAACAGAAAATGTGACAGGTGCACATTGCTACACGATGTAAAGTCTAGATGGCAATTACTAAATTTCTTTTGTTTGGGCGGTAATTGCACACACCTCCTATAGTATGGGTGGTAAATGTGCAAATTTCTCTTTAATTATCTCTATAATCTAAATCCTAAATATCAAACCCTAAAACCCCAAAACGCTTAAACCTTAAACCCCAAAATGATGTAGTCTTATACTGAAGCACAAAATCAACTCCAAAAGGATCCTAATTCTTTGTGTAGCCTTTATTGCCATTTGTTTTAGATTCCTAGGCTAGCCTATCCACCTTGAATTTTTTATTCTGAATGCTTTGACTATTTTCCATCAGTATGACCTGCAATGGGAATTTGTGCCCTAGATATTAACCTCTTGTGTACATTGCATTAGATTTTATTGTAATTGTCATAGTGCCCTTAAATATTTTTCCTCCTTTAATTTTCTCCCAACCAAGCCTCAATTCTTGGTATTTTTAGTTTTTTTAGCATGTGCAGAAGTTTAGAAAACGAAAAAAAAAAAAAAGACATAAAAAGAAGTGGTGAGGTTAATGGAGGCACGTTCGCCAGCTTAACATCCTGTGAAATGACATGTAATTGCTAAATGATAATGATCAGCATTCGGCACAATACCATACAACAAGCTTTGGGAAAAATTATGGCAATTTTCAGTCTTTTCTTTCTTTCGTTCTTTTACAAGGCAGGCTACAGAAACCCACTAAGGAGGCCATGAAACATGGCATTCACAAATATTTAATTGGTGAAAAATTAAGTCTTTTAGTAATAAGGTTAGGAACTTCGGAAGAGTGAAGATGATAGGCTCACTCAGCAATTTATACTTGTCATGTTTGTATTTAAAAGAGCATAACTCTTAGGGATGCATCATAGAAGATTAACACCAAATCGTAGTACATTTTCAATCTGAGAATTAAAAAATTTCACTGATGAAAAATTGTTTTTATTTTTTCCCCTCTATTGTTGTTTATTTGTTTTATGTTTTTGTTTGCCTTGTGGAGGTGTTTTCAATTCTTAAGGATTCAATAAATGCATGCGTACATACATAAAAAGCATTCCACATTTTTCTTCTCCAAGAATTTTCACAATAATATTTTGTTTCGTTTTGTCTTGCTGAAGGTTGCAACACCTGCAAGTGAGATCGATGGTGAAGGAATCAGAGCTGACCTTGAGGCCTCTGGGGCACCGATGGACATGGATGCCACTGTTGTAAGTGGCAATACGTCCCAAGGTGGCAGTCCAATGCCAGATGAACATCAGAAGCAAAGCCCTGATACAGATGTTGGTCAAGAGGCACGCCAGTTGGAAGCAGATGCCGAGGTCGAGGCAGGGATGATTGACGGTGAGACAGATGCAGAGGTTGATTTAGATCCTGTTGTGTGAGGGATGCAATGGATGTTATTTGTTCTTGCAGTCCGTTCAAAAGGTTGTTTGCATATCTAAGAACGAGTATTTGGTTGAAAAGAGATGGCATGTCTGATAACCCCAGAATAGCAACAAAATTTGACAAATTTTTGTAGTTAGGATATATGTACCTTATCCAATAGTATCGTGGCATGTATTTCATGTTCTGCCAAAGTGTGAGGCTAACTATTAATGCATTCAGAAATCTATAACGTAAATTATTTCAAGAATGAGTGGTGCGAAGATCTCCAACTTTTGTTCACATATGATTTGGTAGTGTATTGTTTATTCAAATTTGAGTTCACTCTGAATTTTATTTACTTTTAACAAGTAGCTGAAATGTACTCATACACATCATTTGGTGAACAAAGTTGATAACTCTAGCATTATTGTTTCATAAATATTGTGGGTGTTCATTATCCAGTCTTAGTTCACCCTTCAACCTGCACTTGATACTCCAAAACAGAGAATGCCTCAGGATAGTGTCTGAACACATTTTTTATTAGGCAAGTTTCAATGTTGTTCTTATGTTTTATGCAAATTTAAATATAGGTATAAATTTAATTTAGACACATAATTATATATGTTATTTCAAGGAGGTCCATGAATTTTAAAATATTTCAAATATACACTCGATCTACTATCTAAATTGAAAAATGGATTTTCGTCTATTGATTCGTTGAGAGATCAGTTAAATGCCAACTTGGCTTTTGCTGACCGGGATTATTTGGTGACATGTCGCCATCTCAGCAAACCTTTCTCGCCAAATGAGCGACACGGTGACACCTGTCCACCTAACCTCTGACACGGGCCCACAAACTCATCATTTTTTTCTCGCTCGTCGAATACAAGTGAGATTTATATTCGAATTTGGGGGAAAACGTGATGTTTTTGGGAGACTAAATGGTCAGGAGAGCGTTCGACAAGCGGGAAAGAAGTAATAGGTGTGTGGGCCCGTGTCAGGTGGACATGTGTCGCTCATTTGGCGAGAAAGGTATGCTAAGTTGGCGTCACGTCGTCAATTAATCCCCGTCAGCAAAAGCCAAGTTGGCTAATTGATCTCTCAACAAATCGATAGACGAAAGTCCATTTTCCAATTTAGATAATAAATCGGGTGTATATTTGAAATATTTTAAAGTTCGTAAATCCTGTTGAAATAACATATATAATTATGTGTCTAAATTAAATTTATGCTTTAAATATATCTAGTCTTTTAATCCAAGCAATCTCAGCTCATAAATTGGTCTGGTGGTGAACCAGTCAATTTATTTTTGAAATCCATGCAGGAGGTCAGGTATGATCCATGGAGTTAGGGTGGCATCCAGAGCTCCACCCATTTCTCATCTGTTTTATGCGGATGACAGCATCCTCTTCTTGCATGCGACCCCAGAGGCGAGGAGAGTGGTCCATGAAATCCTTCAGGTTTATGAAGAAGTCTCGGGGCAAATGATCAATTATGGAAAATCTGCAATTTGTTTTAGCAGAAATACCAATTTCTTATTTAAGACAATCATATGACAGCGCGCATATGGCAACAGTTGAAAGGATGGAAGGAGAAACTGCTGTCGAAAACGGGGAAAGAAGTCCTAATAAAAGTAGTGATTCAGGCCATACCAACTTATTACACGAGTGTATTCCGAATGCCAAAGGGCATTCGGAAGGAGATAACTTCGATGGTGACAAGATTTCGGTGGGGAAAATCAAATGAAAAGCAAGGGATTCACTGGGTTCGATGGAAGAAGTTATGTAAAGCCAAGGAAGAAGGAGGTCTTGGTTTCATGGAGCTCGAAAGTTTCAACAAGTCTCTAATTGCCAAGCAAGGCTGGCGTTTACTTAATGCTCCGAATTTACTGGTGAGTCGTGTGTTTAAAGGCAAATATTTTCCGAACAGCTCATTTATGAATGCTAATATGGGATATGCCCCGTCGCTAATCTGGCGATCAATAATGTGGGCGATGGAGTTATTGGATGAGGGAAAGCCGATCGAGGATAGGAAATGGGACCTTGGTGGAGGTCTAGAATGATAACTGGGTTCCTATGCTGACATCTTTCAAGGTACAGTCCTCACCAACCTTGGTAGAAGGCATTCGAGTTGCTGATTTAATCATAGAGGCCGGAAACTGGAATGTACCACTATTGTATGATCATTTTTTATCTTGGGAGGTAGAAACGATTTTAAGCATCCCCCTTGGCTCCCTCCAGGGACTGTTTGGTATGGCATTAGTGGCGGAGCCCGCCCAGAATTCTTGGTTGGGCTGATTAATGGGATATCATGGGCTAGAGTGTGTCAAGATATTAGATTTGTTCCCATTTTGCACTAATTCAACCTAAAATTTGACCTACTTTTAAAAAAATTAGGTGGGTTATAGCTGGGTTAGCCAAACTCTAGTTCTGCCCCTGTATTGCATTACACGGGCCTGTTTGGTTCGTAAAATTGATTTTTTGGGAAATCAATTTCTATGCCTTTTCCAGGGGAAAGAGAATATAAGATTCTTATTCCCCGTTTGGTAGTGTTGGAAAAGTAAATCAATAATTCCTTTTTCATTTCCATTCCTTTGTTTAGTTTGTGCAGGAATAGGAAATAAAATTGGTCTAGTTTTCCAACTATATCCTTATTTATTAAACAAAAGCAATATTTTTTAAAATTAATTTAATAAAATATCTGGTTAGTTTAGTCCACAAAATAAGCAATAAATGTTTTCCCAAAAGGAGGGAAAACAAAATCCAAACTCCAACAAGGATTTCATTTTTCCCCCAATAATGAAAATCATTTCCTTTGGGCTAGGAAATGATTTCCTTTCTATGTATTTACCAAACATAGAAATGGAATTGCTTTCTCATTCTCAGGCCTCCAAAACTTGAACTAAACGAGCCCAAAGAATGGCACTTACAGTGTCAAAAGTGGCTACCGACTAACCAAAATGATCAAAGATAGAGGGGAAGGAGAGAGAGAAGTACAGGAAGGAGTCTTCATACAAGTTGCTGGAAAAGTGTATGGACTCTGCACATTCCAGAAAAGATTGAATTATTCCTATGGAGATGTTGTCATGAAGTGCTGCCTTGTGCGTCTAATCTTTTTAAGTGAACTTTGTTGCCCAACCCAAAATGCTCATGATGTGGAGAGAGTGCTGAAACTGTACTGCATGCTATTTGAGCGTGCCCTGCTGCAAAAGAAATATGGAGTCTCTCGGTGTTCAGTGAAGTACTAGATTTCACAAACTTTAACATAAATCAATACACAATGAGTCATAAAACTAATTACACCATATTTATGTACAAAATTTGCTCTGTTTTTACAAAGTCAATAATCAAGTTGAAAAAGCACAACGCATATTGATTGGGACAATATAGCCATAAATCATAATTTTCGGGGTATTCAACAAACATAATGGTTCGTTTTGAAAGAAATAATAAATAACAGAAACTAGAGCAAACAGGCCATATAAACAAACCCAAATGCTTTGTTTTACTTACTGGTATTTCTAGCCTTCATTAAAATAACTTATGTCAGTTGTAAACATTATATAACAAAGTGAATGAGTTTTGACATAAGATATTATGTTCATTGCTTGATGAGGATTTAAAAATGACCAAGGAAGTTATACCTAGAGTAATGTGGAGAGTTATTGGCTTCATTAACATCTTTTCTATTTCTTTTACTTTATTATTGCCTTTTCCTTTATCATCCTTCTAAATTTATGTGAGTTTTTTCATAAGATAACTAATATCTTTATGTTTACCCATATGCACAAGCTGGAGACAAGCATTGACTGAGTTCTGGTTATACTATCAAGGAAACATAAAATTTGAATGAAGTAAAAGATGGATATCTATTATCCCATTTCAGTTGAAAAACAAATCAGCCACCCGTTTTTGTTTATTTCCCAAATCAAAGTCAGATTGCCGTGATCATGGCAAAGCACCAGTTTATACATTATAAGTTCTGACAGAAAAGCTTATTAGCATTTTTCCAAATTCTGAGTATCGAAGGGTCATTTTAAATGTGCATTCTAGACCATTTTAAATACATTCAAGATCATTTTAATACTACAAGGAACATATGACAAATGTAGAAGCTACAGGTATAAGTATGAAGTACCCTAACAATAACTGAAACATGAAGCTCCAATTGAAATTCAAGGTGACCAACATGCCTGTCTACTAAACTTTGGGGCAGAGTTACAATCTACATTGTTTGTTTTTGTTTTTGTTTTTGTTTTTTTTAAATAAACAATCTGCATTATGACATGTCAATTCAAAAATTCATTATAGCAGTTAGGCACCTATTTTAAAATAAGGAACAATATATTAGTACCACGTTGGACCATGTCGAGGTGGCTCTTAATGAAAGAAAGACTTCCAGATACCGACGGTCATTTGCAAATTAATAAAGAGGGGTGCTGGGTGCAGATCCATATTTGCTGTTATATTTCTCC
Organism: Dryas octopetala; assembly: GCF_963921425.1. Lineage (NCBI taxonomy): Eukaryota > Viridiplantae > Streptophyta > Magnoliopsida > Rosales > Rosaceae > Dryas > Dryas octopetala. The sequence continues at coordinate 20,571,845 of NC_141368.1, read as the reverse complement.
ACTATTTACAAAGTTAAGTTGTTATCTTTTTTTTATCAGTTTTCACATAAATCAAAGGCTTATTCACACCATTGCCCCCTGTAAGATACACTTTTTTTCACTTTGCTCCCTGAAACTTAAATCCTCTCAGTTTGCCACCTGAACTTCACAAAATTGTTGCAAAAGACCCTATGCCGTTAACTCTGTCAATTTTTCCGTTAAAATAACTGACATGGCACCTATATGGCATGAGTGAGACCCTTTTTTAGTTATGTAAGATCCATGTAGACAAGCAAAATTATAAAAAATTGACATAGATCTTATTATTTTTAGTTTTAAAATTTTTTTTTTTGTCTACATGGATTTTACATAATTAAAAAAGGGTCTCACTCATGCCATATAGGTGTCACGTCAGCTATTTTAACGGAAAAATTGACAGAGTTAACGGCATAGGGTCTTTTGCAATAACTTTGTGAAGTTCAGGTGGCAAACTGAGAGAATTTAAGTTTCAGGGGGCAAAGTGAAAAAAAGTGTATCTTACAGGAGGCAATGATGTAAATAAGCCTAAATCAAATATATAGAAAGGTAATTCCATGAAATAATCCGGTTTAATCCAAATGCAGCTTTTTTAACCCTCCACTCCGAAAGTTTACAATAATGACTCATTCGCTACTTTTTGAACCAAAAATACCCTTTTAAGTCGAAAAAGTGGTCGACAAATATCGACAAAAAGATCGATTTTAACAAATTTATGTAAGAGTATCTCCAATTCTTTCCTAAATCTCTCTTCAAATTTAAATTTGGTCCGTTAAATTGTAGGGTCCGACAACTACAAAAGTTGGTCTAAAGAACACTCAGTTAAGCTGAAAGCCAAAAAGTGCATCAGGACAAAAAATAAATTAGTGCATCTGGAAAAAAAACTAATGCATCTGTAAAAATACAACAAGTTCATCTGTAAAGATATAACAAATGCATACACGAAATTATGCATCTATAAAAATACAATAAGTGCATCTGTAAAAAGTTCAGAAAGTGTCATTTACACCAACTTATTAGGTTATAGTCCTTTATATCAATTTTATTAGTGGTTTGGTACTCGGAGCTAATTTACTAATTTAAAGTTTAGTAAAAATAACATAAAATACAACTCTAACCCTTTCTTAAAATCTCCATAAATTTGAGATTTTTATAAAAATTTCCCCAAATCAAGTTGAACAAATTAGGCTTCCTAAATTCTCCACAAATCTCCAACAGTCAAATTTTATATGATTTAGAGACATTTTAACTATAACATCGGAAAGTCCTTCCCAAATTCAACTTTTCCACAAACTTACCCTCATATTTAAAGAAAATATAAGGAAAAAAGACCAAAGATGCTCTATAAAAGTTGGAAAAGAAGAACATGATAAACAAAAAAATATATATAGATCTAAAGTGTGTTCAAAGATGAACATGTGAAAAATAGGTTGACAAAAACGTGATGCAGCACAAGTGTAAACCCGAATCAACCAAAATGTTGACCCAAATATCGATCGTAATTTCGACCATAATTTCGTCAAACCCACAAATTCAAACTCTCTCACCTCTTTCTCTTCCAAACAAAACACCGTTCTCTCTCTCTCTAGTAACTCTCTCTATGTGTACTCTCTATATGTGTTCTTAGATCTTGCAACACCGTTTTCTCTCTCTCCCTCTCTAGTAACTCTCTATATGTGTTTTTAGATCTGCAACACCAGTTCGGGAGAATGTGTGTGTGTGTGTGTGTGTGAGAGAGAGAGAGAGAGAGAGAGAGAGAGAGAGAGAGAGAGAGAGAGAGAGAAGCCAGTGTGGGAAATTTGAACTTTGATGAGAATTTTTATCCAGGATACTTGAATATTTACTGTATTTTCACATGAAAAAAAAAAAATCATATTTGATAATTTTGTGTTAATTTTGAGAGGCGAGGGTTAAAAAAGTTCCATTTGAATTAAACTGGGTTATTTCATAAAATTTTCTAATCTAGAATTTTGATAACTTGATTTAGTGCCAGTAGTTATGTTTAGTCATGCATAAATTGGAATAAATCTAGAATTTTGATAACTTGATTTAGTACCAGTAGTTATTTTGATAAAATTGGAATAAATGCAACAAGCATAAATTATGTTTATTCATGCGTCATGCTTAAACCCATTCCGATCCAGAAGGGTTCTAAAATACTTTTATTATGTGAGATGGGCATACAAACATGCTCTACTAGAACTGGTAGTGTTTTTTATAGGACCGGCAATAGAAAATCTTGCTATCGTAACTGTCTCAAAATCCAGGTCCAAATGGTTATGAATCCCTCCTTTCTTGCATCGTGTTATGTCCTCTGCAGCACAAACATTAGTAGCACAAGAGTGGATCAGAAACATTAGGGTACAAAAGCATAATTATTGTCACTAGGAAGACTGGATCAGTCTTACCTGCATTGGGAGGTACAATTTAAATTCAGGAGGAAGTTCCTCTTCAGAGTATAAGCGGTCAGAGAAATATATCCTCCTCAGGCGGCAATTTGCATGAACCTGAACTCGCAATGTCTCCGCATAGTTTGTTCCATATGCTCTCCTGGTAAAATCAGCTAGATTAAACTGGATTTGATTCCAGCCCTCATCCATCCTCAGTGGCATGGTGCAGATGTATGGCTTCACTCGAGTGACAGCCTATAAAAGAGAAATAAATAAATAACCACTTGTATCTTTTATCTCTTTAATCTTTCCGGAACAGCACGATCACTTTAATGCAGAGCATTGTAAGTTACCATATTATAAATCCAAAGATCAGTATTCTTCAGCAGTCAAAGTAATAACACTTCAAACATTATGTCATAAGGATCAGCTGTATAGTAATTATACAATATATGAAATTTCACCAAAGGTAATGCTGATTTCACCAAAACACCTAGTAGTCCAAAAACTTCTACGTACCATTCGCAAAAGAATATATAAAAGCATCATGTCCAATCATTAAATCACAGAAGACAATTACAATACACTATTCTAAATGTCAACCTAAGAAACAATCTTTGCAGTGGCCAATGGGTTTGTATCCTGCACTGCTCAACTCAAAGTAGTGGGCAATCTCCAATGGATACATAATAAAGGCAACGCCACATGGTAACTATGCCCCCACAGAATATAGACTAGACATGCACATTAATGAAATTTTCTTCTCCCCATTCATCAACCTGTCAATGGCATATCTAAAAGCCATACCTCTCCAACCTTGGACTGAACCTTTGATACAAGGGGTTTTTTTTATGTTTATAAGAGACAAATTTCATTAAAAATGAAGATGTCCCCTCAACATCTACTCTTTAGACTACAGCTAACAAAGAATAGCAATCAAAACAAAACAAAAACAAATCTACATGGCTACAGCATTCCAATCAGAAAAAATAGCATGAAAAGACCAGGCCCTAAACTCAGAAGAAACCAAAGTTCACAAGGATGTCCAGAAGCGAACTCTATCCCACAAATGGTCTACCTCGTACCAAACAATAAATACAGGAACCTTGATACATGGTTATCCCCTACTATATACATGCCCAACTAATGCAGACATCAGGCCTTGTTAATAAGAATGAGAAACTAAGTACAAATAAGTTATTCATTAACATTGTAATATCTCCCCAATTTTACCCCAGATGGATCTTAAAAGAGAACCAAAGAAAGCTGAGAATTGTTAGTGAAATAGATATATCTTCAGAAAGAATATAAGACAACAGTCATCATTATGTACCAGAATATTCCCTGAAATAACAAATGAAAAAGAAAAGAAAGCAAGCAAAAAAGACCATTAGGGCAATGATAATCATCCAAAAACATGGGCAAACTTACACACTTGAAAATTGGAAGCTCGAAAACGTCGCCTGACATTTTTATCGTCCAGAATTTGAATCTCAAATGTGAAATATTTCTTCAGATTCTTTACAATCATAACCAGGAACGGCAGTTTTATACTGAGAGTTGCAGATGGGTCTGCCGGACATGTAATGTATGTGGACTGGATATTCGATCCTACTATTTCAAGGACATTGGATTGTATGTCTTCATCCTGTGGTCTTTTAATATGGCCATTGACAACTGGTCAACACAAAACAAACACAGAGCAAAATCAACTAGGCACAAATTACTCAATCATCATGTCAATATCTTCAAAAGCATCAGCATAATACTAATATCTGAAGTAAAGAACAGTTGTTTACGCTCTAACATCAAAATCTGTTATAGAAGTGTACAGAAGCAATGCCCAGTAGGTCAATTTAAACATCAAGTCTGCAAACTTTCCAATATGCATGTGTCTCATTATTTACTATGTCAAGAACATATTCAGAACCCTGATATTTAATGGTATATTGGAATGTGGAGAAGATCCAACCATCTAGGAGTACCAATTTTTCTAGTTGATGAACCTATCAGCAGATTAGATGCTCATCAATCATACATTAACAGAAAGACATGGTGGATCAACATGGATGTAGCATGAAAAGAGGATGACAAGAGGGATGGAATGCAAAGGACAAGTCGATATTGATCCATAATCAAACACCTCTCGGGTAAGAAAATTTTACAAAAGCAAACAACCCATTTTGTCCTTGTACTACCACTTCCTAACTTATTTAGATTTGACGAAGCTACATGGAATTTCAGTTCAGACCATATTTCAGACAAAAGAAAATAAATAAATTTTTAGAAGAAAGAAGAAAGAAAAACAATGATGCGTGATGGCTCTCTGTAAAATGGAAGGCATAAGCAACACTGAATAATCCAAATTACATCTTACATTAATAATTGTAACAAGTTGCTTCAATAAGCATCTAAAACTTTCATCGATACGTTTTCTAGAGTAAATTCTACTCACCTTCTTTATCCCATATCTGCAAAGGTTTGCTCCTGATAATTCAAGAATGCACAGCTTAAGTATCAAAATCACACATGTATGGTTAAGGAATATTCCAAACACAAGGGAGAAAGGCAACATACCCAAGGCTGTATAGAATCGATAGAAATCCAGATTGGAATGTGTTCTTGAACATTTTCACTTCTTCCTAAGTCGAGCTGCAATGAAAGCATGACCATGTTAAGTTGTGATTGTACACAAACATCACTTTAATTCTGTTCTTTAGTAAATTGAAGGCCCACTGAGCCTAGGAGTAACAAAATGAATAATTTGCTTGATAAAAAAAAAAAAAAAAAAAAAAAAAAGACTATTGAATATAATTTGCACTAAAATTACTCAAAAGCAACCTAAAGCATACTTATAGAAATGGATTACTTTATAACTAAACAAAAAACAAATTAAACAACTATGTTTTATCTGAAAAAGGGTGTTTGAAATTTGAAGTAACCTATGGATGATTGAATTAAAACCCTAGTTACTCTTGCAAAGCATTTCACTTACAGAAACTAGAAGCTGTGAAACCCTAGATTGGATCAGCAATTGTAACATTGAAGGGAAAAAGTAATAAAAAAATAAAAACAGTGAGGCTCAGTTTGTTTCCATCGATTTTGAATATCAAATTTGGTTCAAACTAAGAATTTCGAATTTCTTTTCTTTTAGGTGATAATGAGACCAAAATATACTTACCCAGAAAGAGAGTTTTCCTTTCAAACACGACGGAGATCGAAAGCCTGAAGCCTCTCAAAGTCCTAACCCTGACAGTCCAATTCCGATTCAGCACTCTCGCCCTTTCGTCTCTCTGCAAGCCCTAATTGTAAACCTTGGTATTGCATTTGTATTTTACCTTTTTTTTTTTTAAGTAAAAAAATAAAAAGAGCTACTATTTGCACACCCTTTTTTTTCTTTTTGCACACCCCTATTAGAAAAAAAAAAAACTCAAAAAAAAAAAAAAGACAATAAACCCCCTCCCTTCTTTCCCTCTCTTTTTTCTCTTGTTCACACCCCCCTTCCCCTGTTTTTTTTTTCTTCTTCTTCTTCTTCTCCAACCTTCCCCCAGCCAGCCCCTCCACCCAACCCACCTAGCCCCTCAACCCCTCACCCGACCCACCCCTCCCTCCCTCCCCCTCCCCCTCCCCCTCCCCCTCCCCCCTCCACCCAACCCACCTAGGCCTCCAGCCCCTGCACCAACCCCCCCAGCCCCTGCACCACCAAAACAGCCACCACCACTACCACATTCTTCTCTCTCTCTCTCTCTCTCTCGCCCAAGCAAATAGAAAAAAAAAAAAAGGGTGGCAGGTGGTTCGGCAGACCAGTGCCGAACCCGTCGGTTTCGTTCGACAGGTAACCGCCGAACAAACTAGGTTCGTTCGGCGGTTACCTGTCGAACGAAACAGACGGGTTCGGCACTGGTCTGCCGAACCACTGCCACCTTTTTTTTTTTTTTTTTTTTTTCTGCTTGGGCGAGAGGTGAGACCACCACCGGTCACCTCCTCATTTTCTCTCCTCTCTCCATTTCTCTGTCTTGTCTCTAACAGAGCCAAGCTGCTGCCAGCGCCACTCCCGCGTCGCACCGTTGAGCTTCCACCCCGGAGAAGTGCCCAGCTGCTCCATCGACGATGCGACCAGGCAGTTGGGCGGGCGGGTGTTTGAGCTCAGTGCTGCACAAGGTGGCTGGAAGGAGTTGGAGCCGGCAGTTGGGCTTCGCGGAGCTTGCAGGAGAGGTGGTGTTGCGGGGAGGTGGAGTCGCGAGAGAGAGAAAGGGAGCTAGGAGAGAGAATGTGACGGGGAGGTGGTGCTGCCGGGGAAGAGAGAGGGAGGAAGGTGGTGCAGGGAGGGTGCGGGAGAGATGGGCTGGGTGGGTCGGGTGAAACGGGGGGAGGGAGTGAGGTGGTGCTGCTGCATGCGGGGAGGAGAGAGAGGGATTGAGGAGGGTGGCCGGTGCTGCATGCAGGGAGGTTGGTCGGAGAGGGAAGGGGTTGAGGGGCTGGGTGGGTTGGGTGGAGGGACTGGCTGGGGGAGGGTTGGAGAAGAAGAAGGAAAAAAAAAAAAAACAGGGGAAGGGGGTGTGAACGAGAGAAAAAAGAGAGGGAAAGAGGGGAGGGTGTGTAATGAAATGAGGGTATTTTGGTAATGGGTTGGGTGTGTGTTGAGAGGTTTTGAATTTGAGGTAAGTGTGTGGGGTGTGTAGGAGAAAAAAAGAGAAAAAGGGTGTGCAAAAAGAAAAAAAGGGGTGTGCAAATAGCAGCCCTCAAAATAAAAAGATGAAGACGACTAAATTGGGTTGGGAAATTCTAAACATACCCAAAAATTTTCTTATTTTACCTAACTTATCAATTTACCTAACCATTACTTTTTTGAAATTAATATTTTTTCATTTTATCCAACTCAAATTACTATCATACCCTTATTAATAATACACAACTCACTCTTTTATATTTTCTTTTCTTACCCAACTTATTCACATACCCAACCTATCCAGCCAACACATTCCCGCCGAACATCCAAACTTCGCCCATCACTCCAGTCGCCCCCGCAAGATAACCCACCTTCATCGGCGCCAGTAGATCTCACCTGCAACATCCCATCTGAAACAGTCCACCATCTTCCTCCATAAACACAAAAAAATTAATTTTTGTCTTCAAGAATAAATCTGGGTTCGCACTTTATTTGGTAGATCAGGACCGAATATATGTATTATGTTCAGCAAGTGCCTGTCAAACATTTACAATATATTCAGCAGGTGCCCATCGAATAATGATAGTATGTTCGGCAGGTGCCCAACGAACGAGGGTTGTGTGATAATTTTAGACATTTATGCACTATTCGGTGGGCACCTGCCGAATATCCTATCATTATTTGGTGTGTACCTACCGAATATAATGCAAATGTTCGGCAGGTGCCTACCGAATATAATGCAAATATTCGGCCCTGGTTCACAGAATGAAACACGAACCCAGATTCATTCATGGTGTTCAGAACATGAAATTTTTTTGCACACAACCCTCATTTGAAGGCTCCTAAACGACAGCGATTGGACTCTCCATTCGTCAAAACAATCTTGATTGGATGATATGGGGACACAAATTAGTTTAGGGTTTGGATTTTAGTTATGAAAGTAAGTTTAAGGTAAGTTTGGGAGGAAGGGAGGTTGATGATATGAGATGTTGGGTATAGAGAGAAAATTGAGGTTTTTTGTTTAAGTATCATTTGTCCTTAATAGTCATTTTATAGTGGGACAAAATAGTCCATTCATGTGCAAAATATATGTTGGGTAAAAAAAGAAAATAATTGGGTATGGCTAGAATTTCCCAATTGGGTTTGGGGTTGCAGTGTATAATGGATTTCTTATACTAAGTGGGGTATATTGTATATGGATTTTAAAAGACCTTGATGGAGTTTAAAAGTCATGTGGTATTCAATTAAGACTTTTAAAGACTTTTAAAAAGTTCGTAAAAGTCTATATGTATTTAATTAAGAATTTTAAGGAGTCTATAAAAGTCATGTGATATTCATTTAAGACTTTTAATGACTTTTAAAAAAATCTATAAAAGTCTAGGTGTATTGAAAAAGTTATTGACTTTTATGGAATTCATTTAATGATAGATTTTAATAGACTTTGAAAGACTTTTATGTATTTCAAAGTCATTATAAATCCGACATTTCTCATGTGGATTTCTAAGGTATTCTATAGACTCTGTAGAACTCCGTAGAACTCTGTGAAAATCTGTAAATTCTGCAAAAGTCTAGCACTTAAAAAAAGTCTACAAAAGTCTATATAAATCTATATACACTACACCCCTCTAAGAAAAGGGAAAGAATGCTGAAAAGAGAATTCTTAATTCATTTCATGTTTGACTGCGTACGATCTCAATATAAAACTTATATAGCTAGGGAGCCCTAAGTCCAGTTAGTGACCTGGATAGACAAACCAAACAGTGGCTGCCACGTATCTTTACTACTAATATGTAAGTATACTACTTAATAAGAAAAACCCAATAAAGCTAGAGCAATACAGCCCACATAATATGCTCATACATACAAGGTAACCCATTAAGTGCACCCCCCCCCCCCCCCAACAAATGGCCTGTTCTCAAGCCAGATAATTAAAGTCTGGAAACTGAGCAAGCAGGGCATCAACATCTTCCCAAGAAGCATCCTCAGTGGGCAAACCACTCCATTGAATCAACCAGCGAGTAACAGGCTTGTTGTTCCTTTTGATTATACCACGGTTAAGTATGCGATCAGGAATTCAAGTGATGGAGCTAGAATCATCAACTGGAGGAAGAATGGAAGAAGGAACCACATGGCGACCCAACTTAGCTGTGAGTAGTGACACATGAAAAACAGGATGAATTTTGGAGGACGGGGGAAAATGAAGACGATATGCGACTAAGCCAATTTTTTCAATCACCTGGAATGGCCATAATAATGGGGTGCCAACTTATGGCAATGGCGAGATTGAACAGAGTGCTGCCTATATGGCTGAAGCTTCAAGTAGACCCAATCATCCACAAAAAAAGTCCTCTCAGTTCAATGTTTATCAGCGTAAGTGCGCATCCGGGATTGTGCAAGCTGAATATTAGATTTGAGGAGGGCCAAGAGGGCATCCTTATCATGCACGGCGACATCTACTTCATGGATAGAGGTGGAACCAGGTAAGTAAGCAAAAATGGTGGGTGGTGAATAGCCATAGAAAGCTTGAAATTGAGACATCTGAATGGTGGAATGGTAAGTGGTATTATACCACCATTTAGCCCATTAAATTCTTGCAGCCCAAGTTGAAGGTCGATCACCCATATAACAATGGAGGAAGTGTTCTAGCGTGCGATTGAGAACCTCGGTCTGCCCATCCATTTGAGGATGGTAAGCTGAACTATGGCACAACTTAGTGCCCTGCATCTTAAAGAAGAATTTCTAGAAGGAACTCAAGAAAACTTAGTCTCTATCACTGGTGATAGAACGAGGAAGACCATGAAGGCGGAATACTTTAGCAATAAAGAGTTCGATCATCAACCTTTTTAGCCGTGAATGGATGGGCCAAAGCAATGAAATGGCCATACTTGGTCAACCGATCAACAACGACCAATAAAACATTTTTACCAACTAAAAGTGGAAGGCCTTTAATAAAGTCCATTGAGATGTCGAGCCAAGCACCATCTGGGATAGGAAGAGGCTGGAGCAGACCAGGAGGATTGATGACTTCGTAATTCTGTCTTTGGCAAACATCAAATTTAGCCACAAAAGTTTTAACCCCATTTTTAATTTCGGGCCACATAAAACTTCGAGTAAGGCGTTTATAAGTCCGTAAATAACTTGAGTGACCCCCTCACGGAACCACCATGAAACTCTTGTAATAACTTGTCACGCCAAGAAGAAGCAATAGGGACGTAGACACGCCCTTTATAGAGGAACAGCTGAGCATTAAGAGAAAAACCATGTTTTGTAGGCAACCCGTTCTGCAGGGCTGTGATAATGGCCAAAGTATCAGGATCGGCTAGACATGTTTGTTGGATCTGCTAGATGTAATCAAAAACAGGTGTGGAAGCCCCTAAAAGAGTCAACAACTCTGGTTGGGGAGACAAAGCATCGGAAACTTGATTATGAGGACCTACGCAATAATGAACTATGTAATCATAACCCAACAACTTGAGCAACCATTTCTGCTGTGCAGGTGTCGTGATTCGCTGCTCCAAAAAATGCTGAATAGTTCAGTAATCGGTAAGGATTTTAAAATGGTGACCCAATAAATATGGTCGCTATTTTTTAACGGCAACACTGAGTGTTTGGGGGCCAATGCCTTGCTAAGGAAAGCAATCGGATGACCATTCTGACTAAGTACGACGCCAATGCTTACACCGAACGCATCACATTCCATGGTAAATTCCTTAGAAAAATCCGGCAAAGCCAATACTGGAGGCAATTGTGCTATAATTTCGTACAAACTTTCGGTAATACCCTGTAAGTCCCAAGAAACCATTCACACAAACCTTTCAAAGTTTTGGGGCGAGACCAATTGCGAACTGCATCAATCTTGGTAGGATCCATGGCTACCCCTTGAGCTGAAATAAGGTGACCCAAGTAGTCCACTGTAGATGAGCCAAAGAGACATTTACTATGCTTTAAGCTAAGTTGATGGCTACGCAAAAGATCAAAAACAATTGTGAGATGTTGAACATGATCAGAAAGAGAAGCACTGTAAATTAAAATATCATCAAAGAACACCAAAAGAAAGTGATGTAGTTGGGCACGGAAAATATCATTCATCATGGATTGGAAGGTAGATGGTGCATTGGTAGGCCAAATGGCATCGCCAAAAACTCAAAATGACCATCATGGGTGCGGAATGCAGTTGTCTCAACATTAGTAGGGTGTATCCGAACTTGATGGTAGCTAGAGCGCAAGTCAAGTTTGGAAAAAACCGAGGCGCCATGTAATTCATCCAAAAGCTCATCAATTACTGGAATCAGATATTCATCTTTGATCGTTGCAGCATTCATAGCTCTGTAATCAACACACATCCGCCAAGAACCATCTTTCTTTTTTACCAATAAGACCGGAGACGAGTAAGGACTTTGACTGGGCTGAATATATAACTCCACTGGCCAACAATTCCTTAACAATTTTTTCTCCTTCGGTTTTCTAAAAGTATGGGTAACGGTAAGGTCTGACATTAATAGGAGTAGTACCTAGGAGGAGAGGAATTCGGTGATTATGGCTGCGAACAGGTGGAAGAGTATGTGGAGGCTCAAATAAATCGGAGTATTTAAGGAAGAGCTGCTGAATTAGAGGAGTGCTATGAGATGTCTGTTCAGACTGAAGAGGCTGCAATTGGGCCAGAAAAGCCTGGCGTTCCTCATGCAAAAGTCGAGTCATAGCTGACAGTGAACCCAAGTAGGATCTGCAGATTGCTTGCCCTGTAGCAAATATGTTTGGTCTGCTATGGTAAACCGCATAGTCAGTGATTCAAAATTACATAAAATATCACCCAACGTTTTCAACCAAGATGTTCCCGACAAAGTTTCACAACCGGAAACTGGCATAACATAAAAATCCGAACGAAAAGAATACCCCTGTAATTTAAACTCGAAACCAGTCGTATGACCAAGTGTTTTCATATATGATCCTCTAGCAACCAAAACATTCAAAGGTTCATGGTCATCCATGGAATATCCAATGCACTTAACAAGAAAATGATGGAGAAAATTGTGAGTGGCAACTGAATCAATCAAAACATGAAGCTGTCGCTTGCCTTTAAATCCAAATAACTGCATCGTTGCCGGCCTGGCAATGTCAGTGAGGATGTGTAAATGAATTAAAGGCTCGGACAAATCCACAGCCTCCTCCATGGCTGTGTCCGTATCGGCGGAGGAGTCTGGAGAATCCACAGTATAATCCTCTAAAGCCTTTAATAGAAAAATCTGCCCCTTGTATCCCTTTTTACAACTATGATCAGTGGTGTAAGGTGCATCGCAGAAAAAATAGAGGTTCTTCTCGTGCTTCTCCAGATACTCAGCACGAGAAAGACGACGCCCAGATGAAGCGGGTGGAGCCTGGGGCCGTGGAAGAGATGACGTGTCGAAAGTGGAGGGCGTGGACTTGGAGATGGAGCTAGTGGAGTGAGGCGAGGCGGTGGCACAGGAAGTAAGGGACGGAAGGAAAAGAGTTAACCCCAAAACATAGTATGCCGACCTGTATGACGTTCTTCGTAGACTCTGGCCAAATCAAAAGCTGCCATCAAAGAACGAGGCCGTTGGGCGCGGACATCTACTCGAATTTCGTCCTGCAGCCCTCCCACAAAGCAGGCCACTAACAAATCCTCAGAAAATTTAGCGCCTGACAAGCCAACTTAGTGAATTAGGATTGATACTATGCAATGGACCCAACCTAATGAATTTTTGTGAGAGCAGCCTGGAAGTCCAAAGAATCATACAGCCCAAATCGTTTCAAAAGCATATCTGAAAATCTGATTCAATCTCACGGGTAACGAGATTGGTAAAGGCACCACCAAGCGGCAGCGTCACCCACAAGGTGCATAACAGCCACCCCGACCTTACGAGCATCGGGAACCTGATAATGCTCAAAGTACTGCTCCGCCCGAGTAAGCCACTCAATAGGGTCTTCTCTAGAAAATCGATCAAGCTCTAACAGTATATGGAGCATAGATGGTTGAAACGAATCATGGTGTGGAAGTGAGGATGATGAAAGTGAGGATCTAGTTATGGAGGAGGTGGAGGATAGAAGGTGTTGTGGGGATAATGATAATGGTTATAGAGGGTTCCAAAAGGTTTGTGGGACTGAGTGTGGAGGAAAGGAGGGAAGCGGTATAAACTGGAAAAGGGAAGGGCGTGTAAGGGGGTGGTGGGAATGGTGGTAGGGGTAGGTCGGTGGTGTAGAAGGACCGAAGGGGGAGGTGGGTGGCGTAACCATGCAGTCCAGCTGAGGCTTTGCAGAAGAAAGCGCAAGAAACGACGGCGACGCCGAGGAAATCGTTGGGTAAGACTGAGAAGAAAAGGATCTAAAGATTGGGATGGATGGTGGCACATCCTCAATCATTGGCGTTTTAGGACCACACTGCAACTGCCGGAATTCGTCCAACAAATCTTTGCGAAACTCATCCTGCTTGCAGGAAAGGGAGGTGACGACATCCCGTAACTTCTGGATATCGGCTGATGTCTGCTCGCGATGGGCTTGAAGATCGAGCTCAATTGGAGTGAGCGGCGCCGGCAACGACTCCGGCCCTATGAATCGAGGGCTCTGATACCACTTAATGAATTCCTTATACTAAGAAAAAGGAAAGAATGTTGAAAAGGGAATTCTTAATTCATTTCATGTCTGACAGCGTACAATCTCAATAGAAAACTTATATAGCTAGGGAGCCCTAAGTCCAGTTAGTGACCTAGATAGACAAACCAAACAGTGGCTGCCACGTATCTCTACTACTAATATGTAAGTATACTACTTAATAGGAAAAGCCCAATAAAGCTAGACCAATACAGCCCACATAATATGCTCATACATACAAGATAACCCATCAGTGTAGTGCACTTTTTCAATTGAGGTGTTTAGTAAAAATTTGAAACGCAGCTTATTTTGAAAACTGCTGTGGGGGAAAGCTATTTTGGGGAGTTGAGTGAAAGCAGCTAAAGAGGTGCTTTCCAAACCTGCTGTGTGGGAAAGCACCTCTACTACCAATATTACCCTTAATGAATTTATCAAATGACAGCCCCTATCCCCAACCACCGTCGCGACCCACACCCCTACCTAGCTAACCCAGCCCCCTACCCATCCACGACCCCGTCGCACCCCCTCCTACCCAACACCAACACTGTCGCACCCACGCCAACACAAGAAAACCAATTGAACAAAAATTGCAGGTGGGTCAAACCTATGATTCCAATCAATACCCATATACAAATTTCACAGAGAGAGAGAGAGGAAAGAGAGAGAGAGAGAGAGAGAGAGAGAGAGAGAGAGCAAAGCTTTACCTCTGGTTGTTTGTGGGTTGTGGCGTTGGTGGCTTTTTTTCCTTTTTTTTTCTTTTAGTTTTTTGTATTTTGTTTTCCACCAGTTTGTGCTTTTTTTTCGACTTTTAGTTTTTTTTTATATTAATTTTCTTCCTTTAGTGTTATTTTGTTATTTTTATAAATATTTTAATTAAAAAAATTTACATAGCCACAACATCATGTCCATTTTGGTCATTATACATAACCACAACACTTCTACATCAAAATTTATCATACACTTTAATGCTGCTTTTAACACTCACAACACTTTTAAAAACACAGTTTACCAAACACTGAGCTGTTTTATCTCACGGCAACTTTTTCTCACCACACAGCAGAAATAACTTTTTCTCACCACATAGCAATCCCAAACTGGCCATAAATCAGTCTCATTCAAGTAAGGGTGTCCTTACTTTAAGAAAAGTAAAAACATCGTCTCGGTACCACCAGTCAATGTAGTTCTAAAATCGGAACCGTTCATATTTTAGGTCCCTCCTCAAGGGTCACCATGTAAAAAATTAGCCAAATCAATAATTGTTTGGTCATCTAAACTGTGCAAACAAATACAGTTCGTCATATAAAATTGAAATGATGTTTGCTATAATAAACTGGCTAAACAGTTTCCGATCTGGCTGATTTTTGCAAGGGTGATCTTTGAATGATGTTTTAAAATATAAACGGTTTCGATTATCGAATTGTAGGTCCAAAGTGGATGTTCTTACTTTTCTTAAAATAAGGACATCCTTACTTAAAAATTTCTCACGACTAAATTGTTCCTGTTTTTTTATAAGGTCAAATCAATAAATAACTAAATATACTAACAAATAAGAAGTAAGGACGTACACATACGCTTCAAAAACGAGTTAATTATATGAACACCCCTGAGGTTTATCGTGTTTTCATATACACTCTAAGATTTTAAAAATTACAGTGAGACCCTCAAGGTTTCAAATCGTTTTTTCATAACTCATTCCAATAGAATTTCGTCTATGTTATAAATAGTGTAAATTATGTAAA
The DNA here is from genome assembly GCF_963921425.1 of Dryas octopetala. Taxonomy (NCBI): domain Eukaryota; kingdom Viridiplantae; phylum Streptophyta; class Magnoliopsida; order Rosales; family Rosaceae; genus Dryas; species Dryas octopetala. The sequence goes on along the minus strand of NC_141368.1, from coordinate 20,556,426 downwards.
TATCCCCACATATATTTAGTATTTATCTCTTATATTTATCTAGAGAAATATTGTATATAGTTAATTGATAAGAGTTTTATTTGATGTAAATGAGAGACCTCAAGGGTCGATTCTTAGTCATCTTAAAACCTATAAGTAGATGCCTAATCAGAATGAATAATGCTTCTATTATTATTTTCTTTAGTTTTATGCATGAAATTAAATTTTGAAAATTTCTTTGAAATTTCCATTTTTTTGAGGTTTCGAAATATTATCAAAACGAAATTATCAAAATTTTATTAAAAATTTCAATTTTTTTAATTTAAATTTCCAACAAAATCAAAAATTCTTTCGAAATTTTCATATTTTTGAACCCTTAAAATCCGAAACTTAATTTCTTAGTTTTATGATAGTTCAAAAATTGTTGACTTTAGCAGAAAACACATTTAAATGACAAAATTAACCTTATATTTATTATAAACACCGCTCGAAGTTTACACTATTTTTACATAACCCATTGAGATTTCAAAATTACAATAAGATAGCATGAAATTTTAACTCAATTCGAGCAAGATCCCCTAAAGTTTCAATGCATTTACATAACTCTTTAATTAGAAACGGATGTGACAAAATATGGTAAAATATTAAATAATTTGTCATAGAAAAATATTAAAATAGTGTTTAATTGGGTAATAATATAATATACCTTTCTTACATGTTAAAAAGGACACGATTTTTGAAATTTTAAAAATTGTTTAATCTATATATATTTTTTTACAAAAGTATTGCTGTTGATGCTCAAAAATGGTAAAGCAGTCAATGTCGAGTCGAACCACGTAGGCCCGTTGACCCACCACTGAGTGGATGACACGTCAAAGTGGGGCAGGAACGGGTAGCTGGGTCCGACTGGTGAGTAATGAGAGAGAATCATATCCAAAGCACCCTGCACAAGTACACAAAAGTGAGCGGGAAGGACACCGGTGTGGTGCCGGCCAAAGCTCCTCCGACGCTCAAGTCAGTGTTCAGAGAGATCTGAGAGCAGAGTGAGTGAATAGTATAATAATGATTTCAGTTGTCTTTTTGTGACAAGAAGGTACCTCTTTTATAGTACCTTTGGAAGAGTGTCAACCAATCCGGTGATGACACGTGTCCCTTGTGATGACTTGCACTGTAGGAGCACCATGTGTCACCGGTCTCGAGGATCCGAGTGAGTTGACACGGGTCGGGGCCTAGGAGGCTGGAGCTTAGGAGGCCAGAGCCTATGGGGCCGGAGCCTAGGGGGCCGGAGCCTATGAGACCGGAGCCTAGGAGGCCAGAGCCTAGCAGGTCAGGGGCTAGGAGCCCAGGAAGGGCTTAGGCCCAAACAGCATGATGTTAAGCCTTGTGTGACTTGTCGTTATGCCCAGACGATTAATCATACGAACAATTGCTAAATCCAATGAGTGAGACTTTTTTTTTGTTGGAAAATGAAATTTTTGTTATAAGTTAGCTTTTGATAAATACTTCATTTATTTGATTTTCAAAATATCTTATATGAAAAATATTTATTTTTTTTATTGTTATATTTTAGAAAAAAAAATCATTTACTAGATTAGCAAATATTTTCTATAAAAAAAAAAAGTTGTATATTTGAAAATTTTAAGAACGGTGTGTTTATCAATATATAAGAAAGGAATCAATAGCCAAAAACTATTTTAACTTTGTGAGGGTTATTTTGGTATTTAACCATAATAAATCAAGTTCATTTCTATTTAAGGGACTATGGGAAAATTCATGTAAAAAAAAAAAAAGGATTATGTGAAAACACGCTAGAACCTCGGGAGGGGGGGTATTACTATAATTTCTAAAATTTAAGGGGTTTTGTGAAAACATGATAAAGGTTAGGGGGTGTGTGTAAATTAATCCTAAGATTAAATTTATCATGTAGAGATATTTTTAGACGGAATTCTAACATAAAGGGTCATGTGAAAATAATTTAAAACCTCACGAGATCTCACTGTACAACCATAATTTTTGCATTAATCCATAAAAAGCATCATATCCATTACTAAAAAAAAAACATATAATAACTAAACCCTTAACAACAAAAATGAGGTGTAAAATCTGGTGGAAGGATGTGATGTGCCGAAGATCACTAGCGGAGCCACAACAGGCAAAGGGGGTACGTCATGTGCTCCCCCTCACCCTTTTAATTAATTTTCTTTTTTCCTTTCTTTCATACAATAAAAAAAATTGAAAAGAATATTATAACAAATCTTTTCCCTCTTTGTTTTTTCTTTCTATTAGTCTCTTACTTTCATCTTATTAATTCAAAAATATCATCTCTTACTCTAGATTTAATTTGGTCACACATTCTTCTTTTATTTGAATAATATTTGCTCATGTAAAAAATTTAAAGGAATAGATAATAGAATATAGAATTAGGAACTTTTGCAACAAGATAAAAACTAACTTTAATTGTCAAAACAAAACAAAAATGCTTGAAGTCTCAAGTGTCCCCTTTTAAAGTTTTCTAGCTCTGTCATTGTCATGGATGCATCTATTGTGCGGTAGGGGGTTATGCGGATGTGAGTTTTTTAAAGTTAAGCTAGATAGAGTTAGGTTTTTTTTTTTTTTGGGTATTCAAAGTAAATACGGAGTATGTTAAAGTACATGATATTGTATTTTTTTTATAGAGAAAGACTGTAATTTTATTCAATACGCATCAGTATGGATAGTTACGGCAAGCCAACTTGGCAAATCATCAAAACAAATGTTGAAACTAACATGTGACTCATCGTATTAAGTAAGAAGGTGCACTACCTCATTGCTCTCTCGTTTGTAGTAACAACAGACCACCGATTCAAAACTCAACAAATAAAACTTGGCATCTTCAACTAAAACCCCGTCAGCCGCGAAACAACAAGAAGGATAATTGATGCTCTGAATGGCATCTTGGCGTCCAATTCAAGAGTGATACACCGAAGACCCAAATATGCAGCAAGTTGCAAGCCCATAATGGCAGCCATTAGTTCAGTCTCACGTGGAGAGTAAATGCTCGGGACATGTTTGGAAGAAGCAAGAAGCACCTGGCCAATACTATCAAGGATCACCACACCAAGACCACATACTTGAGACCGATTCAAAACACCACCGTCCACATTGATTTAAAAGTTCCTGCCGTAGGCTTCCTCCATTTTTCTTGTGGCTTAGCTGCCGTGTGAGACGGTTGTTGACGTAGGTAATCAATCTAGTATAAGACGTTGGTCCATCTCCTTCCACTCCGTTATGCATAAATTCATTCTTCAAATTCCAAATACCCTAGCAAATAAAAGCGAATTCTTCCCACTCCGTATAGGATAATACATGCAGCACACGCTGGAAGAAGTTAATAAAATGACTCCCCATAGGCCAACTCACCACCTCACTAAGAACAGAACATCTCCATATAGCCTATTGCTTGTAGAACAGACTTAGGCTTCTTCCTGCAACATGGACAAGCTGGGGTTGGAAGAATCTTCCTTCGAAAAAAATTAACTCCACAAGAAAGGATTTCGCAGCAGCAACGCCATAAGAACAATTTAATCTTCCTAGAAATTTCATATTCCATAATTTGCGCCAAAATTGTTGGGTAGATCATTGTGAAGAGCTGCTAGTCATATGTGCTTCAGATGACGTAGCAAGCCAATAGCCACTTCTTACATTGTACACCCCATTTTTTGTAGGGATTAATATCATTTTGCTCCCCCGACTATTACACTTGTATCAGTTTGCTCCCCAGACTTCTAATTTAGAAAATTAAGGACTCTGACTTTTTCAATTTTGCCAATTGAGGTTCTTTTGTCAATTTACACATTTTTTATCCAAATCTTTGAGGGCAAAATGGTCCCTTCCAATTAGATCTTATAATTTTTTCCTCATGCATCATTTTTCCTCTTTTATTTCTTGCTAAATTTTGCTTGATCATCTCGACATTTTAGATGAAAAATGTATAAATTGACGGAATAACCTTAATTGGCAAAATTAAAAAAGTCAGGGTCCTTAATTTTCCAAATTAGAAGTCTGGGGAGCAAACTGATACATGTGTAATAGTCTGGGGAATAAAATGACATTAATCCCTTTTTTGTATAATGCCATATTAGCCGATCAGACTATTGTAATCTGCCAAGAGTGATGCTAGCAATTACATCGACTTCATTGTTGATGCTCAAAAATGGTAAAGCAGTCAACGTCGTGTCAAACCACGTAGGCCCGTTGACCCACCACTGAGTGGATGACACGTCGAAGTGGGGCAGGAACGGGTAGCTGGGTCCGACTGGTGAGTAATGAGAGAGAATGATATCCAAGCACCCTGCACAGGTACACAAAAGTGAGCGGAAAGGGCACCGGTGTGGTGCCGGCCAAAGCTCCTCCGACGCTCAAGTCAGTGTCCAGAGAGATCTGAGAGCAGAGTGAGTGAATAGTATAATAATGATTTCAGTTGTCCTTTTGTGACAAGAAGGTACCTCTTTTATAGTACCTTTGGAAGAGTGTCAACCAATCCGGTGACGACACGTGTCCTTTGTGGTGACTTGCACTGTAGGAGCGCCACGTGGCACCGGTCTCGAGGATCCGAGTGAATTGACACGGGCCGGGGGCCCGGGAGGCTTGAGCTTGGGAGGCCGGAGCCTAAAAGGCCGGGGCCCAGGGGGCCGGAGCCCATGAGGCCGGAGCCTAGGAGGTCATGGGCTAGGAGCCCAGGAAGGGCTTAGTCTTTTGGGTCTAGGCCCAAACAGCATGGTGTTAGGCCTTGTGTGACTTGTCGTTATGCCGAGATGATTAGTCGTACGAACAGAAGTCCCCCAAGTTTCCGAGCAAAATATACTTCTTGGTTGGGAACTTTGTACACAAAAGAGTCCGAGCAGAACGACAAGTAACCACACACTTGTTCCTGCTTAAGCTATTGTCTAGAAGTCCCCCAAGTTCCTTAGCAAGAAAAGCTGTACTGCAGGAAAACTTGGGGGTTACAGATGACACTTGATTTCTCTTTTTTTTTTTTTTTTTTTAAATATCTGATCACCCTGCATTCCGAGCAGTAGACACTTCGCAAGAAACCCAGTGAACCCCGTTCAATGTATTGGTGGGATGTTGCCCTCTGTAAATAAGAATCTGGGATTAAGCAGTGTAGCTCAGGTATAAAAGACCCACCCCCAAATCTTACACTTGGTACTGTAGATTTATTTGGGAGAGAGAGAGAAAGTTGATATTAAAAGACCAACCAAAGAGCAGCTGTGTTTTCGAAATAGGAAAAAAGGAAGAGCTGCTCGGGTGGGATTTGTGAGGGGAGGGCTCGGGCCGGAAAAGTTGGAGTGGCTGGGGCCTGCTCGGGTCGTGAAGGAGGAGGGGGCTCGGGTTGGATTTCTGCGCGGGTCGGAAGAGAAGAGGCGAGCTCGGGTCGGATTTCTTCGCGGGTCGGAAGAGAAGAGGCGAGCTCGGGTCGGAAGAGAAGAGGCGAGCTCGGGCTAGTGTTGGGCTCGGGTGGGGTGGTCTGCTCGTCGGGCTCGGGTCGGAGAAAGAAGAGCCCGGATCGAGCTCGGGTCGGCGCCGTGGTGTGCGCCTGGGTTCTTGCTCGGGTCGGTGGGAAGAGCTCGGGTCGAACTTGGGGCTGTCTTTTCTGGAGAAGCGGCGCGGCTCGGGTGCGCGGGCTGGGCTCGGGTCTGCAGCGGAGGCGCGGTGCAGGGGCTGTTTGAGCGGGCTGGGCTCGGGTCTGTAGTGGAGGCGCGGTGCAGGGGGGCTGTAGTGTGCCCGGATCGGTGGGCTGCTCGGCTCGGAGCAGTGGGCTGCTCGGCTCGGAGCAGTGGGCTGCTCGGCTCGGAGCAGTTGGTGGGCGTGGGCGGGCGGAAGAGCACGGGTCTCGGGCCGCTTGATTTTCACACTTTGAGGTAGGTAATTTGAAATAAAAATTTTCCTACCCACTTGATATATTGATTGTGCCTTTGAAAAAATTGAGAACTTTGAGAAGTTGTGGTCGTCCAGCCTGAGGCGGACCTTGGAATTCTGTTTGTCAATTTTGTGGATAGTGTGAGTAGGGGCAGGTGGAGGTGCAAGTGGGTATGAGCCTTGCCGAGCACTGGGTAGGCAGCATGCCCTCATTTTTTGACTATGCAATTTATTGGGTGGTGTTGTTGTCCAGGTTCCGAGGAGGCAAGAGAAGTGGGTCGGAACCCGTCTGAGCCGTTGTAGCCGCGGAACATAGGTAAAGGCTTGATTTTTTATTGCTTGTCTGCTTGAATTGATATTGTGAATACGGGCATTGATAAATGATTGGTGGCTGAGCATGTGAAAGGGTGAATGTTGTCAAATTGGGTGTATCCGAGCACATACGGGGGGTAGGAAACCCGTATTGATCTGATATGTCCATGGTGTTGTCTTGGATGGGCAGGTGTGCTGAGGTCGGACATTTCATGGCTTCTTCAGATGAGAACAGTTCTACAGAGGGGGAGTCTGATCGGGCGTCCGCAAGTGATGGGACACCGATGAGGCCAAACATGCCTCGACCCCGGATGGGGTGTGGAAATATGGGGGTGGGCAAAGTGCTCAAGACCGTCCAGGAGAGCTTGTCCATGGTGATGGGAAGTGAGGGAAAAAGCACTGGTAGTGAGGACAGCGATGATGGAGAGACACCCACTAGTTGTGATGATGTGGGTGGGCGCATTGTGCCTTACTGGTCCGTGGATGGGTTGTGTGAGAATAGGATGACGGAGGAGGACCTTGAAAAATTGAGGGTAGAGTTCCACATTCCCGATTATATCCACCTGAGCCTCCCGGGAGAGGATGATGTCTTGAGTGACCCGCCAGAGGGGCATATTTTGTGTTTTGCCAAGAGTTTCCACCATGGGTTTAGGCTTCCTCTCCACCCCTATTTCCAGTATATGTTGAGGAAGTTATGGATTGCACCAGCTCAGCTGACGCCCAATAGTTGGAGGACATTAATTGGGTTGTATGTGATGTTCCGGGATGAGGGGTATGGTGCCCCGAGTATGGCTCAATTTTCACACTTGTTTGAAATTAAGTCGAGTCCCAAATTGTGGGGTTGGGTGTACTGCTCGCAGTTGGCGAACGGGCAGTTCACCGATGGGGCGACTCGCCAAATACAGGTAGGCCACCCAGACGCTCACAAGGAGTGGAAGAAAAAATGGTTCTTTGCGAGCGGAGCCTGGGAGTTTGGCCGGAGTGAGAGGAGGACCATGAATAGGGTGCCGACAAATTTCCACATAATAGGTTGCCTGGCTGGGCCGATGCATTGGTCTATGTACACTTGGATTATTAGCTGATGTTATGCTTATACTGATAGTCTTTTGTTGTTTGATTTTGCAGGGGGTGAGTGGGAGAAGCTTCCATTGTCGGAGGATAGCGCGGAAGAGGTGCGGAGGGTGCTTAGCCGACCTGCCCGAAAGTTGAGCGCTGCCTACCTCTTGTCTCCTGAAAAATTGGCCAAGTACGGCTTCGGAGTCCCAGGCGAGCTTCTGTACCTCCCCTCTTGGAATATTAGTTGATGAGATAATAATTTGTGCTCATTGAATTTTATTTTGGTCTTTCAGTGAAGATGGCCAACACGAAGAAAACAAGTAGACCGGTTGGTCATGCCCCGCCTGCCCAGAGGAGGATGATGATGGGGGCACTGTTGGCTGGGGGTGGCTCGTCCCAGGGGAATGCAAGTAGAGGTGCAACGGTGCCCGGGGGTATGAGGCATAGTGGGTCTACCAACACCCAGGTTCCGAAGGCGGTTTCTCCCGGGAGGAAAAGGAAGACGGTATTAGATGCGGCCGAGCCCGGGAGAGAGGGCAAGAGGGCAGCCACAGCCACTGCGTCTGATCCAGTCCCAGAGGAGGATCGTCTGGCACAGCAGGCAGTGACAGACTTTGGAGGATCCCTGAAGAAGGGGAGGGATGACCGGGTGATTGGCGATGAGGTTGAGCCACTATCGGTCTTGCAGCGGGCCTTTACTGAGCAGTCCCAGGTAAGGGGAAGTGGTATAGTATGACGAGATGTCCAAAGTTTAAACTTTATAGCTTGTGATAACATGTTCGTGGCATCCGACCTGGCAGGCACTGTTCTTCACTTATCAGGCACATGTTAGGGTCCTGGCCACGGTGGAGAAGATGAAGGACGAGATGTCGAGCTTCGTGGTGAGGAAGGACAGAGCGCTCTCAGCTGAGGAGAGGGTCGGTACCCTGGTTGCCCAGAACCAGGCGTTGCAGGCCGAGCTGCTGCAGGCCGGGAAGGAGGCAGACCAGGCTAGGCAGGAGTTGGAGCAGAGCGGGCAGGAGCTGAGCCAAGCCAAGCAAGAGGCGGACCAGGCTAGGCAGGAGTTGGACAATGAGTACAACAGCGGCTATGCCATGGGCTTTGGCGATTGCAAATTGGAGCTCGAGGAGATGTGCCCTGACTTTGACTGGGACCGCGTGCGTGGTCTGCTAGGGGCTGGCAACGAAGTGCCTGGCAACATCCCGGAGGAAGGTGCCCAGGAGGTAGAGCATGAGGACATAGCATCCCCAGTTAGAGAGCGTGATATGGGAGAGGATCCCAAATAGGCATCTGTTGCACTTATGGCCCGGGGGCAGGGGTGGGCGGACCATTACCCTATTTTGATTTGAGTTGTATGGTCGGGTCGGATGTGGCCCGTGCCAACTTGCAAACTCTTTTGATTATTAAGTTTTGTACTTGTTATTTGGATGATTTGGAGGGTGTCCGACCCGTTATGGGGTAGGATGCCCTTCTTTTGAATACATGGTATTGCAGATTTTTATCCAATGCATGGTACTTAGTTTCCCTTGGATGCATGAAATTGATTTTCCTGTGAACGCATGGTACTTAGTTTCCCTTGAATGCATTTGCCATAGCCGCGCCCTGAATGCATGGTACTTAGCTTCCCTTGAATGCATGGGGCGGATATGGGCAGGGTCGGCTGTCTGATGGCCCGGGGGTCCATACAGCCAATCAACACTTTGAATAAAAATGAAGAAAAACGTGTCCGTGGTAGGACTTTCGTGAATGCATGGTACTTAGTTTCCCTTGAATGCATTTGCCATAGCCGCGCCCTGAATGCATGGTACTTAGCTTCCCTTGAATGCATGGGGCGGATATGGGCAGGGTCGGATGTCTGATGGCCCGGGGGCCATACAGCCAATTAACACTTTAAATAAAAATGAAGAAAAAAGTGTCCGTGGTAGGACTTGTATTTATTGAAAGTGATAACATAGATAAAATTGAAAAAAGTCCCCGGGGGGTACAACATTTGTCTACTTGTAAAAGTAGCGGAGGTGCTCGGCGTGCCAAGGGTGGCCGAGTTCCTTGCCAGTTGTGGCGCGGAGCCTGTATGTGCCTGGGCGGATGACTTCAATGACTTCATACGGTCCTTCCCAATTAGGTTTTAAAGCACCCGTTTTGGCCAAGGTAGTGCTGCGCAGGACCCAGTCCCCCACTCGGAAGTGGCGAGGCTTAACTTTAGAATTGTAGTATCGAGTAGCCCGTTGCTGGTAGGCGTACTTGTGTAGCTCAGCTTGGGCCCGATGCTCTTCAGCGAGGTCGAGACTGAGGGCTAGCTGGTCAGCATTGTGCTCAGGCTGAAATGTATCGAGGCGGTAAGAGGCAAGCCCGACCTCAACTGGGATGACGGCTTCAGAAGCAAAGGCCAAAGAAAAGGGGGTTTCCCCGGTCGAGGACCGACAGGTCGTCCGGTAGGACCATAAGACTTCGGGTAGGAGGTCAGGCCACTTTCCCTTCTTGGCATCAAGCTTGGTCTTCAAGGTATGTTTAATGGTCTTGTTGACTGCCTCGACCTGCCCGTTGGCCTGAGGATGACCAGGAGAGGCAAAGAAAACCTTGATGTTGAAGGCGGAGCAAAATGACTTGAACTCTTTGTTGTCGAACTGCTTGCCATTGTCAGTGATAATAGCGTAAGGGAGACCAAAGCGGCAAATTATGTTCTTCCATACAAAGCTCTTGATGGTCTGGGTGGTTGCCTTTGCCAAGGGTTCGGCCTCTGCCCACTTAGTGAAGTAGTCCACTGCGACTACTGCCATTTTGACCTTGCCCTTCCCCTCGGTCATTGGTCCGATTAAGTCAATGCCCCATTGGGCAAAGGGCCAAGGACTGTTCATGGTAGTTAGGGGCTCGGGTGGTTGGTGCGGAAAAGTGGCAAATTTTTGGCACTTGATGCATTTCTGGGTGAGCTTCCTTGCATCAGCGCGGAGGGTCGGCCAATAATAGCCTTGGTGGATGGCCTTGTGGGCTAAAGAGTGGGCCCCTGCATGATTGCCACAGACCCCTTCATGGATCTCCCGGAGGATATAGTCGCCTTGTTCGGGGGTGAGGCAGCGCAAGTATGGCAGGGAGAAACCCCGCTTGTATAACTTGTCGTTAATAATGGTGTACCGGGAAGCTCTATGGCGAAGGCGTCGAGCCTCAGCCTTGTCCGCGGGTGGGTTCCCATGCTTAAGAAATGCAAGGAGAGGGTCCATCCAACTAGCTTGTTGCGCAGATTGGCAGACTTCCATAACATCAATGCTGCGCTGAGGTAAGAACTCGACTGGGACAGACCTCCCAGCTTCATGGTCGACTGCCGAGGCAAGGCGAGCTAGGGCATCTGCCCTCTCATTGTCCGCCCTAGGGATTTGGATGAGCTGGTATGCTGAGAATTGATTGAGTAGGCTTTGAACTTTGGTGAAGTAGGCGGCCATGCGCTCACCCTTGGTCTGGTATTCCTGCGTGACCTGGTTCACCACAAGTTGAGAATCGCTGTAGATTCGGAGTTGCTCAACGTCCATATGTAGTGCCAAAGATAAGCCGGCAATGAAGGCCTCATATTCAGCCTCATTGTTGGATGCCTGGAAGCCGAATCGAAGAGCATACTCAATGGTGGTCTGGTCAGGGGCGATCAAAACAAGTCCGGCTCCACTGCCCTGTTGATTAGAAGATCCATCAACATATAAGGACCAGATTGGGCGATCCAACCTTATTGCTGGAGTAGAAGAAGTTGGTGGGTCGGTGGTCGACACAATGGTGGAGGAGGGCTCAGCCTCGGGTAGGAATGTAGACTCTGAAATGAAGTCTGCAATGGCTTGTCCCTTGATTGCGGGCCTTGGGCGGTAGGAAATGTCAAATTCGCTCAACTCAATGGACCATTTGATAAGTCGGCCAGAGACCTCAGGCCGCTGCAATACTTGCCTAAGTGGTTGGTTGGTGAGAACCACGATAGGATGAGCCTGGAAGTATGGGCGGAGGCGCCGGGCTGATGTGACCAAGGCAAGGGCTAATTTTTCTATCTCTGGATATCTGGTCTCAGCATCTTGCAGGGCCTTGCTAGTATAGTACACCGGGTGCTCAACCCTATCCTCAAGTCGAATGAGGACTGAGCTGGTGGCTGTCAGGGAAACGGACAAGTAGAGGAGTAGCTCTTCCCCTGGCTCGGGTTTAGAAAGTAGAGGTGATTTGCTCATGTACTCTTTTAGATCTTGGAAGGCCTTCTCACACTCCGGAGTCCAGTCAATGTATTTTGTCCGAGCCTTAAGGGTTTTGAAGAATGGGGCGCAACGGTCGGTGGCCTTGGATATGAATCGTGTCAAGGCGGCGACCCTGCCCGTTAGGCTCTGCACTTCCTTCTGAGTTCTGGGAGATTGCATATCGATCAAGGCTTTGATTTTTTCAGGGTTGGCCTCTATCCCCCTTTGGCTCACCATGAAGCCAAGGAATTTTCCCAAAAATACGCCGAACGTGCACTTGGCAGGGTTCAGGCGCATTTGGTACTTCTTGAGCACGGAAAACATCTCAGAGAGTTTGTGGACGTGGTCCTCTGCCCGGACACTCTTAACAAGCATGTCGTCCACATAGACCTCCATGGACTTACCAATATATTCTGAGAAAATAGAGTTGACCAAACGCTGGTAGGTGGCCCCGGCATTTTTGAGTCCGAAAGGCATGACTTTGTAACAATATAGGCCCCTGTCAATAATGAAGGCCGTATTGTCCTGGTCGGAGCTGTGCATAAGGATTTGGTTATAGCCGGAGTAGGCGTCCATGAAACTAAGGAGGGCGTGGCCTGCTGTGGCATCAACCAGTTGGTCAATTCGGGGAAGAGGAAAACTATCCTTGGGGCAGGCCTTGTTGAGGTCGGTGAAGTCGACGCACATCCGCCACTTGCCATTTGATTTTTTGACCATCACAACATTGGCCAGCCAATCCGGGTAGGAAACCTCGCGGATGAAACCAATTTTCTGTAACTTGTCGACTTCTTCCTTCATAGCAGCATAGATTTCGGGCTTGTACTGCCTGCGCTTTTGGCGGACGGGGCGGTGCCGCGGGTTAAGACTTAGGCGATGGGAGATCACCTCTGGAGAGATCCCAGGCATGTCATCATAGGACCAGGCAAAGACTTCAGCATTGGCACGAAGGAAGTTGATGAGTTCGTCTCGGAGAGCAATACTAAGCTGGGTTCCGACCCGTACCTTGCGGTCCGGGTAGGCGGGTGAGATGAGAACTTCTTCCACATGATTGTCATCTGGTTGGGCAATAGCTCTGAAAGATGAATCACGAGGATCTTCGGGAGGATCCGGGGTGGGGCAGGTGGGGGAGACAGAAACAGCCATAGAGGGCATGGCCTCTTTCTTCTTCTTGACGGAAGTCGTATAGCAGGACCTGGCTGACACTTGGTTGCCTTTGACTACCCCCGTGCCACATGGGGTCGGGAACTTGATCAGAAGCAAGTGAGTGGAAATCATAACCTTCAGTTGGTTAAGGGCTGGTCGCCCCAGGATGACGTTGTACGCTGTGGGGCAGTCGACCACCAAAAACTGAGTGGTTGTGGTAGCGGACGAAGGATACCTCCCAAGGGTGAGTGGAAGGTAGATCCCGCCAAGAGGGGTGACCACATCGCCCGAAAAGCTAAGTAAAGGAGCGACCGACCGGTCAAGCCTCTCTTTGTCAATCCCAAGAGCTGTGAAGGCGGAGGCGAAGAGGATGTTGACGGAGCTACCACAATCAACAAGGATCCGAGCCACATCAAAATTAGCTTGGGAAGTATGTCTTTGATCTGAGGATACAATTCTGTATAAGTAACAGTGAGAATTGTATAGACTTTGAACCTGGAGGCGTAGGATGTCTGATAAGTTTCCTCCCTTCGTTGCCCTCCACCTCTACCATCACCAAATTGCTTCTTGGTGAATTTACTGAACTTTTTCCCGGACCCCCCATGCTGATTACCCGAGTAGGGCTTGGGCTGGGGTGGCACTATAATGGCCTGGTCGGTACTTGGGCGATCCATGGTGGGCGGCTTCTTCCCATATGTTTTGAATTCCGCAGTAGCATAGGCAATGGCCTCTTGCATAAGTTCTTTGTAGGTGCGCGGATTGCGGCGGTTGAGTTCAAACAAGAAGTCCCCCTCTAGGAGACCACCCTTGAAAGCAGCGAAGGCTACCTTCTCATCACAGTCGCGACACCGGGATCGTTCTAGCTGAAATCGAGTGATGTACTCCCGGAGGGATTCCCTGCTGCCCTGTCGGACTCGAGTCAGGTCATCCGTGGTGTAGATTCTATCGGTCTGGATGATATACTGGCCTAGGAAGAGCTCTCGGAGCTCGTTGAAACAATCAACCGAGCCCGGAGGAAGTTGGTAGAACCAGTCCCTTGCACTGCCAGAGAGGGTGGAAGGGAAGATTCGACACTTCGTAATATCATCAGCACCTTTAGATTCCAGAGCGAATCTGAAACTCATGAGGTGGTCATATGGGTCTTCCTTCCCTGTGTATGGAGTGATCTTGGGAGGTCGGACGTCGCCAACCGGAGGAGTGGACAGGATGCGAGCTGTGAAAGGTCCAGGCAGCTCCCTTGTTTCTAAAGATGGGTGCCCCCCCGACTTCCTCCTTCCACTCTTTTCAGGCGCTCACTGATGTCCATGAGAAGTTGCTGGAGCTGGTCTGGTGGAAGAGAGCCGCTGTTACCGGAGTCAGCGACTTGTTCACTTACGTAAGTGTTACTTTCTGCGCGGCGCCCAGCCGAGAGGACCTGCTCTTTTCCCCGTCGTCGCTTGGGACGGGGAGCCTGCTCCTCTTCCAAGTCTCGGGGGCGCGGGTTGGATCGCCCCTGCTCCTCCTCCAAATCTCGGGGACGCGGGTTGGATTCGCCCCGGTTCGTCCGCTGCTCTTCTCACCGAGAGCGGTTGTCGTCGAGCAGATGACGACAGTCCCGGTAAATGTGGAACTCCTCAGAGCGGGTAGGATGCTCGCCAGATCGAGCCCGGCTGACCGGGTGGATAAGTCTCTTTTGGAAACCTGGGGGTGAGCGGCTACCTTCCCCCGCGTCCAGCTGACGCGAAACATTTTGGTCCCTTCGGGGGGGGTTATTCCTCTCACCACTCCGGAGAATGGTGTGTTCGTCCCTGTCATGGGGGTTCCTTCTCTCACCACTCCGGGGGGTGGTATGTTCTTCCCTGTCGCGGAGGAGTCGCTCATACAGCTGTGTTGCACCTTTTTGGAGGTCGAGCTGTTCCTGGGTTCGTTGGAGCTGAGCCTCCAATCGCTGGATGTACTCCTCCTGATCAGATTCGGCAGTCTTCTTGCCTCGCTTGTCAACCAGCGGGGTGTTGTCGACTTGGTCGAGGATAGGACCTCCGTCAGACATTGTGAGGGTCGGTAGCTCGGAAGCTAGGAAGCTCGGAAGCTAGGGAGCTCGGAAGCTCGGGAGCTCGGAAGCTCGGAAGGTTTCTGCACCTCAACTGAGGGTAGAGAATTCAATGGGGAAAAGTTGTGCGTTTCCCACAGACGGCGCCAAACTGTTGATGCTCAAAAATGGTAAAGCAGTCAACGTCGAGTCGAACCACGTAGGCCCGTTGACCTACCACTGAGTGGATGACACGTCGAAGTGGGGCAGGAACGGGTAGCTGGGTCCGACTGGTGAGTAATGAGAGAGAATGATATCCAAGCACCCTGCACAAGTACACAAAAGTGAGCGGGAAGGGCACCGGTGTGGTGCCGGCCAAAGCTCCTCCGACGCTCAAGTCAGTGTCCAGAGAGATCTGAGAGCAGAGTGAGTGAATAGTATAATAATGATTTCAGTTGTCCTTTTGTGACAAGAAGGTACCTCTTTTATAGTACCTTTGGAAGAGTGTCAACCAATCCGGTGACGACACGTGTCCTTTGTGGTGACTTGCACTGTAGGAGCGCCAAGTGGCACCGGTCTCGAGGATCCGAGTGAATTGACACGGGCCGGGGGCCCGGGAGGCTTGAGCTTGGGAGGCCGGAGCCTAAAAGGCCGGGGCCCAGGGGGCCGGAGCCCATGAGGCCGGAGCCTAGGAGGTCATGGGCTAGGAGCCCAGGAAGGGCTTAGTCTTTTGGGTCTAGGCCCAAACAGCATGGTGTTAGGCCTTGTGTGACTTGTCGTTATGCCGAGATGATTAGTCGTACGAACATTCATCAATCAAAAAATAGTTATATAGAATGTCAAAATTTCATACACCAGAGGAATTGATAAGGTTCCTAACCATACAATAATCAAGTAACAACTATAGAGATTGTACTTTGAAAGTAACTGGTGATGGGAGCCATTTATCTTTGTTGACAGAAATATGTTCTCTAGTACCAACTAGCTGCCACCTGATACCACCTTTTAACAAGTCTTGAGCCCAGTGTAAAGATCTCTAAACTAATGAAGGACGATAGCCAAGTGCAGCATCCATAAAAGAGCCTTAAGGGAAGTATCGGCTTTGTAGGACGTAGCCAACCAAAGAATTTGGTGATTGAATGAGATGCCACCCCTACTTAGCTATTAGGGCTTTATTAAAAAAATTGCAAATTTCGAAAACCCAACCCACCCTCCAACTTTGAGTGACATAATTTCTCCCACCGAAGCCAGCGAATACCTTTCCCCTTTTTACCACTTCTCTACAAGAAACGAAAAACTATATATCTTATCTCTTTGCAAACTGCCTTAGGCATTTGAAATACACTCATAATATATGGAGATTCCTTGAACCACTGTCTTCAACAAGACTTCTTTCCCCGCCCTTGAAAAAAATTATCTTTCCATCCACTCAGCTTCTTCCATATACGTTCCTTGACAGACTTAAACATTTTCTTTCGTTCCCACCCAATAACCATAGGGAGGCCAAGGTATTTCTCATGATAGTCAACCTTGGGCAACCCAAGAACTTGAGAAATAATAGTGTATGTAAGATGATCGACATTCTTGCTGAAACAAACAGCCAATTTTGTGAGATTCACCATTTGTCCCGACACTTTTTCGTATATACAAAGAATGTTTTAAATTTCCCTAACTCCATCAATCGTTGCTTCAAGGAAGAGAAAATTGTCATCAGTATAAAATAAATGTGTGATATTTGGAGCATTGTGAGTCACCCTTACCCCTCTAATCACCCTTACCCCTCTAATCACCCTTCTACGCTCTGCATCATTAATTAAAGCAGTGAAACCTTCCGCACAAATAAGGAAGAGCTAGATACGGCGACAGCGGGCACCCTTGCCGTAGCCCTGTTCATAATACAGCAAAGCTCACCGTGGTCAAGCAGTCCATACTCAATGAAACACACTGCTCATGAAGAAAAAGTTTTGTTATCAAAGCCTCCAGAAAACTCCATTCAACACGGTCATATGTTTTTGCTATATCAAGTTTAAGAGCCATCTTCGGAGTGTCTGATTTAGGATATCTTAATTGCATGGGTCAACTCAAAGGCAACTACAACATTATCAAGAATCAAGCGCCCCGTCACAAAAACACTTTGCTTTTCCGAGATCAACTGTGGAAGAACCAATTTCAGCCGGTTTGCCCCGCAACCAATTTGTAAAGCACTGTACAAAGACTGATTGGCCGAAAGTCAGCTACAATTTGTGAGACCTCCACTTTCGGAATTAAAGCTAGTAAAGTATGGTTTACACTACAAACACTCTCCAGTCCATTCAAAATTCTGAGGCAAAAATCAACAACATCATCGCCAACTATATGCCAATATTTTTTTATAGAAGATGGCAGACATGCCATTAATTTCCGGAGCTTTGGTGAGATACATTTGTTTTAGGGCAAATTACACGCAAGTACCTCAACTAACCACTCAATTTCACTTAAGTACCCCAATAAAAAAAGTTGATCAAAGATACCTCCGTCAACTTTTCTGTCTGGGAGGCTGTTAACTGCCTATGTGGCACACTGACATGGCTTTAAAAAATGCCATGCAAACAAAAAAATAATAAAAAATAAAATAAACTTTTAAAAATAAAATAAATAATTATAAAAAAACAAAAAAAATTAAATACCCAATAATTAAAATAAAAATTAAAACAAAAAAAGATTCATGCATTTGGCTTTTTCGTTTGGACATAACAGATTACTGGAAAATAATTCATGCATTCTTTCTTCTTTTTGTTATTTTTCTTTCTTCTTCATGTATTTGGCTTGCAATTCACACACAAACGATTCAAAATAGATTAAGCAAACAAAAAAAAAAACAAACAAATCAAACAGATTATACATAACACCTAAAATCCAAAATTATGGAGTAAAAAATTTGCAGCCAAACATAAATTACCAAAGAAATCACACAAAAATCGCATATCAAGAATACCCAAAGAAATCACACAAAAATCGCAGATCAAGAAATTACCCAAATAAATCACACATAAACCAAATTGATGAAGAAATCAAATCCAAAATCAACCAGAAATCAAAAGAAGAACTTATATCCATAACCAAATCGACAAAAATCACGAAAGGGCTGAGCAAAATCCAAGAACAAATCGCGGAGGAGAGGGGAGACAAAAATCACGAAAACCATATCTTAGCTGCAAGTCCCCGCCGCTGGTGAAGAAGATGCAGGACAGAGGGAGCACAGATCGGGTCCGGGTTAACCCGCCTGTTCGACGAAGATGATGCAGGTTACAACTCGTCCGTTCGACGACGACAGATTCTACTCGTTCTCAAACTTCGATGTCGACTCCGTCAAGGACAAGCGCCGATCTTCTCCAACCAGCTATACGTCACCGGAGTTGAGGTGTTTGGCTCTCAGGAGGTGCCGGAGACTCAGTTGTCGACGTCTCTCTTTCAACAGCCCGCTATTATCGTCCGCAATGGCTGGTGGTTGAGGTGAGAGTTGTAGATCGGGATCTGCAATGGCTACAAGCCTCCCGATCAAACTAGGTGATTTTTTAAACTGGGTTTTTTTTTAATTGATTGAATTTTCTGGGTAAATTTTGTTTCTTGATTTGATTTCCAAATTCATTTCCTTTATTGAAAGGTTTTTGGGTTTGTCTTTACTGGGCAGCTAAGATTTATGAGTAATTCCACTTATTCAAGCTCAATTTAACTTGTTTGATCTTTTTTTTTTTTTTTTTTGCCATGAACTTGTTTGATCTTAAGATTGAGTTTTTTGTTTTTGTTTTTTAATTTAATTAGTGGGTATATTAATTTTTTAAAATTATTTAGTTTATTTTTAAAAGTTTATTTCATTTTTTATTATTTTTTTGTCTACATGGCATTTTTTTAAAGCCATGTGAGTGTGTCACGTAGGCAGTTAACGGCCTCCCAAACAGAAAAGTTAACGGAGGTACCTGGATGTTCAACATTAGTAATTGAGGTATCTCTGAACAATTTTGTTTTTTTTTTATTGGGTTACTTGAGTGAAATTGGGTGGTTAGTTGAGGTACTTGCCTGTAATTTGCCATTTATTTTAAAGCATGCTCAATCTTCTCCTGATGAAAAGGCCGAATAAGGTTCTGATTCAACACTTCCGTGACTCTGGGCTCCACAATCTCTAAAATCCTCTGCATATCCACACCACCAATACAAGTAAACAGAGTTATGAAATAATCACAAAACATATTCCCTAATCTTTTTCCGTGACCCACTCCTGTTGGTTATTAAAGAGCCCGTCAATAGAATTCCGCTTTCCACGCTCCTTCGCATATTCATGAAAAAATCTCAAATTTTTATCGCCCTCTTTTAGCTAATTAATGCGCGATCGCTGCCTCCAATACACCTCATCTGCTTCAATTAAATTTTCCAATTCTCTCTCAATATCCTTTTGGCGTTGAAAAGATTGATGATATTGTGAACTTCCCTTTAATTTCTTAAGTTCCACCTATAACTTTTTGATTTTTTTTCCGCCGACCCCCATATAAATTTGAGCTCCAATTTTTCAAGTTCATTGCATAATGATGTATTCCTTGAAGCACTAAATTGCGATTTGGAATTGTGTACTGCCATGCATCACGAATTATATCCTCACACCATTCTTCTTTGCACCATTGCTGCTCAAAATGGAATCGACGCGGAGAGGGGCATGCATTCGACTGATTCCAAGATTGCACCTCCATAAAAATAGGAATATAATCCGATCCAGGGACTTGTAGATGATACACCATAAAATGTTCAAAGAGACTATGTAAACAATTATTAATCACACATCTATCAAGACGTTCCCTGATATATATACTTCCCCATCCTGGGTGCGCTCCTAAGTGTATGGATCACCCAAAACATGCACATCTGTTAGGCCACAATCAAGAAGCACATCTCGAAAAACCCTCATTTAACTCTCCGATTTTTCCAAATCACCATCTTTTTCTATATCAGAGAGAATCTCATTAAAGTCCCCAAAAACCATCCAAGGACCAGTTCTCATCCCATGCAAACATCTCAACAACTCCTAAGAATGTCTCCTTTGATTAGTTACAGGATTTCCATAAAAAACTGGTAAGGCGAAAGTTGAAATCGGATGGTTGATCAATCACCCTATCAATGTGTCCCAAGGAATAAGATAATAAACGAAGATCCCATCCATGTCGCCATAGCATTACTAACTCTCCTCCAATATCTCCCCTTCCCACTCTCATAGCTTCTTTCATTCCCAGTTGTAGCATAAGTTTCTCCATCTATTTTTCTGTCATTTCGTCTCTGTCAGAAAAATGACATTCGACATTTTTTCTTTCAGAACATGTTTGAGATAGGCGAATGTTCGAGGTTGCCGAAGACCACGAATATTCCAATTGAGGATTTTCATTGTTCGTGGTGGGCCGGCTCCCCCGGTCCCACCACGTTGCTCTTATTTGAGCCTTAACAAGATTCACCATTTGTATTCTTATTTGCAAGTCTTCCCTTCTTTTGCGTACAAACTCTCGAAACTGTTCCCCCTGGCCTTTCCTTTCATTTCCTGCCTCACAATCCCACCCCCTCACACTCCATTGAGACTGAGTCAGAATCATTCAATCTTTTCGTTTCCACCCACCATCCTTCTTCTTTAGCTGTTGTTCCTTATTGCTAGCCCCATGCAAAGTGGTTATCATAAAGCCCTCAAGTTTTGAACTTGGTCTTTTGAAGGAGTCTGCTTACCCGTATTGTCTCTCTACGTCACCCAAGAAGCAATCAAAGGTCCCAAATTAAATATGTCCTTCTCAAAAATTTGGGATAAACTTTCAAAGACTCTCTCCTGATTCTCCCCTTGCTCAATGAGCCGCGTCGGTTTCTCAACCATCATCTTCTCACCAACGCCGCCACTCTTCTTCTGACCCTCATGTGAATCATTGGAAATTCATTGAAGATTGGTCTCTCGATTAATGACTTCTGCCATTTCTTTTTCCCTATTCTCTGCCTCCTTTTTCCTCTTGCGCTCTTCATCAGATTTCTTGAAAGTCCCAAACCGTTCAACTGAGTTTCCTCCTTCTATTTATTTCTCTGCTCACCGACAGCAATGAACTCCTCCCAAGACACTCTCGATTGCTTGGTCACCTTAATAGCTGGTAGGACAAAGCCCTGGTCACTAATAAGTTGAACCATATGCACATCTTCTTCCACTTCAACCTTTTACCCACTTGCCCCATTTATTCTATGGTTAATGAAATTAGGCTCTGCTTTTATCCAACTTCTCCATTGTTTCTCGGGATTTGCTTGTTCCGCCTCTAAAGCGAAGATACAATTTTTGGAATTATGTCCAATTCGCCTATAGTCATAACAAAAGATCGAGACCCTTTCATAAAAAAGTTGAATTTCAACCTTGCCTCCCTCCTTTAACATGAGCCTTTTGATCCGAGGCAATGGTTTGGTAATGTCAATACGATTCCTAATGCGTAAAAATTTCCCCATAAGATGATTATCATATCTGCCACCAACCTCCAAACATGTACCTAATCGATTCCTATCTTCTTCTCAGTCTCCTCTGTCATATATAACAACGGCAAATTGTGTGCATGGATCCGAAAGTCGGCATGATTTAGCACCATATATGTCGGGGCTCCGTTTGGTTCTTCAAGAAATACCAGTGACTTATCAAAAGTACAAGGGGCCTGATTGATCACTCATTTCTTGTCCCCCTTATAGGTGAAAGTGAACAGGAACAAGTTTGGTCCTAGGTCTCTCAAAATAACATTACGAATGGTATCCCATAGTTTCAGCATTGTATTCTTAAAAGTAGGACGATTGAAAACCTTTGCCGTCATCACCCTCGCCACCAAACTTCTACGAAAAACATTGCTACTTACGGCAGTGCCAGCTTTGCTAATTTGGATCTCCTCCTCCTCCCTTTCAATCAAAGTTAGCCTTTTTGAGAAAGAGTTTTCTATCTTATCCATCCTTGTATCGGCACTCCAAAATTGCAGTGTCACACTCCAGATGCTACCGATACACCCTTTGAATACCTACATCGTCGTCTGTTGTCACCAAGAATAGCGAAACCCTAACTTTCAGTATAAAAAAACCCTAACGTGAGGTTAGGTTGAAAAATCTCCTACAAAAGCGGGATGAAAGCCGCAGACTAGCTGCTTATGTTTAATAATAACTACTAAGTACATTCATTGTATTTGTATTGGATGAGTCAAACAATGTGTATTCTTGTAAACAAAACTTATCATACTGCAATTCAAAATATCAAAGTATGAGACCCTATAATATTAGGAGTGCGATTGCACCACTTCGCTGCATCAAGCACCATCCTCCATAAAGCTGTGCATGTAAAAATTACATTTGTAATCTGAATCCATTTAGATTGCCATCTTTTATTTATTTAATTTTTTTTCTGAAAATTTTACCTAATCCAATTTGGGATAATTATAAATAAATCAATAAAACTTTTCACAATTATATTTTAATCAATGCACCTTTTCATAATTTCATTTTAGTTACTATTAACCAAAATGAAAAAAAGATAAATTAATAAACATACATTACTATTTAAATTTGTATTAGGTTTGGATTTGACTGCTATACAGCAAAATGACTTAGGGTTTAACTCCCAAGACCTAAATTCTAAATCATAAGCTCCAAAACCTTAAGTCATAAGCTTCAAAACCCAATTTCTAAACCCTAAATCCAATTTATATATCATACACCTCATTTTTATAGCCTAAATACATTTCTACACCCTAAACTAAATTAAGGATAACGTCATAATTTACTCATGTAAGTAATTAAAAAAAGGAATGGTAAATTAATATTTTTCAATGTACCAAAATATATGACATTATTAAATAAATTGAGTTTAGTGACTAAAATGAAATATAATTTTAAAATTTATTGATCTTTATGAGAAAAATAAAATTTATATAGACTATTATGTAATATTAAAATATTTTATTAATTTTTTTTTGGCCAAAAAATATTTTATTAATTTAAATATAATTTTTTAATCCAAAATTTTAGAGTGATGTAGGTACCAGGAAATTTGTGGCCTCCATTATGTGGTAGTCTGTATCCGACTTCGTCTTATCCCTAGTTCCCCCTAATAAACCAATCTGGACCTTTTTTGTCCTTACAGCTTGCAAGTCCTCTGTCCTCCATTCTCCGGCTTCAAGCCACGTGTCATTCAACTCTAACCACATCAGGCCACGTGTCAGACAAGCCCAAGCATATCAGGCCACGTGTGTCTTAGCAAATCTAGGCGGGACCACAGGAACGTGAAGCCATTACAGCGCCTGGACGTGTGAAAGACCGATTCGGCCACGTGCTTGTTAGTTGTGAGGCGTCAATTCAATTAAATAATCAGGGGCATTTGTGGAAATATAATGTTCAGATGCAGCTCGTTTGGGCACGGCACGTCGGCACCACAAGCCCAATTCTCCACCAAGTAATAAATCTGATTTCCTTCCTGTGGGACCAGATTCTGCCACATGGGCCAATGAGATTGCAGATTTAGATGGGGTGCTCTCAACCACTAATCTCACTCTTTTCTCAGCCACAAGAAATCACAGCAACCAGCTTTGTTTCTCTCTCTTCCTCTGTAGCTTTTCTATCTTGTTCTCTCTCTCTCTTGCAACTTGCTTCGCTTAAAGACTATTTGCTTGTGCATTAAAATATACACCAAAAACCACAGGCCGCCTCATTTGTTTCCAGCTGAAACAGAGTGAACATCTCAAAAGACTCCAACTTCATCCAAACCCATCTAAGATTTTAGTCTTCTAAATCAAATTTCTTCATCTGGGCTGACTTAATTGTCTAAATCAGAAACTGGGTCATCTTCATTTTCACAAGTAGTCCATCTCAAGGTATGTTATTCATCAGTTTTATTTATAGGGTATAAATGTTCATATGGGTGAAGGAGGATATGGTTCTTCTATTAGTTTTTGTGAAGTTTTGATCTATTTTTTGTTTTTTTTGTTTTATTTTTTTTTTTCAGATTTCTGCTTTTTTGATGGCTAGGATTCATGTTTGTTATTGATTGTTCTTCTTATTTTCTTTGATGGTAAATACTGTGGCTTGTATGCTGACTATTCTTAATTGAGAAAATAGAACCAACACTCTATCCAACCTGATTGGAAAGGTTACTTTGGGTGGTAGTCAGTTTTGGATAGCGTGGAAATTGATAAGTTAAATGGTTTTATAATCAATTCCTTTGGTATCAAATAAAAAGAATGGAGTCTTTGCTGTCCTGCTTCTGATTTACCTTTTCTTACTAATCAGATTTTGGAACTAGCTCTGAACTCTTGTTAATTTAGTTATATTTTTATTTTTTCTTCTTTCTTTAGAAGTAGTTGAACTAATCTTGGAAATGATCTGTGCCAAAAATAACTGTTAGTCTTACAAGACGGGTCTGGGTCTGCTCCTGGAAATATTCTACGTCTAGAGTGACAATAATCAAGACATCTAGGGTTCTTTTGATTACCAAGAAAACTGAGGATGTAGGAGTTAAAAAGTTATATGAGTTTCTTAAAATCATTTGTTGCTTAGTTAGTTGAAAATAACCTGAAAATGACAAACTCCATTTTCATAATTAAGACATGAGTATATGACTATTATGGAGAACTAACAGGATGGGGAATATAGGATTCATTCTCCTTCTTTGTTTCTGGGTTTTTGATGACCAATCCTAGCATAAATCAAAATCTGAAAATACCAGAATTACTTGTTGCTATACAGCCTATACTTATTCATTTTATGCTTGTTTATAACATTTTGATGGTTTTTTTTGTTTTGGTTTTTTCCAGATCAAGCCTCATGGATTGGTATTTCGGGAGTGGTATTGATGATCTTGTTGTTCCAAATGGAGGATCAGACAGGCTTCCATCACCAGACAGTTGGTCAAAATGGGGAATAAGTGCATCTGAATGTTTTCAGTCATCTAATAAGTTCTTTTCTACATACCCACAATTCACTAAAGAGCTCAACTTTGGTGGTAACAGTTTATTTGATGAAGTTAAGATGGGAACTTCTGTTAATGAAAAAGATCTATCTAGCAGTTCAAGTGTATGCGAAGGATTATCTGAGGACTCTCTTCAGCAGACCACACTTTCATACAATCGGGGGAATAGCCAGCTTGATGACCTAGCAGGACTCCAACAAATGGATGACATTTTCTTGTACAAGCGTAACCTCTGGGATTAAGATACTTGATTTAATGCCTGTAGGAAATCATGTAGTTTCTTATCTGCCTTAATTTGACATGATAAGTTATGGCATCATAGGAAATCCAAATGAAAATTGAATTGCTCCATTGTGTTTTCATGTCATATTCTGCACTAGTTCATTCTTGAGGTTGGCGTCACATGGCACCAACAGCATGATAGTCAACAATTGAAAAGCATAAATTTCAGAATGATTTTATACCACCAATGTTGGCAAGGGATCCTATTTTCTTTGTGGTCCTATTTAAGAAGATGAAAATTTAACATTGGTGGTGCAGTAGAGCCATTCAATTTCCATTATCCATATGATGTCCAAATTTGCCTAAATTCGAAGTGCGTTAACTTCAATCAAAATGTCATCTTAGTTATCCTTGTTTTTGGGTTCTCATCTTCTGGTTTTTCCTTAATGCAGGAGTTCCTTACTTGATGATCTTCCTGGGGCAGAAAATGTACAGAAATCATTCTTTTTTCGTCCTGATTCCAATGGCATGTTGTCCGCTGATAATATCTCGACAAACATGATTTCGGAATCGCAAAGTATTTCTAGCAGTGCACAAAGTGCAGGAAGTTCAAAGTATCTCAAAACTCATGCCCTTTCACCAGCGGTGGGTTCAGACAAAGGGCATACAACTACTTCACAGTTTACTGCATGCAGCCCTGAACAAAAAGATTGCCCACCAGTAAAGGTGAGAATTTTATCTGCATTTTAGTTGGGAAGTGGCTAGAGGGCATGGTTGAATGGTGGAACCATTAGCTTTCCTTTTTCTGAGCCTGGCACAGCTGTACTCTGACATGCTTGGGTTACTAACAGTGTGCTTGTATCTATATGTTGAAGATACGTATCTATAATTAGCTATTAGTTGTGTATTACTGACAACTCACTCGTACCCGAAAGTCGAGCTGTTTTGCTTTTAACAGGAAAAGTTCATGATGTCATGGTTTGCACATGGGTATAATATGGTCTCCATGTAGTTTTAGAAACATACAAAGCCCGAGTTTTATTAACAGCTAAAACCGGATCTCTATGTAAGGCCCATTAGATAACATCTGTTTTTCTTTTTCTTTTAATCCAAGAGAAAAGGGGAGAGAAGGGAGAGAACAAGGATAGAGATGGGAGATGAGAAAGGTGGGAAAGAAAGGAAGGAGTAGATTTACAACTGAAACAAAAAAAAATCTTTGAAAACTCTTTTATGTATTTACCACCTGTCTCTTCTCTCTCATCTTTATATCCCCTCTCTTTTTAACTGAATATATATATATATATATATATATTAACACATAGGCCCTTAGTTTTTCTTTCTTTCATTCTTTTTTTTTTTCCCTCTGTTTTGTAAAGGTGACAATCTTTCACACAAATTGAAAAGGGCAAAAAAACCCACGGGGTATGTATGCTTGTCAATGTCTGCATCACTATGCTCTCTTTATCTGGATTCTTTTGCATGCCAATAAAAAATAAAGTTACTCTTGTAGTACTCATACTAAGAAAATAAATTTTTAGAGACAGCCCCTTGCTGGAGGTTGGTGTTTGTCACACAGACTACTTTTTTTTTGGTGGATGTCACAGACCAGTTCCCTGCTAGCATCTGTTTTACTTGTATTGAAGTTAATTTGTAGTACTAGTTTCTTGACTTGCACACTTTTATACTCTATCAATGTTATTTTGTTTAAGGCATTGGCGGTCAGAGTCTTGTCCCCATCTGAGCAACACAGCATGAATGGACTTGTGGGTGAGGAAACATCAGTTGAAGAATCTGTATTGCATGATCTGGAAATGGTGATGGGACAGGTAAACTGGGATTTTAAAGCAGAATAACGTAAGCTGTTATGAAGCATATCCATCACATTCATTATTGTTTATGGAATTTTCTCTGCCGTGGAATGAACAGTTGACTGAAAAGACCCGAATTTGCTTTCGAGATTCCTTATACCGCCTTGCCAATAACTCAAAAGGAAACCATGTTACACAGAGCCAAGATGGAGACCTTGCGATTGAAAACCCCTCTTCATGGACAGTTCATGATGAAAGAATAAGGTACATTATATGATATTTCTTAAACTTATATTTTGTTTCTTGAGAATTTAAGTTTTAGTCCATGTTATGTCAACTTTCTCACTATGTTATCATGTAAACAAAATAGGATTGTTGAATCATGAACCCTCAAGCTAAAAGCTAGAGGTTTCATCAAATGAAACTATTGGTGGGTTAACTTGTGGTAGGCTATCTAAATTAGCGTCAATGGTTAACATTGACAGCCCTGAAATTTTCTGATTTCTAGAATAGTTAGAGAACATTTCTTTTGGTGATGGGAGGGTACTATTATTTTAGGCACTTATTAAGAAAAGTTATTATACAAATTTGAAGTTTCATCTTTGCCCTTGCATTGGTTTGAAGTACTCGTAGGGTGTTCCTACATTAGCTTGTAGTTGCAACATTGAACTCACACCAAACTGAGTGTTGGGCACTGGTTTGGGCAACGAATCCAATGGGCTATGACATGGTTCAGATAGTTTAATGTTTCAACTGTGTTCTTGTCCTGTTAATTTGCATTCTGGCTGTCTGTTCTGAACCTAAATTTTGTATATATTCAGGTCCGGGAACAAGAAAGGAACTGAATCAGAGACAAACACCATTGACAGAGCCATTGCAAACCTCATGTTTAATGAGATAGACTTCAATGCACAAGACATTTCTGGAGAAGCACCACTAGACTCCAAACAAGAAGTCATTGGAGCGACCGGGCAACTGACTGACAACCCCTACCATCCGCACCACCATTCAATTCTTCCACATGATGCTGAAGTTCCAATACATAAAAGTTTCTCAAGTAATTCTGGTGGGAAGAGGAAGAGTCCAATGAGGGAGTATGAGACTACAACTGGGTTCTAAAATGCCATTTGAAGAATGGCATAATGGCAAGGATGCACTGATCCAGTGGCCAAAGAAGTCTTGAAGAAATTGCTTAAAGAGTGCATTCATGACTTTGCTTGTACATATTATCCCATCTAGGTAGCGTGCAATGTTAAAATATATGCTGTATCCGTTCAGCTCAGTTTTGATCGACGTGTTAAGGAGTGAATTTAATTCAGTAGCTGGTCATAGACCTGGAAATACTTTGTATAATGAAAGCTATTGTGTTATATTTACTAGAATCGACATGTATCCTCAAGTGTGCCAAAGTATATTACTGTTTGGGCTACAAATTGGCATTAACCATGGCAAAGTGGTTGGAAATGAAATTGGGTGAGAAAAATAAAGCGGCTGCCAGTTGGTTCTCAAGGTCACAAGAGTGCAGTGCATACACAAGCAAGCATGCGAGTTAAGCGAGAGAAAGAAATATAGTCCAACATTGGTTCTTTGAGCTAGTAACCAAACATAGAGGAAAAGAGAGGAGTTGGAGGGAGCAGTGTGTGATTTGCCAAGGTAAAGTTGTCTAGACTTTGAAGATGTGGACACGTCCAAAGTTGGAAGAAGATGGAGAGGCAGCTTTGTGGAGCTTTTGAGGGATTGGCTGGGTGTCGGTGAGCTGGGTTGAAAGAAATGAACTTAATTGGTTCTTGGGTGGATAAGTTGGATTTTTGTTCTTGAATTAAAATAAAAGGTGGCAGTGATATTTTGTCTGGCCAGCTAAGAAAAGTAGTTCAAGGAGGCTAAGTTAGTAAGTGGGAGGCCTACGTGGAGAAGTTTGGAATTGGAAAATTCGGTAAGCATTTATGTTAGTTTGACTGGGAGTCTTTTGTCTAAGGTGTGTCAGCTAGCTATGTCTAATTCGAAGGTTGGCTGGGTCTTCAAGTATTAATGTGTTCATGGTCAACAAAAAAAAAAAGTATTAATGTATTCCATCATCTATATATATATATATAATATGTAACGAAATTGAACCCAGCCCATATTTGGTAATAAAGATTAAAACGTGGCAATTTAAAGCCAATTTCATGGGTTTGATGACCAAAATGTGATCTTTACTCTGAGCGGGTGCTGCCAATTTTAAAAAGAGAGATGAAATTTGATCAACAACCTCCACTCATTTTACACGCAACCTTTCATCACTTTCCATCAAAATGTCTTCTACGATATCCACCAGATAACCATCACTCTTCATCATTTTCCACACTCAACCTTTGCTCGGATTGCCTTTTCCCATTATTTTTATCCATCAAATCTCCCTCCATCTTATTTACCCATTATCTTACTCTTGGTGGCTTTCTATCTCTATTTTAATTTTTCGTTCACAATAACGGATCCAGAAATTTAATTTTGGAGATCATAGTATACATTATATCATAAATTTTTTTTTTTATGTAAATAACACTAAAAAATTAAATGATAGTAATTTCATTTATAATTCATGATAAAACATACAAGCTATAATTGTCCACGACGAGTTTTCATATTATGAAAACGTGTCATTATAGCCGCATTATCAATACAATCAAAAACATCTTTCTCAATGTAAACAATTAAGCTATCGCTCAACTATTGATCTCCCATTTTGTTGCGGAGTGGACTCTTAATAATATTCATGGCAGAAAATGCCCTCTCCACTAAAGTAGTTGCAACCGGTAAAACCAAAGCCAATGTAAGAAGCAAATACACATAAGTATATGTCTGATTCAACCCTCTCTCCACCAATTTTTTCGCAAAATCATCAACCCCTTTCAATTCTGAAAAATCACTACTTGAACGCATATGATGAATATAAATCCTAAGTTGATCTTCAAGTGCCAATAGATCTCGATCCGAAAAATCTTGAGAATAAAATTGAGCAAGGCGAAGTAACTTTTGTATGTCCAAAGCTACGAAAGAATTATCCGGACTCAAACATGCCAAACAAATAAGTCACTCACTATTTACCTCATTGAAGCGATCCTCCAATTCCACAAGTTGCTCATCAATGACATAAACAAAGAGCTCCACACGATAATGATGATGATATGTTTTTATTGGAGCATTGCGTTGTGACCTCTCTCGAGCTACATATGTCTCATCCATGTTAGGAACCTCAATATGATTTTTGGCACAAAAAGAATATACTTGATCAACCAAAAGATCAAACTCATTATTTCTCATACGGTGTAGTTTTTCCTTGCATGCTTTGACTAAAGTCATTGCACTCACAATCTCTTGATCTTTCGTTTGTAATGCTTTTGACAAAGCATTTGTGATTCCCAATATAGATCTCATCAAAAATAGGTGAAACACAAACTGAAAAGATAGTATTTCTCTCAATAATCTATTTGCTTCACCCACACTATCATTGTAGCAATCATTAACAATCAATTCAAGCACCTTCACAACCAATGCAAACATGGAAATCAAACTAATCAACGTACCATAATGGGAGTTCCAACGTGTATCACTGGCACGTTTAAGACTAGATTCTTGATTTAAGCCTTGACCCGTTTGAAGACAATCATTTTCAAAGGCTTCCATAAGCTCTTTTTGGAGTTGCTCTCTCAATGCATCACGACGCTTACAAGATGCTCTAACAATATTAACCACACTATTACAAGAAGTGAAAAAAGTGGCAATGTCGGCATTTTTCTTTGCAATGGCAACAAGAGCTAGTTGAAGTTGATGAACAAAGCAATGAACATAAAATGCACAATGTTGTTCTCTCAAAATCTTTGTTTTAAGGCCATTAAACTCACCTTTCATATTACTAACTCCATCATAACCTTGCCCTCGTAGCTTGGAAAAACTCAATTTGTTGAAAGAAAAGAATGCATCAATGTCATCCTTTAGTGCACTAGAAGTGGTTTCGGCAACATGTTGGACCCCCACAAACCTTTCAATTACTTGCCCTTTGTCGTCCACATAACGCAACACCATAGCCATTTGCTCATTTATTGAAATATCACTTGAATCATCCACCAATATAGAAAAGAGTCCTTTCATATCATTCATGATAACCCCAATGGTTTCCATGGCACATGCATTAACAAGATTTTTTTGAATTGAAGGAGCTACTAACTTGAGATTCCCCAGGGCATTTTCCAACACAACGGCCTTAACTTTCTCATCATGATCTGCAAGAAATTGCAAAAGCTCCAAATAATTTCCTCTATTGCTTGAAGTGGCACTTTCATCATTGCCATGAAAAGAAAGTCTTTGTCGCAACAAAACTTTATGCAATCAATTGATGCATTCAAACAAGTGCGATAAGCAATACGAGCTTTGTCTGACTGTTTTTGCACAACTGTTTCAATATGTGAATTTTGATTCATTAGATTCATAGCAGCTTCTCTAGATCGATTGTGAACACTGCCAACCGGCCCAACATGCGTGCTAAACTTTTCTCTCCTGTTCTTTCAATTCCTGAAGTCTACCTCAGTAAAGACGTCACTACCCGCTTGTTCAAAATTGGATTAGATAGCAATAAAGAAAAATGTCGCACTTTCATCAAACACCTAGGGGTCGCCTTCTTCACGTCGGGGGGTCACTAGTGTCGCCGTCCAGAGGTCCAAGCTTGCGTGCTCCGCTGTTCGGGACCCCCTAAGCTTGGCTGTGCGTCCGTCCTTATTCGGTCACCAATTCTCCGTTTATGTTTATTTCACCCAAGTACCATCTATTTTGATCATCCAACCTTGTGGACATGGCGAAATTGGAAAATTAAATCAATATGGGAAACCTTGCCCACAGTATCAAAAATGTTGATTGCCCAACCTCCCTCGAGCTAAATTAAATCAACCAACTTAAGTTATGTGAAAATGGTAGACTAAAAAGGCCTACTTTGAAGCTGGGTTATGATGGTAAATCATGAAAATGACCCAACTTGGGTCAAAAATGGCCATAACATGTTATTTATTATTTTAAATGATTTAGAGGCCCAATTTATTATTTTTATAAATAAAAAAGTGATTCCTGCCTAGTTTTGAGGCCGAGTCATTCTCACTTTTATTTTTAGAAAGAGAAACGACCTTATTATTTTTCTAATATTTAGGCTGGGATTGTATCAATTTTATCAAGTGTCCATCTAGCTTGGATAAGCCCAAAGCTCATTGAGGAAATTCTTTAGCCAATAATGGCTCTGCCCAAGTTACATAAGAATTACCTATTCGCCAAGGAGTCCTACTCAATAATGGCTCGGCCATTGGTGTTGCAGGCGAGACGGAGGAAGGAAGGGAGGGAGGAGAGAAGAAAAGAGAGAGACGATGAGGTTGGGGGTGGGGCTCGGGTGATGCTTGCGGTGGTCGGGTGAGGGGGAAGGGGTTGGGTGGGTCGGGTGAAGGAAGGGAGGTGGTCGGAGTGAGGCTGAGAATGAGGGGTGTGTTTTTTTTTTTTTTTTTTTTTTTGAGTCAATTACTTATAAGGTACTAAGAAAGCAAAACATTAACTAAAAACACCCAATCAATTTCTATTAACTTGCGGACACTTTCTACTAACCCAAAACATAACATGCGAACACCTTCCAAAATATCAACATCAACGCATCACAACCAAACCAACTACACAAACAACCCAAAACTGATTTCTTTCTTTTCTTAGCCAAATCGATTTCTTTCAACTTTACCAAACCGACAACTGTTCATCTTCACTCTCAAGTATTCTTCTGCAACTGCTATAGCAACAACGAAAAAAAGAGGTTTAATTCTACAGTTCCATCTATAGTACCTGCAACTACAAGTCTATAACTCCAATAAACTGCAATTTCACTTGCAATTAGTAACTACAATTGCAAGTCTGCAACTCCAATAAACTGCAGTTTCAAAAATTGCAGTTTCACAATTTCACTTGCAGTTAGTAACTGCAATTGCAATTGCAAGTTTGCTGTGAGACCCGAAAATTTCCAAATTTATTTTGGGATTTTTCCTTATTTTCAAAAAATTTTTATAGAATTTATTGTTAGAAAATCTAATTTTTTCACCTTGAGCTTTAATTGTTTGACCAACTTTGACTAGGGTTTTGACCCAAGTTAGACCTTTAAAAGGTACACTTTCACTCACAAACCCAACGGTGCAAGTCTCGTATTATTCCGAGTCCGGGAGATTATTTTATGAATTTCCCAAATTTTCTTTTTATTTAAAGCATTTTATCTTAGTTTGTGGAGTTTGAAATTTTTGAAATTTTTCTAAAGAGAAAATTGGTAATTTGACCTCATAGTTAATTAGTACTAGTCGATATGAGTTCGTAGTATTTTTTGGGGTATTTTTCTGAGTCCCGAGTTATTTTTAATTAATTTTTGAAGTTAAGAGAAATGAGAAAAAGAAAATAAAATAGGAAGCACCAGATTGCTCCACGTGGCACGATCTGGGCCGTTGGATCTTGCATGGCCCATCTGATCCTACGGCTGCATGTGCAACCAGCTGCATGGCCCGCGACACGTGGCAGCATCCCCACTTGACACGTGGCGACGGTTGGTGGTGAGTCCACCCACTGAGTCAACGAGTTGACCGAGTTGACTCAGTCAAGCTTTCCTATAAATAGTGCCGTACCGTCTTGCTGGTTCTTCATCCCATCTCAGCGCACGCTTCCCAAGAGAGAGCTTCTCTCTCTTTTCTCCTCCTTTCTCTCTTCTTCAATCTTGTTTTGAGTTTATCTTGAGTTCTGGAGCTCAGATCGACGATCCGATTTCGCCTACGCGATCGTGGCGACGAGCTCTTCAATTCTAGTAGTGTGAAGGCTATGTTTTGGTGAATTTTTTAAAAAAATTATTTCTGAGCTCCATAGGTAATTTATTGATCCCTGTCGAACTTCTGCTAAAATTTTGTTAAATTAATCTCTTGTTAATTAGGCTCTTTTAATCTTGTTACTTAGCAAGTCTAGTAGTACCGAGACTCTGGCCGTGGGAAGTCTTCAACAGGTATACCCTTAACCCAGCTTATTTAATCTGCTGTTATTTAAGTTGTGGTTATAGACGAAACGCCGTTTAAACTGTTGTTATCAAATGAACTTAATAAATATTGACGCCATATTAGTGGTAACCAAATAACGTGATGACTAAGGTCAGTCCATGAGCATACAGGCGTTGGGTACTGAGCCAGAGCTCCCTCAGTTTCCCTATGCACTGACTTGGTCACGTTGTAGGTTCATATCTGATCAACCTCCTCGACAATAAATTAAAATAGATATAGAAACCACACGGTCTGACATGACTGTTTGCCTCGGGGTGCAAGGTCATGTCGGATTAAGAATTCAGAGAAGCCTAGCAGTTACGCTAGTGCCAAACCTCTGAATTATACCTGGTCTTAATAGACAAGGTCAACGATTTACGTGAAGACCGTTTTTAACACCAGTTGTTGTTAAACTAGGAACTCCAGTTACCTAAAAGAGATTGTTGCGACGTGACAAATTGTGATTTGTACTCGAGAACAGGCAAAAGCTTTGGACGCTAGGTAGGGGACAACACACTCTGACTAGTGGATTTCCTGCATGTACTATATAATAAATACTGTGTGATAAAGATGCATGTTTTTGATTGGCATATCTGCTTGGTTTTATGATGATGGAAATGATGACTGTTATGCATATTCTTGTGAGATTGTTATTGTGTTTGATTTGAGAGTGAAAGGTCCCTTACGGTAGACCCTAGGTTTCGATCCCCAAAACCTCATGAGGGGTTGTACAGACGAACTGGTCGATTGTCCTTCTTGGGAGGCCAGTCTAGGCGGTATAACCATGAAATGGCCACTTTTGCTACTCTGTCCCGGTCAAATGACTGCAGGACTTTGTTATGTTTTTGTGAGAGGGTAGTTAGCCCTAACGGCTGGTCAACATGTATGATTCTAAACTTGGGCCCAGAAAACTGTATTTTGAAAACTGTATGAGCATGTTACTAGTTTTACAAAGCTTGACAACTGGTTTGTGTTTTGCATTTGATTTTAAATTATCTAAAACTATTTTTCAAACCTAGCAGGGAGTTCCCTGAGAGGGAGCAATGAACGTATGTGATGCTTACCCCTACATTGTTGTTTTTCTCCCTCTTAGGTGCTGCGCGTGTGGACTTTGACGACCTCGATTAAGGGGGTGGTGGTGCAGTCTCGAGCTTGTCAACTCCTGTGTTCCTGTTTAGTCAGTATATTTCATTGGGCAGGTCTTTGGTGACCTTTTACTATCTTTATATACCCTTGGTCATATCCTGTATATACACTGAGTCCTTAGGTTGTCTACTTTTGAATTATCGAGTCTATATAAACAGTTTCTTTGAAGTTACTCTAAACAATAGTAACTCCAAGGGTTGGTTTAATTATGAATTAATTATTTCTGAATTAATTTTCCGCTGCAAACTCAAGCACTCTGATCCAACTCATTTTACTAAACCAAAAGGCTTAACCTATTTTGTGAAAATTTGGGATTACAACACCGAGGGATTGGTTGTTGTAGTCTCAGGTATTCTCAAGATAGGCGCCTCTGTTACGTACCCGGGTTTTGGGGCGTGACATTTGCAACTCCAATAAACTGCAATTTCAGTTCACTTGCAGTTTTCGAAACTGCAGTTTCATAGTGTCACTTGCAATTAGTAACTACAACTGCAAGTTTGCAACTCCAATAAACTACAGTTTCAGTTTACTTGCAGTTCCAGAAATTGCAGTTTCACATTTTTACTTGCAGTTTCAGAAACTGAGCTTTAAAAAAAAAAAATCAAGATTCTGCTACTGATAATAAATCAAAATAGGAGTCTACCTCGAGCTGTGATCATGCCCAATCCTCCATCCAACTGCATATCCCTTGCCCATAAGCTCTCGGAGGTGGAGAGCCGAGGAAACTAGGTTCGGGCTCTCAAAGCTGCCCGCGCGTCCAAGCCAGAAATTGACGCTACCATTGAAACGTGCTGAAGCTTCAGAAGGAGAAGATCGAATGAACCTCACCATCTGTTGGATCTGCTTGGAGCTAGACATCAGATGTTGGGGAAGGGAGAGGGAAGAGAGAGAGGAAGGGGATGAGACCCACACTGTCGGCTACTCTCGTCGGACGACGAGAGTCCGATCTTTAGAGACATCGTGGGAAGAGAGAGAGCAGAGGAAAGAGAAGAGAGAGACTCCAGGAGAAAGAGAGAAGAAAAAGAAATACCAAAAATAAGAAATAAATGGTAATTGCAGCCTACTCAGGTGGAGTCAACGAAATAACATGCAGTCAAACTAACCTGATTGTTAATAAAACTAACATGATTGTTATATATTAATAATTATGGTATTAGAAATTAAAAGTCATAGCAAAAATGTAGTATAGAGTAATTATTATTATTTTTTTGTTCGAGAATGAGGGATGTGTGCGTCTTTTCCTTTGATTTTTTTTTTAAAGGGTGTGCAAAAAAAAAAAAGTGTAAATAACAGCCCTTTAAATTAAATCCCACTCCAAGTGCTCGGCACGGTAAAATTGGCTTCTCTAATCAAAACGAAAAATGTTTTATCAGTTTTTAACATTACATATTTTAAGTGTTATAATATTTCATAGTGGCTTATAAATTTATAATCGTCCTTCATAGTTATTAGTTGCTCCTTATTTGAGCAACATTGACAATATAAATTTTTTACTTACTACTCAAGGGTTTAAATTTCGAAATTTTCGGCGAAATTTCGTCGAAAATTTTGATTTTAAGGGGTTCCAAAATTTTAACACACATTCGACAAAATTTCGGAATATTTCAACGAAATATTCGAAATTTCGGACACCCTAACAGCCACTTTTTTTTTTTGAATCTGAGATGAATTTCGTCGAAATTTCTCTAACTTACCCAGCTAACCCTCACGCCTCACCTCACGCAGTCACGCGACTCACGGCTTCTCGATCTGCAGCGCCGCTCTCTCCTCTCTCCTCCGTCTTCTCCTTTGCTTGCTGGACTCATCTCTCTCTCTCTCTTCTCTCTCGAATCGGACTTCTATGTCCTGTCTTCTCTCTCGGATCGGACTTCTTTGTCTTCTCAGTTCTTACCAACTCCGGCCACCTCGAAGCATCCAGCCACCTCGAGCCTCCGATCCGGCCACCTCGAAGCCTTCGGCCACCGCGAAGCCTCCGACCACCTCGAAGCCTTCGGCCTTTCTCTCTTAACAGACCTCGAAGCCTCGACCTCTCTTTTTTCTTGACAGTGAATCAGTGATATACTGATATTAGAAGATCAATTGTAAGTTGTAACTTTGTAAGTTATAGTCATAAACTCCTAAATTCCTAATGGATTGGATTTACAATTTTACAGTTAAAATTTTGTAAGATAAATTATTATCACCTATTAATATATTATCTAAGATCAAATTAATCAATAACATATTTTGGGTTTACTTGTAAATTATATTGATCTTGGCATCTTGGGTTGATTTATATAGATTTGGAATTAATTGTATAATTTTGGGTTGATTTTGATTTGTATAATTTGTATAATTTTGGGTTAATTTTGAATCTTCAATCGTATAATTTTGGAATTGATTGTATAATTTTAGGTTGATTTTGATTTGTATGATTTGTGTAATTTGTATGATATATAAATATTGATATGGAAGTTGAAAGTGGTGATATGATATGGAATTGGAATTGGTATGATTTGTTAATAATTAATATGGAATTTGTATGATTTGTTAATAGTATCTAATATGTATCATGTATGGAATTGCTGAATTGGTAATTTAGAATTAGTGAAATTAATATGAAATTAGTAATATGGAAATGAAATTGATGATATGATATGAAATTACAAATTAGTAATATGGATTTGTCAATTGGTAATATTAATATGATATGAAATTACTAATTAGTAATAAGTTAATAACTAATATGATATTAATTTCTTGGTGATATACTAATATGATATTAATATAGAATTTAACTCTCATATTAATTGTTATTGTTCTTGTGTTACTGTATATGTCTTTTTGTTATTAGAAATTTAGAATTCAATGGCCAGTGGAGGGAGATCACGTGATCCAGCTTGGGATCATGCCGATCCACTACAGGGTAGCAGACAAGGTTCAATATACAAATATTGTGGCCTTGTAATGAAGGGTGCTGGTGTGACACGATTGAAATACCACCTTAGTGGTTTGGATCCTGGACACAATATGCAACGATGCAATAGTGTCCCACCATAAGTGAGACAATTCATCATTGCAGGGATGCAACACAAACAACACCAAAAAAGCAAAAAAATACAAAGGATGGAAGAGCTCAGAGAAGAGCTTCGAGGACAAGGTCAGATTGAGATGAATGATGATGATGAGGATCATGATGATGAAGATCATAATGATGATATGGGGCCTCAAGAGCGAAGAGAATTTCGAGCTGCACTTCGAGCCTCTAGAGCAGCAGAATGGGAGAGGGAACACTTACATAAAGTCCCAAATAGGGGACAAGGTTCTGGGTCTAGTAATGGTGCACAGATGCAAAGAACATCAAGCATGAGAGAATCACGACCAACACCTCCAGTAGCACCAAGCTTGTACAAGGCAGCTCAAGCACGCCAAAAGAGTGTTAAAAATCTCTTTTCCGGAGGGTCAATCAAAGATGGGATGCAACGCTTGATCAGCAAGTCACTACAA
This sequence comes from Dryas octopetala, assembly GCF_963921425.1. Lineage (NCBI taxonomy): Eukaryota > Viridiplantae > Streptophyta > Magnoliopsida > Rosales > Rosaceae > Dryas > Dryas octopetala. The sequence continues at coordinate 20,518,135 of NC_141368.1, read as the reverse complement.
CAAAAACGTCGATAGATATCAGTCGTGGACTGATATCTATTTAGGTAGCCGTCTGATATAGCGCGTCGTGATATCTAATGTTCACATTTTAGATATCAGTTTTAAACTGATATGTAAACATTGTTTATATATCATTTTTGATATTATTTCTGATATCTATAAAATCCGAATATCAATAATTCTGATCAATACATATCGTATTTGAGGTAGAATATGATATAAAACCATGATATCAATATCAGGTTTGAGGTAGAATATGATTTAAAATCTTGATATCAATATCAGGTATATGATAAAATCTGATATGTAATCTCGATATCAATATCAGGTATGGAACATACTTTGATATATAAATATTGTTTATATATCAGGTCTGAGAGAGAATCTGATATCAAAATGACATAACATTTTAGTTTTTAGACCAAAACTGATATTGTTTATTATTTCAAGTTTTAAAAAAAGATTTGGAATGTATGATATATATTAGTTTTTTTTTTTCACCTAAAAAGGATATCAATGAATTAAATATACAATTGTGCCTGTAATTTGAAATGGCCTGAAATTTGTGCAAGTATAAAATCTTTCATTCCCATATATTTCATATTTTAAGCACCAATAACATTCAAAGTACCCAAAAAGGGATTACAATATAATATCCAACAAGTAGTTCTATAGTTAAGGAAATACATAAAGAATTACTAAGGTATGACTGATGGTACTAATTTGAAGATACAAAAGATGACAACTTCATCTAGCTAGTAGAGTAGAATCATTCACATCTTAAAGTTGTGTTGATTGAGACTAAATATACATAAGCTCTTCTCATGAACACTAGACCTGCAAAAGCATAATGCAATGGTCTTTAATATTATTGGCTAATATACTGAACAAATGGTCCAAGATTTAAAACAAAATCACAACAATACACACAAGGAAAGAATCTATATCCAATGTTGTACATAAAAAATAAAAAAGTTGATAGTGATGAATATATATATATTAAGGTTTTGACAAGGTTAAAAATATCAAGAGTTGTTTACAACACAACCAAGAAAATATATGAACTATGATACTCATCTACAACTTTAACATACCCAATTCTTGAAGCTTTAGCAAAGTTACTAAGCCATTTATAAACATTATAAAATCATAGACAAGCAAGACCAAATGGAATGGCAGGTACATTTAGAAATGGCTTCATATTCAGTAATAACTAGATAAGAAATAAATGAACAAAAATTATGTTATTTTTTTTATACAATTTACCATGAAACTCAAAGTATTTAAAAAAAAAGAAGCAGAATGAGGTGAGGAAACAAGTATTAAAGTACTATAGTAGGCCACCTAAGTAACTCATTTCTTTCTTCATGTTTTCAGTTTAATAGGAAGGTAGTTTATACTGTTATCTTTACTAGTCATACAAAACTCTCACGTAATCTTCTCAAAGATTAATACTTAAAACATTTTCTATTACCATCAGAACTTGTGTAAAGGCATAGCACTCATAAAAAAAATGACTTAAAACCAATTAAGTCCCAAATTTCTTGATAAGCTACTTAGATACAGCCCAAAGGCCAAGATTTAACTCAAAACAACTACAAGCAACTGGAAATTAAAAGTATTTATGGTAGTGAGAAGCTACAATGCCAAATTATTAGCCAAGTAACTCAAAACTCTCACAATACGAAGGAAAGGTAAACAACTTCCACATATAGTTACTTAAAACCCTTATGTGCCTTTGATTAAAATGACCAAAAAACCCTTTTGATGCTTATATAACCTAGAACAGTCTCAAATAGAAATAGAAAATTAAAACAACAAGTAGAGGGAAGTAAATTCTTCCATCCATAACTTCAGTATCTTAGTATGTCTCAGTAGAGGCAAGCATTTAAGTAGAAACGCAAATATGGAATAAGTAATCTTGAAACTAGCACACACTATTGGTAAAATATAATTAGGTTACACAATGAACTATAAAAGCATATTTAATATGGTGTAACATAAAGTCTAAGGGACTGCATAATAGAAAAATAAGAAGCAATAGATTTGGGTCAAGAATGTTACTTGCTATTTTTAATTCATGGACAACATTAGGTGTGTCTTCGCACAAAGGCAGTTGGACTCTTAATTCAGTCAGCCTGACCTGCAAAACAACAATCAAGACAACCCAACCCATACACCAACATAAGCTACAAACCAACTTCACAATTCTTGCATAAGAATAAAAACCAAACAAAACAAAGCCAAATGGCAGAATTCAATAGAACTAATTCTCTCACCTCAAATAAAAATCCAATTCAAATCAGGAAAGAGATCAACAACCAATTCCCATTATCACAACCACAACCCAGAAAAGAAATTAATTTTACATCCCATGTGTACACATATAAGTAAGAAAATAATATGACTTACTAGACCACGAACAAGCCATCTTCATAATCGTTGCAGATTATAATCTGCAAATCAACTCAAAACACATATTGAACACCTAATCAACCAATTATTGAAAGAATATAATCTGCAAATCAACCAATTACCGATGGCTTTATTAATTTCCACCTTCTCTTTGCCAATTAAACTTGCCGTTTGATGCACCCCTCGAGACACACACATAAATTGATAAATAATAATGGATATTTGGAGTGATATATAATAAATGCGAGGAAAAATAATGAATATGCAGATGGACCAAGTAACCATGCAACAAAAGTGTCTAAATTATAATGAAAGACAGAGAAAAAAGAATTGAGGGAGAATATCTTTGACTTTACATTCCTATTTTATATAAATATGCACTAGGCAGACAAAATTGATTGGATACCACAATGATTTTCCACTATGATTAAAAATGAAATGCAAATCATGCAAAACAAAGTTTGCATGTCTAACAAATGTGAGTATGCTTGACTATACATGTAAACGTCCATACATACATAGATAAATAAACACATACATATACATATATATACAACTGAAAAGATGAAATCTCACCACTGTGCATCTCAACTATTTATATCTGATTAAACAGCTAAACAGTTGTTTAATTAGAATGTTTAATTTCAAATGAATGATTAACAATTAAATCTGAAATTGATCCATGTCAGGCCAAAATCAAGCAGTCCGATCAAAACAAGAACACTCCAAGACTAAAGCTCAATTTCGGCTTTGGATCCAAATGACTCAAAATTGAGAAATTACCTTATCGATTGGAGCACGAAGAGATGGATCAGTTAGCGATTGCTTCAGAGATTCGAGGTTGTTAAGCATCTCCTTCAGTTCCACCTCCATTGCCTCTCTCTCTCTCGCTCTCTGAAGCTTGATCTATTTTTCGAAAAACAGTTTGTATTTCATTAGTCCTAAAACTCAGCAAGTGTACTAAACAGAAAATCAGTGGAATCCAAATCCACCACAAAATCAAACACAAAACTGCTCTAAGCCACAGACCCATCCCAAAACCCAGCCATAACCACATTCAGACCCAAAATTGATGTGGGAAATTCTTAAAAATTAAAAAAATTAAAAGCTTAAAATCAAAGTACACCAAATAAATTTGAAACCCTAAATGAACAGAATTGGAAGACAGAGAAGGATGGAAGACAGAGAATGCAGGGAAACCCACATACCTTTCGAAGAACTTGACTATACATGTAAACGTCCAATGAACTTGCTATTTCAATCATGTTATCAAATACTTCATCTGAGTTTACTCACATGTCCAATGGCGACTGCTGACTAGCTGGTATCTTCACTCTTTGGGTCTCCTAGATAATGTTTACAGTAATTTCACCTTTTTTAAGCTTTCCAAATGTAGCTGCTCACTAAAAGTAAGGGTAAAAGAGTATTGATCCTCAAAACAAAAGTGAAGTCTAGATTGTATATAACTGCAAGAGTCACCATTGCCTCATAAAGTTCTCACCATTTTTTAGAAATCGACCAAATTGGAGATGTTTGAGATCAACCTGAGCCATTAATCTCCACAAGAGTATGATCGATATTAAGCACTTACAATGACAATTTTAACAAAATGAGGCATGCTGCCACACAATGTAGAGCATTACAGAAAATCACACAAGAGAGGACAAATAACAAGCAGAATTATTGGAGCAGCAGTTAAATTAAACTTACTGAGATAGAACCTGTGCAATTGACACCTCGCCGGAAAACAAATATAAACATTGGATCTAAAATTATATTTGTTACATTTCATGCCACCATATTTAAACAGACAATTAATAAATTAGAACAATTAAGTTGAAGACTATTAATATTATAACTGGTAATAACTCACCACATGTAAAAAGGCTCCCATACCATATTATTTTGCTAATCTCCAAATTTCCATAGGTACGAACAGTCCCTTTAAGAGCAAAAAGATGTAGAACATGAATAAGTAGAACATTTTCTTAATAGGTAAAGCTAAAAGCAGAGAAAAATTTCAAGAGTAAAATAATATGAACCTGGGCAAAGTAAATAGCAAGCCAATCGTTAGGAAAGAAAAAAAAAAGCACTGGACATTCTTATCTGCTTAACACTATCACACAAATGAATCACTTCTTACATAGTTACACCTAATTTTGTAATGAACAATCGATCCATTGGGTTCATTGAATGAACAAATAGGGGTAGACCTCAACCAAACCTAACAAATTGAAAACTTAATCAATAAAAAAAATTGATCAATAAAAAATTAAAGACTTGATAAAAGAACTTCTCAAAAGCCTTTACCCAATGAGATAGGAAAGGTGTGGCGGGTCTGGGCTTGAACTAAAAGAGGTGGAGGCTGAGGGTCGATGACTCAATGAAGATCTCAGTAAATGGGCCAAATCAAACAATCAAACCAAATTGAATCTCTCTGTTTAAGACTCTGAAATCCAAACCCTAACCCCAAAAAATTATACCAACATACTTACCCAAAACTACACAGAAAACTAAAATAAAAACTATCAGTAAATAAAAAAACTGAGAAATAAAATTATCACCAAAAATGGTGGTGGCTCCGATGGTAGGGCAGTGGGTCGCTCAATTGCTGGAGAAAAATGAAATGAAACTCCAAACTTTTATGTAAAACCCCAAAGACCTTGGTGAACGGCGGATCAGAGGGAGTAGATCTGAGAGATTGAAGAGTAGGTTGGGAGGTTCAGCGCACCGAGGAGAGAAGGTTGAACCTGGCGCGAGACCTTGTTGCCACCAGAAACGATGGATCGCTGGAAATGGGTTTGACACATCTAGGGTTCGAATCGGGTCCTTGGCTGGGTGTTGGAGGAGACGGAGACCAGAGGGAGAAGGGGGAGGAAGAGGAGGTGACGGCGACAGAGAGAGAGACAGAGAAGTGAGCTAAGAGATAGACCTAGGTTTTTTATTTTTAGTATATCTGTATATGTCTAAGTGTTGGGACTTGGGAGTAGGACAAAAAAATTTAAGTCAGAAAAAACACATTAGATATCAGTGAGTTTGAGTGTTAGGATAAAAAATTATAAGTGTTGTGTTAAGATATCAGTTAATAATTTATACTGATATCTTTATAAGTTCTTAGAAAAATGAAAATATTATATATCAGTTGAAAAAAATCATGTGATATCTAATAGAGTTTAGAAATCAGCTAAAAAATTATCTGATATTATAATTTTTACAATATCAGTCATATTCAAATCTGATATAAAATGGGTGATATCTATTGACAATATTCTTGTAGTGAGTTCTTCATATATGAAAATGTTCCTCCTTCAAAAGCAGCATCTCATCATTTCAAAAATTTGGTGATAGGATGTCAACAGGCAGGAGTAAGAGTGGAACCTCCAACACCCTATTAGATACGCACCGGATTTTTGGACCAGGAGTTTCAAGAAATGTAAGAGCATGTTAACAAATTGAAGACTGATTGGGCAACTTATGGTTGCACAATCATGTGCGATGGTTGGACAGGTCCAACCAAACTGTCTATCATAAACTTCATGGCCTACTCAAGAGGGAAGTCGGTATTCCTTAAGTCCGTTGATTCTTCAGATTGCATAAAGGATCATAAATATATTTATGGGCTACTGAATGATGTAATCACGGAGGTTGGAGAGAAGAATGTTGTTCAAGTTGTGACCGACAATGGTTCCGCATTTGTCAAAGCAGGTAAGAAGTTAATGAACAAATACAATGTGTACTGGACGTTGTGTGCAATACATTGCATTGATCTACTGTTTGAAGAGATGGGGAAGAAAGAGCAGGTTGCTAATGTGATTAAAAAAGCCAGAATGATCACGAATTATATTACAACCATAACTGGTTGTTGGTAAAGATGCGAGAGATCACGAAGGGAGATATTGTTCGTCCTGGTGCCACCCGATTTGCTACAAACTATATTGCATTGAATAGTTTGTATGGTAAGATGATGGGGCTGAAGCAATTGTTCACCAGTGATGATTGGGGTCGTAGCAATTTTCGGCGTTCTGATGCAGGCATCACGGTTGAAAATATAGTTATTGATCACTCTTTTTGGCAACAGGTGCATAAGGTGTGCGGTCTGTTTGAACCTATCTACGTAGTTTTACGTATTGTCGACACAGAAGTGTATCCTACAATGGGATCAATTTATGAGTTGATGCGTGTCGTGAAGGAAGAGCTAGAAAAAAAACAGGGTGCACGGTGGGTAATAAAAATCATCAACGATCGATGGTTTAAAACATTACAACACGATTTGCACGCAGCAGGTAACCCAATAATTTATTTGTTATTTTGGTTCTGCATTTTTTTAATTGATTTAGCTTTCAATTAATGAACTAAATTACTAATTATGTATTTCTATATTTACTTGATGCATGATTGCAGTCTATTATTTGAATCCTCGCTATCAATATAGACCTGGCGTTGGAGATGATGGTGAACTTATTCGGGCTGTGCATAACGTATTCTCCAAATTGGATCCCTATTCACCATAAGTTGGCCAATTTGGAAATGAGGTAAAAATAATTTGCCATAAGGTCCATAAGAATCCTTACGAAAAATATTAATACTTTATAGAATTTGATTGTCTTAAATTATATATTTGATTGATATTGTATAATTTGTATTGTATTTGTATCTAGTTAACAAATTTTAGAGATGCCCGGAAAATGTTCGGAGAGCGAGCTGCAAAGGCCGCTAGATCACGAATGCCTCCTAGTGAGTATACATTGTACTTGTATTAGTTAGATTAACTTAATTATTTATTTTTATAGTTACACTTACACAAACAAATTTTTCATTTCAGGTGAATGGTGGATCATGTATGGGAGTGATGCGTCAACTGTGAGGAAGTTAGTCATCAAAGTTATATCACAAATGGCATCATCATCAGCTTGTGAAAGAAACTGGAGCACTTTCGCACTCATACACACCAAACAACGAAACAGGCTCTCATATAGTATGTTAGAAAAGATGGTGTATTGCTACTATAATATGAGACTTACACTTCTAGACAAGAAAACAGAGGAGGATCGCGTCGACGAATATGATCCGCTGGATATATATGATGCTGCTATAGGGGATGATGATGTAGAGGAAAACCAGCTTTATCAGTGGATTAGGTCCCTCTATTTAGATGATGATGCAGGCAATCCAGACCCTAATATTGCAGCTCAAGCACGTCAGGAAGGTATCAATGTGGACAGAGTTCTAAATGAGGAGGTGAGCCCTACTGCAAGTTTCAATGAACTTATGCAACCAAGGTCGACACATCGTACTGAGCCAGTTCCCACTAATCCTTCTCGATCAAGCAACTCTAGAACAAGATCGGGCACTCCTACCAACAGTGGAGGTAGAGGTAGTGGTGGTGGTGGTGGTGGAAATGAAGATGTCACTGGACATTCTCAAGAGTATATGAGCCCATTTTCTATCGAAGCAAACTACACACGTGCAACACAAGATGAGGATCATGGCAGTAGGCGTGCCGGACCAGGAATTGGTGTCATAGGAAAAAACTATAGTCGCAGACAAAGAGGTCATGAGAGTTTGGCACAAGAAGAAGAGGATTCATTATCCACCACTGTTGGCTCTATGGGGGTAGGAAGTGACAATTACAATTATGGGCAAAACCCTCCAATATTCTACCCACCACATCTGCCTTACTTGGTTGAGTCTGATAATAACTCATTGGCACAACAAGAGACAAACTCTTCAAATGAGTATGCTTATGGGCAAATTCAACCACAACAGGTTCTTGATCCATATGGTTGGCATGTTGGCAATTACATGCAAAATTATGCTGGAGAAGTATCTTGGGATGATTATTCTTCGCATTACACCTACTCTGGACATGATGATACTGAAGACAGCGAAAATTTTGAACCTCCTAAAAACTCTATGTGGTATTGATTACTTTTGTAATTCATGTGGCAATATTATAGTAAAAATAAAATTGAGGTGTTATTGAAGTAATTATTAATTAGTGAAGCATTTTTTTAACAGTATTTGCCTCCATCGTGCATTATATTCATCACATATCACATGAAACCTACCATATAATTTGGTTTTTCAATGTTTTTTATCAATGTAGTAGATAATATGTTAAATAAACATATGGTAAAGTTTCATTCAAAATTTTCGTATTTTGATAATAATTTTCGTCGTTTTTGTCGAAATTTAAAAATCTTCGAAATTTCCATCAAAATTTCATCGAAACCCGAAATTTTATTCCTTGGTACTACTCCATGTTTTCTGCTTGGATGGTAAGATAAAGTCCTGGTTGCATCTTTGACAATAAGTGGCCGAAGAGATCCAAAATATATATATATTTATATTATATACTATTTCTTAATGTGATATATACAAGGAGTGAAATTTCGAAAATTTCGGCGAAATTTCGGCAAAATTTTTGGTTTTTTGGGGGTCCCGAAATTTTATACCATATCCGTTAATTTTCGTTAACTTTTCGGCCGAAATTTCGAAGTAGTTTCACGTGCAATTTTGTAAAATGTCGGCGAAATTTCGCGACTGTTTCTGCCCTTCGGTCGTCCACATCACCTTGGCGCCGAGAAAGTCGTCTTCGATGATCTGGCTGTTGGGATCGAGCTTGAGGACGATCTCGTTGTGCTTTTTGCCGGTGACGAGGTGGGGGAGGAGGCGAGCGACGGCGCAAGGCTGGCTGAGGAAGGAGGGATGAGGCGAGCGGGCTGGCTGGGGAAGGAGGGAGGAGGCAAGCCGCAGGCGCGGGCGGTGCAAGGAGTGGGTTTTGGTCGCGGGAGGTGGGCGCAGATCACTGGGCGTCTGGGCAAGGAGGGAGAAGGAAAGGAAGAGTGGAAGAGTGGAAGAGTGGGCGTCTGGGCACTGGGGGAAGAAGAGGAAAAGGAAAGAAAAAAGGAGGAAGGTCACGGGGGAAGAAGAGGAAAAGGGGAAAAAAAAAAAAAAAAAAAAAAGAAGAGAAAAGAAAAAAAAGAAAAAAAAAAGAAAAGAAAAAAAAGAAAAGAAAAGGAAAGAAAAAAAAAAGAAGAGAAAAGAAAAAAAAAAAAAAAAGGAAAAAAAAGAGAAAAAAGGAAAGAATTTTTTTTTTTTATTTATTTTTAAGGTAGATTGAGATTGAGAGTCTTTAGGCAATTGGAAAGAAAAAAAAAGGTTTGAGATTTTATTTGGGGTTTGATCTGGTCATTTTGGTGTTTCGTTTAGTTGTAACTTGTAAACATAAATTATGAAAAAGAAATTTATCCCCTAAGTTTCATTTCCTTAATGTTTTGGTTTTCCAATTTTGATAATTTGTATTGAAATTTTAGGTGAACATAAATTTATCCCCACCATTTAGCCAATTAGCCCTTTAAGAAAAAAAACAGTTGTCGCCGCTGCTGCCATCGGATTGGTTCTATTTTAACCCAATTCGACTTAATTTAACTATTGAAGACCATTTCCAAGTCCCTTTGAGTAAACTTGCTACTTTCCGTTGCCACATTGGTGATTTATTCGTGTAATTTTATTATGTAATTATTAATTAGTGACCTATTTTTTTAACAGTATTTGTCTTCAGCGCGCATTATATTCACCTTATATCACATGAAACCTACTATATAATTTGGTTTCTTTAATGTTTTTTATCAATGTAGTAGATAATATGTTAAATAAGCATATTGTCAAATTTCATTCAAAATTTTCGTATTTTAATAATAATTTTCGTCGTTTTTGTCTAATTTTGTCGAAATTGAAATTTTAATTGAAATTTCTTCAAAAATTTCTGTCGAAATTTCCATCGAAAATTTCTTCGAAACTGAAATTTTACTCCTTGGATATATATTCTTAAAAATTCTTAAGAAATGGGTACAACATTCTCTTTAATTTGGGCCCATTCCAAAATGCGGTCAAACCGTTCATTTTTTTATTTTTTTTGTTGATAGCAAACCGTTTATCTCTGAAGTTTCCTTTTCAGGACACTATGATCCCATTAAGTAGGAGTACTTGTACTGGAGCTAGCTGTAGCTGACTTTGATTTTTC